>NC_090451.1:518868778-519491844 GCF_031143425.1 Pleurodeles waltl | reverse complement strand
TAACATAAGTTCCTGGTGGACTTTGTTTAGTAGTTTTCTTCTAGTTACTGTCCAGCACCTGCTCTTAGGTAAGTACTTGGTGGAGTGGTACTATAATTTTTTCTCTATACTTACTGTCCAGCACGTTTTTTTATTTTAGTATTTGGTGGAGTTGGTTTACTAAATTTGGCATGTAGTGACTCTCTTTCACTTGCTCTGTGGTAATATTTTGGTGAAGTTGGTTTAGTAAATTTTGCCCTATTCTATGTCCAGCACCTGCCCTGAGGTAAGTTTTTGGTAGAGTTGTATTAGTTAATTTTCTCTATTGTTACTGTCCAGCAGCAGCCTTGATGTAAGTATTCAATGGTGTTTGAATACTAAATTTGGTCTTTAGTGACTTTGTGTTTCCTGCCCTGAGGTAAGTACTCAACGGAGTTAGATTGTTAATTTGGCCATATTTGCTGTCCAGCACCTGCTCTAAGGTAAGTACTTGGTGGAGTTGGAATAGTAATTTTGCTCGTAGATAGTCTTCATTATCTGCCTTGTGGTAAGTACCTGGTGGAGTTGGAATAGTATTTTTTTCCCACTCCTCTATGTGTGCTGACATAAGTTCCTAGTGGACTTTCTTTAGTAATTTCCTTCTAGTTACTGTCCAACACCTGCTTTTAGGTAAGGACTTGGTGGAGTAGTAATAGTATTTTTCTCTCTATATTCACCATCCAGCACATTCTATTATGTTAGTATTTGGTGTAGTTGGTTTACTGACTTTGGTATTTAGGCCCTCATTCTGACCCTGGCAGTCCTAAACCGCCAGGGCCACGGGCAACGGAAGCACCGCCAACAGGCTGGCGGTGCTTCAGTGCCCAAAAGGGGATCCAGTGTTTTCCCGCCGGATTTCCCCTGGGCCAGAGGATCCTCCATGGCGGCGCTGCTTGCAGCGCCGCCATGGGGATTCCGACCCCTTCCCGCCATCCTGTTCCTGGCGGTAAAACCCGCCAGGAACAGGATGGCGGGAACGGGTGTCGTAGGGCCCCTGGGGGCCCCTGACCTGCCCATGCCACTGGCATGGGCAGTGCAGGGGCCCCCTAACAGGGCCCCACAAAGATTTTCACTGTCTGCTATGCAGACAGTGAACATTGCGACGGGTGCTACTGCACCCGTTGCACCCCTGCAACTCCGCCGGCTCCATTTGGAGCCGGCTTCCTCGTTGCAGGGGCTTTCCTGCTGGGCCGGCGGGCGATCTTCTGGCGATCGCCCGTCGGGCCAGCGGGAAAGTCAAATTCGGCGGTTTCTGCCCGGCGGGCGGCGCCCGCCGCCCGCCGGGCTCAGAATGAGCCCCTTAGTGACTATGTTTCGCTTGCCCTGTGGTAATCTTTGGTGGAGTTGGTTTAGTAAATTTTGTCCTATTCTTTGTCCAGCACCTGTTGGCAGGTAAGTATTTGGTGGAGTTCTTATATTATTTTTCCTATATACTCACTGTTCAGCACCAGCTCTCACGTAAGTATTTAATGGTGTTTGAACAGTAAATTTGGTATTGAGTGATTGTCTATTTCCTGCGTTGAGGTAAGTACTTGACGGAGTTGGTATTGTTAATTTGGCCATATTCACTCCCCAGCATCTGCTCTAAGGTAAGTACTTGGTGGAGTTGGAATAATAATTTTGCTCTTAGACACACTTCATTACCTGCCTTCTGGTAAGTACGTGGTGGAGTTTGAATACAAATTTTCTTTTTTTCTTCCCAGTCCACTATGGGGGTCATTCCGACCCCAGCGGTTATTGACCGCCGGGGTCGGCGGGAGCACCGCCAACAGGCTGGCGGTGCCCCGCAGGGCATTCTGACCGCGGCGGTTTGGCCGCGGTCAGAACAGGAAAACCAGCGGTCTCCCGCCGGTTTTCCGCTGCCCTGAGGAATCCCCCAGGAATCCCCCAGGAACCGCCCGACCGCCAGGAACAGGATGGCGGTGAGGGGTGTCGTGGGGCCCCCGTAAGCGGACCCCACTTTGAATTTCAGTGTCTGCATAGCAGACACTGAAATTTGCGACGGGTGCTACTGCACCCGTCGCACCCTTCCCACTCCGCCGGCTCCATTCGGAGCCGGCTTCCTCGTGGGAAGGGGTTTACCGCTGGGCTGGCGGGCGGCCTTCTGGCGGTCGCCCGCCAGCCCAGCGGGAAACACAGAATGGCCGCCGCGGTCTTTAGACCGCGGTGCGGTCATTCGGCGGTTCCCGCCAGGCGGGCGGCTCCCGCCGCCCGCCGGGGTCTGAATGACCCCCTATGTGTCCTGACATAACTTCCTGGTAGACTTTGTTTAGTAATTTCCTTCTAGTTACTGTCCAGCACCTGCTCTTAGGTAATTAGTTGGTGGAATGGTAGCACAATTTTTTCTCTATATTCACTGTCGAGCACATTGTCTCATGTTAGTATTTGGTGGAGTTTTTTTCTAAATTTTCCATTTAGTCTCTCTTTCACTTGCTTTGAGGTAATCTTTTAGTGGAGTTGGTTTAGTAAATTTTGCTCTATTCTATGTTCAGTACCTGACCTGAGGTAAGTTTTTTGTGGAGTTGTATTAGTTAATTTTCTCTATTGTTACTGTCCATCACCGGCATTGATCTAAGTATTTAATGGTGTTTGAATACTAAATTTGGCCTTTAGTGACTATGGCCCTAATTACAACCCTGGCGGTCGGTGTTAAAGCGGCGGTAAAACCGCCAACAGGCCGGCGGTAAAAAAATTGGAATTATGACCATGGCGGAAACCGCCAACAAAGATAGCCACTTTTTGACACTCCGACCGCCACGGCGGCACAAACAAACAGCGCGGCGGTCGCCGCCAACAGACAGGCGGAGGACAATGTACCGCCCACAGTATCACAACCTACCAATCCGCGGATTCACTGCGGATAAAAACACGGCGGAAACAGCCATTTCAAAGGGAAAACGCTCACCTCTACACACTCCACGAGGAACGACAACACCATGGAGCCGGAACTCCATATTCTGCCAGCGATAGTCTTCCTGCTCCTATACGAGGATCATCAACGCCGGCGCCGAAGACAACAGTGAGTACTGCACCTACGACATAGGGGAGGGGGAGGGAAAAACACAGGGACACACACAACCAACATCCCAACCCCGACCCTCACCCACTACAACACACACACCAATGCATATCCAAACACTACAGTAACAACCCCCAACCCCTCCAGAAGAATGCAAAGACAAAAGGAAATGAGATGAACCATTGTAATATATCAAAATACAGTAACCAAATATATACATATATATATATACACATTAAACAAAATATACACCACGATTAGTAGTGCAGGTAATGCACCATTCATTGTCCGTGGACCACTGGGCCCAAAATGCATGGGCGAGGCCCACACTAGATACCTGATCAAAACGGAGAGAACACTGCAGGGGCATCAGATAGAAATACAACAGGCACCTCAGGGGGAAGGGAAGGGGGGGCACCTCAGCCGGATGAGTGCACCACGCCAGATCCACGAGGGGGCTCCATGCCCATTGATGTATCCTGGGGAGTGCAAAGCCACAGTCTCTCAAGTCTCTACAGTGGGTGGTTTACCCACTGTTCAATCCTGGGGAGTGCAAAGCCACAGTCTCTCAAGTCTCTACAGTGGGTGGGTTGCCCACTGTTCAATCCTGGGGAGTGCAAAGCCACAGTCTCTCAAGTCTCTACAGTGGGCTGTTTGCCCACTGTTCAATCCTGGGGAGTGCAAAGCCACAGTCTCTCAAGTCTCTACAGTGGGTGGTTTGCCCACTGTTCAATCCTGGGGAGTGCAAAGCCACAGTCTCTCAAGTCTCTACAGTGGGTGGTTTGCCCACTGTACCATCCTGGGGAGTGCAAAGCCACAGTCTCTCAGGTCTCTACAGTGGGTGGTTTGCCCACTGTTCAATCCTGGGGAGTGCAAAGCCACAGTCTCTCAAGTGGATGCATGTCTCCACTGGTTCTGGAGGGGGACTGGTGCCCAGAGTGCTTCATCCTGTGCAGGACAGACGGAGTGGATGCATGTCTCCACTGGTTCTGGAGGGGGACTGGTGCCCAGAGTGCTTCATCCTGTGAAGGACAGATGGAGTGAATGCATGTCTCCACTGGTTCTGGAGGGGGACTGGTGCCCAGAGTGCTTCATCCTGTGAAGGACAGACGGAGTGGATTCATGTCTCCACTGGTTCTGGAGGGGGACTGGTGGCCAGAGTGCTTCATCCTGTGAAGGACTGAGGTATTGGATGCATGTCTCCACTGGTTCTGGAGGGGGACTGGTGCCCAGAGTGCAGCACTCACCCCGTGACGGTCTCAGTTGCGTCACTGCCCCTGCCGCTAATGGGCTAGCGGTGCTCGCCTTGTCGGTCTTTGCCCTGTTCAGCGGTTCTTGAGCTTGCAGTTTCTGACCTGTTCAGCGGTGCTTGCCCTGTTCAGCAGTGCTTGCCATGGCGGTCTTTGCCCTGTTCAGCGGTGCTTGAGTTGGCAGTTTCTGACCTGTTCAGCGGTGCTTGCCCTGTTCAGCGGTGCTTGCCATGGCGGTCTTTGCCCTGTTCAGCGGTGCTTGAGTTGGCAGTTTCTGACCTGTTCAGAGGTGCTTGCCCTGTTCAGCGGTGCTTGCCATGGCGGTCTTTGCCCTGTTCAGCGGTGCTTGAGTTTGCAGTTTCTGACCTGTTCAGCTGTGCTTGAGTTGTCAGTTTCTAACCTGTTCAGCGGTGCTTGCCCTGTTCAGCGGTGCTTGCCATGGCGGTCTTTGCCCTGTTCAGCGGTGCTTGAGTTTGCAGTTTCTGACCTGTTCAGCTGTGCTTGAGTTGGCAGTTTCTGACCTGTTCAGCGGTCCCTGGCCTGTTCAGCGGTGCTTGCCAAGGTGGTCCTTCATTGCCCAGCAGGCCTGTGGCTGGCGGTCCTTCATGGGTCAACTGGGCTGTGGCTTGCGGGGCCCTCCTGGCCAGTGACTCTGGGGCTGGCGGTGGCCTCCTGGCCAGTGACGATGGGACTGGCCTCCTGGGCAGTGACTCTGGCGGCGGCCTCCTGGCCAGTGACGATTGGGCTGGCCTCCTGGGCAGTGACTCTGGCGGCAGCCTCCTGGCCAGTGACGATTGGGCTGGCCTCCTGGGCAGTGACTCTGGCGGCGGCCTCCTGGCCAGTGACGATTGGGCTGGCCTCCTGGGCAGTGACTCTGGCGGTGGCCTCCTGGCCAGTGACGATTGGGCTGGCAGTAGCCTCCTGGGCAGCGGGGATGATGGCGGACTTCTCCGCAGTGCTGCTCCTCCCAGACTTTGGAGATTTCTTCTGCCCCTTCCCCACCTTGGGAGGAGTCACAGCTGAGTCGACACTCCCCCCGGGACCCTTGTAAGCAGCTTTGCTGGCTGGAGTCTTCCCCCTCTCCCGCCGGGCACTGTCCAACTTCTGGTGCTTCACGGGGGGGACTGGCTGTGCTGTGGCTCTGTGCCACACTGGCTTGCCTGGTGGCAGGTGCACTCCACATACCTGTAACAGGCACCACTGGTCCCGGAGATTTTTTGGTGAGGTGCTAGTACGGGACCTATGAGTTGGAGTGGGGGGTGGTGGGAAAAAGGTCAAGCTTGGCCAGGAAAAGTTTCTTAGGAACACTGGGACGGGTAGCTGGAGGGGATTTGGGAGTGGAGGAAGAGGTAGTGGTTGTAGGAGGTGTACGTTTGGTGACTTTGGGTGAAGGTGCATGCGCTGGAGGCTGTCATGAGGTGGATGGCTGTTGGGTGGGTGTGTGCCTGCGTTTGTGTATCTTCGGAGGGGGCGTCACAGACACACTGGGAGAGGACACAGGGGACGTGTAAATGGGAGTGGGGGTGGTGACTGCACATGAGCGGGGTGTGGTGGTGGGTGTGCTGATGCGGGACGTAGTGGCTGTACTGGTAGTGCATGCAGGTGAGAGTGTAGACGAGACTGGGAGGGAGGAGGGAGACGACGACAAGGGGGACACAGTGGAGGCAGTGGATGTTGGTGTGTCTGTATGTGTGTGATGCTTGCGTGAGTGCCTGTGGGATGTGTGGTGCTTATGTTTGCCTGAACTTCCCTTGTGTGGTGAGGTGTGTGCAGGCTGGTCTGATGGTGTGCTTGGGATAGGCTGGGGTACAGGGGATTGGGTCTGGGTGGAGGAAGTTGGAGGGGGGAGGCTGGAGACGGGGACAATGGCTGCCATCAGTGCTGAGGCCAGAGTCTGAAAAGCTCGCTGAAGGGCCGCCTGGCCAGAATGAATGCCCTCCAGGAATGCATTTGTGTGTTGCAATTCCCTTTCTATACCCTGGATAGCATTCAAAATGGTAGACTGCCCAACAGTGAGGGGCCTGAGGAGGTGAATGGCCTCCTCACTGAGGGCAGCAGAGGTGACCGGGGCAGGGGCTGAGGTGCCTGAGGCGAAGGTGATGCCCACCCTCCTGGGTGAGCGGGCACGGGGCAAAGGCTGAGGGGCTGCTGGGAGGGCGGTGCTGGTAGGGGGGGTGGCGGCTGTGCCTGTAGAAGTGGGGGGTACAGATTTTGCCGCCACCACAAGGGAGCTCCCATCGGAGGACGAGTCCGTGTCGCTGGTTGCAGACCGCCGTGGTGCTCCCCTCGCCCTCCGTCCCACTGGTGTATTCCGAGTCTGTGGTGTGGCCCTCCATGGCCATGTGGGATGCAGCTCCCTCGTGCTCCGGTGCCACTGTACCTTCCGCCTGATGATGCTGATGCACACAAGAACAGGGAGACCACAAAAAGGGGGGGACGACAGAAGAAAGACAGGTTGAGTGCATGGCTTACTGCTACCGTTGGCGGACAATACAGACACAGCAGCCCCCTGCACTACGTCGCGCTGTTGGGCTCTACAGATGCAATTCCTGGGATATGTCCTACATGGCTATGGTCGACATCTGCACACATAGATGACACAGGGGCATGTATACCTGTACTTGGCACTCTACAGAGGTGGAGTGGGGTGCCACATGGCCTGCATTACGGAGGGGCCTAGCCTGCGGAACTCGCCCTGGCCTAGGGAAACCCACAGCCCTCCTCCCCCACCCAGACAGACACCTTCACTGCGCGCAAAGTCCGCTGAATGATGTTGTACTCACCCCCTTGTGTCTGCTGTGATGTCCTCAAGCGCCCATCCAACTCAGGGTAGGCCACCGCCAGGATCCGGAACATCAGGGGGTCATGGTTCGATGGGCACCCCTCCCACGTTGGGAGGCCATCCCCAGCTGAGCCTCCGCCATCTTCTTGCACCAGCGGCGAATGTCCTCCCATCTTTTATGGCAGTGGGTGCTCCGTCTGTGGTGGACCCCCAGGGTCCGGACGTCCTTGGCGATGGCACGCCAAATATCCTTCTTCTGGTGGGCGCTGACCTACATGACATGGACAGGGGAAGAAGAGAAGTCATTACCAACTGCACCGTCGAAGTGAGTGGCCCACATCCCTACCCTTGCCATTTGGCACATGCATTTACAGTCCTTCATGCACGCAGAACTGTGCCCCCTTCCTTCTTACAACCAGCCCTCTCCACACAGGCATAGCCCATACAACGTGCTCCCTGTGTACTTACCTGTTGGTGTGGAGGACCGTAGAGTAGAGTGTACTGGGGGAGGACCCCGTCCACGAGCTTCTCCAACTCCTCTGCAGTGAAGGCAGAGGCCCTTTCCCCAGACGCACAAGCCATTGTCTCTTCCAGACCGAGGTCACAGCAGCACTTGCAGTGTAGGTCCTCTCCTGTCGAAGATCAGGTATCGAGTGATTGAACAGATAGAAAATGGCGGTCACATCCGCGGCGGTCACGTCCACGGCGGTGCGTACCATCACCGCCGGCGTACCTCGTCATTGGCTCCTGGGACCCATAGGGTCCAATGTTAACCAATGCAGAATTGCGCCACGGTCTTTGACCGCCTACCGCGACGGTGTACAAAGCCAGCGCAGTTACCTCACATCCCATTGTCCCACTTTAGAGGTCAGGCAGCCGCCATTTCAGGGGCCCACATGGCCTAATTCACAACTGCGTCACATAGATCTAGGCCTTGTCACACAACACAAATACAGGCCAGATTCTGTGTATGAATGGTGTTCTGTGTAGACTGTGTGTACATACCTCTGAGTTGTTTGACTCTGTGGTCGCTGTTGTCATTCCTAGGCACCGTCCGCTGGGACATGTGAGGAGATGGCGGAATCCTCCGGTGTACCGACTGCTGGTGGACCTGTCGACAATGGAGGAGCGACATTTGATCATCACCTACAGGTTTGACCGTGCCACAATCCAGGAACTGTGTGCCCAGTTGGAGCCAGACCTGATGTCAGCAATCCGCCATCCCACAGGGATCCCCCCTCAAGTGCAAGTGCTATCAGTGCTCCATTTCCTTGCAAGTGGGTCATTTCAAACAACAGTGGCCATGGCATCAGGGATGTCCCACCCTATGTTTTCCAACGTGTTGTCCAGAGTGTTGTCTGCCCTGCTGAAACACATGCGGAGCTACATCGTTTTCCCTCAGGTGGAGGATTTGCCTACAGTTAAAGGTGACTTCTATGCCCTTGGACATATCCCCAACATCATAGGTGCCATTGATGGGACCCATGTAGCTCTGGTCCCCCCCCCACAGGAGTGAACAGGTGTACAGGAACCAGAAGAGTTATCATTCGATGAATGTACAGATGGTATGTTTGGCAGACCAGTACATCTCCCAGGTAAATGTATGTTCCCTGGCTCTGTGCATGACGCCTACATCCTGCGGAATAGCAGCATCCCTTATGTGATGGGTCAACTCCAGAGACACCGGGTGTGGCTATTAGGGGTCTCTGGTTACCCCAACCTGTCATGGCTACTGACCCCAGTGAGGAATCCCAGGACCAGGGCAGAGGAACGCTACTAGGAGGGTGATCGAACGCACCTTCGGCCTCCTGAAGGCCAGGTTCAGGTGCCTCCATATGACAGGTGGTTCCCTATTCTACTCACCAAGGAAGGTGTGCCAGATCATCGTGGCCTGCTGTATGCTTCACAACTTGGCTTTGCGACGACAGGTGCCTTTTCTGCAGGAGGATGGTCCAGATGACGGTGTTGTGGCAGCTGTGGAGCCTGTGGACAGTGATGAGGAGGAAGCAGAGGAAGAAGGCATTGACAACAGGGACTCAGTTATCCAGCAATATTTCCAGTGACACACAGGTGAGAACACATTCCTGCCTACTACAAGTACTTTCACACTTCTACCTCTATCCTGTCTGTCGATTTCAACCAGTATATGGTAACTGAGTTGTACATTTCCATTACGGTTTCACAGGTGTGGTTTCCAACGTGTGTCATCTGCTTAGATTCCTCATGGACTTGAGATGTGTGACATAGGTATGTTGACATTACATCTGAAAACGCATTTTGTCACTGTCATTGCTAATACACATTTTCGAAATCACAGACTGACTCCAGATTGTTTTGTGCTTCAAGGGTGTTTATTGCAGTGCTCAATATTGGAGGGGGGTTGTAAAATGGTGAGGGGTGATGGTGGAGGAATGTCCATGGCGGAGTCCAGTCTATTAGTCTCACAGGTGCATTGCCCATGCGGGCATAGGAAGTGGAGCTGGGGCAGTTCCTATATGGACAGGGTTACAGAGTGGGACAGTAGGATGACAATCAGGGTGGTCTTATTTCTTGGCAGGGGTCTTGGCATCGTGCTCTGTCTTGTTCCTGGATCTCAGGGACCGTTTGCGGGGTGGTTCTCCATCTGCAGGGGGTGGGGTGCTGGTGTGGTGGTCCTGTGGCGGTGCCTCCTGTCCACTAGCGCCGGCGGAGGTGGTGGGCAGTTCTTCATCCATGCAAGTGTCTGGGGCCCCTTGGAGTGCCACAGTGTCCCTCCTGGTGTTAAGTAAGTATCTCCTTCAGCACCCCTACAATGGTTCCCAGGGCGGAGCTGATGGTTCTGAGTTCCTCCCTGAACCCCAAATACTGTTCCTCCTGCACCCGCTGGGTCTCCTGAAACTTGGCCAGTATCGTTGCCATCGTCTCCTGGGAGTGGTGGTATGCTCCCATGATGGCGGAGAGGGCCTCATGGAGAGTGGGTTCCCTAGGCCTGTCCGCCCCCTGTCTCACAGCAGCCCTCCCAGTTCCCCTGTGTTCCTGGGCCTCCGTCCCCTGGACCGTGTGCCCACTACCACTGCCCCCAGGTCCCTGTTGTTGTTGGGGTGGTGGGTTATCCTGGGTTCCCTGCAGTGGTGGTAACACAGCTGATTGACGTGTCCTGGGTACGGAGGTATGGGCCTGCTGGGTGGGTGCAGTGCTGGTGTTACCAGAGGGTGGAAGGTCTGTGGTGGCCTGTGACTGGGTGTGGGGAACCGACTGTCCCGAGGCCCACGATGGTCCGGGCTGGTCACCTGGATCCAGTTGGACAGAGCTGCTGTCATCACTGTGGGCTTCTTCTGTGGGTGGGGTGGAGATGTCTGGACCCTCCTATCTGTTGACGTTGGGTAGTGGTCCTGCAGGGGTGTAAAAGCATGATTATTGCATCTGTGTGTGTCATGGTGGGCAATGGGTGGGTGACCGTGTACCCCAGTGCTAGCATTCCTGTGTGGGGGCTTGTGTGATGATGGTTGAGGGGGGTGTTATGGGTATGTGCAGTGGGCATGCTTTAGTGATGGGTGTCCATGCTTTGTTGTGTCATGCAGGGTTTGGTGTTGGGATGGGTGGTTTGTGTTATTAGTACATTTGTGAGGAGTTGGAGTGATAGGGGAGGGGGCGAGGGTGGGGGTCTGTGATAGCATGCAGGTAGGGTGGGGGATATGATAGTTAAGATTTGACTTACCAGAGTCCATTCCTCCACCGACTCCTGCGAGGCCCTCAGGATGCAGAATAGTCAAGGCCTGCTCCTCCCATGTTGTTAGTTGTGGGGGAGGAGGTGGGGATCCGCTGCCAGTCCGCTGTACCGCGATGTTGTGTCTTGAGACCATGGAACGCACCTTCCCCGTAGGTCGTTCCACCTCTTCCTGATGTCGTCCCAAATTCTTGGGTGTTGTCCCACTGCGTTGACCCTGTCCACTATTCTTCGCCATAGCTCCATCTTCCTAGCTATGGAGGTGTGCTGCACCTGTGATCCAAATAGCTGTGGCTCTACCCGGACGATTTCCTCCACCATGACCCTGAGCTCCTCAGAGAACCTGGGGTGTCTTTGCTGTGCCATGGGTGGTGTAGGTGATATGTGGGGTGGTGTTTTGTGCGTGGAAGTAGTGTGGGTGATGGTGTTGAGTGCCTGTGGCTGCCAGTTTGTGGATGGTGGTGTCTCTCTCTGGCCTTCTTTCAGAATTTTTGGTCGTAAGGGTTTGTGGGTGATGTGGGTGTGTGTTTTATATTGTATTGGGTTTGTGGGAGTGGTGTGTGTATGTGTATCAGGTGTGTGTATTTCCAATTGTCCAATGTGGCAGTGTTTTGTAAGGGTGTGTGTATTTTGAGCCCGGCGGTGTGTACCGCCAATGGAATACCGCGGTTGAAAGACCGCCGCGTGGATTCGTGGGTCATGATAGCGTGGGGGTATTTCTGTTGGCGTGACGGTGGAGGTTTTGTTTTCGCCAGTTTATCACTGACCTTTGGTGTGGCAGAGTTATGTGGGTGTCTGAATTTTGTCGGATTTCGGGATGTGGGTCATAATAGCTGTGGCGGAATTCCGCGGCCGCGGCGGTGTGTTGGCGGTCTTCTGCACAGCGGTAAACCCGGAATCCTCCAAAATTCAGACACCCACACAAGTCCGCCACACCAAAGGTCAGTGATAAACTGCCGAAAACAAATCCTCCACCGTCACGCCAACAGAAATACGCCCACACTATCACGACACATGAATCCACGCGGCGGTCTTTTAACCGCAGTATTCCATTGGCGGTACACACCGCTGCGCTCAAAATACACACACATATACAAAACACTACCACATTGGAAAATCGAAATACACACACCTGATACACATACACACACCACACCCAATACAATATAAAACACACACCCACATCACCCACAAACCCTTACGACAACATTACCGAGAGAAGGCCAGAGAGAGACACTACAATCCACAACCAAGCATCCACAGGCACAAAATACCATCACCAACAGAACTTCCATGCACCTCACACAACACACCACTACATATCAGCACACCTATCACCACACACACCACCCCACACATCACCCACACCACCCCATGGCATGGCAAAGACACCCCAGGTTCTCTGAGGAGGAGCTCAGGGTCATGGTGGAGGAAATCGTCCGGGTAGAGCCACAGCTATTCGGAGCACAGGTGCAGCACACCTCCATAGCTAGGAAGATGGAACTATGGCGAAGAATAGTGGACAGGGTCAATGCAGTAGGACAGTACCCAAGAAATCGGGATGACAAGAGGAAGAGGTGGAACGACCTACGGGGGAAGGTGCGTTCCGTGGTCTCAAGATACCACCTTGCGGTTCAGCGGACTGGCGGCGGACCCCCACCTCCTCCCCCACAACTGACAACATGGGAGGAGCAGGTCTTGGCGATTCTGCATCCTGAGGGCCTCGCAGGAGTAGATGGAGGAATGAACTCTGGTAAGTCAAAGTTTTACTATTACATCCCCCACCCTACCTGCATGCCATCACATACCCCCACCCTCACCCCCACCCCCATCACTCCAACTCCTCACAAAGGTCCCAATATCACAAACCACACATCCCAACACCAAGCCCTGCATGCAACAACAAAGTATGGACACCCATCACCAAAGCATGGCCACTGCACATACCCATACACCCCCCTAAACCATCATCACAGGAATGCAAGCACTGGGGTACACGGTCACCCACCCATTGCACACCATGCCACACACAGATGCAATAAACATCCTTTTATACCCCTGCAGGACCCCTACCCAACGTCACCGGACAGGAGTGTCCACACATGTCCACACCACCAACAGAAGAGGCCCACAGTGATGACAGCACCTCTGTCCAACTGGATCTAGATGACCAGCCCAGCCCATCGGGGACCTCTGGACAGTTGGTTCCCCTCACACAGTCACAGGCCACTTCAGAGCTCCCTCCCTTTGGAAACACCAGCACAGCACCCACCCAGCGAGCCCATACCTCTGTCCCCAGGACACGTCAAGCAGCAGTATGTCCACCACTACAGTGAACCCAGGATAACCAACCACCCCAACAACAACAGGGACCTGGGGGCAGTGGCAGTGAGCACACGGTCCAGGGGACGGAGGCCCAGGAACACAGGGGAACTGGGAGGGCTGCTGTGCGACAGGGGGAGGACAGGCCAAAGGAAGCCACTCTCCACAAGGCCCTCTCCTCCATCATGGAAGCCTACCACCACTCCCAGGAGACGATGGCAATGGTACTGGCCAAGTTTCAGGAGACCCAGCGCCTGCAGGAGGCACAGTATTTGGGCTTCAGGGAGGAACTCAGAACCATCAATACCACCCTGGTCACCATCGTAGGGGTGCTGAAGGAAGTCCTCAACACCAGGAGGGACACTGTGGCACTACAAGGGGCCCCTGACACTAGCATGGACGATGAACTGCCCACCACCTCCGCTGGCGCTAGTGGACAGGACGCCCTGCCACAGGACCACCACACCAGCACCCCACCCCCTGCAGAGGGAGAACCACCCCGCAAAGAGTCCCTGAGATCCAGGACAAAGACAGAGAACGATGCCAAGACCCCCGCCAAGAAATGAGACTACCCTGAATGTCAACTTTCTGTACCACTTTGTCACCCTGTCCATCCTCAAACTGCCCCAGCTCCACTTCCTATGCCCATATGGGCAATGCACCTGTGAGACTAATAGTCTGGACTCTGCCATGGACATTACTCCACCATCACCCCTCACCATTTTACAACCCCCTCCAATATTGAGCACTTAAATAAACACCCTTGAAGCACAAAATAATCTGGAGACAGTCTGTGATTTCGAAATTGTGTATTAACAATTACAGTGACAAAATGCTCTTTCAATTGTAATGGCAACATACCTATGTCACACAGCTCTAGTCCATGAGGAAAAAAAGCAGATGTCACACAGTGGGACCCACATCTGTGAAATCGTAAGGGAAAGTGACAACTCAGTGACCATACACTGGGTGAGAAAAGACAGACAGTAGAGCAGTAGTAGTGTTAAAGTACATGTAGTAGGCAGGTCTGTACTTTTACCTGTGTCTCACTGGAAATATTGCAGGATCACGAGTTCCTGTTGTCCATGTCCTCTTCTTCTGCTTCCTCGTCTTCACTGTCCACAGGCTCCACAGCTGCAACAACACCGCCATCTGGACCATCCTCCTGCAGAAAAGGCACCTGTCGTCACAAAGCTAAGTTGTGAAGCATACAGCAGGCCACGATGATCTGGCACACCTTCTTTGGTGAGTAGAATAGGGATCCACCTGTCATATGGAGGCACCGGAACCTGGCCTTCAGGAGGCCGAAGGTCCGTTCTATAATCCGCCGAGTTTGCCCATGGGCCTCATTGTAGCGTTCCTCTGCCCTTGTCCTGGGATTCCTCACTGGGGTCAGTAGCCATGACAGGTTGGGGTAACCAGAGTCACCTGCAAATGGCGAAGGACAACTGTTAGACACACACTAACCTGTAGGGATATCCCCAGACCAAGACAACCATTCCCACTGTCTTGCTTCCAGCTGCTCACCTAGTAGCCACACCCGGTGCCTCTAGAGTTGACCCATCACATGAGGGATGCTGCTATTCCGCAGGATGTAGGCGTCATGCACTGAGCCAGGGAACATGGCATTCACATGGTAGATGTACTGGTCTGCCAAACACACCATCTGCACATTCACGGAATGATAACTCTTCCGGTTTCTGTACACCTGTTCACTCCTGCGGGGGGACCAAAGCCACATGTGTCCCATCAATGGCATCTATGATGTTGGTGATATGTCCCATGGCATAGAAATCACCTTTCACTGTAGGCAATTCCTCCACCTGAGAGAAAACGATGTAGCTACGCATGTGTTTCAGCAGGGCAGACAACACTCTGGACAACACGTTGGAAAACATAGGCTGGGACATCCCTGATGCTATGGCCACTGTAGTTTGAAAAGACCCACTTACAAGGAAATGGAGTACTGACAGGACCTGCACTTGAGGGGGGATTCCTGTGGGTTGGAGGATAGCTGACATCAGGTCTGGCTCCAACTGGGCACACAGTTCATGGATTGTGGCACGGTAAAGCCTGTAGGTGATGATCACATGCCTTTCCTCCATTGTGGATAGGTCCACCAGCGGTCTGTACACCGGAGGATGCCGCAATCTCCTCACATGGCCCAGCGGACGGTGCCCATGAAGGACAACAGCGAGCACAGAGTCAACCAACTTAGAGGTATGTACCCACAGCTTACACAGAACACAAATCATAATCCGAAAAGTGGCCTGTATGTGTGTTGAGGCTAGGCCTAGGTATGTGTGATGCAGTTAAAAATTAAGCCATGTGGGCCCCTGAAATGGCGGCTGCCTGACCTCTAAAGTGGGACAATGGGATGTGAGGTAACTGCCCTGGCGTTGTACACCGTCGCGGTAGGCTGTCGAAGACCGCGGCGCAATGCTGCATTGGTTAACATTGGACCCTATGGGTCCCAGGAGCCAATGACGATGTACGCCGGCGGTGACGGTACGCACCGCCGCGGACGTGACCGCCATTTTCTATCTGTTCAATCACTCGATACCTGATCTTCGACAGGAGAGGACCTACACTGCAAGTGCTGCTGTGACCTCGGTCTGGAAGAGACAATGGCTCGAGTGTCTGGGGAAAGGGCCCCTGCCTTCATATCGGAGGAGTTGGAGAAACTCGTGGATGGGGTCCTACCCTAGTACACGCTACTCTACGGTTCTCTGGACAAACAGGTAAGTACACTGGGAGCATGCTGTATGGGCTATGCCTGTGTGGAGTGGGGTGGATGAAAGATGGGGGGTGGGTTGAGGCGTGCATGAAACGACGATGAATGCATGTGACACATGGCAAGGGTAGGGATGGGGGCCAATGACTGTGAAGGTGCAGTTGGTAGTAAAATTTCTCTTCCCCCTGTACAATTCATGCAGGTCAGCGCCCATCATAAGAAGGATATTTGGCGTGCCATCGCCAAGGACGTCCGGACCCTGGGGGTCTTCCACAGACGGAGCACCCACTGCCGGAAAAGATGGGAGGACATTCGCCGCTGGAGCAAGAAGACGGCGGAGGCTCAGCTGGGGATGGCCTCCCAACGTGGGAGGGGTGCCCGTCGCACCATGACCCCCCTGATGTTCAGGATCCTGGCGGTGGCATACCCGGAGTTGGATGGGCACTTGAGGGCATCACAGCAGCCACAAGGGGGTGAGTACACTCTCATCCTGCTGATTTTGTGCGCAGTGGAGGTGTCTGGCTGGGGGAGGTGGGCTGTGGGTTTCCCTAGGCCACGGCGAGTATAGTAGGCAAGGTCCCTCCGTAAGGCAGGCCATGTGGCACCCCACCCCACCTCTGTAGCGTGCCAAGTACACCTCGTCATTCCCCTGTGTCATCCATGTGTGCAGATGTCATCCATAGCCTTGTAGGCCATGTCCCAGGGATTGAACAGTGGAGCCCAAGAGCACGGCGTAGTGCAGGGGGCTTCTGTGTTTGTCGTGTCCGCCAACGGTAGCGGTAATGCATGCACTCAACATGTCTTTCTTCTGTTGTCCCCCCCTTTTTGTGGTCTCCCTGTTCTTGTGTACATTAGCATCATCAGGCGGAGGAGCAGTGGCACCGGAGCAGGAGGGAGCTGCATCACACATGGCCCTGGAGGGCAACACTATGGACTCAGAGCTCACCAGTGGGACGGAGGGCGAGGGGAGCTCCACGGCGGGGACAGGAGCTGACACCAGTGACACAGACTCGTCCTCTAATGGGAGCTCCCTTGTGGTGGCGGCAGCATCTGTGTCCCACGCATCTGCAGGTACAGCCGCCAACCCCCCTACCAGCACTGCCCTCCCAGCAGCCCCTCAGCCTTGCCCCGTGCCCGCTCAGCCAGGAGGGTGGGCATCACCTTCGCACCAGGCACCTCAGGCCCTGCCCCAGTTACCCCAGCTGCCGTCAGTGAGGAGGCCATTGACCTCCTCGGGCCCCTCACTGTTGGGCAGTCTACCATTTTGAATGCCATCCAGGGTGTAGAAAGGCAGTTGCAACAAACAAATGCATTCCTGGAGGGCATTCATTCTGGCCAGGCGGCCCTTCAGCGAGCTTTTCAGACTCTGGCCTCAGCACTGATGGCAGCCATTGTCCCCGTCTCTAGCCTCCCCCTCCAACTTCCTCCACCCAGACCCAATCCCCTGTACCCCAGCCTATCCCAAGCACACCTTCAGACCAGCATGCATACTCATCAACACACAAGAGTGGCTCAGGCAAACATAAGCACCACACATCCCACAGGCACTCACGCAAGCATTACACACATGCAGACACACCAACATCCACTGCCTCCACTGTGTCCCCCTCCTCCTCGTCTCCCTCCTCCCTCCCAGTCTCGTCTCCACTCACACCTGCATGCACTACATCTACAGCCACTACTTCCATCACCAGCACACACACCACCACAACCCGCTCATGTGCAGTCACCACCCCCACTACCATTCACACGTCCCCTGTGTCCTCTCCCAGTGTGTCTGTGATGCCACCTTGCAAGATACACAAATGCAGGCACACACCCACCCAACAGCCATCCACCTCACGACAGCCTCCAGGTCATGCACCTTCACCCAAAGTCACCAAACGAACACCTCCTACAACCACAACCTCTTCCTTCCCTCCCAAACCCCCTCCAGCTACCCTTCCCAGTGTTTCCCAAAAACTTTTCCTGTCCAACCTTGACCTCTTTCCCACACCTCCCCCACCCCATCGGTCTCCTAGGTCCCGTCTCTCCAGGTCCCAACCTAGCACCTCAGCCACAACATCTCTGGGACCAGTGGTGCCTGTAGTCTCCGGAATCTGGAGTGCACCGGCCACCGGGGCAGCCAGTGTGGCACAGAGCCACAGCACGGACAGTCCCCCACCAGTGCTCAGCGGGAGAGGGGGAAGACTCCAGCCACCAAAGCCGCTCCCAGGGGTCCCGGTGGGAGTGTGGAGTCAGCTGCGACACCTTCCAAGGTGGGGAAGGGCCACAAGAAACCCTGCAAGTCTAGGAAGAGCTGGGCTAGAGAGGACTGCCAGCACAAGCCCCGCTGGGCTAGAGAGGACCGCCAGCACAAGCCCTGCTGGGCTAGAGAGGACCGCCAGCAGCTGAGTTATTACAGAGGAACCCGCCGCCACAAGCACCGCTGAACAGGGCACCGGCGCCACAAGCACCGCTGAACAGGGCACCGCCGCCACAAGCACAGCTGAACAGGGCACCGCTGCCACAAGCACCGCTGAACAGGGCTCTGCCGCCTCAAGCACCGCTGGCCCATGAGCGCCAAGGGCACTGACGCTACTGAGTCCGTCACCGCTGAACAGGGCACCGCCGCCACGAGCACCTCTGAACAGGGCACCGCCGCCACAAGCACCGCTGAACAGGGCACCGCCTCCACAAGCACCGCTGAACAGGGCAGTGCCGCCTCAAGCACCGCTGAACAGGGCACCGCCGCCACAAGCACTGCTGAACAGGGCACCGCCGCCTCAAGCACCGCTGGCCCATGAGCGCCAAGGGCACTGACGCTACTGAGTCCGTCACGAGCAGGATGAAGCACTCTGGGCACCATGCCCCCTCCAGAAGCAGTGGAGACTATCATCCACTACCTCTGTCCTTAGCAGGATGAAGCACTCTGGGCACCATGCCCCCTCCAGAACCATTGGAGACTGTTATCCACTTGAGAGACTGTGGCTTTGCACTCCCCAGGATGGAACAGTGGGCAAACCACCCACTGTAGAGACTTGAGAGACTGTGGCTTTGCACTCCCCAGGATAATGCAGTGGGCAACCCACCCACTGTAGAGACTTGAGAGACTGTGGCTTTGCACTCCCCAGGATTGAACAGTGGGCAACCTACCCACTGTAGAGACTTGAGAGACTGTGGCTTTGCACTCCCCAGGATTGAACAGTGGGCAGCCCTCCCACTGAAGAGACTTGAGAGACTGTGGCTTTACACTCCCCAGGATTGAACAGTGGGCAACCCACCCACTGTGGAGACTTGAGAGACTGTGGCTTTGCACTCCCCAGGATTGAACATTGGGCATGTGGCCCCCTCGTGGATTTGGCGTTGTGCACTCAACCGGCTGAGGTGCCCCCCCTTTCCCTCCCCCTGAGGTGCCTGTTTTGTTGCTGAAAAGCTCGCTGAAGGGCCGCCTGACCAGAATGAATGCCCTCCAGGAATGCATTTGTTTGTTGCAACTGCCTTTCTACACCCTGGATGGCATTCAAAATGGTAGACTGCTCAACAGTGAGGGACCTGAGGAGGTCAATGGCCTCCTCACTGAGGGCAGCAGGGGTGACTGGGGCAGGGCCTGAGGTGCCTGGGGCGAAGGTGATGCCCACCCTCCTGGGTGAGCGGGCATGGGATGAAGGCTGAGGGGCTGCTGGGAGGGCGGTGCTGAAAGGGGGGGTGGCGGCTGTACCTGTAGATGGGGGGGGCACAGATGTTGCCGCCACCACAAGGGAGCTCCCATCAGAGGACGAGTCTGTGTCACTGGTCTCAGCTCCTGTCCCCGCCGTGAAGCTCCCCTCGCCCTCCGTCCCACTGGTGAAGTCTGATTCTGTAGTATGGCCCTCCATGGCCATGTGGGATGCAGCCCCCTCGTGCTCCAGTACCACTGCTCCTTCGCTTGATGATGCTAATGCACACAAGAACAGGGAGACCACAAAAAGGGGGGGGGCAACAGAAGAAAGACATGTTGAGTGCATGCATTACCGCTACAGTTGGGGGACACGACAGACACAGAAGCCCACTGCACTACGCCGCACTCTTGGGCTCCACTTTTCAATTCCTGGGAAATGGCCTACTAGGCTATGGACGACATCTGCACACATGGATGACACAGGGGCATGACTAGGTGTAGTTGGCACTCTACAGAGGCGCGGTGGGATGCCACATGGCCTGCCTTACGGAGGGACCTTGCCTACGGAACTCGCCCTGGCCTAGGGAAACGCACAGCCCACCTTCCCCACCCAGACACCTCCACTGCGCGCAAAATCAGCAGAATGCAAGTGTACTCACCCCCTTGTGGCTGCTGCGATGCCCTCAAGCGCCCATCCAACTCCGGGTACGCCACCGCCAGGATCCTGAACATCAGGGAGGTCATGGTGCGATGGGCACCCCTCCCACGTAGGGAGGCCATCCTCAGCTGAGCCTCTGCCGTCTTCTTTCTCCAGCGGCGAATGTCCTCCCATCTTTTCCGGCAGTGGGTGCTCCGTCTGTGGTAGAACCCCAGGGTCTGGACATCCTTGGCGATGGCACGCCAAAAATGTTTTTTCTGGTGGGCGCTGACCTACATGATTTGTACAGGGGGAAGAGAAAGTTATTACCAACTGCACCGTCAAAGTGATTGGCCCCCATCCCTACCCTTGCCATGTGGCACATGCACTCACCGTCGTTTCATGCACGCCGCACTCTCCCCCCTTCCTTCTTACATCCACCGCTCTCCACACAGGCATAGCCCATACAGCATGCTCCCAGTGTACTTACCTGTTTGTCCAGAGGACCGTAGAGTAGCGTGTACTGGGGGGGACCCCGTCCACGAGTTTCTCCAACTTCTCCGATGTGGAGGCAGGGGCCCTTTCCCCAGACACTCGAGCCATTGTCTCTTCCAGACCGAGGTCTCAGCAGCACTTGCAGTGTAGGTCATCTCCGCTGGCGTACATCGTCATTGGCTCCTGGGACCCATAGGGTCCAATGTTAACCAATGCAGCATTGCGCCGCTGTCTACGACCGCCTACCGCAACGGTGTACAACGCCAGCGCAGTTACCTCACATCCCATTGTCCCACTTTACAGGTCAGGCAGCTGCCATTTTAGGGGCCCACATGCCTACAATTTCAACTGCGTCACACATACCTAGGCCTAGACTCAACACACATACAGCCCACTTTTTAGATTATGAATGGTGTTCTGTGTATGCTGTGGGTACGTACCTCTGAGTTGTTTGACTCTGTGCTCGCTGTTGTCCTTCATAGGCACCGTCCGCTGGGACATGTGAGGAGATGGCGGCATCCTCCGGTGTACCGACCGTTGGTGGACCTGTCGACAATGGAGGAAAGGCATGTGATAATCACATACAGGCTTGACCGTGCCACAATCCAGGAACTGTGTACCCAGTTGGAGCCAGATCTGATGTCAGCTATCTGCCATCCCACAGGAATCCCCACTCAAGTGCAGGTGCTGTCAGTGCTCCATTTCCTTGCAAGTGGGTAATTTCAAACAACAGTGGCCATAGCATCAGGGATGTCCCAGTCTATGTTTTCCAACATGTTGTCCAGAGTGTTGTCTGCCCTGCTGAAACACATGCAGAGCTACATCGTTTTCCCTCAGGTGGAGGATTTGCCTACAGTGAAAGGTGATTTCTATGCCCTGGGACATATCCCCAACATCATAGGTGCCATTGATGGGACACATGTGGCTTTGGTCCCCCCCCACAGGAGTGAACAGGTGTACAGAAACCAGAAGAGTTATCATTCGATGAATGTACAGATGGTATGTTTGGCAGACCAGTACATCTCCCATGTGAATGCCATGTTCCCTGGCTCAGTGCATGACGCCTACATCCTGCATATAAATGGAATAGCAGCATCCCTTATGTGATGGGTCAACTCCAGAGGCACCGTGTGTGGCTATTAGGTGAGCACCTGGAAGCAAGACAGTGGGAATTGGTGTCTGGGTCTAGGGATATCCCTACAGGTTAGTGTGTGTCTAACAGTTGTCCCTCGCCATTTGCAGGTGACTCTGGTTACCCCAACCTGTCATGGCTACTGACCCCAGTGAGGAATCCCAGGACAAGGGCAGAGGAACACTACAATGAGGCCCAGGGGCGAACTAGGAGGGTGATCGAGCGGACCTTCGGCCTCCTGAAGGCCAGGTTCAGGTGCCTCCATATGACAGGTGGATCCCTATTCTACTCACCAAAGAAGGTGTGCCAGATCATCGTGGCCTGTTGAATGCTTCACAACTTGGCTTTGCGACGACAGGTGCCTTTTCTGCAGGAGGATGGTCCAGATGGCGGTGTTGTGGCAGCTGTGGAGCCTGTCGACAGTGAAGATGAGGAAGCAGAGGAAGAAGACATGGACAAGTGGGACTCAATGATCCAGCAATATTTCCAGTGACACACAGGTAAGAATACAGATCTGCCTACTACATATACTTAAACACTACTGCCGCTCTACTGTTTGTCGTTTTCACCCAGTGTATGGTCACTGAGTTGTCACTTTCCCTTACGATTTCACAGATGTGGGTCCCACTGTGTGACATCTGCTTTGATTCCTCCTGGACTAGAGCTGTGTGACATAGGTATGTTGGCATTACCAATGAAAAAGCTTTTTGCCACAGTTATTGCTAATACAGTATTCCGAAATCACAGACAGACTCCAGATTGTTTTGTGCTTTAAGGGTGTTTATTTAAGTGCTCAATATTGGAGGGGGTTGTAAAATGGTGAGGGGTGATGGCGGAGGAATGTCCATGGCAGAGTCCAGTCTATTAGTCTCACAGGTGCATTGCCCATATGGGCATAGGAAGTGGAGCTGGGGCAGTTTAAGGATGGACAGGGTGACAAAGTGGGACAGTAGGATGACAATCAGGGTGGTCTCATTTCTTGGCGGGGGTCTTGGCATCGTTCTCTGTCTTTGTCCTGGACCTCTGGGACCGTTTGCGAGGTGGTTCTCCCTCTGCAGGGGGTGGGGTGCTGGTGTGGTGGTCCTGTGGTGGTGGCTCCTGTCCACTAACGCCGGTGGAGGTGGTGGCCAGTTCATCGTCCAGGCTAGTGTCAGGGGCCCCTTGTAGTGCCACAGTGTCCCTCCTGGTGTTGAGTACTTCCTTTAGCACCCTTACGATGGTGCCCAGGGTGGAATTGATGGTTCTGAGTTCCTCCCTGAAGCCCATATACTATTCTTCCTGCAGGCGCTGGGTCTCCTGAAACTTGGCCAGTACCATTGCCATCGTCTCCTGGGAGTGGTGGTAGGCTCCCATGATGGAGGAGAGGGCCTCTTGGAGAGTGAGTTCCCTTGGCCTGTCCGCCCCGTGTCGCATAGCAGCCCTCCCAGTTCCCCTGTGTTCCTGGGCCTCGGACCCCTGGACCGTGTGCCCACTACCACTGCCCCCAGGTCCCTGTTGTTTTTGGGGTGGTGGGTTAGCCTGGGTTCCCTGTAGTGGTGGACACACAGCTGATTGACGTGTCCTGGGGACGGTGGTATGGGCCAGCTGGGAGTGCTGTGCTGGTGTTTCCAGAGGGGGGAAGCTCTGTGGTGGCCTGTGACTGGGTGTGGGGAACCGACTGTCCCGAGGTCCCCGATGGTCCGGGCTGGTCATCTAGATCCAGTTGGACAGAGGTGCTGTCATCACTGTGGGCCTCTTCTGTTGGTGGTGTGGACATGTGTGGACCCTCCTGTCCGGTGATGTTGGGTAGGGGTCCTGCAGGGGTATAAACGGATGGTTATTACATCTGTGTGTGTCATGGTGTGCAATGGGTGGGTGACCGTGTACCCCAGTGCTTGCATTCCTTTGTGGGACCTTGTGTGATGGTGGTTTAGGGGGGTTTATGGGAATGTGCAGTGGGCATGCTTTAGTGATGGGTGTCCATGCTTTGTTATTGCATGCAGGGCTTGGTGTTAGGATGTGTGGTTTGTGATGTTGGCACATTTGTGAGGAGTTAGAGTGATGGGGGTGAGGGTGGGGGAATGTGCTGGCATGCAGGTACGGTGGGGAATGTAATAGTTAAGATTTGACTTACCAGAGTCCATTCCTCCATCTACTCCTGCGAAACCCTCAGGATGCAGAATCGCCAAGACCTGCTCCTCCCATGTTGTTAGTTGTGGGGGAGGAGGTGGGGGTCCGCCGCCAGTCCACTGATCCGCCAGGTGGTGTCTTGAGACCACGGAACACACCTTCCCCCGTAGGTCGTTCCACCTCTTCCTAATGTCCTCCCGATTTCTTGGGTGCTGTCCCACTGCGTTGACCCTGTCCACTATTCTTCGCCATAGCTCCATCTTCCTTGCAATTGAGGTGTGCTGCACCTGTGCTATGAATATCTGTGGCTCTACCCGGACGATTTGCTCCACCATGACCCTGAGCTCCTCCTCCGAGAACCTGGGGTGTCTTTGCTGTGCCATGGGGTGGTGTAGGTGATGTGTGGGGGGGGGGTGTGGGGTGATAAGTGTGCTGATATGTAGTGGTGTGTAGTGTGCGGTGTGTGGAAGTTATGTGGGTGATGGTGTTGTGTGCCTGTGGATGCTAGTGTTGTTGATGGTGGTGTCTCTCTCTGGCCTTCGTTCGTGATTTGTTGTCGTAAGGGTTTGTGGATGATGTAGGTGTGTATTTTATATTGTATTGAGTGTGTGGGAGTGGTGTGTGTATGTGTATCAGGTGTGTGTATGTGTCTCAGGTGTGTGTATTTCGAATTGTCCAGTGTGGCTGTGTTTTGTAAATGTGTGTGTATTTTGAGCGCGGCGGTGTGTACCGCCAATGGAATACCGCGGTTGAAAGACCGCCACGTGGATTCATGTGTCGTGATAGTGTGGGCGTATTTCTGTTGGCGTGACAGTGGAGGTTTTGTTTTCGCCATTTTATCACTGATCTTTGGTGTGGCGGACTTGTGTGGGTGTCTGAATTTTGGCGGATTTCGAGCTGTGGGTCATAATAGCTGTGGCGGATTTCCGCGGCTGCGGCGGTGTGTTGGCGGTCTTCTGCACAGCGGTAAGCGGCTTTTACCGCCAATGTTGTAATAATCGCCCATGTTTTTCTGCTGTGTCGTTTTCCTTATTCTATTCCGTTTTATATGTTGCTCTAAAAATGCCTTTTCTGTTCAGATTCAGTTTACTTTGTTTGTTTAGAATTTGAAATAATTTTGTAAAAGTTTTTTTCCAGTCAAAACACCATTTTTTTCATTTTTGTCGCTTTTTTGTGCTGTATTGTTGGGGTTTCGGTATTCGTTGTATTTGATATAGTTGTTTAGGTATTTTGCTGTTTTAAGTGTATTTTTTCGTTGTTCAGACGTCGTTGTTAAAAAAGTCGTTGTTTAGGCTTGTTAGTGCTTCAGCAGTAGTTGTTCAGTACGTTGTTGTTTAGGTGGTAGTTGTTCCATCCTATATTCTGTCTATTGTATTTATTTTGATTCAATAACAAAAGGACTTTTACTCCCAAGATTCCTTTCACCCGCTTACTCAACCAATTGCCTCTTACGGACGGCTGCCAATCCGCTCGCAACTCTTCTTACTAACAAACCTATTCCAGCGTGGCACACTGTGACGTCACACACACACTGCGGCTGACGAAGTCTTGTGGCTTGTCCTCCTAGACTTCAATCCACACAACAAAATGCAAAATATTGCGAGCACTTAACCAAAAACCAATAACTAAAACAAATCAGCTAGTTTACTACAGGAAGGTACACAATCGCTTCAGAGACCTTACGGATTTTCACTAATGGCTGCTCATATAGCTATTCCTCTTTCTCAGTCTCCCACATTTCCAAACAAAATTCGACCCGCGAATTTCACTCTCAACTGATCAAAGGGTCTGCCCTGGTGCACATAGGACTCGCCAAATCTCAGTCTAAAAATTCTCTTACTCATTTAACTCACACACCGACTTGTTGACCACGCCTGTTCAACCTACTTAAACCAGGCAGATTACAACATATAAACAAGTGTCTCCTACACTTGTCAATATACTCCGGAGTCTTAGACCACGCAGGGTCCGTACATCACCAACAACCATGTGACAATTTTTGAGCACAAAGCGCCACACACATATGAAGTTCGACGACTTCCCTACTCTCATACTATGCAGTACACACACTCCTACTAGCCTCAAGTGGAGTACACAAACTCCCTACTTTACCTTGCATACATCACAATTCACCTGCGGTTTGCTTAAGCCTGTGCAAACGCAACCTACCACTTTCATGCTATCACAAGAATGCCGAGAACATACCCATCTTTACTAGGGGGATCCAGGATCTGAGAAAGTCATTTCTGGGCTTAAGGAGACATCATCTTTCCTACAATTGCCATTTCAGAAAAACAAAATTCAAACCTCATAAAAATACAAACAACTAACCCTGACTTAAACTACCACCATAACCAGTAATCACCACATGACTAGTTTTCCAAGGAAACAAACCATCCTCTGCTACCAAAAACTGCTAGCGCGCCTGGTCCTTAGTAAGTGAACTTACAAGGGGATGTGTATAGGTTGATGAACCTTTTGGATCGCATGGAATATCCTAGTCATGTAGTGACTACTGACATCAATAATCAGCATAACCAACCATCAATATTCTATTGATAACATCTAAATACCATCTATTCATGAATAATCACAACTCGGTGAAGAGTTAAAAAAATGTATTTCCCTATTGATTAGAATACTATATCATCTGTTACATCACTTTATTCAATCAGCTCAATTATTAGTTCATTAATGAAACGTCAATAACATAATCAAATCAGAACTTGAAGAAAACATATGCTTGAATGCTCCTACATAAGCCGAGAGAAGATTTCCAGCATCAATAGCAGAGTTCAGCAGATAGCTCGTCAGTCATTTGTCACTGTCAACGACACCCCTAAGAAGCCTACCTAACCAAGATTAGCATTAGCATGTGGGGCTTCATGCAAAATAATTTAGAGAAAACATGAATTTGGAAAACATCTTTCTAAGTGAGAATTTATAATCTGCGCAGTTGGTACCTAGAAGAAAAGGCACAAGTTAGTCAGTCACATTTTATAGCTACCTATCCACGGAATGGATCAGCAACAGAGTCAGTCTTCGTCTTCAGGTCATCAATCGAACAGCTATGCATCAGGCTCTCAATAGTATGAGCTCAACGACAGAATCTCGAACAGTGTCTCCTGACGTCATCAACGTCTCTCCTCGTAGCTCCCGCATCTGCCTAAATTCTGAATTCTAAGCTCCTTGTCATGACTTTTTATTAGGGCCTCCCAGTCCATCCCCTTAATTTCCAATTGGTCAGTCAGTCAGCAGATGTTACTTTAACCTATAGTATTTGTTTACCAAATTTACACATTTTAATATTAGTCCTTTCACAAGATGCGGATTGGTCCACTATACGATGTCCTCATCATCCGGCTCTTCAGGTAACAAAATTGTTGCATGTTTCTTCTTCAGTCAGTGCCTCCATTGTTCAAGTCCTGGGAAAGTACATTTAACATAATTGTATCAAATTGTCTTCATCATCTCCTGTCCGACGGCACATTGAAGAAAATTCTAGCTAAGCAACTTTAACATCAGGTGGCTGAAGGGCAGGTCACGCATCCAGTTTCTTGCAGCGCTTTAATTATTTCAGCTCTTCGTGTGCGAGGCCTAAGAAGACTAAGCCTTAATTTCAGCCAAGTTAACACAACACAAGTTAACGCAAAACATAAGTTATAAATTTTGATATGACATATTACTACATTATTCTTATACATTTTTCATTATTTCACACAGTTTCAGTTATATTAGTACAATCTTGTATACGTGGCTGCCATGCCCGAGGGCACATTATTTTCTCTACGATTAAATTCTCTATGAGCTTTTCATTGGTTAACACATAAACAATCATTAATAATTTTCTATTTAGCATATCTGCTTCAGCAACAGAATCCTATCCATGGGGAAGGAGGTAGGACGTTTAAGAGAACGTCTACATAAACGGCAAAGCTGTTTCCAATTTATTAGATTCCAGCTGTCATTACACAGTAATTAGCAAGGACTTAGTAAAGGAAGCCCAAGTTAAAAAGGGTGAAGTTGTTACTGTAACATGTGTCTGTGTGTGACCGGTTCCCGTGTGGAAGGAATTCTCAGACGCATTGTTCCGGTGTACCATTGCTTTATTAGAGTAAGATGATATTTGGTGAGGTAAGGTGCAGGTATGTTTTTAAGGTTTTCTTCTGTGGGCGGTGGCCGAACTGGTGGTTTCTTGTTGTGGTAGTTTTTTCACTCATCTTTCTCTTTTGTTTCCTTGGCGTACAGGTGTCCCCGGGAAGTACATGTGAAGAGAACAGAGGAAATATGGTAAGTGATTAGGTCGCTTTTGGGTTTTGATCTTTCTTTTATCTTTTCTATTCTCTTCCTGTCTTTCACCTTCTGAACAAAGGCTATGTTATCTCTGACTCTCTTCTGCTTGCTGCCTCTCCTGTGCGCTTGTCCTGGAATGGTTCTTGTGGTCTTCTTACAGTGCTTAGTGTCTCTTTCCCTTCTCTTTGTGCCTCTACGGTTTTTAGGTGTAGTGCCTTTAAAGTGCCATTGTCTAAACAAAAGTGCTTTAGGGTGCTCAATTGGTGGTGTGTCGGTTGTCTTTTCCCCCCCTCTCTTTCCTCCTGTCCTTGCCCATTTTGTTCCTTTCTCCCCCATACAGTTCTCTCTCACTCTCTCTCTTTCTCTCTCTCTCGTTTTCTCACAGGTATGTGCTCCCGCGCACCTGGGGTTGCCACGCTTCTCCAGAAGCGTGGCGGGCGATAGCGTGTCGTCCTCCCGGTTGCCTGTCTCAGCGGAACCTGTCAGATGCCTCCGGGTGGGTTTTCGAGCCGCAGTGGGGAGTTGCTGTGTCCGGGTCTCGAGGCGCCACCACTCTCCCTCTCCTTCGTCCTGCGGATGCGCGATTTCCTTCTCCTCTTGTGGTTGAGGGATTTCCTCCTCCTCCCGTGGTCGTTCGTTCGCTTCCATCAAACCATCCACCCCCGTGAGTGCCGCCAAAGGCAGTTTTGACCCGTCAGCGGCCCGCCATTCCTGACCATCCCACCAATCACGGGACGGGAGGCCGGTCGGACAACGATCGCCAGGGGCAGAGTCAGAACAGGTCCGGGATGTGTGCGGGCGATCGCAATTCAGCCCGTCACAAACACTCCCCCTAGAGAGTGGTCTGTCGAAACACTGAGAGGCAGGATACTGGGACAGAAAATCCGCAGTCACCATTTGGCTACCCAGGAGATGCCGGATCTGAAACGAAAAAGGTTGTAAGGAAAGGAACCAGCGCAAAACACGAGAATTGGTGTCCTTATTATGGGCGAGCCAGGTGAGAGGAGCATGATCAGTAACCAGGGTAAATGTTCTGCCAGATAGATAATACCTAAGTGATTCAATAGCCCACTTAATGGCCAAACGCTCCTTCTCTATAGCCGGATAATGTCGTTCACGCGGAAGAAGTTTCCGGCTGATGTACAAAAAGGGGTGGAGAGAACCATCTTCCTGCGGTTGCGATAGCACAGCCCCAAGGCCCACCTCAGAGGCGTCAGTCAATACTACGAAAGGTTTATCAAAATCAGGACAACAGAGGACTGGTGCAGAAGTGAGAGCGGTCTTGAGTTTGTCAAAGCTACCCAACTCAGAGACTGAAGGAGGACTAAGAGTATTGGGACACGTCTTTCGCAACAAGTTAGAAAGGGGTTCAGCGAGCGTGGAAAAATGGGGAATAAAGCGTCTGTAATAGCCCACAAGACCCAAAAACACCCTGATATCTTTTTTCTTTTTCGGATAGGACATCTGGGAAATAGCCTCTAGTTTCTCTACTTGGGCCTTATTTTACCCCCTCCTACAATGTAGCCCAGATATTTAATACTAGTTTGTCCCAGCCGACATTTTTCTGGATTGGCGGTTAACTGAGCTTTCCTAAGGGCATCTAAAACGGCCTCTAGGTGGGACATATGTTCCGCCCATGTTTTGCTATAGATAACGATGTCATCAAGATAGGCTGCTGCATACTGCCTGTATGGTCGTAAAATTTCATCCATGAGTCTTTGGGAGGTGGCAGGGGCCCTGTGCAGCCCAAACGGTAGGACAGTGAAGTGGTATAAGCCCGAAGGGGTGGCAAAGGCTGTTTTTTCTTTATCCTCCTCCCTCAAGGGTATTTGCCAATATCCCTTTGTGAGGTCTAGCGTGGTTAGATATCTGGCTTGACCCAATCTTTCAACCAGCTCGTCAATTCTAGGCATAGGATAAGCATCAAAGTATGTTAAATTATTGACACCCCTATAATCAACACAAAATCGGGTGCTGCCGTCAGGTTTGGGAACTAATACGACCGGCGAGCACCAAGGGCTGGTTGAGGGCTCTATAATACCGGCTGCTAACATGGCTTGGACTTCATTTTCTAAAATTTTCTGTTTGGCTTCAGGGATACGGTAAGGTCTCTGTCGGGATACCGTATTTTCTTTGAGGCGAATGGGATGCTGGATTAAGGAGCTTCTTCCCGGATATTTAGAAAATACATCTTGGTTTTGGGTCACCAAGTGATGTAACTGGCTTAGGTACGGCCGTGTAAGGTTAGGATTGATCCAGGGCTTTCTGGGTTGAATACATTGTGGGGTGAGAGTATCGGATACGGAATGTCCTCATTTACATCGGAGGTGACATAATGGATGGTTTGTCCACCAGTGGGTTCTACCCATTTCTTAAGAAGGTTGATATGATATATCTGTTCTCTTCCGCCATTTTGGGGCATGGCTAACCTATAAGTGGTGGGGTTTATTTGGGCACGTACTTCAAAGGGACCCTGCCATCGAGCCAATAATTTGTTTTCAGTGCTAGGGAGTAAGACCAATGCTTTATCTCCTACTGCTAATGTTCGAACAGCACTGTGGGTGTCATATATCTGCTTTTGCTTATGCTGGGCTTCACGCAAAGCAGTGTGGGCATCTTCCCATACGGTATGGAGGTTTTCTCGTAAATCACGGGTGTATGTTAACAAATCTTTGACCTCTTCTTCGGTGTCTTCCCATTGTTCTGATAACATATCTGTCGCGCTGTGTGCTTCGGCGAGAGCCGAACAACGCGTCTGCAGGACGCGGCGCGCCCCCAGTCTGCTGTGTGCTTTGCGAGGCCCCAGATTGGGCATGGGGCCTCTCTCTGTTTCTGTGCACCGCGTTTTTCGGGCATCCTGAGCCCTCTTACCTGTTCTTTTCTTTTCTTCTTTTTCTGGGACATCTGGTTGTACCTTCCTTTATGTTTTTTCCCCCTTCCCATGTTACCTTTTTCTTCCCAGCATTCCTTGTTCCCTATTCTCTATGGTTCCTAGTCTATTCTGTTCTATGTACTTTTCCCTATCTAAGATGGTGTCCTTTTACTTCCTGTTGGTCGTTTCCTGTTTGGTGGTATTTAAGGGATGTGTTTCTTTCTTTCCTTGCACTGCAACACTTTCTGTTTAGATGGTGTCTTCGCTCCTGTTTCTTAGCCTTTCTGTGCTGGATTTTGTCAATTCCGTGTATTACCTATATTTTGCCTCTGTTGAATCCTGTTCTTTTGTTCCTGTTTCAGGAATCTATCTGTTTTTTTTTTTTTTCCCCTTTTCAGTTTTTTTTTCCCTCTGGCGCTATTTCTGAAGGGCACGGTCTGTTCTTGGCATTTCCATTGCCTACAGCACCGTGGCTACCAGAAAGAGTCGCCCCTTTCTTGGCCAAAGCCGAACATTCAAGACCCACGCCATTCGATCTGCGGATTCCAGGCGTAAGCAGCACGTGAGTCGTGACAATATCTAGCAACGTACGAGGTTGTCGGCCGAACATTATTTCAAAAGGGCTATGACCTAAAGAGGATTGCATGTGGGTATGGATAGCATATAGAACCAGAGGAAGTTTCTTTTCCCAATCCTTACCCGCCTCAGATATACTTTTCCGTAAGAGAGACTTAATGGTTTTGTTGTATCTTTCCACTAGTCCGTCTGTTTGGGAGTGGTATACTGAAGTACGAATTTGTTTCACCTCTAGCAATCGACAAACCTCAGTCATCAGTCTGGACATAAAAGGAGTCCCCTGATCCGTTAATATTTAATTCGGGAATCCCACCCTCGAGAAAAACTCTATCATTGCCTGGGCAACCGCTTTCGTATGCTTACTGGGGAGGGCAATGGCTTCTGGATACCTCGTGGCATAATCCACTAATACTAATACATATTGCCTACCTCGGGTAGAAGGGGTGAGAGGACCAATGATATCCATTCCAACTCTGGTAAAGGGAATATCGATAACTGGAAGTGGTTGTAAGGGAGCAGGTCTTGTATTAGAGGGATTGTATAGCTGGCATTTTGTGCACTCGGAGCAATGTCTACAAACCTCTCCATAAACCCCCGGCCAATAGAACCGTCTAAGTACGGCTTCCTCCGTTTTCTCTCTTCCTAGGTGGCCTTCCCCATTATCCCCATGTGCTAACTGTGACACCTGTTGGCAGTGGCATCTGGGGACCACTAATTGCAGGGCATTTCCTCTTGAGTTGGTGGGTTTCCTATACAAAAGATTATTTTGGATCAGGAATCTGGGACCTACCCCTTGTGCTGCCCCGGATGCTGCCTGTTGCCATGCATGCTTCAACATGGGGTCTTAATTCTGACTCCGTCGGAAGTCCCCTGAGACCATGCAAACTTTTCCAGCGTTTATAAGTTTATCTGGGGAGGAGGTATTCTGCCCATAAGAATGCCGTTGCTCCCTTTTTTGTCTCCTACTGAGAGTATTTCGTACGGGTTTGAGGTCCTCTATAACTACCCCACTGGGCGCCTCTTTCCACCAGTCCCTAAACAAGTGCTCTTGTCCAGCCTTCTCTAATAAAGAAGGAAAACCCTCATAGTCGGTCCCTAGTATAATGTCTTCCTCTAACTTAGAGAGTACCCCGACCTGTAACTTCTCAGTTTGGTCACTCCATCTCAACCATATAGTGGCAAGGGGGTAGTATCGCCGATCACCGTGTACACAGGCGATGAGGACTTGAGTTTCCGGATCTTCCTGGCCTGGTAATACTAGATTCCCTCTTATAACACTCTGGCTGCAACCTGAATCAATTAGAGCTATTCTTTCTTTACCATTGACAAGGATGGGGAGGGTATATTTGGGTTTTTCACCTCCAGTCCAAAATATTCTCTCTTTTGTCGGACCTATCTCCATGGGTTCTTCTGCGTCTTTTCTTTGAGGGCAGAACCGGGCAATGTGGCCCCATTCAGAGCAATTGTAACATTGAGGACCGGTGCCAGGGTATCCGGAAACGACCGTGCCCATAGGTTGAGTGCGGTCAGGGCCATGGATCGCCACCGGTCGATGGGTGACAGTTCTAGATACACCTGGTCGGATAGGAGGGGGAGGAGCTCTTCTTCCGGTGGCACTGAAGTCCGGACCACTATGATAAGCACAGGCTAGATCCACAGCCGTTTTATTAGTGAGACCGGGATGTTGCCGTTCCCAGTTGCGAGTAGTAGATGGTAAGGCATCCAGGTTTTGCTCTAAGACTTCAATATCAAACATTTCTTCCCTGGATTTTTCTGAGGGATGTAACCATCTGCCAGCTGCGTGTTGAACTCGGTAATATAAAGTGTGAGGGTTCTCCTGGTGCTGCCATTTCATTTGTCTGAATCTGGTGCAGTAGCTTTCACTATCTAAGCCCACTCTTTCTAGAATGGTTTTCTTGATTTCTCTATAAGGAAGAGTCCCACTCGGATTAATCGCTTGGTAAGCAGACTGCAGGTGACCAGTGAGAAGAGGGGCGATATACTGGCCCCATTGATCCTCGGGCCAATTAGCTGTGCTGGCTACCCTCTCAAAGTTTGTGAAGAATGAGTCGGGATCTTACTGCTCCTGATAACGCTGCAACACACTGCTCGGTACATTAGGGTGTACTTTAGTATGGGCGATAGTGTTGGTAAGTTTTCCCAATGCGGTTTCATGCACCAGCTGGTTGTTGGCCATAATCGTGGCCTGACTTTTAAGAGTAGTTTGTAATGCCTCCCGCTCCTCTTTAGCTTCTTTCATTTGTTGTTCCCATATCAACTGTAGATGGCGTTGTGCTTCAGCTAATTGCACAATTACGTCGGCCATGGTTGCCTTTTCTTCCATGGTGGGGATTCTACCAAAATCCCACTTCTGACACCACTTGTGACCGGTTCCCGTGTGGAAGGAATACTCAGACGCGTTGTTCCGGTGTACCAGTGCTTTATTAGAGTAAGATGATATTTGGTGAGGTACGGTGCAGGTATGTTTTTAAGGTTTTCTTCTGTGGGCGGTGGCCGAACTGGTGGTTTCTTGTTGTGGTAGTTTTTTCACTCGTCTTTCTCTTTTGTTTCCTTGGCGTACAGGTGTCCCCGGGAAGTACATGTGAAGAGAACAGAGGAAATATGGTAAGTGGTTAGGTCGCTTTTGGGTTTTGATCTTTCTTTTATCTTTTCTATTCTCTTCCTGTCTTTCACCTTCTGAACAAAGGCTATGTTATCTCTGACTCTCTTCTGCTTGCTGCCTCTCCTGTGCGCTTGTCCTGGAATGGTTCTTGTGGTCTTCTTACAGTGCTTAGTGTCTCTTTCCCTTCTCTTTGTGCCTCTACGGTTTTTAGGTGTAGTGCCTTTAAAGTGCCATTGTCTAAACAAAAGTGCTTTAGGGTGCTCAATTGGTGGTGTGTCGGTTGTCTCCCCCCCCCTCTTTCCTCCTTTCCGTGCCCGTTTTGTTCCTCCCCCCCCATACAGTTCTCTCTCACTCTCTCTCTTTCTCTCTCTCTCTCGTTTTCTCACAGGTATGTGCTCCCACGCACCTGGGGATGCCACGCTTCTCCAGAAGCGTGGCGGGCGATAGCGTGTCGTCCTCCCGGTTGCCTGTCTCAGCGGAACCTGTCAGATGACTCCGGTTGGGTTTTCGAGCCGCAGTGGGGAGTTGCTGTCTCCGGGTCTCGAGGCGCCACCACTCTCCCGCTCCTTCGTCCTGCGGATGCGTGATTTCCTTCTCCTCTTGTGGTTGAGGGATTTCCTCCTTCTCCCGTGGTCGTTTGTTCACTTCCATCAAACCATCCACTGCCGCGAGTGCTGCCAGAGGCAGTTTTGACCCTTCAGCGGCCCGCCATTCCTGACCATCCCACCAATCACGGGACGGGAGGCGGGTCGGACAACGATCACCAGGGGCAGAGTCAGCACAGGTCCGGGATGTGTGCGGGCGATCGCAATTCAGCCCGTCACACCGTGGTGCCCCAAAAGCGTGCCCTGTGGCAGAGGTTCTGATGGAGGTAGAAGGGGACCTTCAGTTATGGACAGTTGGAGCGACCCCATTCCTACCAGAGATTGCTATTATAGTAACAGACCATTTCAAGTTCCTCCAGTATTTGGAGAATGAGGAGAAAGAGTCTCCCAAGCTTACCAGGATTGGGGAAGCACCTTTTAGTCAGGTAGACAGAGAGGCTCCTTCTGTAAAAGCGAGGAAAACCCGACAAGAGAAGAGAAAGACAGGTTCTTAACTAATGTTAATCCCCCTTCCCCCTCTGCCCTAATATTTCCGGTGGCAGCTGACAACACACCCTAACTTCCAGAAAGCCCAGAGGGAAGAAAGCACTCTGATACATGGAAACAAGTCAGGGGCGGCGACCTCAAACATGTCAGACCTACATTTTTGGTTAAAAATGATCTATTATATTGTGTGACTAAGGTGGGGAAGAAACTATTAGAGTAGCTATTGGTTCCGTCTATGTTCCGTAAGCAGGTTTTTACAATTAGCCCACAGACAAATGGGAAGTAAGGAAAATACCCTAAAATACTTATTGGAGAGATTCTACTGGCCAGATGTATATCGACACGTTGCCATATATTGCACGTCCTGTAAACGGTGCTAACTGATAAATCGTCCTTGGATTACGAAATCACCTTTATACCCTCTGCCCATCATTGAAGTATCTTTCCAGAGAGTAGGCATGGACCTGGTTGGTCTCCAGCTTGTCTCGGCTCGGGGACATCAGTACATTCTCATATAGTCATACAGTCTGGAACACCATCTGCCTATTTCGGCCTCTCTCCCTCAAGAAACACTGCTGGAGAAAGGTCAGTGTGTGGCCTCGACCAGAAGCATCATGGAGAGAAGCAGCAAGGAGAGTAGCAGAACCCTTGGGTCACTCACCAAAGCCGGGTGTAACCGCTAGAGACTACAAACGACTTCATGCAGTAAGCAATACAGAGCCCAGCCCCTCTGAATGCAGAAACACCAATTCTGGTGGTGTGGGGCCTACTGATTTGAGACTTGGTGACTGCGACCCCCACACGGAGTGAGCAGGGAGCTAAAATCTCTGCCCGAAACCTAAACGATTGAATTCAGAGATTTACCTCCTCCAGGTGGAACATCCAAGGCCTGAGGGTCAATGAAAAGAGAGGGAACCCACATAACTGCTCCGAATAACGAATTGCCTACCTTAACATGACGGCTGTCTATGTCCGAATTGGAAGCAGCGAACAAGAACTCTGTAAATAACGGCTTGCTACGACCAGGATACCGATGAAGCAGTGACATTTTATTGATCTCCCCCACATGTGATAAGGAAGTTTCCCATACACTGCAGTGACTGTATATACAAGTACCATCTATACAGATTCCCTTTGCTATCCACTTGTTGGGACTGTGAGCTACTTAAACCCCCTTCTTTAAATTCTCCCTCACTACACTTGAAGACGATAGGTACATTTGGACAAGAACTGTGACTGCCATCAACATAATCTTGAACAGTACGTCCATCAGTCCCCCATGGGAGCCTCACAAGGAGAAGCCTGAGCATGGAGGTCCCCAGAAAGCATACAATGAACACAATTCTATTGTTAACCAGGCACTCTCCTCAATCTCTATGATCTGGGCTTCTCCATGCCACTGCGGTGTATATGCAGCCCAAAAAGGTTCAAAATAATAGAATTTCTAGCTATTTCACCCCTTCAGAAGTGAGATCCTTGAATATTGAGACCTCCCCGTACACAAACAAGGCTATCACCAAGGAGGAACTCCTTTCTTCATTGTGTGAATTCAAGAAAAAACTTAGAGAAGAGCTCAAAGCTGACATTGCCACATCCTTCAGGTCTTTCAAAGCTGACGTCAACTCGCATGTCGCTTAACAGGCAGATTTTGACTCGATTGGAACATGCATTTAGACTTAGAAACAAAATCGCAAAACATCTAAACCCGCTAGTACGCAACATGGAACAACTCCACCCGCAACTGCACTCAGCCTTTCTTAAGTGCGAAGACCTGGTAAACGCTCTCAAAGAGACAACATTCGGGTAAGAGGCCTGGAGGAAGAAATCAAGGATCTGGAGGCTTTTATAGTGGACTTGTTCTCTAGCCTATTGGCCGCTGACTACCCAGAGGTGCAACTGGAAAGAAGAGTGTACAGAGGCGACCCACCAACCCTGATTGGGGGAAATGACCTAGAGATGTTCTAGCCAAACCGATCTCTTATAAAACCAAAGAACTGATCCTGTGAGCGGCTCAACAGCAAGACAAAATCACCTTCCAAGGAGTGACCTGCTCTTTGTACCAAGATGTTGTCCTCATAAATTTAGCATGACTACTAAACTTTCAACCAGTAATGGAAGTCCTGCCTCAAGACCATGTCAAATTTCATTGGACTTTTCCTTTCACATTGCTTTTGAGCTCAGTAATAAACATCACCACTTCACGGAGCTAGAGGACACAGCTTCTCATCTAGGCCTCACCATGACCACACCATCAGATCCCAAGAGACATGGCAAAAGCTCTCATCAGGCCCAGCCGAAAATTCCACTACAGGACCATGGCGTTCGCAGAGGAAGGGGAAACTTGATGGCAAGAAATGAACCCTGAAACACCAGCCTACACTCTTTGCCGTGACAATGTCCCGCTTTATTAATATGCTGACTGCCAAATTTCAGTGCTAACCACACGCCTTGCTGTCTCTCCTCTTTCCTGATTCGGTATACTGTAGAGGTTGGGACCTAATCAACATTTACTTATATCTTGGCATTACGTCTCATAGCTCCCTCGATTCAGCTGAATTTGTATGGTGCATTGCAGACAAACAAGTATATGATCAGGCATCAAACAGTTTGTGATATATGGATACAACCTATGGGGTATGTGGTGGGTTAATGTCAACTACACCCTTACAGATTAAACGTAGATGGAATTGCTTGCTTGGAGGGAGTATGTACTCCCTAGTTCATACTGTTTTTTTAAATTTATTGTTTTAATGCATGGATGGATTTGGAACCCTCAAAAGGGGGCAGGGCACGGGCAGCAGGAGGATCGATATGTGCTTGGGGATTTATTGTATTGGAGGCGGGGTCAGATAAGACTTTCCACTCTGTCTCTAGAGTGGAATTCCATGGAACATTTTCCTTCTATAAACCCCATGGTATTGAATACCTTAACATGGAACGTAAAGGGCTAAACTCCCCCAATAAATGCCACCAAGTTTGGAAATACATCTTTGATAGGTGCCTCAACATTATAGCCTTCCAAGAAACACATCTCAGATGAACCGAAGACCACAGATTGCGACATAAACCATGCCATCCTATATATAAATCTTCTGCCAGTACTAAACGCAATGAAGTCGCACTCCTCTTCCATTCCACGTTTAAATTCCAAATTACGAGTAGTTATTCAGATAAAGAGGTGAGGCTACTTTTGGTTAAGGAACTTATCAAAGGATGTCTGTGTACTATTGCCACTGTATATGCTCCTAATTCCGGTCAATCTGAGTTTCTCCTCTCCTCCCTCTTCTTACTGGGCGGATTTGCGGAAGGAGGCATCATACTGTTGGGGGACTTTAATTTAATATGGGTTTCCACCTTAGATAGTTCCCACCCACACAGGTTCCATGCTGGAATATTTACCAAAGCCACTGAATCAGCTTTTTGCCAATTAGGCCTTGCAAACTAATGGAGGGCTTTGAATCTCACCACACAAGACTATACCGTCTTCTCTCACTCCCATTAAACTCATTCTCAATTAGATCATATTTTTGTAGCCAACATCTAAGACACACAGTTTTAGCTACCACTGTACATACCATTTCATTACGATTTGAGATCGTGCCCTAGTGGAAATAGTATTAGATTGGCACACTCCAATACATTCCTTTGGTAGATGGCTCTTCCCCAATGCACTCACAAGAGATTGGCTTTTCCAGGATGAGCTGTGTAAGTTAAGCAAAACTCGAAACACCACTCTTTATATGACCTGGGACGCCTTTAAGGCAGTTGTCCAGGGGAAATGTATCTCTTTGATGACCTCCCTTACCAAACAAAAAAACAAGGAACGGTAGATGCTAGAAGCAGAGCTTTGTCAAGCGGAAAAGGCCCATACACTTACATGCACCCTCAACCTTCAGAGGAAAGTTGAGTCCCTCCAGGGGAAAATCAAGGCCATATATGCAAATACAGAGGAATTGACTCTTTTGAGGCTTAAAAAGACCACCTAAAAAGAGGCAACAAGATAGGCCCCCTTCTATCAAGACAATTACAAATTAAACAATAAAAAAAAACATTTGTCAAATACAAGATGAGACAGAGGTGACTCACCACACAGAAGAGAAGAAGGCCCGGGCCTTCGAGGATTCTATTAAAAGCTTTACACTTTCAACTCCATAGATACTAAGGAGGTGCTAGCCTACTTGACTGACGTTACTCTACCACAGGCACCCCCACCTTTCAAAGACAACTTAAGGAGCCCCAAATCAACTGACGAGGTGCAATTAGCTATAGATTCTCTCAAACTCCACAAAGCTCATGGCCCTGACAAATTCAATGCCCAAATTTATAAGACATTTAGCTCAGACATAGTACCTCACTTGACAGATTTATTTAACCATATAGAGGATTCCCATGCAGTAACTCCCTCAATGTCAGAAGCACTGATTTCTGTTATTCCAATGTCTTTGCTTCCTAGCATCAAATTGCTCTCTGCAACCTAGATGCCAAATTATATGCTAAAGTTTTAACTAATAGATTGGAGGACCTAATGCCAGAATTGATCCACCCAGATCAATCGGGCTTTATCACAGGGCAGGAAACCCATGAAATCTGCAGCGAGTCAGTCATTTGATAGAGAAGACCACAAAGAAGAACATTCCTGTGTTCTTACTAGAGTTAGACGCCAAGAAGGTGTTTGACTGTGTGGATTGGACATTTTTATCCCACACGCTACGTTGATTTGGGTTTAATTAATGTTTTATTGCTATGATATAGGCCAACTACATACACCCCTGTTCTAGGGTAGTGGTGAATGGAACCGCCTCTAATTATTTCGATCTCAAAAGAGGGAAAAGGCAAGGCTGTCCCCTGTCACCTTTGCTCTTTGCCCTCTGTATTGAACCCTTAGTGGCCAAGCTATGAGCAATGCCTTCCATTCAGGGAATTCCTTTCAGTTCAAACGATCACAAAATTTCCCTATTTGCTGATGATGTTCTTCTCTCTCTCTCACTTCTCTCAAATCCTCTATCTAGGCATTACAGGTAGAACTTCAACACTATGAAGCCGTAGCTGGCTTCCGTATTAATAGTCACAAATCTTTTTTGCTTAACCTAAATGTTCCTTCGGTGGAGGTTACAGTGATAGCGTCCAGTTTCCCATTTCAATGGGCGAAGAAAGACATCACATATTTGGGGATAAAAATCACACCCAAAGTGATTTGTTTGTACAAGGCAAATTATCTCCCCCTACTGAGGCAACTAAAAATAGACCTTAAACAATGGGCTCCGCTATATTTAACTAGGCTTGTCTGCATTAATGGAATCAAAATGACTGTACCGCCCTGTATACTCTACCTCTTCCAGGGACTCCTGATTGAAGTTGAAAGGGAATTTTGTTTCAACTACTATCTCACTGATAATGAAGTTCACATGCCAGAATCGAAGAGCTTGACTTTCATACCACCTTTTAACACTCCCTGAGGCATCAGGGGGCTTAGCTCTCCCAGATTTACTATCCTATTATAGAGCAACCCAACTCCGAAGTCATATCTGAATGGTCCTTTAGATAATCTTACAAACATTGGATGCATATGGATAGGGCAAGAGTGGGAAGGACAATCTGGGTCATTCGTTGGAAACCCAAACCTGACTGCCTACACAATGGAGGCTGGACTGGCTTGTAGTGAGTACCAAGGGGTACTTGCACCTTGCACCAGGCCCAGTTATCCCTTATTAGTGTATAGGGTGTCTAGCAGCTTAGGCTGATAGATAATGGTAGCTTAGCAGAGCAGCTTAGGCTGAACTAGGAGACGTGTGAAGCTACTACAGTACCACTTAGTGTCATATGCACAATATCATAAGAAAACACAATACACAGTTATACTAAAAATAAAGGTACTTTATTTTTATGACAATATGCCAAAGTATCTTAGAGTGTACCCTCAGTGAGAGGATAGGAAATATACACAAGATATATATACACAATACCAAAAATATGCAGTATAGTCTTAGAAAACAGTGCAAACAATGTATAGTTACAATAGGATGCAAAGGGGACACATAGGGATAGGGGCAACACAAACCATATACTCCAAAAGTGGAATGCGAACCACGAATGGACCCCAAACCTATGTGACCTTGTAGAGGGTTGCTGGGACTATTAGAAAATAGTGAGAGTTAGAAAAATAACCCTCCCCAAGACCCTGAAAAGTGAGTGCAAAATGCACTAAAGTTCCCCTAAGGACAAAGAAGTCGTGTTAGAGGAATAATGCAGGAAAGACACAAACCTACAATGCAACAACAATGGATTTCCAATCTTGGGTACCTGTGGTACAAGGGGACCAAGTCCAAAAGTCACAAGCATGTCGGAGATGGGCAGATGCCCAGGAAATGCCAGCTGTGGGTGCAAAGAAGCTTCTACTGGACAGAAGAAGCTGAGGTTTCTGCAGGAACGAAAAGGGCTAGAGACTTCCCCTTTGGTGGAAGGATCCCTCTCGCCGTGGAGAGTTGTGTAGAAGTATTTTCCCGCCAAAAGAACGCCAAAAAGCCTTGCTAGCTGCAAATCATGCGGTTAGCGTTTTTGGACGCTGCTTTGGCACAGGAGGGACCAGGAGGTCGCAAATTGGACCAGGAGGTAGAGGGGACGTCGTGCAAGACAAGGAGCCCTCTCAGCATCAGGTAGCACCCGGAGAAGTGCCAGAAACAGGCATGACAAGGATGGGTGAAACGGTTCTCACCCGAAGTCGCACAAAGAAGCCCCACGTCGCCGGAGAACAACTTAGGAGGTCGTGCAATGCAGGTTAGAGTGCCGTGGACCCAGGCTGGACTGTGCACAAAGGATTTCTGCCGGAAGTGCACGGAGGCCGGAGTAGCTGCAAAAGTCGCGGTTCCCAGCAATGCAGTCTAGCGAGGTGAGGCAAGGACTTACATCCACCAAACTTGGACTGAAGAGTCACTGGACTGTGGGGGCCACTTGGACAAAGTTGCTGGATTCGAGGGACCTCGCTCGTCGTGCTGAGAGGAGACCCAAGGGACCGGTAATGCAGCTTTTTGGTGCCTGCGGTTGCAGGGGGAAGATTCCGTCGACCCACGGTAGATTTATTCGGAGCTTCTAGTGCAGAGAGGAGGCAGACTACCCCCACAGCATGCACCACCAGGAAAACAGTCGAGAAGGCGGCAGGATCAGCGTTACAGAGTTGCAGTAGTCGTCTTAGCTACTATGTTGCAGTTTTGCAGGCTTCCAGCGCGGTCAGCAGTCGATTCCTTGGCAGAAGGTGAAGAGAGAGATGCAGAGGAACTCGGATGAGCTCTTGCATTCGTTATCTAAAGTTTCCCCAGAGACAGAGACCCTAAATAGCCAGAAAAGAGGGTTTGGCTACCTAGGAGAGAGGATAGGCTAGCAACACCTGAAGGAGCCTATCAGGAGGAGTCTCTGACGTCACCTGGTGGCACTGGCCACTCAGAGCAGTCCAGTGTGCCAGCAGCACCTCTGTTTCCAAGATGGCAGAGGTCTGGAGCACACTGGAGGAGCTCTGGACACCTCCCAGGGGAGGTGCAGGTCAGGGGAGTGGTCACTCCCCTTTCCTTTGTCCAGTTTCGCGCCAGAGCAGGGCTCAGGGGTCCCCTGAACCGGTGTAGACTGGCTTATGCAGAATTGGGCACATATGTGCCCAAGAAAGCATTTCCAGAGGCTGGGGGAGGCTACTCCTCCCCTGCCTTCACACCATTTTCCAAAGGGAGAGGGTGTAACACCCTCTCTCAGAGGAAGTTCTTTGTTCTGCCATCCTGGGCCAGGCCTGGCTGGACCCCAGGAGGGCAGATGCCTGTCTGAGGGGTTGGCAGCAGCAGCAGCTGCAGTGAAACCCCAGGAAAGGCAGTTTGGCAGTACCAGGGTCTGTGCTACAGACCACTGGGATCATGGGATTGTGCCAACTATGCCAGGATGGCATAGAGGGGGATATTCCATGATCATAGACATGTTACATGGCCATATTCGGAGTTACCATTGTGAAGCTACATATAGGTAGTGACCTATATGTAGTGCACGCGTGTAATGGTGTCCCCGCACTCACAAAGTCCGGGGAATTGGCCCTGAACAATGTGGGGGCACCTTGGCTAGTGCCAGGGTGCCCTCACACTAAGTAACTTTGCACCTAACCTTTACCAGGTAAAGGTTAGACATATAGGTGACTTATAAGTTACTTAAGTGCAGTGTAAAATGGCTGTGAAATAACGTGGACGTTATTTCACTCAGGCTGCAGTGGCAGGCCTGTGTAAGAATTGTCATAGCTCCCTATGGGTGGCAAAAGAAATGCTGCAGCCCATAGGGATCTCCTGGAACCCCAATACCCTGGGTACCTCAGCCATATACTAGGGGATTATAAGGGTGTTCCAGTAAGCCAATGTAAATTGGTAAAATTGGTCACTAGCCTGTTAGTGACAATTTGGAAAGAAATGAGAGAGCATAACCACTGAGGTTCTGGATAGCAGAGCCTCAGTGAGACAGTTAGGCACCACACAGGGAACACATACATATAGGCCACAAACTTATGAGCACTGGGGTCCTGGCTAGCAGGGTCCCAGTGACACATAACAAACATACTGAAAACATAGGTTTTCACTATGAGCACTGGGCCCTGGCTTGCAGGATCCCAGTGAGACAGTGAAAACACCTTGACATACACTCACAAACAGGCCAAAAGTGGGGGTAACAAGGCTAGAAAGAGGCTATTTTCTCACACAACCCCCCCCCCCCAAACAAAGGCTAACCTTGGCCAGTTGAGACTTTATTGTCTAAGTGATGATAAGTAGAGAGTAGCTCTGCAATAGACTGGTTACTCCCTTTATCATCCACTATATAGTTACTTCCCTGTGGGGATGTAAACCACCCTGTTTGAAGTTTTTTAGCTAAGCAACAATGTGAAGATGTATTTTCAGAGTTTCTATCAGTAACTTTTAGTTTAGAGCAGTGGGAATTGTCCACTGAACCTATTTGTAGTGATGGAAATGCCAGACAGGGATGCTGTCTCAGTAAAGCCATAGCTGGGCAAAAACTTTGTCCATATGGCTGGAAGAGAGAACAGGGATGCTGTTTCTCTTGATTTGGAGCAGGGCAGGGATGCTGTCCTATGAGCTCCACACTAGGGCAGGGATGCTGTCCTAAGTGTTGTGAGGCAGTGCAGGGTTTCTGCACTAAAGTTTCTCTGGGAGGGTTGGAGGGATGCTCCATGTTAACTAAAATGGTGCTCTTTTTCTCACCAATGTTAGTTATCCCACAGAGAGGTACTTCCACCTCAGGGAGTACAGTTTTGCCAACTGATGATTCCCTTGGAACAGGTGCCACCCCAGGAGAGGTTTCTCCCACCACAGGAATGGTATCCTGAATGGTAGGGTGGTTAGGGGATACTGTGATACCCTTTTTACCTGTTGATGGAGAGGGATCCTGAGTTTTCAGGCCTTCTCTCCTTTGATTTTTCATTTCAGTAGAAATGAGAGGGAACAATTCCTCTGGGATGCCCAGCATGGCTGCATGGGCATAAAACTCTACATCAGCCCAACCTGCGGCCTCTAGGTCATTACCTAAGAGACAGTCTACAGGTAAGCTAGGCGATACCACCACCTGCTTAGGGCCAGTAACTCCACCCCAACTAAACTGAATTATAGCTAAGGGAAGAAACTTAGTGGAGTTATGGACATCAATAATCTTATACTGTTGTCCAATGATGTGTTGATCAGGGTGCACTAGGTTTTCAGTCACCAAAGTGATACTGGCACCTGTGTCCCTGTAGACCAAGGCCTCAACACCATTTATTGAAACTGTCTGCCTGTACTTATCCATTGTAAGGGGACAAGCAGCCAGTGTGGCAAGGCCAATGCCACTAGGTGTGACAGAAACTGTCTTGGGACTGACTACCCCAGTTTCTACTATGGAACCATAAGTGAACCCAACTACACCCTTAACTTGACTGTTGCCAGCAGTCCCACCACTAGTACCACTATTGCTAGGGGCACTAGAGCTTGATGTATTAGTGGTGGTAGGCTCAGGGGGTTTACCTGGACAGGACTTATCCCCTGGCCTATGGCCTCTGTTTTTACACACAAAGCACCAAGGCTTTTTAACTTGTGTAGGTTGAGAAGAAGAGGAAGAATTTGTTTTATCCCCACCCCCTGAAGAGTGTTTAAGATTTGAAGTGGGATCTTTGGTTTTACCCTTATCCCCATGCTTATCTTGAGATTGTTCACCATCTTTCTTCTTATTGCCATCTTTGTCACCCCCTGTATGAACTTTTCTGTTCACCCTTGTTCTGACCCATTTGTCTGCCTTCTTTCCCAATTCTTGGGGAGAGGTCAGATCAGAGTCTACCAGGTACTGGTGCAACAAATCAGACACACAATTATTAAGAATATGCTTTCTCAGGATCAAGTTATACAGGCTGTCATAATCAGTAACTTTACAGCCATGTAACCACCCCTCCAAGGCCTTCACTGAATGGTCAATGAAATCAACCCAGTCTTGTGAAGACTCCTTTTTGGTCTCTCTGAACTTTATCCTGTATTGTTCAGTGGTTAAGCCATAACCATCCAGGGGTGCATTCTTAAGAACTGTAAAATTATTGGCATCACTTTCTTTCACAGTAAGGAGCCTATCCCTACCTTTTCCACTAAATGATAGCCATAGGATAGCAGCCCACTGCCTTTGAGGGACATCCTGTACAACACAGGCCCTCTCAAGTGCAGCAAACCACTTGTTAATGTCATCCCCCTCCTTATAAGGGGGAACTATCTTATGCAGATTCCTGGAATCATGCTCTTTTGCAGGATGACTATGGGGAATACTGCTGCTGCCACCATGGGTTTCAAAACCCAACTTCTGTCTTTCCTTCTCTAGTTCTAAAGACTGTCTATCCAAATCCAGCTGTTGCTTTTTAAGCTTCAGTCTGGTTTGTTCCACTCTCAACTTATTGAGTTCCCTTTCTAACTATCTGTCATCAGGGTTGGTGGGAGGGACATTCCTAGATACTGAGGTATGATGGGAATGAACAGAAGGAGACCTGTCCCTTACAGAGGGCACCCTAACAGCTTGGCTAACAGAAACATCAGTACCACTGTGGTGAGAATAAATGCTTTTGCTATGATGTGAGACAACACTATTTGTATGGTGTGGCTCTTCATCATTACCAACTATGCTAGACTGTCTAGTAATGGGCAGGCTAGGAAGTTTCTTTCCTGAACTTTTTCCTGGGGGAGTCCCTGGATCAGATTGTGAACCATTAGCTACTTTTTCAACAGATGGGGCACTTTTAGCCTTATCTTGTTCTCTAAGCATGTTAAGTAACAGTTCCAAGGAAGGATTCTTCCCTACACTCAAACCTCTCTCTACACAGAGACTCCTTGCTCCTTTCCAGCTAAGGTGGTCATATGCAAGTTTGGACAGATCAACATTTTGGCCTGTGCCAGACATTTTTAGAGAGAGTTAAAGTGATAGAAAAAGAGAAAAAAAAAGTTTTCAGAACTTTTTAGAAAGACAGAAAAAACACTTTTTAAACTTTTTAGAACTTTTTAGAAAGTTTAGGAGTACTTTTCAGCACTTAGAAAAGAGTGAAAAGAGGAAATGCAAAACTTTTTGGCTATGTGTATATACACTGAACTTGTTTTGTATATTTTTCTCTTATGAAAAGTACAATGACAAGAGTGGTAAGCAGTCTCAAAGCACTTATCCCACCGCTGCACAACCAATGTAGGAGGCTGGACTGGCTTGTAGTGAGTACCAAGGGGTACTTGCACCTTGCACCAGGCCCAGTTATCCCTTATTAGTGTATAGGGTGTCTAGTAGCTTAGGCTGATAGATAATGGTAGCTTAGCAGAGCAGCTTAGGCTGAACTAGGAGACGTGTGAAGCTACTACAGTACCACTTAGTGTCATATGCACAATATCATAAGAAAACACAATACACAGTTATACTAAAAATAAAGGTACTTTATTTTTATGACAATATGCCAAAGTATCTTAGAGTGTACCCTCAGTGAGAGGATAGGAAATATACACAAGATATATATACACAATACCAAAAATATGCAGTATAGTCTTAGAAAACAGTGCAAACAATGTATAGTTACAATAGGATGCAATGGGGACACATAGGGATAGGGGCAACACAAACCATATACTCCAAAAGTGGAATGCGAACCACGAATGGACCCCAAACCTATGTGACCTTGTAGAGGGTCGCTGGGACTATTAGAAAATAGTGAGAGTTAGAAAAATAACCCTCCCCAAGACCCTGAAAAGTGAGTGCAAAGTGCACTAAAGTTCCCCTAAGGACAAAGAAGTCGTGTTAGAGGAATAATGCAGGAAAGACACAAACCAACAATGCAACAACGATGGATTTCCAATCTTGGGTACCTGTGGAACAAGGGGACCAAGTCCAAAAGTCACAAGCAAGTCGGAGATGGGCAGATGCCCAGGAAATGCCAGCTGTGGGTGCAAAGAAGCTTCTACTGGACAGAAGAAGCTGAGGTTTCTGCAGGAACGAAAAGGGCTAGAGACTTCCCCTTTGGTGGACGGATCCCTCTCGCCGTGGAGAGTTGTGCAGAAGTGTTTTCTTGCCGAAAGAACGCCAACAAGCCTTACTGGCTGCAAATCGTGCGGTTAACGTTTGTGGATGCTGCTGTGGCCCAGGAGGGACCAGGAGGTCGCAAATTGGACCAGGAGGTAGAGGGGACGTCGTGCAAGACAAGGAGCCCTCTCAGTGGCAGGTAGCACCCAGAGAAGTGCCAGAAACAGGCACTACGAGGATGTGTGAAACGGTGCTCACCCGAAGTCGCACAAAGAAGTCCCACGTCGCCGGAGAACAACTTAGGAGGTCGTGCAATGCAGGTTAGAGTGCCGTGGACCCAGGCTGGACTGTGCACAAAGGATTTCCGCCAGAAGTGCACGGAGGCCAGAGTAGCTGCAAAAGTCGCGGTTCCCAGCAATGCAGTCTAGTGAGGTGAGGCAAGGACTTACCTCCACCAAACTTGGACTGAAGAGTCACTGGACTGTGGGGGCCACTTGGACAAAGTTGCTGGATTCGAGGGACCTCGCTCGTCGTGCTGAGAGGAGACCCAAGGGACCGGTAATGTAGCTTTTTGGTGCCTGCGGTTGCAGGGGGAAGATTCCGTCGACCCACGGGAGATTTCTTCGGAGCTTCTAGTGCAGAGAGGAGGCAGACTACCCCCACAGCATGCACCACCAGGAAAACAGTTGAGAAGGCGGCAGGATCAGCGTTACAGAGTTGCAGTAGTCGTCTTAGCTACTATGTTGCAGTTTTGCAGGCTTCCAGCGCGGTCAGCAGTCGATTCCTTGGCAGAAGGTGAAGAGAGAGATGCAGAGGAACTCGGATGAGCTCTTGCATTCGTTATCTAAAGTTTCCCCAGAGACAGAGACCCTAAATAGCCAGAAAAGAGGGTTTGGCTACCTAGGAGAGAGGATAGGCTAGCAACACCTGAAGGAGCCTATCAGGAGGAGTCTCTGACGTCACCTGGTGGCACTGTCCACTCAGAGCAGTCCAGTGTGCCAGCAGCACCTCTGTTTCCAAGATGGCAGAGGTCTGGAGCACACTGGAGGAGCTCTGGACACCTCCCAGGGGAGGTGCAGGTCAGGGGAGTGGTCACTCCCCTTTCCTTTGTCCAGTTTCGTGCCAGAGCAGGGCTAAGGGGTCCCCTGAACCGGTGTAGACTGGCTTATGCAGAATTGGGCACATCTGTGCCCAAGAAAGTATTTCCAGAGGCTGGGGGAGGCTACTCCTCCCCTGCCTTCACACCATTTTCCAAAGGGAGAGGGTGTAACACCCTCTCTCAGAGGAAGTTCTTTGTTCTGCCATCCTGGGCCAGGCCTGGCTGGACCCCAGGAGGGCAGATGCCTGTCTGAGGGGTTGGCAGCAGCAGCAGCTGCAGTGAAACCCCAGGAAAGGCAGTTTGGCAGTACCTGGGTCTGTGCTACAGACCACTGGGATCATGGGATTGTGCCAACTATGCCAGGATGGCATAGAGGGGGCAATTCCATGATCATAGACATGTTACATGGCCATATTCGGAGTTACCATTGTGAAGCTACATATAGGTAGTGACCTATATGTAGTGCACGCGTGTAATGGTGTCCCCGCACTCACAAAGTCCGGGGAATTGGCCCTGAACAATGTGGGGGCACCTTGGCTAGTGCCAGGGTGCCCTCACACTAAGTAACTTTGCACCTAACCTTTACCAGGTAAAGGTTAGACATATAGGTGACTTATAAGTTACTTAAGTGCAGTGTAAAATGGCTGTGAAATAACGTGGACGTTATTTCACTCAGGCTGCAGTGGCAGGCCTGTGTAAGAATTGTTATAGCTCCCTATTGGTGGCAAAATAAATGCTGCAGCCCATCAGGATCTCCTGGAACCCCAATACCCTGGGTACCTCAGTACCATATACTAGGGGATTATAAGGGTGTTCCAGTAAGCCAATGTAAATTGGTAAAATTGGTCACTAGCCTGTTAGTGACAATTTGGAAAGAAATGAGAGAGCATAACCACTGAGGTTCTGGATACCAGAGCCTCAGTGAGGCAGTTAGGCACCACACAGGGAACACATACATATAGGCCACAAACTTATGAGCACTGGGGTCCTGGCTAGCAGGGTCCCAGTGACACATAACAAACATACTGAAAACATAGGGTTTTCACTATGAGCACTGGGCCCTGGCTTGCAGGATCCCAGTGAGACAGTGAAAACACCTTGACATACACTCACAAACAGGCCAAAAGTGGGGGTAACAAGGCTAGAAAGAGGCTACTTTCTCACAGCACCCCAACAGACACTACACCAAAAATGTGGGATGTAGTAACCAAGATGAATGGTTTGATGACCTTTCCTTCGCCGTGTACACCTATCCACTTTAACATAGCCTTCCAACCTGCTTTGCTAACAGGTCATTTTTACAAATGGTGAGTTGGTGGCTGCCTTACTATATCGGATCTATTTCATGGGTGGGACATATTAACATTCGAAAAATTACTGCCGCAACTTTAATCTACCTGTATCAGAAGTTTATCATTATGCTCAACTGAAGCACTGGGTGGTACAACCTGAAGTAAGAATGGCTGCCACTAGGGACACCCTACCCATCAAAAATTTGTACGAAAGGCAGGAACAACCCGAGGGTGCATCTTTTTCCTATACTCCCTCTTGAGATCGACTACGTCCACCGCTACTCCCTGCCATATCTCCTTTTGGGAACAAACACTGGGGATTATAATAGAAGCTCGGCAATGGCGCACTCTCTGGCACAATATCCCCAGATTTCATCATTCACTAGGTTTACGCAACGCACACTACAAAGTTCTTTCTGACTGATACATATATCCGGAAACATTCTGGAAAATATTCCCAAACACAACAGATCACTGCTGGAGAGGTTGTGGACAGCTAGGAGATTTTTCTGGTGGGACTGCCCGACTATACAACCCTATTGGACAGCAATTCTTGCTCACAAAAAGGAAATTTTAGGATATTCCATCCCCTCCACTCCATAATCTCTCCTATAAGGCCTTAGGGACCCATCCCTCAAATACCAAACGCAGGGAGATTGTTTGATCCTATGGCTGTGCCTCGGAGCGGGCAAGAAGGCATTAGCATCAAATTGGAAGAAACCTGAGGTTCCCCCCATGTCACAATGGCATGCTCACCTATGGTATGCACTAATGATGGAACGAATGACTGACATGCTGGCAGACACCCGGAAGAGCTTTGACTACCTATGGTGATCCCTGGTACAATTCCTGTCGCGAGGTCTCCCACTTTTCTCTTGCCCCACCTGTACAAGGGGACTCCACCTCTTTCAGATAGAGCGACTTCCCACAGGGCACTCGCACCAAATCGTAAGCAGGGTCCCTGACCTGCCCGATTAGGGCCTCTATCCCATATTAATCTTCCTCAATGCTTCAACCATGCCTGGTACTTTGTATTATCATATCTGTTTAAATTCTGGTTAATATGTTTTATCCTACACAGATTTTTATCACTTATATGCTCACTTTGATTGACACTGTTGTATCACAAGTTTATATGCAATCTTGATAAATACATATGTCTGTGGCCTTGATTTGCTTGTTACAAAACTGATCCTGCTACTAGCCTTGCCTTTGAAATTGTCCCTATGTGATACTAAACATGTCTTGTTTATGCATTATTTTTGAAAATCAATAAAAACAGTTTGACAAAAAATGCAATACCCCAAAAACGTCAAGAAGGACCTATATTCCACATCAATCTAATGAAGAAATGGGAAGAACCTCTTGCTGACAGAGCATTGAACAAACCCATTAATTATGTCACGAGGTCTCACCCCATTGTTATGCCTGTACCAACACTAGAAGGTAAAACCAAGTGGCAGGTTAATATGAGATCAGTCCTAACCATGGAATAAAGTCAACAATTATACTGTCTAATCCAACAATATTCAAAACTGTTTTCAGGTATCCCAGGGCAGACCTCCCTCATAGTAAACAATATCATAAAAACAGAGGGACAGATTATAAAACAAAAAACGTATCTTATCCTAGACGCCAGGCGAGAGGTAGTTGAAGAGGAGGTTGAAACAATGTTAGAAATGGCTATCATTGAGCCAGCCCAAAGTGATTGGTGCTCCCTTGTAGTATTGGTATCGAAAGGAGATGGGAATCTTCACTTCTGAATTGACTTTAGACAGCTAAACAGCATCTCCAAATTCAAAACGTATCCAATGCATGCAGAGACGAGTTGGTAGAACAATCGAAGGTGTCAACATTATGATCACCTTAGATCTTACCAAGGGATATTGGCAGATTCCTTTAACCGAAAGGCCTGATAGAAAACAGCCTTCTCCACCCTTTCGGATTTATATCACTTTTAAGTGTTACCTTTTGGTCTCCAAGGGGCCCCTGCCACTGTCCAACAGTTAATGGATCATATATTGTGATCCCATCGTAGATATGTAGCAGCTTATCTTGTTAACATTGTGGTCCATAGTCCTAACTGGGATGTCCCAGTGCAACACTTAGCCTTACTTTTTGATGCTTTACAACAAGCAGGTCTTACCATTAACCCTACAAAGTTAACTCTTGCTACTGACCACATCCAATATTTAGGGTTCTCTATTAGGGAGGCACTATCCGACCACAAATAGACAAAATTGAGGCTATTGAGCAAATACTGAGAACCACCACTAAATGTGAGGTCTGTTCTTTTTTTGGGTTAGTAGGTTATCATTTCAGGTCATTCCCTGTTTCTCGGAAATAGCTAGTCCTCTTACCTACTTGTTGGCCAACAACTTTCCCTCCCGTATCCAGCAATGGTAAGATGTCCAAGAATACAGTTTCCAACGATTAAATAATTGCTTATGCTATGCTCCGATTCTTCAGTGTCCCAATTTCAATAAAACGTTTGTTCTCCACAAAGATGCATCTGGATATGGTTTAGGGGCTATTCTGCCTCAACCTGATGAACAGAATACCACATGCCCACTGTTGTTTCTAAGTTGGAAACTGTTTCACAGAGAAAGAAACTAGTCAACTATAGAAAAAGAATGTCTTGCCAATGAATGGGTAATAGAAGCACTCCAGTGCCACCTTTTAGGGTGTACTTTCATCCTCCTGACCAATTCCAGAATAATGAGAAGGTTCATCATTCTCCTTCCAGGCACTCTACATTCCCAGAAAACTGCAGAAGAACGTGGATTACCTCTCTAGAAATCCATCAACTCAATGGCCCCAACAGCCATTCCTAGCGGAAGAACAGTCTGAAGAGCCAGCAGGATCCAACTAATCCAATATGGCCACCAACATATGCCTAGAAGCCAGGTGAAGGTTGCATTGTAGCTGTCAACTACAATGAAGAAGGGGCATCCTTAAAGAATGTCAAGTAAACACGAGCGGAGGTTGTTTGAGAGGAGGACAGCATGGAAGACTTCAGAGTCGGGAGAGAGGAGAACATGGAGGCTACGGTAACGAGCCCGAAGAGATTGTGGAAAGGTGTGAGGCCCATGGCAGCAGAAGCAGCAGCAGCAGCAGCAGCAGCAGCAGCAAGAGCAGAGGTGAGGGGAAGACCTCGCAAGAGACCCCGCTTATACACAGCAACCCAGAGAGACAGAAGGGCTATAGGGGTCTCACCGCCACGGCCCCCAGTTGAGGGTCGTGGCAATAGGCAAGTGCCTAAGCATTTCTTTTTTCATTTGTGGAGGTAGCATTCCACTGTGAGAGCGAGTGTGGGGGACTTTATGGTGCATGGTGGAGGTGGACAATATAACTGACAAAGGGACTGATTACAACTTTGGAGGAGGTGTTAATCCATCCCAAATGTGACAGATATACCACCAGCCGTTTTACGAGTTCCATAGGATATAATGGACTCGTAATACAGCTGGTGGTATATCCGTCACTTTACTGTCACTTTTGGGACGGATTAACACCTCCTCCAAAGTTGTAATCAGGCCCAAAGTGTCCTTTCGGGAAGGAGGCACATAATTGGCAGATAGTAGGTGAGGTGGTGAGGAGCACTTTTATAATACATTCTGCTTTTCCTGACTAATAATTAATGGGCATTACTTTATGTGGTTTATCCCGAGGCTACTGCTCACTGGAGAACCATCCAGGAAGAAGAGCCGGCCCAGGGGGAAGATAAACCAGAGCCAAGAAACTGTGCGGAGAACCAGTGTATCAGAGGGACACTGTTTTATTTACTTTTATGTAGATTACAGATCATATATTGAAATAGCACAAATACAAGAAGAAATACATAGTAAAATTTGCTGAATAAAAGTGAACGTCTGAGTTATATATCCCACTTGACCACACTTAGGGCCAGATGTAGGAAGCAGTTTGCACGTTGCAAACAGCGAATTTCACTGTTTGCGACGTGCAAACTGCACTTTGCAGTGCACAAAACCCATTTTGCGATTCGGTAACCTTGTTACCGATTTGCAAAATGGGTTTGCGACTCGCAATTAGGAAGGGGTGTCCCCTTCCTAATTCGAGTCTCAGTCGATGCAGAATTGCTTTGTGACCGCGAACGCGGTCGCAAACCAATCGCAGTTAGCACCCATTTCAAATGGGTGCTAACCCATTTGCAAAAGGGAAGGGGTCCCCATGGGACCCCTTCCCCTTTGTGAATGCTATTAAAAACATTTTTCCAGAGCAGGCAGTGGTCCTATGGACCACTGCCTGCGCTGAAAAAATGAAACAAAAACGTTTCATTTTTTTGTTTTGTAATGCATCTTGTTTTCCTTTAAGGAAAACGGGCTGCATTACAAAAAAAAAAACTGCTTTATTTAAAAGCAGTCACAGACATGGTGGTTTGCTGTCTTCAGCAGGCCACCATCCCTGTGAGTGCTGAGAGTCTCAAGGGGGTTGCAAACAGTGTCAGGGACACTGTTGTGCATAGGGTTTTGCGACTCGCAAATTACGAGTCGCTCTGACTCGCAATTTGTGAGTAGCAAAACCCAACTTACCTACATCTGGCCCTTGGACTTTTCATACCTTACAAATTAAGCAGTCTTTCTGTCACTCTGCAAATCATTTATACTTAGACTTTCATTGACTTTTGAACTGAGCCTGTCCTCTTGCTGAAGTATACCTTGGTTCTGGCTATTTACTTGCTATGGACATTAACCTTTTGTTATTACCTCTTGCACTTGGCATTATTTAATACATTATTGATGCTAATTTGAATTTGATTAACTAACTACTTTTTGCCTTCTGTAATGACTCTTAAATTAGAATAAACCTTTATTGTTTTGACTTTGAATTTTGTTGTGTGAAGGTTTTTATTAATGGAATAGGGCTGCCATCTACCGAGGCTCCCATGCCCAATTCTGTGCCTCAACCCTTTTAATTTATTTGTTAAAAGCCATGACAGAATTTTAATGGAGAAAGGCAGGCAAATTAAGACAAATTAGAACAGATTTTTGGTGGCGATCGCTTGGGCAATTTGCTAATTAATTTGCATACATTTGGATAATTAATTAACATATAAATTGTGAACATTTTTTACCTGAAAAGTTGTTAGAAGTTAGGGAATCCTGGAATCGTTTGTATTAATGCCCTTGTAGATGTTTGTAGTGTGAGGAGTTGCATTGTGTGTGTATGTTTAGGACCTTATGTGATGAGTTGTCTTAGGAGCTCGTTGTCTTGCAACATATGATTTTGAGTTTGTTTTGCCCGTGCTGCATAGCATGTTATGTTAATGGAGTAAGCGTTATGTTTTGCGCATGCATTGAAAACTGCATTGCATTGTAATGAATTGGAGAAATTGCCAAAGGTGTTCGAATTGTACTTTTGATGAATATATATTGTGATTTTATGAATTCCATGTGCAAAGGATTTTGGATCTATGTAAAGGTACTAAAGATTTATGTAAACCTAAGATCTTGATATAATATTATAAAGTTGTCTGCTAAATAATGGTGTGTGGAATCACGTCAGATTATAGGATAACATCCTATGAAACCCTTAATAGTCTAGCTGTGTTTGAGAACTAATTCTGGTAGCTGTGTTTATTCTGAGCATGGGGATAGACATGCAGACTCTAGGGGTAGGTTATCGCTGGTCAACAGTGTCTCTTGATTTGATTGGAAGCACCTTGAAGCTACTGCTATCACCTTTCTGCAATAGGTTTGAATTTCCTTCCCGTATCCCAGTAGACAGTAAAAGGTTTATTTGTTTTGGTTATTAACATTATGGGGGTCATTACAACATTGGTGGTAAAAGGCGCTTACCGCTGTGCAGAAGACCGCCAATAGACCGCCGCGGAATTCCGCCACAGCTATTATGACCCACAGCACGGAATCCGCCGAAATGCAGACACCAACACAAGTCAGCCACACCAAAGGTCAGTGATGAAGTGGAGAAAACAAAACCTCCACCTTCACGCCAACAGAAACACGCCCATGCTATCACGACCCACGAATCCACGCGGTGGTCTTTCAACTGCGGTATTACATTGGCGGTACACACCGCTGCGCTCAAAATACACACACATCTCCAAAACACTGCCACATTGGACAATTCGAATTACACACACCTGAGACACATACAAACAACACTCCCACATACCCAACACAATATAAAACACACACCCACATCACCCACAAACCCCTACGACCAAAAACTGAAGACGAAGGCGACAGACAGAGACTACAGCAATAGACAACCCCACCACACAGAGGCACACAACACCATCACCCATACAACATCCACGCTCAAAACACCCCACACCACCACACATCACCACACTCATCAACACATACACCACGCCACACTCCCACACACCCAACACAATATAAAACACACACCCACATCACCCACAAACCCCTACGACCAAAAACTGAAGACGAAGGCGACAGACAGAGACTACAGCAATAGACAACCCCACCACACAGAGGCACACAACACCATCACCCATACAACATCCACGCCCAAAACACCCCACACCACCACACATCACCACACTCATCAACACATACACCAGGCCACACATCACCTACACCACCCCATGTCATGCCAAAGACACCCCAGGTTTTCCGAGGAGGAGCTCAGGGTCATGGTGGAGGAAATCCTACGGGTAGAGCCACAGCTATTTGGAGAACAGGTGCAGCACACCTCCATAGCCAGGAAGATGGAGCTATGGCGAAGAATCGTCGACAGGGTCAACGCTGTGGGACAGCATCCAAGAAATCGGGAGGACATCAGGAAGAGGTGGAACGACCTACGGGGGAAGGTGTGTTCAGTGATCTCCAGGCACAACATCGCGATTCAGCGGACTGGCGGCGGACCCCTACCTCCTCCCCCACAACTAACAACATGGGAGGAGCAGGTCTTGACCATCATGCATCCAGAGGGCCTCAGAGGAGTCGGTGGAGGAATGGACACTGGTAAGTCAAATCTTAACTATCATATCCCCCACCCTACCTGCATGCTATCACACCCCCCCACCCTCACCCCCTCCCCTATCACTCCAACTCCTCACTAATGTACTAATAACACAAACCACACATCCCATCACCAAGCCCTGCATGACACAACTAAGCATGGACACCCATCACTAAAGCATGCTCACTACACATACCCATAACAACCCCCCAACCATCATCATACAAGCCCCCACACAGGAATGCTTGCACTGTGGTACACGCACACCCACCCATTGCACACCATGACACACACACATGCAATAATCATGCTCTTATACCCCTGCAGGACCACTACGTAACGTCACCACACAGGAGGGTCGAGACATCTCCACCCCACCCACAGAAGAGGCCCACAGTGACGACAGCAGCTCTGGCCAACTGGATCCAGATGACCAGCCCAGACCATCGTGGGCCTCTGGACAGTCGGTTCCCCTTGCACAGGCACAGCCCAACACTGACCTTCCACCCTCTGGTAACACCAGCACAGCACCCACCCAGCGGGCCCATACCTCCGTACCCAGGATACGTCAATCAGCGGTGTGTCCACCACTACAGGGAACCCAGGGTAACCCACCACCCCAACAACAACAGGGACCTGGGGGCAGTGGTAGTGGGCACACGGTCCAGGGGACGGAGGCACAGGAACACAGGGAAACTGGGAGGGCTGCTGTGCGACAGGGGGCGGACAGGCCAAGGGAACCCACCCTCCACAAGGCCCTCTCCTCCATCATGGGAGCATACCACCACTCCCAGGAGACGATGGCTACGGTCCTGGCCAAGTTTCAGGAGACCCAGCGCCTGCAGGACGAACAGTATTTGGGCTTCAGGGAGGAGCTCAGAACCATCAGCTCCGCCCTGGGCACCATCGTAGGGGTGCTGAAGGACATACAAAAGATCATGAGGGACACCGTGGAACTCCTAGGAGCCCCTGACACTAGCATGGACGATGAACTGCCCACCACCTCCGCCGGCGCTAGTGGACAGGACGCCCTGCCACAGGACCACCACACCAGCACCCCACCCCCTGCAGACGGACAACCACCCCGCAAGCAGTCCCTGAGATCCACGAACAGGACAGAGCAAGATGGCAAGACCCCCGCCAGGAAATGAGATCACCCTGATTGTCCTCCCACTGTCTCACTTTGTTACCCTGTCCAGATTGGAACTGCCCCAGCTCCACTTCCTATGCCCATATGGGCAATGCACCTGTGTGACTAATAGACTGGACTCTGCCATGGACATTCCTCCACCATCACCCATCACCATTTTACCACCCCCTCCAATAATTAGCACTTCAATAAACACCCTTGAGCCACAAAACAATCTGGAGTCAGTCTGTGATTTTGAAAATGTGTATTAGCAATGACAGTGACAAAATGCGTTTTCAAATGTAATGCCAACATACCTATGTCACACATCACAAGTCCATGAAGGATGCAAGCAGATGACACACGTTGGTAACCACACCTGTGAAACCGTAATAGAAATGTACAACTCAGTTACCAAATACTGCTTCTAATTGACAGACAGGATAGAAGTAGAAGTGTGAAAGTGAATGTAATAGTAAAAAAAATGTTCTCAGCTGTGTGTCACTGGAAATATTGCTGAATGACTGACTCCCTGTTGTCTATGTCTTCTTCCTCAGCTTCCTCCTCATCAGTGTCCACAGGCTCCACAGCTGCCACAACACCGTCATCTGCACCATCCTCCTGCAGAAAAGGCGCCTGGCGTCGCAAAGCAAGATTGTGAAGGATGGAGCAGGCGATGATGATCTGGCACACCTTCCTTGGTGAGTAGAATAGGGAACCACCTGTCATATGGAGGCACCTGAACCTGGCCTTCAGGAGGCCGAAGGTCCTTTCTATCACTCTCCTAGTCCGCCCATGGGCCTCATTGTAGTGTTCCTCTGCCCTGGTCCTGGGATTCCTCACTGGGGTCAATAGCCATGACAGGTTGGGGTAACCAGAGTCCCCTAATAGCCACACCCGGTGCCTCTGGAGTTGACCCATCACATAAGGGATGCTGCTATTCCGCAGGATGTAGGCGTCATGCACTGAGCCAGGGAACATAGCATTTACCTGGGAGATGTACTGGTCTGCCAAACATACCATCTGTACATTCATCGAATGATAACTCTTCCGGTTCCTGTACACCTGTTCACTCCTACGTGGGGGGGGGACCAAAGCCACATGGGTGCCATCAATAGCAACTATGATGTTGGGGATATGTCCCAGGGCATAGAAGTCACCTTTCACTGTAGCCAAATCCTCCACCTGAGGGAAAACGATGTAGCTCTGCATGTGTTTCAGCAGGGCAGACAACACTCTGGACAACACGTTGGAAAACATAGGCTGGGACATCCCTGATGCCATGGCCACAGTTGTTTGAAATGATCCACTTGCAAGGAAATGGAGCACTGATAGCACCTGCACTTCAGGGGGTATTCCTGTGGGATGGCGGATTGGTGAGATCAGGTCTGGCTCCAACTGGGTACACAGTTCCTGGATTGTGGCACGGTTAAACCTGTAGGTGATGATCAAATGTCGCTCTTCCATTGTTAACAGGTCCACCAGCGGTCGGTACACCGGAGGATTCCGCCATCTCCTCAAATGTCCCAGCTGACGGTGCCTAAGAAGGACAACAGCGACCACAGAGTCAACAAATTCCCAGGTATGTACCCACAGCTACACAGAACACGACACCAAATACAAAACTCTTCCTGTATGTGTGTTGAGTGTAGGCCTAGGTATGTGTGAAGCAGTAGTAAATGAAGCCATGTGGGCCCCTGAAATGGCGGCTGCCTGACCTCTAAAGTGGGACAATGGGATGTGAGGTAACTGCACTGGCGTTGTACACCGTCGCGGTAGGCGGTCGTAGACCGCGGCGCAAAGCTGCATTGGTTAACATTGGACCCTATGGGTCCCAGGAGCCAATGATGAAGTGCACCGGCGGTGATGATACGCACTGCCACGGACGTCACCGCCGCGGACGTGACCGCCATTTTCTATCTGTTCAATCACTCGATACCTGATCTTCGACAGGAGAGGACCTACACTGCAAGTGCTGCTGTGACCTCGGTCTGGAAGAGACAATGGCTGCTGCGTCTGGGCCCCTGCCTTCACTGCTCAGGAGTTGGAGAAGCTAGTCGACGGGGTCCTCCCCCAGTACACGCTACTCTAAGGTCCTCCAGACAAACAGGTAAGTACACAGGGAGCATGTTGTATGGGCTATGCCTGTGTGGAGAGGGCTGGATGTCAGTAGGAAGGGGGCCGAGTTCTGCGACCATGAAGGACTGTGAATGCATGTGCCACATGGCAAGGGTAGGGATGGGGGCCACTCACTTCGACGGTGCAGTTGGTAATGACTTCACTTCTTCCCCTGTACATGTCATGTAGGTCAGCGCCCACCAGAAGAAGGACATTTGGCATGCCATCGCCAAGGACGTCCGGACCCTGGGGGTCCACCAGAGACGGGGCACCCACTGGCGTAAAAGATGGGAGGACATTCGCAGCTGGAGCAAGAAGACGGCGGAGGCTCAGCTGGGGATGGCCTCCCAACGTGGGAGGGGTGCCCGTCGCACCATGACCCCCCTGATGTTCCGGATCCTGGCGGTGGCCTACCCGGAGTTGGATGGGCGCTTGAGGGTATCACAGCAGACACAAGGGGATGAGTACACTCTCATTCAGCAGACTTTGCACGCAGTGGAGGGGTCTGGGTGGGGGAGGAGGGCTGTGGGTTTCCCTAGGCCAGGGAAACCCACGAAGGCTAGGCCCCTTCGTAAGGCATGGCCCTGTGGCCCTCCACCCCACCTCTGTAGAGTGCCAAGTACAGGTATACCCTGTGTCATCTATGTGGACAGATGACACTCATAGCCATGTAGGCCAGATCCCAGGAATTGCATCTGTAGAGGCCAAGAGCACGGCGTAGTGCAGGGGGCTGCTGTGTCTGTATTGTCCGCCAACGGTAGCGGTAAGCCATGCACTCAACCTGTCTTTCTTCTGTCGTCCCCCCCCCTTTTTGTGCTCTCCCTGTTCTTTTGTGCATCAGCATCATCAGGCGGAGGTACAGTGGCACCGGAGCACGAGGGACCTGTATCCCACATGGCCATGGAGGGCCACACCACAGACTCTGAATACACCAGTGGGATGGAGGGCGAGGGGAGCTTCACGTCAGTCACCGGATCACCAAACAGCGAAACGGACTCGTCCGCCGATGGGAGCTCCCTTGTGGTGGTGGCACCATCTGTGCCCACCACTTCTACAGGTACAGCCGCCACCCCCCCTACCAGTACTGCCCTCCCAGCAGCCCCTCAGCCTTCGCTCCGTGCCCGCTCACCCAGGAGGGTGGGCATCACCTTCGTCCCAGGCACCTCAGCCCCTGCCCCAGTCACCACTGCTGCCCTCAGTGAGGAGCCCATTGACCTCCTCAGGTCCCTCACTGTTGGGCAGTCTACCATTGTGAATGCCATCCAGGGTGTAGAAAGGGAGTTGCAACACGGTAATGCATTCCTGGAGGCATTCATTCTGGTCAGGCTCCCCTTCATCGAACCCTGCAATCTCTGGCCTCAGCACTGATGGCAGCCATTGTCCCTGTGTCTAGCCTCCCCCCTCCAATTCCTCCACCCAGACCCAGTAGCCTGTACCCCAGCCTATCCCAAACACACCATCAGACAAGCATGCACACACCTCAAAACACAAAAGTAGCTCATGCAAACATAAGCACCACACAACCCACAGGCACTCACACAAGCATCACCCACATACAGACACAGCAACATCCACTGCCTCCACTGTGTCCCCCTCCTCGTCGTCCCCCTCCTCCCTCCCAGTGTCGTCTACACTCTCACCTGCATGCACTACATCTACAGGCACTAGGACTCGCACCAGAACACCCAGCACCACGCCCCGCTCACCTGCACTCACCACCCCCACTACCATTGACACGTCCCCTGTGTCCACTCCCAGTGTGTCTGTGACGCCCCCTCCCAAAGTGCACAAACGCGGGCACCCACGCACCCAACATCCATCCACCTCACGACAGCCTCCAGTACCTGCACCTGCACCCAAATCACCTAAAGTTACACCTCCTACAACCACCTCCTCTTCCTCCATTCCCACACCCCCTCCAGCTACCCATCCCAGTGTTCGTCAGAAACTCTTCCTCAGCAACGTTGACCTCTTTCCCACCACCCCCACCCCTCCAATTCATAGGTCCCGTAGTAGCACCTCAGCCAAAAAAAGTCTGGTACCAGTGGTGCGTGTTAAAGGTGTGTGGAGTGCACCGGCCACCAGGGCAGCCAGTGTGACACGGAGCCAAAGCACTGCCAGTCCACCCCCTGTAAAGCACCTTAAGTTGGAAAGTGGCCGACGGGAGAGGGTGAAGACTCCTACCGGCAAAACAGCTCACAAGGGTTCCGGGGGGAGTGCTGAGTCAGCTGTGACTCCTCCCAAGGTGGGGAAGGGGCAGAAGAAGTCTCCAGAGTCTGGTAAGAGCAGCACAGCGGAGAAGGGCGCCATCCTCCCCGCCGGCCGGGACGCCACCGTCAGCACTGTCGTCACTGGTCCGGAGACCACCGCCAGAGTCAGTGCCCTGGAGGGCAGCAGTATCGTCACTGGTCCGGAGTCCACCGCCAGAGTCAGTGCCCTGGAGGGCAGCAGTATCGTCACTGGTCCGGAGACCACCGCCAGAGTCAGTGCCCTGGAGGGCAGCAGTATCGTCACTGGTCAGGAGACCACCGCCAGAGTCAGTGCCCTGGAGGGCAGCAGTATCGTCACTGGTCCGGAGACCACCGCCAGCGTCAGTGACCTGGAGGGCCCCGGCAGCCACAGCCCCGCTGGGCACTGAGGGACCGTAATGCCACACACCGCTGCACAATTCAGAGACAGCAAAGGCAAGCACCGCTGAACAGGGCAAAGACCGCCATGGTGAAGACCGCTGAACAGGGCAAAGCACCGCTGAACAGGCCAAAGACCGCCATGGTGAAGACCGCTGAACAGGGCAAAGCACCGCTGAACAGGGCAAAGACCGCCATGGCAAAGCACCGCTGAACAGGCCAAAGACCGCCATGGCAAAGCACCGCTGAACAGGTCAGAGACAGCAAAGGCAAGCACCGCTGAACAGGGCAAAGCCCCCCATGGTGAAGACCGCTGAACAGGGCAAAGCCCCGATTAACAGGCCAAAGACCGCCATGGTGAAGACCGCTGAACAGGGCAAAGCACCGCTGAACAGGGAAAAGACCGCCAAGGCAAAGCACCGCTGAACAGGCCAAAAACCGCCATGGCAAAGTACAGCTGAACCGGTCAGAGAAAGCTAAGGCAAGCACCGCTGAACAGGGCAAAGCCTGCCATGGTGAAGACCGCTGAACAGGGCAAAGCACCGCTGAACAGGCCAAAGACCGCCATGGTGAAGAACGCTGAACAGGGCAAAGCACCGCTGAACAGGGCAAAGACAGCCATGGCAAAGCACCGCTGAACAAGCCAAAGACCGCCATGGCAAAGCACCGCTGAACAGGTCAGAGATAGCAAAGGCAAGCACCGCTGAACAGGGCAAAGACCGCCATGGAGAAGACCGCTGAACAGGGCAAAGACCGCCAAATCAAACATCGTTAGCCAATGTGCAGCTGGGACAGTGACGGAACTGGGACCGTCACGGGGAGCGTGATGCACTCTGGGCACTATTCCCTCTCCAGAACCAGTGGAGACCTGCATCCACTCTGTCTGTCTTTCACAGGATGAAGCACTCTGGGCACCAGTCCCCCTCCAGAACCAGTGGAGACCTGCATCCACTCTGTCTGTCCTTCACAGGATGAAGCACTCTGGGCACCAGTCCCCCTCCAGAACCAGTGGAGACCTGCATCCACTTGAGAGACTGTGGCTTTGCACTCCCCAGGATAAATCAGTGGGCAAACCACCCACTGGAGAGACTTGAGAGACTGGCTTTGCACTCCCCAGGATTAAGCAGTGGGCAAACCACCCACTGGAGAGACTTGAGAGACTGTGGCTTTGCACTCCCCAGGATACATCAAGGGGCATGGAGCCCCGTTGTGGATCTGGCGTGGTGCTGTAATCCGGCTGAGGTGCCCCCCCTTCCCTTCCCCCTGAGGTGCCTGTTGTATTTCTATCTGATGCCCCTGTAGTGTTCTCTCCGTTTGTGGACAGGTATCTAGTGTGGGCCTTGCCCATGCATTTTGGGCCCAGTGGTCCACGGACATTGATATATGCATACCTGCAGTACTACTCGTGATGTATGATTTTCGACTGTTTATATATATCTGTATATATTTGGTTACTGTATTTTGATACATTACAATGTTTGAACTGGTTTCCTTTTGTCTTTGCATTCTTCCTGGGGGGTTGGGGGTTGTTATTGTGATGTTTGGATATGCATTGGTGTGTGTGTTGTAGTGGGTGAGGGTCGGGGTGGGGGTGGGGGTGTTGCGTGTGTGTGTCCCTGACTTTTGCCTCCCCCCTCCCCTATGTCGTAGGTGCAGTACTCACCGTTGTCTTCGGCGCCTACGTTGCTGGTGATCGTAGAGGAGCAGGAACACAATCGCAGGGAGTATTTGGAGTTCGGGCTCCATGGTGGCCTCCTTCCTCGTGGAGTGTGTTAAGGTGAGCGTTTTCCCGTTGCAAAAGCTGTTTCCGCCGTGTTTTTATCAACGGTGAATCCGCCCCGGAAAAGGTGGCGGATTGGCGGGTTGTGATACTGTGGGCGGTACATTGTCTTCCGCCTGTCTGTTGGCGGTGACCGCCGCGCTGCTTGTCTGTACCGCCGTGGCGGTCGGAGTGTTAAAGTGGCTGTCTATGTTGGCGGTTTCCGCCACGGTCATAATTGCCTTTTTTTTCCGCCGGCCTGTTTGCGATATTACCGCAGCTTTAACACCGTCCGCCAGGGTTGTAATGACCACCTATGTGTCGCATCTCAGGTCTGATTTTGAAACCACGTTTTGATGGGCTGTACTAGTATTACACGTATCGTGAAGCTAGGTTAGGATTACAATCAGTGCATTTTGAATAAGTCAGTGATTCCTAGCAACGCGGAAGAGCCTCCGCCCCAGTTGGTACACTCGGTCATGAGATGTTGGTTCACACTGGTATGCAAACCTGCCGTAGCCTAAAGAAAGGAACAGAATCACCGCCAATAATAACAAGTTACAATTTCCTGTAAATTGTATGTTTGAAGTGAAAAAGAATGAGAATTTGAGGCATGCTATGTTTGAGAGGAAGCTGCAGACCAGACTTGTGCAGTTTGAAGACTTGAATGAGTGGGACTACGTGGTAAATAAGAAAGCACATAAGAGAATGTTTAAAGGATAAATTGGTAAGGATGTTAACAATTAGCTGGATATGACATTTTATTTACAGACAGAGGCATGGTGTCAGGAAGTGTTAAAGACTGTGGGTGCTTTCCTTGCAGTTATTGGCAAATCAGACAACAAGAAAACAAAAGATTACAAAAAAGCAAAAAAGAATGAGAGTGACTATGAGGAGAAGGATGAGTTTATGGGCAGTTTGTTAATTGAACTGAGTCCACCTCCTTATAACGAGGCTTAAGTGCAAGAGGAAGCGAGAGAAGCAAGTGTTAGGAAAGATAAAGCAGCCTCTAGTTAGTCTTCAGAAAGTGTGAGAGACGAAAGTGGTGAAGAATAATATAAAACTCAATGGAAATTTAGAAAGGATGGTAGAAACAGGATTTTATAATGACAAAATGTTGAATATAATAGATATGAACTGGCATTTTGGGGCGCAGATGCAGGAAAATGCACACAAAATGCATTTGAGAAGCTTGAACAATTGGGTAAAGAATTAAATGTAGATTTGAACACAAAGTAAATTTGTGAAACATTTAGAATAAAATTGACAGAAAGTGGATTATTTAAACAAGATTGCACACAGATGAGACTTTTTTGGAAAAATGGACACTGGAAACAGGAATGTAGATTTAAAACAAATACATTTTAAAATGAGTCACACATGGTTACCCAAATGCAGTTGAATATGAATCAGTTACCACAGAATGGGATGACACTGTTAATGTCTCTGCCTTACCGGCCTCTGTGTAGAATATGCAGAATACAAGGCCTTTCAATAATAATACGCCTTCAGCCCTAATTATTCAGCCACCTAAGCAAAATAACATATGGGGGTTTCAGCCAAGTTTCATATTTAATCAAAAACATTCAGTGATGAAAGACAATTTTCTACAGTTTGCTTCTACACTAGGAGTTCCTACAGGACGGTGTAAAACACAATGACAGCGCCTGAGAGGGAAGGAGGATTGCTTGCTTAGTGCAGTTCTAGAGGTAGACCAGAATGGTCGTTTTGTGGAAGAAGTGAATGGCCATCATTTTCAATTGAAACGTTCTACCCTCTCCACAGTTCAGCCGGTGAGGGTTCCTAACTTACCCCTTGTGGGAAAAGAAATCCAAGTTCCAGGCATTTTGAATATACAGGTGATTAATTTGATTGTCTATAAATAATTATGAATTTATAATGAGTCAGACGAGTCCAGTTAATATGTTGTGTTGTGATCTCTTGTGTAAACTGAACAATGTGATTTACTGCACATCAGACGGTGTTGGTGTTCAAACATAAGATGAATACTTAGGCCCTCATTACAACATTGGCAGTCCCACCACAGGACTGTCAATGCCGCGGGGAGCCAGCAGTGTGTCCCCCCCCCCAGTCGTATTACTATGTTCCCGCCGGGCCGACTAATGGAAACATTGTATTGCGACGTTCCCATCGGGCTGACCAGCGGGAACAGTGCTACGGTATTGGCCTCTGCTCCTTTAAGGGAGCAGAGGCTACTACCGTAGCACACCAGCACCCTCAGAATGGGCACTGTCTGCAAAGTAGACAGTGCGCATTCCAAAAGTGATGGGCAGGGGGAACCCTGTACTGCCCATGCCATGGGCATGGGTAGTGCAGGGGCCCTCCTGTGGCCCCCGGCACTGGCTTTCCACCAGTCTTTCCATGGCGGGGTGACTGACGTGGAAAGGCTGGCTGAAAGCTGAGTTGTAATCAGCACCCAGTAGCTGACCACAACTCAGACTGCTGTCTAACCATCAGAAACCACTTTTCTGATGGTGACGGCGGTCTTTAGGCAGTTCTGCCCACCAGTGTCGTAATGTGGAGGCGGGACCTCCAGGAGTGCGGCGGTCCCACTACCACCACGAGTGTGGCGGTCTGAACACTCTTAATGAGGCCCTTAGATTTTAAGATAAAATCATGAGAGATAAAGGTTAAACGTTTCCCTGTGCTATCTCCAGATTTAAGGAATAGTGTGAATAAGGAGGGTTCATATTTTACAGGAAAATAAATTAGGGTGATTAAATGTGTAGAGCCAGTACAGAAAACCAAATTCAGTGTATACCATACTACTCAATACAGACTTGAAAGAGAGGATGGGATTTTACCTTTCATTGACAAAATGGTTGAACAGGGCATTTTAAAAGAAATGCTAGTGAGCCCTTGTAACTCTCCAATCATGGGAATAAAGAAACCGAGTGAAAAATGGAGCATAGTACAATACCTGTGCAAAATTAATGATATAATGATCCCATGTTGTCCTATGGTACCAAATCCTGCAGAAATTTTACTCCATGTTCCTGTAGACACCGAGGGCCTTATTAAGGCGAATGGAAAACTCAGTCTGCCAAACTCATGACAGGGTTGCCACCCTCTACGCGGCGACCTCCTCGTCAGAGTTATTAAGAGTGTCCTGCTAGGTTGACGGGCGGAAACCTAAGTTCCCGCCAGCTGGCCTAGCGGGAAACAGGCTACAGCATTGTCTCTGGCTCATAATTGAGCCAGCAGCAATTTGTAGCCCGCAGGGTGCACCAGCACCCTCGCAATGTTCACTGTCTACAAAGCAGATAGTGAACATTGCAACAGTGCTGTGCAGGGGGACCCCTGCACTGCCCATGCCAAGTTCATGGGCAGTGCAGGGGTCCCCCTGAGGCCCCCTGCACCTGTTCTCCAAGAGACTTTTCATGGCGGTGTTATCACCATGAAAAGGCGGGTGGAGAATGAGGTCGTAATTTGCAGGGCAGCACTGCCCCAGCGGATTAGGATCTCCGCGACTGCCAGACTGCTGGGATCCAAGATCCTGGCAGAGCTGGTAGTTACCTGGCGGGCAGACCGCCAGCGTTGTTATGTGGTGGTCGGAGCGCCACATCCATGGCGGCCGAGACCACCACACTTGTATTGAGGGCTGGAGTGGTTCACTATCAAAGATTTGTGTCGAACATTTTTTTCAATTCCTCTTCATGAGGATAGTATTCTTTTCCATTTACAGATACACAGAAAGAAGTGAGGATGTTTTTAGGAAAGGTTTGTTCAAGTCATCAGTTGATTCCAAACTACTTCTTGATTGCAAAACCTCTATAGAAGTTGACTCACAGCGATGTGAGGGGCACAGTACCCTGGGAAAATTAATGCAACCAAGCCTGCCTGGAGTCAGACAGAGTGTGTCTAGCACCCCTGCTCTAGAAATGCCCAAATATGAGAAAGATTTGTATTTATTTTTCACGAAAGAGAAGGGTGCCCACGTTTTGTTTTGATTAAGCAACATGGAGATGGTAATCAACCCACTGCATTAATTTTGCAACACTGGATCAAGTAGTTATGCCAGTCTGCATGAAAAATATCGCAGTGGCTTCTTTGGCAATTGTTGGAAAATGGGTTATTGGTAAGGGCAGGTAGGTACCTACACTTAGCAATAGGCCACTAACCTCCACGTAGGTCCAGTTAGGTCTCAGTAAATTAAACCCAGCTCAACCCTTGGTAGCTAGGCAACGAGCGTCAAGGCTTAACTTAGGAGACAGAGTGTAACGCATTCAAATATCACACAACGGTAATTAAATAAAACACAGGAAACAGTTTAAAAATCCAAAAACAATTTATAGAAATAGATTATATTTTTATCGTTAAAATGACACAAAAACGAATGAAATCGGATAAGGGGAACTGGAGATATGAATTCTTTAAGAATTATTGTTTTCTGGCACCTAGAAACAAAAAGCGCCAATCGGCTCATCTGGTTGCACCTCGACCGGGGCAAAGTCAAAGTTTAAGGCCGACCGCGATGGAGTCCTGCTCGGCTACAGGCCGCGGGAGGCCTCGGTTAAAAGTTTACCTTCACACTTAAGTGGTCATTACAACCCTGGCGGACGGTGTTAAAGCAGTGGTAAGACCGCCAACAGGCCGGCGGTAAAAAATTTGCAATTACGACCGTGGCGGAAACCGCCAACAAAGACAGCCACTTTAACACTCCGACCGTAACGGCGGTACAAACAAACAGCGTGGCGGTCACCGCCAACAGACAGACGGGAGACAATGTACCAACCACACTATTACAACCCACCAATCCGCCACCTTTTCCGCGGCGGATTCACCGCGGATAAAAACACGGCAGAAACAGGAATTCCGAAGGGAAAACGCTCACCTCTACACACCCCACGAGGAACGAGGACACCATGGACCCGGAACTCCAAATTCTCCCTGCGATAGTCTTCCTTCTCCTCTACCAGGAGCACGAACGCCGGCGGCGAAGACCACGGTGAGAACTGCACCTTTGACAGGAGGGGGGAGGGAAAAACAGGGACACACACAAGCAACACGCAACACCCCCACCCCCACCCTTACACACTACAACACACACACTAATGCATATTGATACATCACAGTAACACCCCCCAACCCCTCCCGGAAGAATGCAAAGACAATAGAAAACCATTGTAATATATTAAAATCAAGTAGGCAAAAATAAATATATACACCATGTACAAAATATATACCAAGCATAGTAGTCCAGGTAGCGCTCCAATTAAGCCCGTGAAACACTGGGCCCACGCGGTATGGGTGAGGCCCACACAAGATCCCCGACCATGACGGAGAGAACACTGCAGGGGCATCAGAGAGCAACAAAACAGGCACCTCAGGGGGAGGGAAAGGGGAGCACCTCAGCCGCTTGAGTGCATGACGCCAAATCCACGAGGGGGCCACATGCCCACTGTACAATCCTGGGGAGTGCAAAGCCACAGTCTCTCAAGTCTCTACAGTGCGTGGGTTGCCCACTGTTCCATCCTGGGGAGTGCAAAGCCACAGTCTCTCAAGTCACTACAGTGGGTGGCTTGCCCACTGTTCCATCCTGGGGAGTGCAAAGCTACAGTCTCTCAAGTCTCTACAGTGGGTGGCTTGCCCACTGTTCCATCCTGGGGAGTGCAAAGCCACAGTCTCTCAAGTCTCACAAGTGGGTGGATTGCCCTCTGTTCCATCCTGGGGAGCGCAAAGCCACAGTCTCTCAAGTCTCACAAGAGGGTGGATTGCCCACTGTTCCATCCTGGGGAGTGCAAAGCCACAGTCTCTCAAGTGGATAACAGTCTCCACTGGTTCTGGAGTGGGCATGGTGCCCAGAGTGCTTCATCCTGCTAAGGACAGAGGTAGTGGATGGATCTCTCCACTGGTTCTAGAGGGGGCATGGTGCCCAGAGTGCTTCATTCTGCCCGTGACCGACTCAGTAGCGTCAGTGCCCTTGGCGCTCATGGGCCAGCGGTGCATGAGACGGCGGTGCCCTGTTCAGCGGTGCTTGAGACAGTGGTGCTTTGTTCAGCGGTGCTTGAGACGGCGGTGCCCTGTTCAGCGGTGCTTGAGACAGCGGTGCCCTGTTCAGCGTTGCTTGAGGCGGCGGTGCCCTGTTCAGCGGTGCTTGAGACGGCGGTCTCCATTGCAGTGACTCAGCTGCTGGCGGACCTTCATGGCCCAGCGGGGCTTTTGCTGGCGGTCCTTCATGGCCCAGCTGGGCTGGTGCTGGCCTCCTGGGCAGCTGGGCTGGTGCTGGCGGGGGCCTCCTGGGCAGCTGGGCTGGTGCTGGTGGTGCCCTCCTGGGCACCTGGGCTGGTGCTGGCGGGGGCCTCCTGGGCAGCTGGGCTGGTGCTGGCGGTGGCCTCCTGGGCAGCTGGGCTGGTGCTGGCGGTGGCCTCCTGGGCAGCTGGGATGATGGCGGTCTTCTCCGCCGTGCTGCTCTTCCCAGACTTGCTGACCTTCATGTGCCCCTTCCCCACCTTGGAAGGTGTCGCAGCTGACTCCACACTCCCACCTGTACCCCTGGGAGCGGCTTTGGTGGCTGGAGTCTTCCCCCTCTCCCGCCGGGCACTGGCCAACATCTGATGCTTCACAGGTGGGGGACTGTCTGTGCTGTGGCTCAGTGCCATACTGGCTGCCCTGGTGGCCGGTGCACTCCAGATTCCGGTGACTACAGGCACCACTGGTCCCGGAGATGTTGTGACTGAGGTGCTAGTTTGGGACCTAGGAGACGGACGGGGTGGGGGAGGTGTGGGAAAGAGGTCAAGGTTGGACAGGAAAAGTTTTTTGGACACACTGGGACGGGTAGCTGGAGGGGGTTTGGGAGTGGAGGAAGAGGTTGTGGTTGTAGGAGGTGTTCGTTTGCTGACTTAGGGTGAAGGTGCATGCGCTGGAGGCTGTCCTGAAGTGGATGGCTGTTGGGTGGGTGTGTGCCTGCGTTTAGGTATCTTCGGAGGGGGCGTCACAGACACACTGGGAGAGGACACAGGGAACGTGTGAATGGTAGTGGGGGTGGTGACTGCACATGAGCGGTGTGTGGTGGTGGGTGTGCTGGAGAGGGACGTAGTGGCTGTAGAGGTAGTGCATGCAGGTGTGAGTGTAGACGAGACAGGGAGGGAGGAGGGAGACGAGGAGGAGGGGGACACAGTGGAGGCAGTGGATGTTGCTATGTCTGCATGTGTGTGATGCTTCCGTGAGTGCCTGTGGGATGTGTGGTGCTTATGTTTGCTTGAGCTTCCCTTGTGTGTTGACGTGTGTGCATGCTGGTCAGTAGGTGTGCTTGGGATAGGCTGAGGTACAGGGGATTGGGTCTGGGTGGAGGAAGTTGGAGGGAGGAGGCTAGAGACAGGGACAATGGCTGCCATCAGTGCTGAGGCCAGTGTCTGAAAAGCTCGCTGAAGGGCCGCCTGACCAGAATGAATGCCCTCCAGGAATGCATTGGTTTGTTGCAACTGCCTCTCTACACCCTGGATGGCATTCAAAATGGTAGACTGCCCAACAGTGAGGGACCTGAGGAGGTCAATGGCCTCCTCACTGAGGGCAGCAGGGGTGACTGGGGCACGGGCTGAGGTGCCTGGGGTGAAGGTGATGCACACCCTCCTGGGTGAGCGGGCACGGGGCAAAGGCTGAGGGGCTGCTGGGAGGGCAGTGCTGGTAGGGGGGGTGGCGGCTGTACCTGTAGATGCGGGGGGCACAGATGTTGCCGCCACCACAAGGGAGCTTCCATCAGAGGACGAGTCCGTGTCGCTGGTCTCAGCTCCTGTCCCCACGGTGGAGCTCCCCTCGCCCTCCGTCCCACTGGTGAATTCAGACTCCGTAGTGTCGCCCTCCAGGGCCATGTGGGATGCAGCTCCCTCGTGCTCCGGTGCCACTGCTCCTCCGCCTGATGATGCTAATGCACACAAGAACAGGGAGACCACAAAAAGGTGAGGGAAGATAGAAGAGAGACATGTTGAGTGCATGCATTACCGCTACCGTTGGCGGACACAACAGACACAGAAGCTCCCTGCACTACGCCGCGCTCTTGGGCTCCACTGTTCAATTCCTGGGAAATGGCCTACAATGCTATGGACGACATCTGCACACATAGATGACACAGGGGCATGACTAGGTGTACTTGGCACTCTACAGAGGTGGGCTGGGGTGCCACATGGCCTGCCTTACGGAGGGGCCTAGCCTACGGAACTCACCCTGGCCTAGGGAAACCCACAGCCCACCTCCCCCACCCAGACACCTCCACTGCGTGCAAAGTCAGCAGAATGAGAGTGTACTCACCCCCTTGTGTCTGCTGTGATGCCCTCAAGCGCCCATCCAACTACGGGTAGGCCACCCCCAGGATCCGGAACATCAGGGGGGTCACGGTGCGACAGGCACCCCTCCCACGTTGGGAGGCCATCCCCAGCTGAGCCTCCGCCGTCTTCTTGCTCCAGCGGCGAATGTCCTCCCATCTTTTACGGCAGTGGGTGCTCCGTCTGTGGTAGACCCCCAGGGTCCGGACGTCCTTGGCGATGGCACGCCAAATATCTTTTTTCTGGTGGGCGCTGGCCTACATGAAATGTACATGGGAAAAAGAGAAGTTATTACCAACTGCACCGTCAAAGTGATTGGCCCCCATCCCCACCCTTGCCATGTGGCACATGCATTCACCGTCTTTCATGCACGCAGCACTCTCCGCCCTTCCTTCTTACATCCAGCCCTCTCCACACAGGCATAGCCCATACAACATGCTCCCTGTGTACATACCTGTTTGTCTGGAGGACCGTAGAGTAGCGTGTACTGGGGGAGGACCCCATCCACAAGCTTCTCCAACTCCTCTGATGTGAAGGCAGGGGCCCTTTCCCCAGACACTCGAGCCATTGTCTCTTCCAGACCGAGGTCACAGCAGCACTTGCAGTGTAGGTCCTCTCCTGTCGAAGATCAGGTATTGAGTGATTGAACAGATAGAAAATGGCGGACACGTCCGCGGCGGTGCGTACCGTCACCGCCGGCGCACATTGTCATTGGCTCCTGGGACCCATAGGGTCCAATGTTAACCAATGCAGCATAGCGCCGCGGTCTTCGACCGCCTACCGCGACGGTGTACAACGCCAGCGCAGTTACCTCACATCCCATTGTCCCACTTTAGAGGTCAGGCAGCCGCCATTTCAGGGGCCCACATGGCTTCATTTCCATTGTGTCACACATACCTAGTCCTAGACTCAACACACATACAGGCCACCTTTTGTGTATGATTGGTGTTCTGGGTAAACTGTGGGTGCGTACCTCTGAGTTGTTTGACTCTGTGCTCGCTGTTGTCCTTCATAGGCACCGTCCGCTGGGACATGTGAGGAGATGGCGGCATCCTCTGGTGTACCGACCATTGGTGGACCTGTCGACAATGGAGCAGCGACATGTGATAATCACATACAGGCTTGACCGTGCCACAATCCAGGAACTGTTTATCCAGTTGGAGCCAGACCTGATGTCAGCAATCCGCCATCCCACAGGAATCCCCCTTCAAGTGCAGGTGCTGTCAGTGCTCCATTTCCTTGCAAGTGGGTCATTTCAAACAACAGTGGCCATAGCATCAGGGATGTCCCAGCCTATGTTTTCCAACATATTGTCCAGAGTGTTGTCTGCCCTTCTGAAACACATGCAGAGCTACATCGTTTTCCCTCAGGCGGAGGATTTGCCTACAGTGAAAGGTGATTTCTATGCCCTGGGACATATCCCCAACATCATAGGTGCCATTGATGGGACCCATGTGGCTTTGGTCCCCCCCCCCCACAGGAGTGAACAGGTGTACAGAAACTGGAAGAGTTATCATTCTATGAATGTACAGATGGTATGTTTGGCCGACCAGTACATCTCCCATGTGAATGCCAAGTTCCCTGGCTCAGTGCATGACGCCTACATACTGTGGAATAGCAGCATCCCTTATGTGATGGGTCAACTCCAGAGGCACCGTGTGTGGCTATTAGGTGAGCACCTGGAGGCAAGTCAGTGGGAATGGTTGTCTGGGTCTGGGGTTACCCTACAGGTTAGTGTGTGTCTAATACTTGTCTCTCGCCATTTGAAGGTGACTCTGGTTACCCCAACCTGTCATGGCTACTGACCCCAGTGAGGAATCCCAGGACAAGGGCAGAGGAACACTACAATGAGGCCCATGGGCGAACAAGTAGGGTGATCAAGCGGACCTTCGGCCTCCTGAAGGCCAGGTTCCGGTGCCTCCATATGACAGGTGGATTCCTATTCTACTCGCCAAAGAAGGTGTGCCAGATCATCGTGGCCTCCTGTATGCCTCATAACTTGGCATTGCGATAGGTGCCATTTCTGCAGGAGGATGGTCCAGATGGTGGTGTTGTTGCAGCTGTGGAGCCTGTGGATAGTGAAGACGAGGAAGCAGAGGAAGAAGACATGAACAACAGGGACTCAGTGATCCAGCAATATTTCCAGTGAGACACAGGTAAGAGTACACACCTGCCTACTACATGTACTTAAACACTACTACCTCTCTACTGTCTGTCGTTTTCACCCAGTGTATGGTCACTGAGTTGTCACTTTCCCTTACGATTTCACAGATGTGGGTCCCACTGTGTGACATCTGCTTTGATTCCTCATGGACTTCAGCTGTGTGACATAGGTATGTTGACATTACAATTGAAAGAGCATTTTGTCACTGTAATTGCTAATACACTATTTCAAAATCACAGACAGACTCCAGATTGTTTTGTATTTTAAGTGTGTTGATTTAGGTGCTCAATATTGGAGGTGGTAGTGAAATGGTGAGGGGTGATGGCGGAGGAATGTCCATGGCAGAGTCCAGTCTATTAGTCTCACAGGTGCATTGCCCAAATGGGCATGGGAAGTGGAGCTGGGGCAGTTTAAATATGGACAGGGTGACAAAGTGGGACAGTAGGATGACAATCAGGGTGGTCTCATTTCTTGGTGGGGGTCTTGGCATCGTGCTCTGTCTTTGTCCTGGATCTCAGGGACCGTTTGCGGGGTGGTTCTCCCTCTGCAGGGGGTGGGGTGCTGGTGTGGTGGTCCTGTGGCGGGCGTCCTAGCCTCTAGCGCCGGCGGAGGTGGTGGGCAGTTCATCGTCCATGTTAGTGTCCGGGGCCCCTTGTAGTGCCACAGTGTCCCTCCTGGTGTTGAGTACTTCCTTCAGCACCCCTACGATGGTGCCCAGGGTGGAGCTGACGGTTCTGAGTTCCTCCCTGAAGCCCATATACTGTTCCTCCTGCAGGCGCTGGGTCTCCTGAAACTTGGCCAGTACCGTTGCCATCGTCTCCTGGGAGTGGTGGTAGGCTCCCATGATGGAGGAGAGGGCCTCGTGGAGAGTGGGTTCCCTTGGCGCACAGCAGCCCTCCCACTTCCCCTGTGTTCCTGGGCCTCCGTCCCCTGGACCGTGTGCCCACTACCACTGCCCCCAGGTCCTTGTTGTTGGGGTGGTGGATTATCCTGGGTTGCCTGTACTGGTGGACACACTGCTGATTGACGTGTCCTGGGGACAGAGGTATGGGCCTGCTGGGTGGGTGCTGTGCTGGTGTTTCCAGAGGGGGGAAGGTCTGTGATGGCCTGTGCCAGTGTGAGGGGAACCGACTGTCCCGAGGTCCCCGATGGTCCGGGCTGGTCATCTAGATCCAGTTGGACAGAGGTGCTGTCATCACTGTGGACCTCTTCTGTTGGTGGTGTAGACATGTGTGGACCCTCCTGTCCGGTGACGTTGGGTAGGGGTCCTGCAGGGGTATAAAAGGATGGTTATTACATCTGTATGTGTCATGGTGTGCAATGGGTGGGTGACTGTGTACCCCAGTGCTTGCATTCCTGTGTGGGAGCTTGTGTGATGGTGGTTTATGGGGTTGTATGGGTATGTGCAGTGGGCATGCTTTAGTGATGGGTGTCAATGCTTTGTTGTTGCCTGCAGGGCTTGGTGTTGGGATGGGTGGTTTGTGATGTTGGGACATTTGTGAGGAGTTGGGGTGCAGGGGTTGAGGGTGGGGGTATGTGATAGCATGCAGGTAGGGTGGGGGATGTAATAGTTAAGATTTGACTTACCAGAGTCCATTCCTCCACCTACTCCTGCAAGGCACTCAGGATGCAGAATCGCCAAGACCTGCTCCTCCCATGTTGTTAGTTGTGGGGGAGGAGGTGGGGGTCCGCCGCCAGTCCGCTGAACCGCCTGGTGGTGTCTTGAGACCACGGAAGGCACCTTCCCCCGTAGGTCGTTTCACCTCTTCCTGATGTCCTCCCGATTTCTTGGGTGCTGTCCCACTGCGTTGACCCTGTCCACTATTCTTCGCCATAGCTCCATCTTCCTTGCAATTGAGGTGTGCTGCACCTGTGATCCGAATAGCTGTGGCTCTACCCGGACGATTTCCTCCACCATGACCCTGAGCTCCTCCTCCGAGAACCTGGGGTGTCTTTGCCGTGCCATGGGGTGGTGAGGGTGATGTGTGGGGTGGATTGTGTGGTGATAAGTGTGCTGATATGTAGTGGTGTGTTGTGTGAGGTGCGTGGAAGTTGTGTGGGTGATGGTGTTGTGTGCATGTGGATGCTGTTGTTCTTGCTGGTGGTGTTTCTCTCTGGCCTTCTTTCGGAATTTTTTGTCGTGGGGGTTTGTGGGTAATGTGGGTGTGTGTTTTATATTGTAATGGGTGTATGGGAGTGGTGTGTGTATGTCTATCAAGTGTGTGTATTTCGAATTGTCCAATGTGGTAGTGTTTTGTATATGTGTGTGTATTTTGAGCGCGGCGGTGTGTACCGCCAATGGAATACAGCAGTTGAAAGACCGCCGCGTGGATTTGTGTGTCGTGATAGTATGGGCGTATTTCTGTTGGCGTGACAGTGGAGGTTTTGTTTTCGCCAGTTTATCACTGAGCTTTGGTGTGGCGGACTTGTGTGGGTGCCTGAATTTTGGCAGATTCCGAAATGTGGGTCATAATAGCTGTGGCGGTTTTCCGCGGCCGCGGCGGTGTGTTGGCGGTCTTCTGCACGGCAGTAAGCGGCTTTTACCGCCAATGTTGTAATGAGGGCCTAAGTCTCTTTTCTGAAGATTTTCTTCAGCGGGACGAACCTGCCAGTCTAATCCGACCTCCTGGAGCCCTTCTCTGGATACGCGTTGCCGGAATCCTCGGTGGAGATTTTTACCTTCAGACTTAGTTGTTTTTTTCGAGGTGAAAATCCTTCGACCGTTGTAAACCTGGATCTGGATCAGACGTCCCTGGAGCCCTCCTCGGATACGCTGGCTGGGAGGTCCCGGTCAACTGTTTACCTTCGGAATTAGTCTCTTTTTTGGAGATTTTCTTTACCGGGACGAACCTGTAAATCAGGCCGGGTTGCGGTTGAGGCAAGCCAGCTAGAGTTGCCGCGGAGGGTCGGTCCCTCTATCGAGCTTTTTTTTCAAAAGTTCTCAAAACTTCTCCAAACTTCTGGGGCTTCTCCCAGATGTTCTTTTAAGGTTCTTTTGGGGTCCACAGCTCACCCCAAGGGTCCAGAAGCTCTGAGATGATCCTTGGGGGTGCGACTACAACTCCCAGAATGCACCTGGCGCAAACTCCTTTTTGGCCACTTGGCAGTGGTCAGCTGGTTGATTTCTTTAGGAGTTGGTGCAGGGGACTCTGGTTAGCAATTTTTCACCTGTAGCAAACAGGAAGTCCCTCCTTGAACCAGTTGAAGCCAGGCAAAGTCCTTCTTGTGGTGAAGCCCAAGTGTGCAGCTGGTGCAGTCCTTCTGAGTGCAGGTTCCAGGTGCAGGCCAGGGGTCCAGCAGGGCAGTCCTTCTTCTCCTTTGGTTCTTCCTTGTTGGAATCTGATGGGGATCTGAGGTGTGGGTGCAGGTCTGCCAGTTTTATCCTTGCTCCTGGGTGAAAAATAGGGGGGCCCTGATTCTCCAATCAGGTGCAGGGTCATTCCCCCTATGATGACCACTTCCTGGGAAGTGTGGCAAAAATCAATCCCAGGAGGCAACAGTCTTCAAAAATCCATCATGGCTGAATCTGATTTTTGGAGGTTACATCTGGCTGAGCCCACCCACTGGTGTGGCTAAAAATCATAAACACACCCCTCTCCTGACCTCTATTAATCTAATCAAGGGGGCACCTAGTTGTCTGGGGTTGCAGGATGTGTGGGTGTTGCTTGGGTGCTCCAACTGTCCTTCTCTGCCTTTGAAGACCAGTTTGGCAGCCCTCCCCCTTCCTGCCTCACCATCTGCTGAGGGGAAATTCCCTCCCACAGGCACAACTCTTTGTGTGAAGCCAGGCCACTTCACACCTCACCAAGGCAGCCTGGCCAGGCTGCCAGAGGCTGGCCAATCAGAGCACAGCAGCAAAAACAATGCAGGGCTGAAATTGGCAACTTTTCAGGTAAAGTTTAAAACTATTTACCTGAACAAGTTATATTAAGTCCAACAACTGGGAGTTGTGGGATTTATTATAACAATTAATTCTCTTGGTATCCACACTCTTGGTATCCATTACTTAAGGGGACTTTTAAAAATTAAAATAAAGTCTCCCCATTCTAGCCTATGAAGGCCATTCACTACAATGAGGGAAAAACGAATTTGGCTGTTTTTACCTCACCAGGGTTTATAAAACTACTTTTATAAGGTCCCTGCTTATAGTTACATGGCACCCAGCCCTAGAGTTACATGGGGCACACCTTAGGGGTGACTTATATGTACAAATAAGGTAGTTTAAGACTTTGGAACTACTTTTAATTCCAAAGTCGAATTTGCATATAACTTTAATTTAAAAGCAGCCAGCAAGGCAGGCTTGCCTTTAAAATGACACTAGGCACCTCAGCAGTGCACCTATGGGTGCACTACCTATGCTGTGGTCCCTAAAGATATACTAGGGACTTATAGGTAGGTTGACTTGGCCAATTATAATTAGCCTAATTTGCATACTGATTTTATACAGAGCACAGGCCCTGGGACTGGTTAGCAGTACCCAAGGCACCATCAGAGTCAGGAAAACACCAGCAAAAAGTGGAAAATGAGGGCAAAAGGTTAGGGGGCCTCTGCAATCAGCCCTGTTTTCTCACAGCAATTGTTCGGAGTGAAGCACTTGTGATGGGGTCAACACTCATTGTATTTTTTACACATTCTGTAGAGACATTACTGACTTGCATCCAAACTTATCATTGTCTGGAGCACCTATTAAGAATAGACTGCAAATTCTAGATTTATTTTCTGCTGTGCAAACTCCAAAGAAAATTTCTGTCATACAATGTGCTGCACACAAGATTGTGGGTAACATGATCATATAAGGCAATAACTTTGCAGATGAAGTTGGAAAGATCTGTGCTCTTGCTCCTGGTATATTAGAGCTGAATGAAAAGTCTGAGGTAGAAGAGAGTAAAATATTCAATTTTTTGTCAATATCAGTTAAACAAAGTACAGACACTCGATGAGTTGACAGACTTGCAAAGTGAGGTGTCAAAAGATGAGAGAAAAAGTTGGAAAAAGTTAGGATGTTAGCAAGACAAAGATGATCTTTAGAAGGCAATAGATGGGAGTGGTATGAGGCCAGATTCACTGCTATTACAGATGGCAAAATACATGCACAGACCTATACATGTGGGGCATGATAGCATAACTGCCTGGTTTAAAATTATTGGGTTAATCCACATTTTCAGATAATTGCTGAAATTCTGTGTCAGAGATGTATCATCCATAAGCAGGTAAATGTTGGTAGAAAGACAAGAGTGACCACATAGAAAAATCAGAAAGTTCTTTCACAAGATAACAATTGGATTTTGTAGTGATCCCACCCTGTAATGGTTTGGATTATACTTTGGGGATTGTCTGTTTGTTTAGGAACACTCACTGTAGCCATGCTACTGTAGGCACACTATTACTGTGAGTTTGATCCCTAGATTTGGCTGGCCAACTTCTTTGGAGGAAACTCAGTTTAAAAACAAGGTTATGAGTGACCTATGTATGGTGCTGAACGTCAACCAGAAATTCCATTCTATTTACCATCCTGAAGCATGAGGCATAGTAGATAGGACCAAGAGTACAATTAAAACAAAACTTGCTGAAGTTTTTGCCTTGACTTCACTGAAATGGGCAGAAAATCTTATGCTAGTACTCCTGAGTATGAGAAGCACACACAATATAAGACACACACCCAATGAGAAGCACAGGATTACTCCTCACCAGGTGCTAATGGTCAGAGTCATGAGTATGCCTGGTGTTCCTTCAGCTGCTGTTCTGAATTTTACAAATGATCAGATTCCCAGTTACTGCAAAGGACTGGCTGATTTGGTATGTTCTATCTCTCAGCAGGTGATATTTGCAACACTTTCAACAAGTAAAGAGTCTTACCACAACCTCAGGCTTGGAAACTGAGACCTGGTGAGGAAACATGTTAGGAAGACATGTTTGAAGTCTTAACCAGTATCAAGTGATGGTGATGAGCACTGCTATAAATTGTGGGAGTTTGTCGCATTGGATCCATGCATTTCATACAAAGAGAGAGAAGACTGCAGATGACACAAACCACTAATTCACAGGATCAAATTTGACTTCACTACATGGATTCAGAGAGCTGAGGACAAAGAGTTAAAGAAGGAGAAAAGCACGGAAAACAACAACAAAATCAAAAACAAGAAAATCAGACTTCAAAAACTCAAACGCTAGCAGCCCAAAGATCATCTAAGGGTGATCCAGTTGCAAGTTATGCAAATCAAGAAGCAAGTGAAGATGAAAAGAGACAAATGAAGGAAATGCGATTAAAGATGAAAGCTTGATAAAAGCTGATTGGTCTGAAGTGTGAGAGAAAGAACAACAGCATTGTAAAGACTTGACATTCTGAAGTGAATTGGAGCAAAATGAGAAGAAGCAATGATAGAGCTGAATGACAACGTTTTTGAAAAGTGTGAAGGCAAAGATCAACAAGAGAAAGAGTGCAAAGCAAGAAATAAGCAGCTCAAGAATGGGCATATATAGCAAAGGTTGAACCAAAAGAAAGAGAGATTGATCTGAGAGGCTATTGATTTCTTTTGGAAGAACCTCCATGAATTACCATAAACTGAGGTGGGAGTGATCAACATTGAATAATTTTCTGATGGAATGATGAAACAGAATTTTTTTGTTTTTAAGAAAATATATTTTTTATTAGAATTATGTTTTTTTATGCTTGCATTAAGAATTCTGTCATAATTCAATGCCCACATCTGAAGAAGACTGATTTTATACTAAATTTGGTATCCAGTTAAAGATATATTTGTTTCTGCATATTTTTTATGAACATTTGGATTGAACTCTGTTATATGAGCTACTGTTTTTTCTCATGCTTATTTAATAAGAAGAATATTTGAACTGTTAAAAAAACTAACATTTTTTCAGACTTTTTTAAAATTTGCACTATGCTTGTGAGATTGAGTTTTTTTCCTGAGAGCAGGCTTTCTAAAAATAAGATGGTTGCATGTAAAGAAAGATTTTTCTTGGGTTTAATTGTTTTTTTTAATTTATTAATATGTAGTGTTATTTTATTGAGTATGTATTACTTTGTTGGAGATGCTTTAATTCATCAAAATATTGTGCACCATAATAATAGTAGAGATAGAAGATCAGATCATAAAGAAAGTCCTAATGGAAGCCTTGAAGAAAATACTTATACAAATATGTTACAAGAATAAATATTAATGATGAATATTTAAAATTGCTATGTTTGCACTTACTTGCTCTGTTCTGTTTCTGAAGGTATTACATATATTCATCTTCTGCTCACCTATGGAATCTTATGCAGTATGTCTGTTTGTTAGGGCAATATTTTCTTGAAGAGTTTGAAGTATATTATAAACTTACTATAGATAAATTGTCTAAAGTTGAGAGTTTGGATGTTACTAATGAACATAATAGATCCATTATCTTCTGTAATTGCTATTATTTTTCTCTTTCCTCCATATAATTATGCATTAAAGTAGGTGTTCCTAACCGTTTCTTATTTTGAATATATATCACACTTTCTTGTTTTGTTATTGGCTTACATGAATGAAGCATTATTAGTACGGCCCTATTATGTCAGATTTCACCATGTTGAGAGTGTGCCTGTTACTATCTGAAACATATAAAATGTACCATTGTTGGGAGATTTGCCAGACTTATCTTGCTTTTCAAACAGTGCAGGCTCCCTGTTAGTATATTTGATTTATACTTAGAATTTATCCTTCCTTACAAACTGAGCAGTCTCTCTGTTATTTAACTAATCATTTACAGAGCAGATTTATGATTGTCTTCTTGATGAACTATATTTTGGATCTGACTATTTACTTACTATGGACGTAGACCTTTTGTTATTACCACTCGCAATTGCCATTATTTGATGCATTATTGGTGCTGTTTTGAAATTGACTAACTACTTTTTGCCTCCTGCAATTGACTCTTAAATTTGAATAAACCTTTTATGATTTTGACTTTGAATTTTACCCTTTGAAGTTTTCTTTAATGCAAACTGCTGCTGTCTATTGAGATTCACATGGCCCGATCCTACTTCACAAACCTTTTAATTTATTAGTTAAAAGCATTCAAGCATGACCACAACATGGCTTGTAAATGCTATCCAACTTATAAAAAATCTAGCAGTGGCTCATTTAATGTAAATCTTCAACCCACCATTGACTGTCTGTAACCAGGCCATGGGCCTGTGGATGATACCGATCTGCTCCCATATCGGTAATGCGACAGTGAGCTAAAATGCTGTGCATGTTAAACCATGTAAACTAGCCTCCATTGCATGACACAGGTTTCCAGAGAAAACGTTCTATTGAAAGTACATCTGTCAAAAACTTTCTTACATTGTCAGTTATAGAATGTTATAGGAAACATCATTCAGTCTATCTGGGAAAACAATTAGTTTTCACAGTGATGAAACATTGACCAAGAGGCAGATAATACACTGGGCATATACATTTGATGGCAGTCTTCTGCCATGGCCAATCAGGTAATGGCAGAGAAATTAAAGGCAGAGTATTAGTACACAAATGCTGATCTAATATTGACAAGCCTGGTAAGAACAAACCAATAACTTAATGATACTCTCCATATCTCGCTACCAGATCTCACACTGTAATGTTCTCTTAGTGATTGTCATTCCAAAATATAATTTTGCTCACATTCAAACAATGTGAGCCTGGCTTTAGACTTTGAAACATTTCACATACCCCCAGAGAACACCATTTCCAATGCTATCTCATTGGCTATGTCCACAAATGTGTACAGTGCACTAAATACTAAGGTGGTCATTACAACCCTGGCGGACGGTGTGAAAGCGGCGGTAAGAGCGCCAACAGCCTGGTGGTAAACATTTTGGAATTACGACCGTGGCAGAATCCGCCAACAAAGACAGCCACTTTAACACTCAGACCGCCACGGCGGTACAAACAAACAGCGCGGCGGTCACCGCCAACAGACAGGCGGAGGACAATGTACCGCCCACACTATTATGACAGGCCAATCCACCACCTTTTCCGGGGCAGGTACACCGCGGATAAAAACACGTCGCAAACAGGAATTTCGAAGGGAAAACGCTCACCTCATCACACTCCACGAGGAAGGAGGACACCATGGACCCGGAACTCCAAATCCTACCTGCGATAGTTTCCCTGCTCCTGTACCAGGAGCACCAACGCCGGCGGCGAAGACCACGGTGAGTACTGCACCTACGACACAGGGGAGGGGGGAGGCAAAAAACAGGGACACACACACGCAACACCCCCACCCCCACCCTCAACCACTACAACACACACACTAATACATATCTATACATTATAGTTACACCCCCCAACCCCCGGAAGAATGCAAAGACAAAAGGAAATGAGTGTAACCATTGTAATATATCAAAATGCAGTACGCAAAAATATACATATATACACTATCAACAAAATATACACCAAGAATAGTAGTCCAGGTATTGCACCACTCATAGTCCGTGGACCACTGGGCCCAAAATGCATGGGCGAGGCCCACACACAATACCAGATCAAAACAGAGAGAACACTGCAGGGGCATCAGATAGAAATACAACAGGCACCTCAGGGGGAAGGGAAGGGGGGGCACCTCAGCCGGATGAGCGCACGACGCCAGATCAACGAGGGGGCTCCATGCCTATTGATGTATCCTGGGGAGTGCAAAGCCACAGTCTCTTAAGTCTCTACAGTGGGTGGGTTGCCCACTGTTCAATCCTGGGGAGTGCAAAGCCACAGTCTCTCAAGTCTCTACAGTGGGTGGTTTGGCCACTGTTCAATCCTGGGGAGTGCAAAGCCACAGTCTCTCAAGTCTCTACAGTGGGTGGTTTGCCCACTGCATTATCCTGGGGAGTGCAAAGCCACAGTCTCTCAAGTCTCTACAGTGGGTGGTTTGCCCACTGTTCAGTCCTGGGGAGTGCAAAGCCACAGTCTCTCAAGTCTCTACAGTGAGTGGTTTGCCCACTGTTCAATCCTGGGGAGTGCAAAGCCACAGTCTCTCAAGTCTCTACAGTGGGTGGTTTGCCCACTGCATTATCCTGGGGAGTGCAAAGCCACAGTCTCTCAAGTCTCTACAGTGGGTGGTTTGCCCACTGTTCAATCCTGGGGAGTGCAAAGCCACAGTCTCTCAAGTCTCTACAGTGGGTGGTTTGCACACTGTTCAATCCTAGGGAGTGCAAAGCCACAGTCTCACAAGTGGATGACAGTCTCCACTGGTTCTGGAGGGGGCATTGTGCCCAGAGTGCTTCATCCTGTGAAGGACAGAGGTAGTGGATGCATGTCTCCACTGGTTCTGGAGGGGGACTGGTGCCCAGAGTGCTTCATCCTGTGAAGGACAGACGGAGTGGATGCATGTCTCCACTGGTTCTGGAGGGGGACTGGTGCCCAGAGTGCTTCATCCTGTGAAGGACAGACGGAGTGGATGCATGTCTCCACTGGTTCTGGAGGGGGACTGGTGCCCAGAGTGCATCATGCACCCCGTCACGGTCCCAGTTGCATCAGTGCCCCTGCCGCTCATGGGCTAGCGGTGCTTGAGTTGGCGGTGCCCTGTTCAGCGGTGCTTGATTTGGCGGTGCCCTGTACAGCGGTGCTTGAGTTGGCGGTGCCCTGTTCAGCGGTGCTTGAGTTGGCGGTGCCCTGTTCAGCGGTGCTTGATTTGGCGGTGCCCTGTTCAGCGGTGCTTGAGTTGGCGGTGCCCTGTTCAGCGGTGCTTGAGTTGGCGGTGCCCTGTTCAGCGGTGCTTGATTTGGCGGTTCCCTGTTCAGCGGTGCTTCAGTTGGCTGTGCCCTGTTCAGCGGTGCTTGATTTGGCGGTGCCCTGTTCAGCGGTGCTTGAGTTGGCGGTGGCCTGTTCAGCTGTGCTTGATTTGGCGGTGCCCTGTACAGCGGTGCTTGAGTTGGCAGTGCCCTGTTCAGCGGTGCTTGATTTGGCGGTGCCCTGTTCAGCGGTGCTTGATTTGGCGGTGCCTTGTTCAGCGGTGCTTGATTTGGCGGTGCCCTGTACAGCGGTGCTTGAGTTGGCGGTGCCCTGTTCAGCGGTGCTTGATTTAGCGGTGCCCTGTTCAGCGGTGCTTGATTTGGCGGTGCCCTGTTCAGCGGTGCTTGATTTGGCGGCGCCCTGTACAGCGGTGCTTGAGTTGGCGGTGCCCTGTTCAGCGGTGCTTGATTTGTCGATGGCCTGTTCAGCGGTGCTTGAGTTGGCGGTGCCTTGTTCAGAGGTGCTTGAGTTGGCGGTCCTTCATTGCCCAGCTGGGCTGGGGCTGGCGGTCCTTCATTGGGCAGCTGGGCTGTGGCTTGCGGGGCCCTCCTGGGCAGCAAAGATGGGGCTGGCGGGGCCCTCCTGGGCAGTGAGGATGGGGCTGGCGGTGGCCTCCTGGGCAGCGAGGATGGGGCTGGCGGGCCCTCCTGGGCAGCGAGGATGGGGCTGGCGGTGGCCTCCTGTGCAGCGAGGATGGGGCTGGCGGTGGGCTCCTGGGCAGCGAGGATGGGGCTGGCGGTGGCCTCCTGGGCAGCGAGGATGGGGCTGGCGGTGGCCTCCTGGTCAGCGAGGATGGGGCTGGCGGTGGCCTCCTGTGCAGCGAGGATGGGGTTGGCGGGGCCTCCTGGGCAGCGGGGATGGGGCTGGCGGTGGCCTCCTGTGCAGCGAGGATGGGGCTGGCGGGGCCCTCCTGGGCCGCGGGGATGATGGCGGGCTTCTCCGCCGTGCTGCTCCTCCCAGACTTGCCAGGTTTCTTGTGCCCCTTCCCCACCTTGGGTGGAGATTCAGCTGAGTCAACACTCCCACCGAGACCCCTGGGAGCGGCTTGGGTGGCTGGAGTCTTCCCCCTCTCCCGACGGGCACTGGCCAACTTCTGGTGCTTCACAGGGGGGGGGACTGGCTGTGCTGTGGCTCCGTGCCACACTGGCTGTCCTGGTGGGCGGTGCACTCCGCATACCTGTGACAACAGGCACCACTGGTCCCGGAGATGTTGTGGCTGAGGTGCTACTTCCGGACCTATGAGTTGGACAGGGGGGGTGGGAAATAGGTCAAGGCTGGACAGGAAAAGTTTTTGGGACACACTGGGACGGGTAGCTGGAGGGGGTTTGGGAGTGGAGGAAGATGTCGCGCTGCGGCCTCAAGCACGGGCCGCCGTGGCGCGGCATTCGGTAAACACCGCGGGCCGCAGGCGAGCCTTGGGGGAAGCCGCGCCTTGCAAGCAGGCCTTGGGGGAAGTTGCGGCTTGCGGGCAGACCGCGGGGGAAGCCGCGAGTCAGGCTAGGGGCCGCGGCAGGAGATGAGACTCCGAGTTGGGTCTCGAACCTGCCGCGCATAGCGCATTAGTGCGCTTAACATTCTGGCACATTAGGCATATTAGGTAACCCTCTTTTTCCACCACTTACCGGCCATACAAGCAAAAGCCAGATTTTTGCACATGATTCTCTTTTATGCATGTCCTTCTCTTTCCCAGCATGCTGCTCACTTCCTCTCTTTCCAGCATGCATTGTTTCTCTTTGTTTAGACGCATGTTCTTTATTCATTGTTATAACCTCTTCCCCAATCCAAGATAGTGGTGTTTCTACTTCCTGTTTTCTACTTCCTGTCTAGGGGTATATAAGGGGAATTCAGCTTCTTGCTCATTGCGTTGCAACACTCCTTGGTGGTAGTCACGCTCCGGCTGGTTTCCTCTTGTGGATCCAGTTATTCTTGACCTGTCTTCGTCTCCAGTTATCCTGTACTCTCGGATCTTCAGTTCTAACGTCCTTGTGTCCTCCTTCTGTTTCAGGGAGTTCCTGTTGGAGGTTTTTTACCCTTTTGGGGTTTTTCCTCTGGGACTCCTTCTGGAGGGCACGGACTGTAGTGGCTTGCTATTGTCAAACAGCACCGTGGCTACCGGAAGGGGTCGCCCCTACCTCGGCCAGAGCAGAACCTGCCAGAATCAGGGCCGTTCCCCAACTCTCAACTCCGACGGTAAGCCCAGTGTAAACCGTGACAGATTGCAACGCCCAAAAATCCAGTTGCAGTCCGGAACCATGGATAATCCAGTGGTGAATACAGAACCCACCAGCCAGACCCTGCTCATGACTATTCAACAACAGGCTCAAGAACTCCAACAGCCACGTACTGAAAACACCGTCTATCGACAAGCCTTTGCATCCAGGACCACTGATGTTCCCTCGGTATCTGCCACTACACCTCGTTTCTCCGGGGATCCTAACAAATTGAGAGAATTCCTGGATGCCTTGACGGTCTATTTCTCTTTTCGCCCCTCACAATTTGTGCAAGACAAGACCAAGGTGGGGTATTTGATTAGCGCCCTATCTCGGCCAGCCTTGGCGTGGGCCACTCCTTTAGTGTCAAGAAATGACCCTTGTCTGTCTAACTATTCCAACTTTGTCACTACCTTTAAACAGATGTTTGAGCGCCCTGGACTCGAGTCGTCAGCAGAAGAAGCTCTCTGCGATATCCAACAAGGAAATCAAGATGTATTACAATACATCACCTGTTTCAGACAACTTGCAGCAGAAACGTCCTGGGTAGAACGTACCTTGGTGACTCTGTTTCGCAGGGGTCTCAGAGAGGACATTAAGGATGAACTGGTGCACTCTGCTAGAATAGAGAACCTTAAAGGGTTGATGGATCAGACCCTGACGATAGAATATCGGTTGAATGAGCGAAGAATGGAGAAGAAGAAGAATCGTTTGCCATCACACTCAGTGATGTCTCGCACCTTCTCTCATCGTACCTAAGAAGTCCGTCCTGAACCTAAGGGGGCTACCTAGGAAGAACCGATGCAAATCGATACGGCTCGAGGACCTTTATCAGCTAGTGAACGAGAACACAGACGAAGGAAGGGACTTTGGCGGTCATTCTGACCCTGGCGGTTGAAAACCGCCAGGGCAGAGTGCCGCGGAAGCACCGCCAACAGGCTGGCGGTGCTTCATGGGCAAATCTGACCGCGGCGGTAAAGCCGCGGTCAGAAAAGGGCAACCGGCGGTTTCCCTCCGGTTTACCCCTGCCCCAAAGAATCCTCCATGGCGGCGCTGCTCGCAGCACCGCCATGGGGATTCCGACCCCCTTCCCGCCATCCTGGTCCTGGCGGTAAAAACCGCCAGGAACAGGATGGCGGGAACGGGTGTCGTGGGGCCCCCTAACAGGGCCCCATAATGATTTTCAGTGTCTGCCTAGCAGACACTGAAAATCGCGACGGGTGCCACTGCACCCGTCGCACACCAGCAACTCCGCCGGTTCCATTCGGAGCCGGCTTCATCGTTGCTGGGGCTTTCCCGCTGGGCGGGCGGGTGGCCTTTTGGTGGTCGCCCGCCTGCCCAGCGGGAAAGTCAGAATGACCGCCGCGGTATTTTGACCGCGGTGCGGTCTTCTGGCGGTCTCCGCCCGGCGGGCGGCGGCCGCCACCCGCCGGGGTCGGAATGACCCCCTTTGTCTGTATTGTGGTGCAGCTGGTCACCTAATTCGTACCTGCCCCGTTCGTCCAGCCAAGCCTTTGGGAAACGCCAACTCCCGTCCTCAGTGAGAAGGGTGAGGACGGGATATCGTGAAATACCTTCCATTTGTTCTTCCAGGGTAGAAGGAACTGCTCTTTTCCTTTTACCAGTCATCCGTCACTTAACTGATGGCCGTGAAGAAAGAACTTTGGCCTTATTGGACTGCGGGCCAGTGGTATCTATTTAGATGAAGCATGGGCAAAGGAACGACAGATAGCACAAATACCTAAGGAAGTACCAGAACAAGTTCACACGGTGGATGGATCACTCTTGGCCTCAGGGCCCGTACAATACACCACCCCTACTTTCTGTCTCCAATTCGGGAAACACCAAGAAAATCTTTCGTTTGATTTAATTTCATCACCACATCACGTCATGATCCTGGGAATTCCATGGCTCACACGGCACAACCCTTACATCAACTGGAAAACAAGAACTATTTCTTTATCCTCTCACTTCTGCCAACACCACTGCTACTTAGCAGGAGATTATTGGTCCTCAAAAGGTCTATTAGCAGCACCCCCTAAGGTGGGATGTTCTATTAACGTCCTACAGGGAGTACCCAGTCATTATCAAGAATATGCCGATGTATTCCAGAAGCCAGAAAAACCTGAACTGCCACCACATAGAGAATACGATTGCGCCATTCCTTTAGAACCAGATTCAGTGGTTCCTTTTGGACGAATGTATTCTCTAACAGAACCTGAGAAGCAGATTCTTAAGGAATACCTTGATGAGAACATACAGAGCGGATTGATTGCTCCCTCCTCTTCACCTGCAGGGGCTCCCCTCTTCTTTGTGCCTAAGAAGACGAAATATTTGCGTCCCTGTATTGATTTCAGAGGATTAAACAAGATCACTATTAAGGATCGGTACCCGTTACCCCTTATTAAGGACATCCTGGAAGCGGTCAGAGGGGCAAAGAGATTCACCAAGTTGGATCTCAGAGGAGTATACCATCTTTTAAGGATCAAAGAAGGTGATGAGTGGAAGACCGCTTTTAGAACACCTTTCGGTCACTACGAATATCGAGTAATGCCATTCGGACTCACCAATGCCCCTTCCATTTTTCAAAGGTTCATGGACTCTATTTTTTCCGATCTTCTACAACAAACAGTGGTTGTTTATCTCAACGACATTTTAATATTTTCTGTCCATCCAGAGCAACACTTTAAACATGTTCTCCAAGTTCTAGAGAGACTCAGACAACACCACTTATTTTGCAAACCCGAGAAGTGCGAGTTTGATCGAACAGAGGTAAAATACTTAGGATATTGCATTAACCAAACTGGGGTCACCATGGATTGAGACAAGGTGCAATCTATATTGGATTGGCCATCTCCCTCTTCCATCAAAGAGACTCAGGGGGTCATTCCAACCCTGGCGGTCGGTGTTAAAGCGGCGGCCAACCCGCCAACAGGCAGGCGGTAAAAAAAATGGAATTCGGACCCTGGCGGGAACCGCCAACACAGCCCGCCACTTTAACACTCCGACCGCCACGGCGGGACAAACAAACAGCGCGGCGGTCACCGCCAACAGACAGGCGGCAGACAATGTACCGCCCACCCTATCACGACCCACCAATCCGCCACCTTTTCCGGGGCGGGAGCCCCGCCGATAAAAACACGGCGGAAACAGAGCACGAACGGGAAAACGCTCACCTCTATACACTCCACGAGGAATCTGGACAGCATGGAACCCGAATTAAACATCCTACCAGCTATTGTCTACCTGCTCCTCTACCAGGAGCACGAACGCCGCCGCAGGAGACAACAGTGAGTACTGCACCTACGACACAGGGGAGGGGGGAGGAGAAAAGGTTACGGGCACACACATACGCGACCCCCCCCCCCCCAAATTCCTACACATCAATGCAGAGCAACAAGTCAGAGTGACACCCCCCAAACCCCCCGGAATAATGCAAAGACAAAATATAAAGATCATTAAAATGAAGTATATTATAGTATATTTGAACTTAAGTGAAATATGAAATCTATAAAATAAATATATTACAACATTAACAATATATACATAGTCCAAAAGTCCGGCACATATTGGCAACATTCCATTGTTCTTGGGCCAATGTGCATAAACACATGGGCAAAGCCCATACACGAGACCCGATTCCATTGGAGAGAACACTGCTGGGGCATCAGATAATAAAACAACAGGCACCTCAGGGGGAAGGGAAGGGGGGGCACCTCAGCCACATGAGTCCACGACGCCAGATCCACGAGGGGCCTCCATGCCCACGGCACCATCCTGGGCAGTGCAAAGCCACAGTCTCTCCAGTCTCTACAGTGGGTGGATTGCCCACTGTACCATCCTGGGGAGTGCAAAGCCACAGTCCATCAGGTGGATTACAGACTCCACTGGTTATGGAGGAGGCATGTTGGCCAGAGTGCTTCGTGAAGCCCTGCCCGACACAGGTCCGGCCCTGCCAATGGGCCAGCGGTGCTTGAGATGAAGGGCCCAGCGGAGCAGTTCAGAGACGGCGGTGCCCAGCGGAGCGGTGCTTGACAGGAAGGGCCCAGCGGAGCGGTGCTTGACAGGAAGGGCCCAGCGGAGCGGTGCTTGACAGGAAGGGCCCAGCGGAGCGGTTCTGAGACGGCGGTGCCCAGCGGAGCGGTGCTTGAGTTGAAGGGCCCAGCTGAGCGGTGCTTGAGATGAAGGGCCCAGCGGAGCGGTGCTTGACAGGAAGGGCCCAGCGGAGCGGTGCTTGAGATGAAGGGCCCAGCGGAGCGGTGCTTGACAGGAAGGGCCCAGCGGAGCGGTTCTGAGACGGCGGTGCCCAGCGGAGCGGTGCTTGAGATGAAGGGCCCAGCGGAGCGGTGCTTGACAGGAAGGGCCCAGCGGAGCAGTTCTGAGACGGCGGTGCCCAGCGGAGCGGTGCTTGACAGGAAGGGCCCAGCGAAGCGGTGCTTGACAGGAAGGGTCCAGCGGAGCGGTGCTTGAGATGAAGGGCCCAGCGGAGCGGTGCTTGACAGGAAGGGCCCAGCGGAGCGGTGCTTGAGTTGAAGGGCCCAGCGGAGCGGTGCTTGACAGGAAGGGCCCAGCGGAGCGGTTCTGAGACGGCGGTGCCCAGCGGAGAGGTGCTTGAGTTGAAGGGCCCAGCGGAGCGGTGCTTGAGATGAAGGGCCCAGCGGAGCGGTGCTTGACAGGAAGGGCCCAGCGGAGCGGTGCTTGAGTTGAAGGGCCCAGCGGAGCGGTGCTTGAGATGAAGGGCCCAGCGGAGCGGTGCTTGACAGGAATGGCCCAGCGGAGCAGTGCTTGACAGGAAGGGCCCAGCGGAGCGGTGCTTGAGTTGAAGGGCCCAGCGGAGCGGTGCTTGAGATGAAGGGCCCAGCGGAGCGGTGCTTGACAGGAAGGGCCCAGCGGAGCGGTTCTGAGACGGCGGTGCCCAGCGGAGCGGTGCTTGAGTTGAAGGGCCCAGCGGAGCGGTGCTTGAGATGAAGGGCCCAGCGGAGCGGTGCTTGACAGGAAGGGCCCAGCGGAGCGGTGCTTGAGTTGAAGGGCCCAGCAGAGCGGTGCTTGAGATGAAGGGCCCAGCGGAGCGGTGCTTGACAGGAAGGGCCCAGCGGAGCGGTGCTTGAGTTGAAGGGCCCAGGGGAGCGGTGCTTGACAGGAAGGGCCCAGCGGAGCGGTTCTGAGACGGCGGTGCCCAGCGGAGCGGTGCTTGAGTTGAAGGGCCCAGCGGAGCGGTGCTTGAGATGAAGGGCCCAGCGGAGCGGTGCTTGAGATGAAGGGCCCAGCGGAGCGGTGCTTGACAGGAAGGGCCCAGCGGAGCGGTTCTGAGACGGCGGTGCCCAGCGGAGCGGTGCTTGAGTTGAAGGGCCCAGCGGAGCGGTGCTTGAGATGAAGGGCCCAGCGGAGCGGTGCTTGACAGGAAGGGCCCAGCAGAGCGGTGCTTGACAGGAAGGGCCCAGCGGAGCGGTGCTTGAGTTGAAGGGCCCAGCGGAGCGGTTCTGAGACGGCGGTGCCCAGCGGAGCGGTGCTTGAGATGAAGGGCCCTGTTCAGCGGTGCTTCTCAAGGCGGGGCCCTGTTCAGCGGTGCTTCTCACGGCGGGGCCCTGTTCAGCGGTGCTTGTCTTGGCGGGGCCCTGTTCAGCGGTGCTTCTCACGGCGGGGCCCTGTTCAGCGGTGCTTCTCACGGCGGGGCCCTGTTCAGCGGTGCTTGTCTTGGCGGGGCCCTGTTCAGCGGTGCTTCTCACGGCGGGGCCCTGTTCAGCGGTGCTTCTCATGGCGGGGCCCTGTTCAGCGGTGCTTCTCACGGCGGGGCCCTGTTCAGCGGTGCTTGTCTTGTGTTCCTAGGGAACCAGATCTGGCCAATAATTGCCGCTCGGTCGCCATCCGACCTTCCGCTTGCGGGGCCCTCCTGTGCTGGAGTCCTGGGCCCGTGGGTGTCCTCCGTCACACCCCAAATGGGGCTGGTGGGGCCCTCCTGGGCAGCACGCCTGCTGCCGGACTTCTTCGCCCTGCTGCCCTTGCCCTCCTTGGCAGAATCTCTGGGGCCCTTGCCTCCCTTGGTGGATGGGCCAGGTGACGGTGCAAGGCTGGTGTCCATGGGGGCAGCCGTCTCAGGCCTGTGGTGCCGGCCCTTCCCTTTTTTGGTTCTTTTCCCAGGGGGTGGGCTGCCTGTCCCCTTGCTGCTGGCCGATGTTCCTGCCCTAGGAGCTGGTGGACTCCAATAGCCCTGAACGATGGTCCTAGTAGGTGCAGGGCTTGTGGTGGCTGAGGTGCTGGTTGGAGTCTTACAAGATGGAGAGGGTGGGTCAGTTGTTGGAAAGAGGTCAAGGTTGGAAAGGAAAATCAATTTAGAAAGACAGGGACGGGTAGTTGTAGTGGGTATGGGAGTGGAGGAAGAGGATGTGGTTGTAGGAGAGTCAAGTGTGCTGTCTTTGGGTGCAGGTGCTTGTGACAGAGGCTGTCGTGAGGTGGATGGCTGTTGGGTGGGTGGCTGCCTGCGTTTGTGTGGTTTGGAAGAGGGGGTGACAGACACACTGGGAGAGGACACAGGGGACATGTAAATGGTAGTGGGGGTGGTGACTGCACGTGTGCGGACTGTTCTGGTGGGTGTGGTGGTGATGGACGTACTGGCTGATGGTGGTGTGCATGCAGGTGTGAGTGGAGACGTCACAGGGAGGGAGGAGGGAGACGAGGAGGAGGGGGACACAGAGGAGGCAGTGGCTGTTGGCATGTCTGCATGTGGATGTTGCTTGGGTGAATGCTTGTGTGATCTGTGGTGCTTATGTCTGGATGAGCTGCCCTTGGGTGTTGATGTGTGTGCAGGCTGGTCTGTAGGTGTGTCTGGGATAGGCAGAGGAACAGGGGAGTGGGACTGGGTTGAGGAAGTTGGAGGGGGGAGGCTAGACACAGGGACAATTGCTGCCGTCAGTGCTGAGGCCAGAGCGTTGAACGATCGCTGATGGGCAGCCTGACCCGAATGAATGCCCACCAGGTATGCATTGCTCCGATGCACCTCCCTTTCTACCCCCTGGATGGCATTCAAAAGGGTAGACTGCCCAACAATGAGCGTCTGGAGGCGGTCAATGATCTCCGCACTGAGGGCAGCAGGGGTAACTGGGGCAGGACCTGAGGTGCCAGGGGCGAAGGAGATGGCCGGCTTCCTGGCCGAGCGGGCCCGGGGCGAAAGCTGAGGGGCTGCTGGGAGGGCGGAGCTGGTGCGCTGGGTGGCGGCTGTACCTGTTGTTGCGGTGGGCACGGATGGTGCCGCCACCACAAGGGAGCTCCCTTCCGAGGACGTGTCGGTGTCGCTGACGTCTCCACGGGTCCCCGTTGTGGAGTTCCCCTCGCCCTCCGTCTCACTGGTTAAGTCCGAGTCGGTTGCAGGGCCCTCCGGGGCCATGTGAGATGCAGCTCCCTCGTGCGCCAATGCCACTTCTCCTCCGCCTGATGATGCTAATGCACACATGAACAGGAAAACCAACAAAAAGGGGGGGGAGAAGAAAGAAAGACATGTTGAGTGCATGCATTGGCGGCAACGTTGGCGGAGAGGACAGACACAGAAGCCCCCTGCACTACGCCGCGCACTCGGGGTACACTACTCTATTATTGTGACTTGGCCTACAAGTGTATGGACGACAACTGCACACATAGGTGACACAGGGCCATGGATATCTGTACTTATCACCCTACAGAGGTGGGGGGCGGGGGCACAGGGCCATGCCTAACGGAGGGGCCTAGCCTACAGAAACCGCCCTGGCCTAGAGATAGCCACAGCCCTCCTCCCCCACCCAGACACCTCCACTGTGCGCTAATATAGCAGAATGTGCTGATACTCACCCCCTTGTGTCTGCTGTGATGTCCTCATGCGCCCATCCAAATCGGGGTAGGCCACCACCAGGATCCGGGACATCAGGGGGGTCAATTGACGACTGGCACCCCTCCTACGTTGGGAGGCCATTCCCAGCAGAGCCTCGGCGGTCTTTCTGCTCCCGCGGTGGATGTCCTCCCACCTTTTGCGGCAGTGGGTGCACCGTCTGTTGTGGACCCCCAGGGCCCGGACGTCCTTGGCGATGGCACGCCCTATGTCGATCTTCTGATGGGCGCTGACCTATGTGACATGTACAGGGTGGAAAAATAAATATCATCACTTTTCTGCATGGTCGATGTGAGTGGCCCCCCTCCCCAACCTTGCCATGTGGTACATGCTCTCATCTGTCGTGCGTTGCACTCCTCATTCGCTCCCCTCCCCACCATCTTACATCCACCCCACTCAACACAGGCATAGCCCATACTACGTGCTCCCTGTGTACTTACCTGTTGGTCTCGAGGACCGTAGAGTAGCGCATACTGGGGGAGGACCCCATCCACAAGTTTCTCCAATTCCTCAGATGTGAAGGCAGGGGCCCTTTCCCCAGTCGCAGCAGCCATTGTATCTTCCAGACCGAGGTCACAGCAGCACAGCAGCACTTGCAGTATAGGTCCTCTCCTGTGGATGTTAGAAAATGGCGGTCACGCCCGCGGCGGTGCGTACCGCGGCGGTGCGTACCGTGACCGCCGGCGCACATCGTCATTGGCTCCTGAGACCCATAGGGTTAAATGTTAACCAATGCTGCTTTGCGCCGCGGTCTTCGACCGCCTACCGCCACGGTGTGCCACGCCAGCGCATTGACCTCACATCCCATTGTCACACTTCACAGGTCAGGCAGCCGCCATTTCAAGGGCCCACATGGCTTAATTTCTACTGCGTCACACAGGCCTAGGCCTTGCATTGCCACTCATACAAGCCATTCAATGCATAGCGAATCGTGTACAGTGCAAGCTGTGGTTACGTACCTGTGGGTTGCTTGACTGTGTGCTCCATGTTGTCCTTCCTAGGCACCGTCCGCTGGGACTGGCGAGGAGATGGAGGAATCCTCCCGTGTACCGACCGTTGGTGGACCTGTCGACAATGGAAGAAAGACATGTCATATTGACATACAGACTTGACCGAGCCACTATACAGGAACTGTGTGCCCAGCTGGAGCCAGACCTGATGTCCCCCATTCGCCAACCCACAGGGATTCCCCCTCTGGTGCAGGTTCTGTCAGTACTCCATTTTTTGGCAAGTGGATCATTCCAAACAACAGTGGCCATATCATCAGGGATGTCTCAGCCTATGTTTTCTAAGGTGTTGTCCAGAGTGTTCTCTGCCCTGCAGAAATACATGCGAAGCTACATTGTTTTCCCTGAGGTGGGCGATTTGGCTACAGTGAAGGGTGATTTCTATGCCCTTGGACATATCCCCAACATCATTGGTGCCATTGATGGGACCCATGTGGCTTTGGTTCCCCCCAGTGGAAGTGAGCAGGTGTACAGGAACAGAAAAAGTTATCATTCGATGAATGTCCAGGTGGTCTGTTTGGCTGACCAGTACATCTCCCATGTAAATTCCAAGTTCCCTGGGTCAGTGCATGATGCCTACATCATGCGAAATAGCAGCATCCCTTACGTGATGGAACAGCTACAGAGACACCGTGTGTGGCTAATAGGTGACTCTGGTTACCCCAACCTGTCGTGGCTACTTACCCCAGTGAGGACAAGGGCAGAGGAACGGTACAATGAGGCCCATGGGCGAACTAGGAGGATTATAGAAAGAACCTTCGGCCTCCTGAAGGCCAGGTTTAGGTGCCTGCATATGACAGGTGGATCCCTAATGTACTCACCAAAGAAGGAGTGCCATATCATCGTGGCCTGCTGTATGCTTCACAACCTGGCTTTGCGACGCCAGGTGCCTTTCCTGCAGGAGGATGGTCCAGATGGTGGTGTTGTAGCAGCTGTGGAGCCTGTGGAGAGTGAAGAGGAGGAAGACGACGGGGACGACACAGACAACAGGGACACAGTGATACAACAGTATTTTCAGTAGCACACAGGTACGAATCAACCACGCCATTTTACATTTACTTAAAGTCTCCTGCCTCTCTACTGTCTGAGTTCCCCCCCAGTTCCTGTTAACTGAGTTGTGACTTTCCCTTCCGTTTTCAAAGCTGTGGGCCCCACTGCGTGACCTCTGCTTTGTATGCCCATGGACTACAGCTGTGTGACAGTGGTATGTTGTCATCACAATGTAACTGAACATTTCTGCACCGTTATGTCTAATACATTTGTTCAAAATACAAGCAGACTCCAGATTTTTTAAGTGCAATAAGTGATTTAATTGAAGTGCTACATTTAGGAACATGATTGTAAAACGGTGATGGTGGAGTAATGTCCATGGCAGAGTCCAGTTCTCAGTCGCACAGGTGCATTGTCCATATGCCTGTGGAAGGATGGAGCAGGGGTAGTTCAAGGTTGGACAGGGTGACAATGTGGGACAGTGGGATGACATCAGGGGGTATCGTTTGCTGGCGGGGGTCTTGGCATCCTACTCTGTCTTCTTGTGAGATCTCAGGTTCCGCTTGCGGGGTGGTTCTTCTTCTGCAGGAGGTTGGGTTCTGGTGGGCTGTCGTTGTGTGGGGGCCTCCTGGCCACTAGCGCCGGCGGAGGTGGTAGGCTGTTCCTGGTCCAGGCTAGTGACGGGGACCCTTTGTGGTGCCACATGGTCCCGCAATGTGGTGACTATCTGGTTAAGGGCCACGACGATGGTCCCCATTGCGGAACTGATGTTCCTCAGTTCCTCTCTGAACTCCATGTACTGTTCCTCCTGCAGTACCTGGATCTCCTGGAACCTGGCCAGTACCATAGCCATCGTCTCCTGGGAGCGGTGGTATGCTCCCATGATGGAGGAGAGGGCCTCTTGGAGAGTCGGTTCCCTGGGCCTGTCCCCCCCCTGTCGCACAGCAGCCCTCCCAGTTCCCCTGTTTCCCTGGGCCTCTGTCCCCTGGACGGTGTGCCCACTACCACTGCCCCCATGTTCCTGTTGTTGTTGGGGTGGTGGGTCAACCTGGGTGCCCTGTAGTGGTGGACACACCGCTGATTGACGTGTCCTGGAGACAGAGGCATGGGCCCGCTGGGTGGGAGCTGTGCTGGTGTTCCCAGAGGGGGTTGGGTCTGGTGTAGCCTGTGGCTGTCTGTGGGGAACCGACTGTCCCGAGGTCCCCGATGGGCCGGGCTGGTCATCAGGGTCCAGGGAGACAGAGCTGCTGTCATCACTGGGGCACTCTTCTGGGGGTGGGATGGACATCTCTGGACCCTCCGTGGCGGTGTGGTGGCGTTCGGGTCCTGCAGGGGTATAAGAGTATGGTTATTGCTTCTGTGTGTGGCATTTCGTGTAATGGGTGGGTGGCCGTGTACCACAGTGCTGCCATTCCCTTGTGGGGGCTTTTGTGACGGTGGCTTGTGGGGGTGATGGGTGTGTGCAGTGGGCATGCTTTGGGGATGGGTGTCCATGCTTTGGGGACGCATGCAGGGCTGGGTTTTGGGATGGGTGGGATGTGATGGCGAGCCATTAGCAAGGAGTTGGTGTGATGGGGGTGGGGGTGAGGGTATGATTTGGCATGCAGGTGGGGTGGGGTGGGGGGAATGAAGTAGTGAAGTGTGACTTACCAGAGTCCATTCCTCCGCCTACTCCTGCAAGGCCCTCAGGATGCAGGATGTGCAAGACTTCCTCCTCCCATGCTGCGAATTCTGGGGGAGTAGGTGGGGGTCCGCCGCCAGTCTTCTGCGCCGCGATGTTGTGCCTTGATACCATGGAACGCACCTTCCCGAGTAGGTCGTTCCACCGCTTCCTGATGTCGTCCAGATTGCGTGGATGCTGTCCCACAGCGTTGACCCTGTCCACTATTCCTTGCCATAGCTCCATCTTCCTGGCAATGGGGGTGTGCTGCACCTGTGCCCCGAAGAGCTGGGGCTCTACACGAACTATTTCCTCCACCATGACCCTGAGTTCTGCGTCAGTGAACCTGGGGTGTCTTTGGGGTGCCATGGGGTGGTGTGGATGAGGTGAGGGGTGGTGTATGTGTTGTAGAGTGTGGTGAGTGTGGTGGTGTATGGTGTTTTGTGCGTGGAAATTGTGTGGGTGATGTTGTGATTTGCCTCTGTGTGATGGTCTACTCTATGCTGTGCTCTCTCTCTCTGTCCTTCACTCGCAATTGTGGTCGTAAGGGTTTGTGGGTGATGTGGGTGTGTGTTTTATATTTAATTGGGTGTGTGGGAGTGGTGTGTGTATGTGTCTCAGGTGTGTGTATTTGGAATTGTCCAATGTGGTAGTGTTTTGTAAAGGTGTGTGTATTTTGAGCGCGGTGGTGTGTACCGCCAATGGAATACCGCGGTTGAAAGACCGCTGCGGGGATTTGTGGGTCGGAATGGTATGGGCGTATTTCTGTTGGCGTGACGGTGGAGGTTTGGTCATCGCCAGTTTCCCGCTGCCCTTTGGTGTGGCGGACTTTTGCTGTTGTCGGGTTTTTGGCGGTTTGCCAGTTGCGGGTCATTCTGACCGTGGCGGTTTACCGCGACCGCGGCGGTGTTATGGCGGTCTTCTGACCGGCGGTAAGCGCCTTTTACCGCCGAGGTCAGAATGACCCCCTCAGTGTTTTTTGGGATTAGCTAATTTCTATCGACAATTTATAGCAGACTTTGCCAAGAGAACCAGCTACATTACTCAAACCCTTAAAAAAGACCATCTAAAGAAGGGCTCTTGTTGGACACAAGAAGCAGAGTTAGCCTTTCAAGACTTAAAGAAAGCCTTTATTCAAGCTCCTATTCTACGACACCCAGACACCAGCAAATAATTCATTGTTGTCGCAGACGCCTCAGAAAGAGCCATTGGGGCTGCCTTACTGCAGACAGGACGATGATAATTTAGAGCACCCTGTATTCTACCTGTCCCACATTTTATCCGATTCAGAGCGGAACTATTCTGTGCTAGAACGTGAATTACTCGCCTTAAAGACCGCATGCACAGAATGGAGACACTTTCTGATGGGCTCGAAAGAACCCTTTGAAGCCCGGACAGACCACAGAAATCTACAATGCTTGAGAAACTTCCAGTGTCAGAATAGCCGGCAGACTCAATGGGCTTTCTTTTTCAGCCAATATGACTTTCATATCACATACATCCCTGGTTCTCAGAACATCCTGGCGGATGCCTTGTCTCGACGTTATCCTGAGTGTAGCGATTCTCCTGTACAGAACCTATTTGACAATAACAAGATCATTGGTTTAGTACAGACTTTTTTAGACCAAGTCAAGTCCGAATATTCCCGTCTAGAAGATACAGAGCTGAATAAGTTGCGTCCGCAACTTCATATAGATCAAGGGTACTATTATCATGATAAGGCCCTGTTCTTACCCACTAAGCTAGTACAGTCTGAAGCCTTACGTATGTGCCATGATTCCCCCATCGCAGGTCATCGAGGAATGAAAGCTACCCAAGAACTTCTGCTTCGCTCCTTCTGGTGGCCAACTCTCAAGACAGATGCTGAAGATTATGTATCATCCTGTCCTATTTGTGCTCAAGCCAAGACACCCTGTACTAAACCAGTAGGATTACTTCGCCCACTACCAGTTCCCCCAGGTCCATGGCACACTATCTCCACGGATTTCATGTGCTCTTTACCCTCTTCAGTGGGAAATCAAGTAATTATGGTAACCGTGGACTCCTTCACTAAAATGGCTCACTTCACGGCCTTAAGAAAGTTACCAACGGCAAAAGAATTAAGTCAAATCTTTACACAAGAAATCTTTCGACTTCATGGATTACCTCAGGTCATTATATCGGATAGGGGTCCTCAATATATCTCCCAATTCTGGAAACAATTCTGTAAGACCTTGGGAATCGAAGTGGCCTTATAATCAGGGTTTCATCCTCAAACTAACGGACAGACGGAACGACTCAATCAAGGCCTCGAACAATATTTATGTAGCTTCTGCAATGCTACGCAGAGTAATTGGTCTACCTATTTACCTCTTGCAGAATTCTCCTACAACAACTCAATACACAGTGCCTCGAAAGTCTCCCCTTTCTATGGCTCTTACGGTTTCCATCCTAAGGCCTTCCCAACTCCCCTGAAAGATACTTCCAATCTTCCTGCCATCTCCTCTTATGTTCGACAGCTATGGGGTGTCCAACGTATTATACATTCAAACCTTGTGGCCACTAAGTCACGCATGAAAAAGATGGCTGATAAAAGACCTTGTGAGGCTCCGCACTATCAGGTCCATGATAAAGTTTGGCTTTCCTCTAGATTTCTACCTCTCCGACTTACTCAGAACAAATTTAAACCCCGTTATTATGGTCCCTTCCTGATTCTCAAAAAGATTAACCCAGTGTCTTTGCGTCTTCGCCTGCCCCAGACTTGGAAGATACACCCTGTATTCCATGTCTCTCAACTCAAACCTTACCTTCCTGATCCTTTTTATAGACAATTCTCCTGTCCTCCCCCTCTGTTGATTGATAATGTGCCTGAAAACGAGGTCCAGGAAATCTGTGACTCTCAGTTTTTCCATGGCCGCCTCCAATATCTTATTCATTGGAAGGGCTACCCTATGAGTGACTGTTCCTGGGAGGATGCCCATTCGGTTCATGCCCCTCTTTTGGTCCGTCGCTTTTTTCGGCTTTTCCCTCATAAACCTGGGGCCTCGGGGGGGGACCTACTGTCGCGCCGCAGCCGCAAGCACGGGCCGCCGCCGCGCGGCATTCGGTAAACACCGCGGCCCGCAGGCGGGCTGCGGGGGAAGCCGCGGCTTGCGGGCAGACCGCGGGGAAGCCGCGAGTCAGGCCAGGGGCCGCGGCACTCGCCGCGCCCCCATCTTTTGTTTTTTCTACAAGGGCAGACGCGGCAGGAGATGAGACTCCGAGTTGGGTCTCGAACCTGCCGCGTATAGCGCATTAGTGCGCTTAACATTCTGGCACATTAGGCACATTAGGTAACCCTCTTTTTCCACCACTTTCCGGCCATACAAGCAAAAGCCGGATTTTTGCACATGATTCTCTTTTATGCATGTCCTTCTCTTTCCCAGCATGCTGCTCACTTCCTCTCTTCCCAGCATGCATTGTTTCTCTTTGTTTAGACGCATGTTCTTTATTCATTGTTATAATCTCTTCCCCAATCCAAGATGGTGGTGTTTCTACTTCCTGTTTTCTACTTTCTGTCTAGGGGTATATAAGGGGAATTCAGCTTCTTGCTCATTGCGTTGCAACACTCCTTGGTGGTAGTCACGCTCCGGCTGGTTTCATCTTGTGGATCCAGTTATTCTTGACCTGTCTTCGTCTCCAGTTATCCTGTACTCTCGGATCTTCAGTTCTAACGTCCTTGTGTCCTCCTTCTGTTTCAGGGAGTTCCTGTTGGAGGTTTTTTACCCTTTTGGGGTTTTTCCTCTGGGACTCCTTCTGGAGGGCACGGACTGTAGCGGCTTGCTATTGTCAAACAGCACCGTGGCTACCGGAAGGGGTCGCCCCTACCTCGGCCAGAGCAGAACCTGCCGGAATCAGGGTCGTTCCCCAACTCTCATCAACTCCAACGGTAAGCCCAGTGTAAACCGTGACAGAAGAGGTGGTGGTTGTAGGAGGTGTACGTTTAGTGGCTTTGGGTGCAGGTGCATGCGCTGGAGGCTGTCATGAGGTGGATGGCTGTTGGGTGGGTGTGTGCCTGCGTTTGTGTATCTTGGGAGGGGGTGTCACAGACACACTGGGAGAGGACACAGGGGACGTGTGTATGGTAGTGGGGGTGGTGACTGCACGTGAGCGGGGTGTGCTGGTGGGTGTGCTGGTGAGGGACGTAGTGGCTGTAGAGGTAGTGCATGCAGGTGTGAGTGTAGACGAGACTGGGAGGGAGGAGGGAGACGACGAGGAGGGGGACACAGTGGAGGCAGTGGATGTTGGTGTGTCTGTATGTGTGTGATGTTTGCGTGAGTGCCTGTGGGATGTGTGGTGCTTATGTTTACCTGAGCTTCCCTTGTGTGGTGAGGTGTGTGCAGGCTGGTCTGATGGTGTCCTTGGGATAGGCAGAGGTAGAGGGGATTGGGTCTGGGTGGAGGAAGTTGGAGGGGGGAGGCTAGATGCAGGGACAATGGCTGCCATCAGTGCTGAGGCCAGAGTTTGAAAGGCTCGGTGAAGGGCCGCCTGACCAGAATGAATGCCCTCCAGGAATGCATTTGTTTGTTGCAACTGCCTTCCTACACCCTGGATGGCATTCAAAATGGTAGACTGCCCAACAGTGAGGGACCTGAGGAGGTCAATGGCCTCCTCACTGAGGGCAGCAGGGGTGACTGGGGCAGGGCCTGAGGTGCCTGGGGCGAAGGTGATGCCCACCCTCCTGGGTGAGCGAGCACGGGGCGAAGGCTGAGGGGCTGCTGGGAGGGCGGTGCTGGTAGGGGGGGTGGCGGTTGTACCTGTAGATGCGGGGGGCACAGATGTTGCCGCCACCACAAGGGAGCTCCCATCAGAGGACGAGTCCGTGTCGCTGGTTTCAGCTCCTGTCCCCGCCGTGGTGCTCCCCTCGCCCACCGTCCCACTGGTGAATTCTGAGTCCGTAGTGTGGCCCTCCATGGCCATGTGGGATGCAGCTCCCTTGTGCTCCGGTGCCACTGTTCCTCCGCCTGATGATGCTAATGCACACAAGAACAGGGAGACCACAAAAAAGGGGGGGTATCATAAGAAAGACATGTTGAGTGCATGGATTACCGCTACTGTTGGCGGACAAGACAGACACAGAAGCCCCCTGCACTACGTCGCGCTCTTGGGCTCTACAGTGCAATTCATGGGAAATGGCCTACAAGGCTATGGATGACATCTGCACACATAGATGACACAGGTGCATGACACAGGTGCATAACTAGGTGTACTTGGCACTCTACAGAGGTGGGGTGGGGGGCCACAGGGTCATGCCTTACGGAGGGGCCTAGCCTACGGAACTCGCCCTGGCCTAGGGAAACCCACAGCCCTCCTCCCCCACCCAGACACCTCCGCTGCGCGCAAAGTCAGCAGAATGAGAGTGTACTCACCCCCTTGTGTCTGCTGTGATGCCCTCAAGCGCCCATCCAACTCCGGGTAGGCCACCGCCAGGATCCTGAACATCAAGGGGGTCATGGTTAGACGGGCACACCTCCAACGTTGTAGGGCCATCCCCAGCTGAGCCTCTGCCGTCTTCTTGCTCCAGCGGCGAATGTCCTCCCATCTTTTCTGGCAGTGGGTGCTCCGTCTGTGGTGGACCCCCAGGGTCCGGACGTCCTTGGTGATGGCACGCCAAATATCCTTCTTCTGGTGGGCGCTGACCTACATGAAATGTACAGGGGAAGAAGAGAAGTCATTACCAACTGCGCCGTCAAAGTGAGTGGCTCCCATCCCTACCCTTGCCATGTGGCACATGCACCCACCGTCTTTCATGCATGCAGAACTCTGCCCCCTTACTACTTACAACCAGCCCTCTCCACACAGGCATAGCCCATACAACATGCTCCCTGTGTACTTACCTGTTGGTCTGGAGGACCGTAGAGTAGCGTGTACTGGGGGAGGACCCCATTGACGAGCTTCTCCAACTCCTCCGATGTGAAGGCAGGGGCCCTTTCCCCAGACGCACGAGCCATTGTCTCTTCCAGACCGAGGTCACAGCAGCACTTGCAGTGTAGGTCCTCTCCTGTCGAAGATCAGGTATCGAGTGATTATACAGATAGAAAATGGCGGTCACGTCTGCGGCGGTGCATACCATCACCGCCGTCGTACATCGTCATTGGCTCCTGGGACCCATAGGGTCCAATGTTAACCAATGCAGCATTGCGCCGCGGTCTTCGACCGCCTACCGCGACGGTGTACAACGCCAGCGCAGTTACCTCACATCCCATTGTCCCACTTTAGAGGTCAGACAGCCGCCATTTCAGGGGCCCACATGGCCTAATTTCCAAATGCGTCACACATACCTAGGCCTAGTCTCACCACACATACAGGCCACATTTTGTGTATGATTGGTGTTCTGTGTAGACTGTGGGTACATACCTCTGAGTTGTTTGACTCTGTGGTCGCTGTTGTCCTTCATAGGCACCGTCCGCTGGGACATGTGAGGAGATGGCGGAATCCTCCGGTGTACCGACCACTGGTGGACCTTTCGACAATGGAGGAAAGAAATATGATTATCACCTGCAGGTTTGACCGTGCCACAACCCAGAAACTGTGTACACAGTTGGAGCCTGACCTGATGTCAGCAATCCGCCATCCCACAGGAATCCCCCCTCAAGTGCAGGTGCTATCAGTGCTCCATTTCCTTGCAAGTGGGTCTTTTCAAACAACTGTGGCCATGGCATCAGGGATGTCCCAGCCTATGTTTTCCAACGTGTTGTCCAGAGTGTTGTCTGCCCTGCTGAAACACCTGCGGAGCTACATCGTTTTCCCTCAGGTGGAGGATTTGCCTATAGTGAAAGGTGACTTCTATGCCCTTGGACATATCCCCAACATCATAGGTGCCATTGATGGGACCCTTGTGGCTTTGGTCCCCCCCCCACAGGAGTGAACAGGTGTACAGAAACCGGAAGAGTTATCATTCCATGAATGTACAGATGGTATGTTTGGCAGACCAGTACATCTCCCATGTGAATGCCATGTTCCCTGGCTCAGTGCATGACGCCTACATCCTGCGGAATAGCAGCATCCCTTATGTGATGGGTCAACCCCAGAGGCACCGTGTGTGGCTATTAGGTGACTCTGGTTACCCCAACCTGTCATGGCTACTGACCCCAGTGAGGAATCCCAGGACAAGGGCAGAGGAACACTACAATGAGGCCCATGGGCGAACTAGGAGGGTGATCGAGACGACCTTCGGCCTCCTGAAGGCCAGGTTCAGGTGTCTGCATATGACAGGTGGATCCCTATTCTACTCACCAAAGAAGGTGTGCCAGATCATCGTGGCCTGCTGTATGCTTCACAACTTGGCTTTGCGACGACAGGTGCCTTTTCTGCAGGAGGATGGTCCAGATGGCGGTGTTGTTGCAGCTGTGGAGCCTGTGGACAGTGATGAGGAGGAAGCAGAGGAAGAAGACATGCAGAACAGGGACTCAGTGATCCAGCAATATTTCCAGTGAAACACAGGTGAGAATACATTCCTGCCTACTACATGTACTTTTACACTTCTACCTCTATCCTGTATGTCGTTTTCACCCAGTGTATGGTCACTGAGTTGTCACTTTCCCTTACGGTTTCACAGGTGTGGGCCCCAACGTGTCTCATCTGCTTAGATTCCTCATGGACTAGAGCTGTGTGACATAGGTATGTTGACATTACTATTTCAAGATCATTTTGTCACTGTAATTGCAAATACACTATTTCAAAATCACAGACAGACTCCATATCTTTTGGTGCTTTAGGTGTGTTTATTTAAATACAAAATATTGGAGGGGTAAGTTAAATGGTAAGGGGTGATGGTGGAGGAGTGTCCATGACAGAGTCCAGTCTATTAGTCTCACAGGTGCATTGCCCATATGGGCATAGGAAGTGGAGCTGGGGCAGTTTCAATATGGACAGGATGACAAAGTGGGACAGTGGGATGACAATCAGGGTGGTCTCATTTCTTGGTGGGGGTCTTGGCATCGTGCTCTGTCTTGTTCCTGGATCTCAGGGACCGTTTGCGGGTGGTTCTCCGTCTGCAGGGGGTGGGGTGCTGGTGTGGTGGTCCTGTGGGGGTGCCTCCTGTCCACTAGCGCCGGCGGAGGTGGTGGGCAGTTCATCGTCCATGCTAGTGACAGGGGCCCCTTGTAGTGTCACAGTGTCCCTCCTGGTGTTGAGTACTTCCTTCAACACCCCTACGATGGTGCCCAGGGTGGAGCTGATGGTTCTGACTTCCTCCCTGAACCCCAAATACTGTTCCTCCTGCATACGCTGGGTCTCCTGAAACTTGGCCAGTACCGTTGCCATCGTCTCCTGGGAGTGGTGGTAGGCTCCCATGATGGAGGAGAGGGCCTTGTGGAGAGTGGGTTCCCTTGGCCTGTCCGCCCCCTGTCGCACAGCAGCCCTCCCACTTCCCCTGTGTTCCTGGGCCTCCATCCCCTGGACTGTGTGCCCACTGCCACTGCCCTCAGGTCCCTGTTGTTGTTGGGGTGGTGGGTTATCCTGGGTTCTCTGTAGTGGTGGACACACAGCTGATTGATGTGTCCTGGGGACGGAGGTATGGGCCCGCCTGGTGGGTGCTGTGCTGGTGTTTCCTGAGGGGGGAAGGTCTATGGTGGCCTGTGCCTGTGTGAGGGGAACCGACTGTCCCAAGGCCCCCGATGGTCCGGGCTGGTCATCTAGATCCAGGTGGACAGAGGTGCTGTCATCACTGTGGGCCTCTTCTGTGGGTGGAGTGGACATGTCTGGACCCTCCTGTCTGGTGACGTTGGGTAGTGGTCCTGCAGGGGTAGAAAGGCATGATTATTGCATCTGTCTGTGTCATGGTGTGCAATGGGTGGGTGACCGTGTACCCCAGTGCTGGCATTCCTGTGTGTGAGCTTATGTGATGATGGTTTAGGTGGGTGTCTGGGTATGTGCAGTGGGCATGCTTTAGTGATGGGTGTCCATGCGTTCTTGTTGCATGCAGGGCTTGGTGTTGGGATGTGTGGTTTGTGATATTGGGACATACATGAGGAGTTGGAGTGATAGGGGTGAGGGCGAGGGTGGGTGTATGTGATGGCATGCAGGTAGGGTGGGGGTTGTAATAGTCCATTCCTCCAGCTACTCCTGCGAGGCCCTCAGGATGCAGAATCGCCAAGACCTGCTCCCCCCATGTTGTTAGTTGTGGGGGAGGAGGTGGGGGTCCGCCGCCAGTCCGCTGAACCGCCTGGTGATGTCTTGAGACCACGGAACGCACTTTCCCCCGTAGGTCGTTCCACCTTTTCCTAATGTCCTCCCGATTTCTTGGGTGTTGTCCCACTGCGTTGACCCTGTCGACTATTCTTTGCCATAGCTCCATCTTCCTTGTAATGTGATCCAAATAGCTGTGGCTCTACCCGGACGATTTCCTCCACCATGACCCTGAGCTCCTCCTCCGAGAACCTGGGGTGTCTTTGCCGTGCCATGGGGTGGTGTAGGTGATGTGTGGGGTGGTGTGTGGGGTGATAAGTGTGGTGATATGTAGTGGTGTGTTGTGTGAGGCGCGTGGAAGTTGTGTGGGTGATAGTGTTGTGTGCCTGTGGATGCTAGTTTGTTGATGGTGGTGTCTCTCTCTGGCCTTCAGTCGTGAATTGTGGTCGTAGGAGTTTGTGGGTGATGTGGGTGTGTGTTTTATATTGTATTGGGTGTGTGGGAGTGGTGTGTGTATGTGTATCAGGTGTGTGTATTTCAAATTGTCCAATGTGGCTGTGTTTTGTAAGAGTGTGTATATTTTGAGCGCGGCGGTGTGTACCGCCAATGGAATACTGCGGTTGAAAGACCGCCACGTGGATTTGTGTGTCATGATAGTGTGGGCGTATTTCTGTTGACGTGACGGTGTCGGTTTTGTTATCGCCAATTTCTCACTGACCTTTGGTGTGGCGGACTTGTGTGGGTGTCTGAATTTTGGCGGATTCCGAGATGTGGGTCATAATAGCTGTGGCGGAATTCCGCAGCCGCGGCGGTGTGTTGGCGGTAAGCAGCTTTTACCGCCAATGTTGTCATGACCCCCAAAATATTATCGAACACAACTTTTAATTACATAATTTCCTATTTCTTTTAAAACTTTATCTGGGTCCATACATTCCTTAAATTGTTTCTCTGACAAAACATCCAGACTAATCTTCAGAGTTATCAGCAGTGTCTTCTTCAGTGTCCAAACATGAAAAGTGATCCACCTTATCAATCCGTATTCCTCAAATGTAATGGACTTTGAAACAGTAGTTACATGATTTTTATATAAGCCTAGTGCGACCTACCCTAGTCGTACAAATTTTACTAACCGCCTGATTTCCACTCTGTAAAATACAAACAAGTGAATAATTATCAATATCAATAAAAACGCTGGGCCATGAGAAATGTTTAATATGGTCGATTGTGCAGATACTAACAACTCCTTCTCAATTGATAGAAAATAATTGTTTGGCCGGAGACAGTGTTCTTGAAGCAAATTTAATGGTTGTACCACTTTATTCACCTTTGAAACAAAACACAATCCACACCATAAGCACTGGCAACTCTGGGAATACATTAAGGTAAACCAGAATCATATGGCTTCTTTGCTGGAGGGTCGACAATTACATTTTTGATTTCCTTAAAGTAAGAAAGTTTCCTTGGGTCACATTTAAATTGCACCCTTTTTTTAAAATATCTTTTTAGTGGATCAGTCAAAGGTCCCAAAGCCTCACAGAAAATATATAGTTGGTCTCTATCAGCAGAATGAGGAGCATTCTTAATGGCATCAACTAGACCAAGACATGATTTCACACCCTTGTTTAGAATTATGTTGCTTATGTAGAATACCTCACATCTTAAAAAGGCAAATTTTTTCTATGTAAGATCATGTAATTGTTTTATATAAAAATGACATATTGAAATGCTAGTAATCCTTACATACCACCAAACGGCTCATGCATATCTCTGAAATACGCAGATGCCCATGGCAACTCAAAAGTCGTACACAAAAATTTGAATTAGCCTTTTGGAGTGAAAAAGGCAGATAATGACTGAAACTTGGGTGGGGAGCAAAACAGTCTGGTTGTATGGTACTTTTAAATCTAGGGCTGAGAATAACATGACACTTACAATTACAGACAAGAGATAGTTGATTGTGGGCATTTGGTGACAAACTACTCCCATCTTGTAATTCAACCTGTGCAAATTAATCCAGGGCCTACTCATAGCATTTGTTTTGAGCAAGAAAGTATAACGCCATACTTAAGATTTCATTGCTTACACGATCAATCCTTTACATAGAGACCTAAAAAATTTAGATATTTTGTCTTTAATATTCTGCTTTGTACTGTGTTTCTCACTAGCTGCTTCTATCCTTCAATCTGATTTTATGTTAGAAGACCACAAATAGCTTGCTCAGTTTTTTTTCTAAAATGACCATATGATCATCTAAAATGCATTTAAACTGATATTTTTCCTTAATAATTGCTACTTGTGGTTTACAGCCAGGTCTCAATTCAATCTGATATAACCAACCTAAAATGACCCCTCTACTCTGGAAACATATGCATTGCCCTCATCCTACAATCTTAGATATCATTCTTGGTATCAAAGTAAACCAACAATTATTTTTTGGGGGGAATAAAAATTCAGCGAAGCTATGCCCAGAGGAAAGAGCTGTTTACCTTTTAAAAAATGGGTGAATAACGAATCAATGATGATGGTGACCCTAAACCTTGTGCCTGACTGATTTGTAATATTTTGACAATTTACTTGAATAGTACAGTATAGCGCTCTATAACCTTTCTCTACCATTATCTCACCTACTATTAACAATAGACCTTTCAGAATTTTGTTTATATCCATTACATCCACCACCAATACCCTCTAGCCGCACGATGATCAACTCTTGCGTGCAAAGGCAAAACACACCACTTTACTACAAGTTAGCAGGACAGATCTTAGTGGTAGCCACATGCAGTTGTGAATCAAATGTGTACCATATATCTTTCTGATGAGATCCTTACTCACCGACTTTTGTCTTTTTTTCTCACCACCCACAACAGATTCAGACACAACATGCTTCAAAACTTTCTTGTGCTCTTCGGAATACTTTATCCTTTGCATATAGGTAATGTTTGTTACAGCACAACAACTTTTCCGGGACTTTAGGATTGTGATAATGTACCTCGGTCTGAACCCTATCAGCAGATGCCTCAAATGTTTAGCTGGCTGCTATAACTTAGGGGTTCACATGTACAACCATCTGTTTTGCAAGTCGCAAATTGTGATTTGTAACAACTCGCAATTTGTGAGTCACAAAACCTGATGTCCAACAGTGTCTCAGACACTGTTTGCGATTTCCAAATGGGTCGCAAGGAAACTTCCTCATTATTATTCATGAGGCAGGTCGCAATTTGCAACCTATTGGGAATGGCCAGCACGCACAGGGATGGAGGCCCCCTGGGACCAGTAGATCATCATGTCTGTGACTGTTTTTCAAATAAAGCAGTTTCTTTTTTTGAAATGCAGCCCGTTTTCCTTAAAGGAAAAAAGGTTGTATTTCAAAAATAAAAATAACAAGTTTTAAAAAAGATTTTTTAGAGTGGCCAGTGGTCCGTTGGACCACTGTCTGCTCTGAAAAAATGTTGGCGCCCCCATTCACAAAGGGGAAGGGGCCCTTGGGGACACCTTCCCGTTTGTGAATGGCTTAGCATCAATTTGAAATCGGTGGTATTCTGCGAATGTTTTGCAACTGCATTCCCGGTCGCAAAACATTCATGCATACCAGTGCGACTTGCTATTAGGAAGGGATGCTCTTTACACACCCCTTCCTAATAGTGACTCCCAAACCCTAATTTGAGAGTCAGTAATAGGTTACCGACTGACAAAATATGGTTGGTACATAGGAAAATGCATTTTACCAGTTGCAAATGGCCCGCTGGGCAGCTTGCGACTGGTAAATTGAGTCATACATCTGACCCTTAGGCCTTTATGGTTTTATGCGTTGCTTTTTTAAAGATGTGTAATTGGTGTCTTGTGGCAACCAGCATCACAGAAATATCAAAATGCAATCACAATCTTTAGATCACTTTTCTCCACTGTCACTCTCCCACACAGGCAGATTTTCATGTTTTGCCCTTAGCCTCCAAGCAATGAAACAGCACTTCTGGCAGAAAATCTTTACCAACAATTGCTACCAAACAATTACTGAACCCCCTCAATTACATTTTCCATTTCATAGAAGGTTGTTATATTTCTGGGTGGAAAATGTTTGGTGGGGTTATATTCTCAATTATGGGCAGCAGCAAATAGCACCCCAAGAGAAAATTAAACACTGAGGGGGTCTCAGGACTGCCATGTTGGTGGTGGCAGTCGTACCCCGAACAGGCTGGCGGAGAAGATCACCAAATTATGACCATGGTGGTATTCCCAAGAGAATACAGCCAAACCACTGCTGGTATTGCCAGTGCGGTCAGGCTGCCATAGTCAACGGTGGCCACCTGCAGGCCGGTGGAGACCATGTTTCTGTCGGACATATTACGAGGCTACACACCGCCAAGGTTTCCTCCACGGTCGCACCACCACAGAAACCCTGGCGGAAGCCAACAGTATAAAAGAAGACACTCACCTTCAGGAAGCTATACCTGTCCATAGCCGCCATGGACCCAGAACTACACGTCTTCCCACTACTCCTGCTTGTCCAACGACTCCGGAACCAGCAATGACGACAGCAACCGTGAGTACACACACTTACCTGGCACTGTTGCAAAAAGCCAAACTACCTACACACACACAACATACACATCGGGAACCGGTGGTGAGGGCGAAACACACGTAACCTCACATTGACACGCACACACACACACAGCCACATACACACATGCACATACATAGTACACACACTACAGCCATGACACACACACACACACATACACATGACTGGAACTCACACCAACCCCCATATACACAGCACCGGCACAGTCACACACAACACCACCAAACGACACAACTACAACCACACCCGCAACACTACAAAAGCATAGTTAAGCACCCAAAAGACACACCTCCATTTGACAAATCATACATACAACACAACGTAACAACACCAGAAACGAACACACACAATCACACATCCTAACAATGAGGCATACCTCATATTCCACAAACACACATCACAACGGATCTGACATACCAATCCCCACACACTCTCACACACAGTACAACCACACAGGCAAACAACACTGCAAATAACACATGTCAACCCTAACACCACACAATACCAACACAATTACATGTCCCCCAACATACACATGCCCATCACACAATACACACCCATCACTGCGGGACAAAAGCAAAGCACACAACCACACATGCTGCCCAGGCACAACTGGTAGCACAACCACTACTCACACAAAATTGACTCACACGCAAACAAAAGCAGCCAAGACCAAAACAGCCCTAAGAAAATAAAGGCAGGACAAAGATGTAAGCTTCGAATCAACAACTGGTTGGCCCAGATATACATAAATTATTAAATAAAAATACATACATAAATATGGACAAAAACAAAGGCCATAGGCCAGTCCAAACAGATATGTGCAACATGCACATGTGGCACTTGTAAGTGCCCCCAACTTGACTCCTGACTGCCATGTAACCTCCACAGGTGGGGGCATCAAGGGGGCAGGCAGGCACCTCAGGGGTTGGGTAGGGGGCTGAACAGGGAGAGTTTAGGGTCAGGGTTGGGAGGGTGATCTCTGGGCTTGGGTTTGAAGGGGGGCTTAGGTTGAGGTTTAGGGGAGAACTGGGAACTCTTCGGAGGGGGCGACTTCTTGGCAGGGGAAGGGCATGGGTACCTGCAGGGGGGCAGGGAAGGTCTTGGAGGTGACAGGGCTGGACTTGGGGGAGGGGAACAGAGCATTTGCGGGTCACAGAGGGTGGGAGAGAAGTAGGGAAAAGGTTCAAATCAGAGAGAAAAGATTTCTTAGACACACGGGGACAGTCATGGCAAAAGGCTTTGGGTGTGGCGGGAGAGGGAGTGGTTGTCTGTGGTGGTTTGGTGGATGTCATGAGTGCATGTGTATGTGAGGCATGCTTGTGGGTGCTGGGTGTCTGTTGGGTGGGTGAGTGTGTGTATTTATGTTTCTTGGGAGGAGGGGGGATGGAGGTGCTGGGAGATGCCATGGTGGTTGGGTAACCGTCTGTTGGGGTGGTGACTGTAGGCATGGTGGATGTGCTGCATGTAGGCATGTCTGTTGTTGTGGTGGCTGCGAATGTGGTGACTGGGGTGGATGTCCGAGGGTCTGCTATTGTGCTGGTTGTGGGTAGGATAGGTGTTGTGGCTGTATCAGTGAATGTTTGTGTGGTGACTGCAGGTGTGTCAGGTTTTGTGTATGTGATGGTGGGGGTGTCAGTGCAGGTAGTGACTGTTGGTGTCTGCAGGTGGGTGTTGTTTGTCTGCATGTCGGTGGTGTGTTCTGTGATGCTTGTGTATGTCAACTCTACCCTTGGATGTTAAGGTGGATGCATGATTGTCTGTTTGTGTGCTTTGGGTGGGTCAGGGAAGAGGGGTTTGGGAATGGGAAGAGGAAGGTGGAGGGGGTACAGAAGACAAGGGGTGACTGGCTGCCGTCAGTGTGGAGGCCAGAGCTTGAAAGGATCTCTGGCCAGTGCACTGTGAATGCCCGCCAGAAACGCATTACTCTGATGGACTTGAGTTGCCAGTCCCTGGATGGCATTCACAATGGTCGACTGACCCACAGAGATGGACCTCAGGAGGTCAATAGCCTCCTCACTGAGGACAGCAGGGCTGACTGGGGCAGGGGCAGAGGTGCGTGCGGTGAAGGAGTCACCCACCCTCTTGTGTGAGCGGGCACGGACAACTTGGTGGGGAGCTATGGGGAGAGCTGTGGTAGTGAGGGAGTGGCAGACAAAGATGGTGCTGGGGTGGTCCGAGAAGGGGTCCACCACCGCCAGCGTGTGTCCCCTGGAGGAGGTTTCCGAAGATGATGAAGTGGAAGATCCGGTCTCCCCCATGGCACTCCCCCCACCCTATGGCCGACTAGGTCCCTCGATGCCGGTGGTCTCAGAACTCTGGGTCCCGTGGCTGGCAGCATCCCCACTCTCCTGTGCCCCATCTCCTACATCATGTCACAAAATGTTACCTCTACCCACCCCTTCATGTAAAAACTCTCACCAACATCAAACTCCATGTAAGGTAGCATAACTGGAGCTTTCCATCAATTAATCTGTAAACCTCTGTCAGTATGCTCATTATGCCCTGGCTGAAACTGATATTCCATCCTAATCCTAGTCACATCTCTCCATGCTTGTATCAGCTTTAGGAACAGCAGTTGACTGATAACCCCATATCATGCATGTTCTGATTCAACGCCTGACCAGTCCATGTCCACAAGTAATGTTCCATGCAAGTAAAGACAACTCTGTTCACAAACTACACAGCACCTGCCATTTCAAACACATGCCTAGCTTAAGCTTCTGTACAGTTATTACACAATGGACACAATCCTTGATGAAGACACATGTGGCATTCCCATACAGGTGCCATCTCATTCTTAGAATCCATGTCTAGAGAACAGCTATGTCACTACATGTACCAAATGCTAGAGGAGTAGCTGCAGTCACAAAACAGAGATACTCAAAATCACATCACATCATACATGCATGTACAGCAACAGTGGCCTACCTAGCACACATGAGACATCCACTAATAATCACAGAGAGCAGTGTAACAACAACTAAAAAAAAAGGACAGACAACTAATCTCTAATAGGGCACATGACATTCTACCTGACATGCAGATACAGAGCCACGACATGACAACATGAGTAAACCAATATCACACATAACCCACTGAAAATACATGTACACATGATTTACACATGGACCTATATGACTCCCATTGCACTTACAATATATCCCATAACAACAACAACTGTATGACAAATAGTAGTACAGCCAAACCATGATATCTTTAAGTATGAAGTGACCTAAAACCACTGGCTGTCCAACCTGTCCACATCAGCTAGGCAAAGGAAAGCAATGATTGTCCCACTCAACAAGATCTGCCCTAAGTAACCATTGTGACATGATGTAGGCGGCTAATACCATATGTTGCACTAGTATTAGTAGGCGATTGGCACATATTGCATGGACATCAGCACCTTGTCAAAGGGTAGGAAAGCCTATCCACTTACCTTCTCTAAAACAAAGGCATTGTGATAATAGTGAATTGTCTACATTTCAATGGCATGGAAATGCATGCTAAGGCCAAATAGACAAAGTCAGACACCCATACTTGGATGTTCTTACGTTACAACCTTCACATTCCCTATAGTATGCATATGAAGGGACAATGGGGACACCTCCACAAACTCATATGTACAGTCCAATACTGCCAATATCTGCTAGACTCACGTGGATTCAACATCTGTACCAGGACAAAAGGTAACTTGGCCCTGTACCACATATGTCAGGCATTCTGTAGCAAAAACAGCTGATCACACAGATGGGAGGGGTCTGACACCTTAGAGCTACATATTAAAATATTCTGAAATATGGACCTGGAAATACTAGATGGGTAGGATACTACAGCAGCATACATGCATATATGGCTGGGAGGAGTCACACATGTGGCACTTTCAATTGTGCATCTCCACATGCAGTCATAGATGTACCTTGACACAGGTGATCTAAACCTATGCATGTGCAGGCCTAAGGCCAGATCTCCATCTCTTAGTCATGCAAATTGAGTACTATGTATTTTCAGTAGTCAACATACACGTAGCACCTACGACATTGTCACAGCTGCTAAAGTGTGACAGCAAACACCAAACTATCAGATTTAAGTACAAGGATACAGTCAGTACTTACCCCTTGTGGCTGCTGTGCTGGCCTTGCCCACTTGTACCCTCAAACGCCCATCCATCTCAGGGAAGGCCACAGCCAAAATGCGGGCGATTAGGGGGGACAGGGTCCGACGGTCACCCCTCCCTCATTGATAGGATATCCCTGGCTGGGCCTCCCCTGTCTTCTGGGCCCAGCGTCTCAGGTCCTCCCACCGCTTTTTGCAATGGGTGCTCTGCTGGCTCTGGACCCCAGGGTCCGCACTTGCTTGGCAATGGCATGTCAAATCCCCTTCTTCTAATGGGCGTGGACCTGCATGGACGACACAGACAAAAGGAAAGTCATGTACACATGCACCATGCCAATAGGAGTATCAGTGCACATTAGTCACAGCAAGTAGGCACACATACCCATCCTCTCTGCACACACACCTTCACAATAAGCCATCTGCAGGCATTTACACCCTCACAAGTTCACATGCCAGAGACAACGTCACACACAACACCTATCACATATGGCTAGGCCATTGGACTCGCATGCTCCTCTGGTGCCCCATATAGCTGTCCATACAGGGGTAAGACCTCCTCCCCCCTCCTTTCAAGTTCTTCCGGGGTGAAGGCAGAGGCCCTATCACCTGCAGGATGTGGCATGATGGCTCCCAGAGGCACTACACAGCAGCTCATATCGTGGAGGTATTGCTGGCAACAGTGTCAGGAGTCAAGTGAGCAATATTGCTGAAAATGGCAGTCACGGGTGCCACATACAGGACCGTCACTGCTGGCAGTCATCGCCATTGGCCCAAGTCCGCCGAAGGCAGCAATGTTAACCTATGGCAATTTGCACGGTGGTTGCAACCACCTACCGCCATGATGACTTCCACCAGCGGACTTAGGTCACTTCCAACTGTCCTCTACAGTAGGTGAGTTGCCTGCCATTTTGGGCACATTTCATCAATAGATGTGTTTACTAATCTGCATCATTCATTTACTTCCACAAAATGCTGTAAGTCTGTATGTAGTGCTGTCATATTTGTGCAACATATTGTCCAAAACATTACAAAGGGACGTGTTGAGGGAGTATATATGGTGAGAACTATGTAATGCTTCTCAGATGTTCAAAGTCCACGGGTAGATACTGTTTGATTTCAAAAGCTATGTATGAATGGTGCAGGGCAGCTAAGTCTTACACACATATACACTAACATTAGTTTCATATGTAAAATCATATTATATGGTTGCCAGTGTGCAGGAAGGAGTGTGAATTCGGAGCATATCTATGGGCTGTACTGTATATGTCTGAAGAGCTAGGCATCCTCTACAGATGTTAGGTGTGAGGGAATACACAAAGTGTTCATGATGTGTGCATACTGCAAACCTCATTGTTTTTTCACTTCTCTCATCATAGTTATCCTGTCATGAGGAGAGTGAGACTACCACCAGTGTACCATCCACTAGTAGACCTGGACACCATGGATGAAAGGCATGTCACCCAGACATATCATCTGAAATGTCAGACCACCATGGATCTTTGTACTCAGGTGGAGCCAGATCTGATGCCTGCAATTCACAATCCCTATGGCATACCTTCCATCATTCAAGTCCTGTCAGTGCTACACTTTTTGGCCACAGGCTCCTTTCAGAATGCAATTGCCTTAAAAGCAGGGATGTCTCAGCCCATGTTCAGTCTGGTTTTGAAGGAAGTACTGTGCACATTATTGAAACACCTGGACAGCTACATCAGGTTTCCCCAGTGAGCGGATCTTTTAGGAGATGGGACACATTCCTCATGTGGTAGGAGCCATTGATGGCACCCATGCAGCCATGGTTCCTCCCAGCGCCAATGAACAGGTGTATAGGAAGAGGAAGAACTACCATTCAATCAACGTACAGATCTGATAAACCAGTACATCTCCCAAATCACAGCCAAGTATCCAGAATCTGTGCATGATTTCTACATCATGCGGAACAGCAATATCCCACATCCAATGGCATGACTACAAAGGGAGTGGGCCTGGCTGGTTGGTAAGTTTCCATTGTAGTGTGTGTTTGTGTGTTATGTCTCCTGTCATTACAATCTAGGCAGTCCCAGATACAAAATTTGAGATGTTCAAACATTGTGTTCACAAGTGACAGGCTATCATAATCGTCCTTGGCTATTGACACCAGTGAGGTTTCCAGCCACGGCAGGGGAACTCCATTACAATGAGGCCCGCGGGAGGACAAGGTGTGTAATACCTAGTACTCCTGAAGGCAAGATTCAGGTGCCTGGACCTATCTGGAGGAGCCCTCCTCTACTCGCCCCACAAGGTATGCCAAATAACCGTTGCCTGCTGCATGCTCCACAATCTAGCCATGAGACGTCAGATACTATTGATAGCAGATGAGGGGTAGGCAGCTGGACCAGTGGCTGGAAATGTTGAAATGCCAAGTGATGAAGAGCCAGAAGATGAAGGAGCAGGCGACTCTAAGGCAGATGTCTTCAATCAGTACTTCAACTGACATACAGGTATGTGAAGTGGACCATTTGATTTGATGAATGTGCACAACTTGAAATAGATAGCCTCCATTACACCTCCTTACTTGCTTCATCAGAGGGGGTGTCATGAGCTCCAATGCCTATATGTGACTTGTGTTTGCAGACTGATAGGTTGTAATGTGTACAGTACAGTATCTTCTGCTGTTTCATATATTCTTACTTCAGATACTTACATACACTTCTATTATGGACTTCTCAGAAGTGAGGTGTGTTTCCTGTAATCTCATATCCTCTTTTCCTTCTAGTCACTGAATTTGCTATTTCCTGTCTGGCTCTGCAACCTAGGCTTGAGGTATTCATTGTCAGTAGCCAATGGCAATTGCTGTCAGACATGAGAGGTGCATCTGGTTATATGGATTTAGTTTCAGTGGGATGGTACCTTGTTAGTACATCCTTCATACAGGTGGTGTTGTAACTGCTTAGTCCTTTTCTGTTACCAGTGAAGCTGGCGGAATGTAAAATGGTGTATTATGTGTCTGGTGATGTTTGTGACCCATGTGTGATGATTGGATCATGGCCTCTGGCTTCACAATGTGTGGAGTTATTTGTGATGGAAATTGGACCTAGCTGTGTTTGTGTTCTGACGTTGCTGTCCAAGGTGGAGGTAACTGTATACTGACATAAGTGAGTGACAATCCTTGAGGCATGGGGCCTTGTTAGTGTATGGTTGAAGCACTTGGTTCCCCTGTAAGGTTCTTTTTGTGCTCCATGGGATATGTGAATATATAGCTATGGTATGGGTATGTGAAGGACCTGTACCTGGTGATATCTAGGTCCAATCTGTGTGCCCCTGCTTTGTAGGTAGTATACCATGAGCCTGACTTCTGTTACTTGTATATATGCATTGTATGACACCATGGCTGACATCCTGATGGTACTCTGTCATGCTCTATTTGCAGATTGGAATACTGACTATACTGTTGTGTAGACCTGGATTTCTACCTCAATGACATCTGTCTTATGACATTTCTTTGTAATGTGTCTTCTGCTGAGGGAGCCTCTGTCGGATGACCAATACACTGGATGTTCGATTCAGGGGGGCTTGACCAGGTCACAGTTTGCATGCATGACTATTGTTGATGTATTTCTAAAAGACACATATACAGTAGCTGTGATTAAATGTGATTTATTGTGTGTTCCAAAATACTGAAAGTAAAACTTAAAGTGCATAAAGAAAAATAAGATGAGGAGTGAAGTCATGGTAGATGGAATCATTAGAGTAGCTACTACACCAGTTGTGTACACAGGTCCAGTGTCCTTGTACCATGGGAAAATGGATCTATGTTTCTGTACAGCCAATAGGGTGTCTCAGTGGCACACGAGGATGACACATCAGGAGAAGTTCACTTTCTGGCAGTGAGTTTGGTCTTGGCATCTGCTCCAGATGGATGTCTGGGTGAACGTCCACATTTGTGGGGGGGGGGGGGGGGTTCGTCACCTACAAAGGGAGGGGTGTCTGAGGCATGTGGTTCCCCTGGTAGGGCCTCCATTCCACTAGCTGCCACGGATGTAGATGGGGCAGATGTTACGTTGCTAGTGGAAGGGGCCTGATGTGGTGAGGAGAAGGTCATCAGGGTGGTATTGATGTCCCTCAGCACCCCTGCAATGGTAGCCATGTGGGCATTTTGCCTGCCACTGCTGCATGACTTCCTGATGGTGCTCCCTCTGTAGCCTCTGATTTCCCCCCAATATGGTGGTTATTTGACCCATCCTGTCCTGGGAAGTTTGGTATGCTCCCAAGACTTGGAAGATGGTTTTCTGGTCAGTGGAGTCTCTTTGTGGCCCCATCCTCTGGCCCACAGCATTCCTCCCATGCACCCTGCCTCCACATGCCTGTAACCCTGCTGCCAGTGGTTGCGTGTCCATCATTGTCAGGGGCATCAAGGTTCTATTCAGGTCCCTGTACTGTGGGGCACACTATTGATTGAATAGTCCTTGGGATTCAGGTTTGGAGACAAATGGTTGGCTGTGATGTGGATGCACCAGGGGTGGGAGAGTTTGATATGGGCAGGGTGAGGCTGGGCGTCGTTGACTGACCAGGTGTCCCAGATGGGCTAGGTTGTTTGTCAATGTCCAGACATCCAGGCGTGTTGTCCTCACTGGGGTCTTCATCCTGAGGGGAACTGGCAGTCTCAGGTGTCCTCTCTGTGGTGGCAATAGCAGGGTTACCTGTGGAGGGAGTGAGACACAGAGTTCAGGTTAGAATGTGTGTTTGGTTAACTCGATGCAGACAGTAGCTTTACATATTTCCCTGCAATGACAATGACAGATGCTGCACAACATACCTTAGTTGTACATATGATTCAGTGACTTGTTTTCCTTAGTCCACGTTGTGTGCTGTCATGCTAATTGGATACAGGTTTTTGTGCTGTTGGGATCTGATATTGCTTGATGATTGACATGACTGTTCATCTCTGTTACCTAGTGAATGGTCAGGCATGCTAGATGTCTCACATTTGAGTTGCACAAAGCACCATGGTGTCCTAGTGGGTACACAATATGTGAGTGTGCAAGGGAAATTGTCCTGTAACTAGATGTTGTACATGTGCATGGAGTCTGCCATCTTACTTTCCAACCCAGGTTTGTCTTTTTCTGGTTTGGGATATTTGATCTGTGGCCATTGGGAATGGTCACTGGGTTGTAACAGTGTTTTGCTTGGGTTGGTGTTGTGTGCCATTGCATTGCTGTCATTGCCATGTACTGGGCCTCAGTGGAATCTAGTTAATGTAGTTAGTACATTAGTCATACATGCATGACATGTGATGTGCACAATCCAGGCTTTTACTGTGATGGGCTAGTGCATTCTGGGAGTCGTAGTGATCTGATCAGCCTGTGGTTAACTTGCCATTTCCAAGGGCTCTGAGGGCAGTTGGGCTGAGTGGGTTGGTAGCATGTAAGAGAGGGGCTTTAGGTGATTAGGTGATTAGGTGAGAGGTGTAGTGGCACATTTAGTTAATTAGGGAGGATTTGGGTGGTGAGGCAGCATGCAGGACTAGTCAATTGTGTAACATGACCGTTGTGGGTACTTACCAGACTCCAGTTCAGCAGTTATTCCAGTCAGGCCCTCTGGATGCAGTATGCCCAAGACCTTTTCCTCCCATGATGTGAACTGTGGAGGAGGAGGTAGGGGACCACCGCCAGTCTTCTGCACGGCTATGTGGTGCCTGGATGCCATGGAATGCACCTTCACCCATAGGTCATTCCACCTCTTCCGAATGTCCTCCCAAGTGCATGGATGACTTTCTACAGAATTGACCCTGTTGTCTATCCTTTGCCACAACTCCATTTTCTGGGCAATCGATGCTTGCTGGACCTGTGCTCAAAACAGTTGTGGGTGTACCCTGATAATTTCATCCACCATGACCCTCAACTCATCATCAGTGAAACGTGGGTCTTTTTGTGGGGACATGGTTGTGGTCGTGTGGACGGTGTGTGGGGGTGTTGTGAGTGTAGGGGGGCAGTGTTGGATAATTCGTGTGGTGTGGGTGCTGCATTGTGAGGGGGTGGCATTGACGTGGATTGTGTGTGCTAGTGTTTTGTGTGTTGTGTTAGTTGTGCTGATATGGAGTGTGTGCTGAGTGAGATGTGTATGTGTGCCTATGGTGTAAAGGTGCTATATCTATGTTATTGGCTTCTCTGAATATGTGTATGGTGTTCTGTTTGCAAAGTATTTGTGCGTTGTGTAGGGGTGTGCTACATAGTGCAGTGAGTAGGTGTGTCAGGTGTGTGGATGTGTCTCAGGTGTGGAGTATTCAAACTATCCAATATGGGGTGGTGTTCTGACTCATGTGGTTTCTTACTGCGGCACGTGGGATCGCCAATGGTTTTCTGCCATGGTAGAAACCGCTGTGGTGATTTGTGGCTCGTAATCTGGTGGGTGGTATGTTGTCGGGCTGGCGGTGCTGGTGGCAGGACCACCTCTTTTCCGTCCTTCAGTGTCATGGTGGTTTCAGATTTTTGGCCGTTTTTTTGGCAGTCTTCACAGTGTGAGTCATAATACGGCGGTCAGATTACCGCCGACATGGCGGTCTTTTGGCAGCTGCCACAACTGTGGTCTTACCGTCACACCACCAAACTTGAGTTTGAGTTTGCCGAGTTAGGAGTTTGCCAGTCCTGTGACTGCCAACAAGCTGGTGGAGTGGAACACCGTATTATGAGTTTGCCGGCGGAGGAAATAGAAGACGGCCAGCGCGTGGCCGCCACCGTCAGGTAGCACAAACTGCAGCTGTCTTTTGGAGTAGTAACAAGGCCGGCAGAGACCATGTTTCAGCTGGACCTATTGGCACTGCCGCAGTCCAACCACCATGTACCAGAAGGCGAAACGAGCAGTTCGAAGGAAGACACTCACCTGCAGACAGCAATACATGTCTGGAGCCGCCATGGAGCCATTCCTAAACAGCATGCTGCAGCTCCTGCTCGCCAAAAATCAAGGGGTACAATGCCAACGTGGACAACACCAACCGTAAGTACACGCACCTACCTGGATTAATAACATGCATACATTTTTTTTACTGCTACCAAAGACATTATAGGGGGGACGCCAAGACCAGCAGCTGCACCTATCTTTCCCGACACACACACACTTGCATACTGCAACTCAAACACACACACATTCACAACACACACACTTCAGCCAGAACACACACACACTGCACGGCAATACCACACATATACGCATGGATACACAACATACGCTCAGGGACATAGAAGGCCACAAACATACACACACACAGCAACAACAACACAACCATTGCACAAATACAAAATCATTCCACAAACTCACACCCAACACTGGCCAGGGACTTCCCACACATACAACACAGAAATAAATCCATCTGCCATGGCACACACACAAAAGCACCATCAAACGTGTGTTCTGGGTGTTGTGAGGATGTGTGATATGTGCTTTGTGTGAGATTAGGGGGGGTGCCTAACCTGTGGTTTGGTTTGCTCTGATGTTGCTCTGGCTTCTGTGATTGGCGTGTGAGGCGTAAAGGATTGTGGTGTGTGGACGAGTGTGTTTTATAGTGGTAGGTGTGTTGAGTGTGTGAATGTATGTCAGCTGTGTTGTTTTCAAATATATCCAATGTGGTGGTGTGTATTCCTGTGGGCAGCAGCAGTTTGCATCGTTAGTGGAAGACCGTCATAGCAAGACCGCCATGGCGATTTTCAATTTGGATTGGGTTCGGTGGTTGGTTGTTGGGCTGGTGGTGCCGGTGGTCGGACCGCCTCTTTCCCACCCTCCAGAGTCCTCGTGGTGTCAGGATTTTTGCTGTCTTTTGAAGGCCTGAGTCTGTAACTCATTATACTGTGGTCTATATGACCGCCAACATGGTCTTTTTACATAATATTGTTATAAATAATATAAATGTGTTTAATAAGATTTTTACTAATATAGTGGTTACAAATATTTTTTTTATGATTTCAATGTGTTTTGGTTGATATACTTATTGTATGTGTTGTTATTGTTCATATAGATGTTATTAATCATTTAAAAAAATGTCTTGTAATTTTAAATGATATAAAAAAGGTTATTACATGTTTATAATAATTTATAGTGTTGTAGCAGGTTCTTGGGTTTGTTGGGGATAGGGTGAGAAGTTAATTAGGCAATATTTAATGAAGAATTATTTAATAATTGTAATTTAATTATGTGATTGATATTTATTATGTAATTTCTGTAATACTGATTCATTTTTGTTATTTGTGGGATGTTAGGCTATTAGGGGTGTAGGGTGGGAAGTTAATTAAGTAATAATTAATTACCGAATAATTAATAATTGTTAATAAATGATTCAATTGATTTTTAATTAAGTAATTTATGGAATACTTTTTTTTGCTTATATTTTAGTTGTGGGCTGCTAGGTTTTTGGGGATGTAGGGTGTGATGTTCATTAAGTAATAATAATTAACAATTTATTGTTAATTAATTACTTGATTGACTTAAAAAAAAAAAAACATTTTATTGATTTTATAATTTCCCCATAAGTGCAATACAGTGAGCACAACATCAGTATAAAGAACAACGCCATAATGATTTCTCAGAAATGCAAGGCCCCCGCATCATCCACCGCTCCTAAGATGCACCCTTTAAGGGTTCGAGTGTGTTCTATGCAACATTTCTATATATTACAAAAGCCCACTTACCCTCACCCTATCGGCCCATCCTCTGACCATGTCTTACCTGGGAATGGCTCCAATTGTATCCCCCTGTAGTCTACCCAGTCCTTCCAATCCATGAGGTGTTTCTGTGGATAGCCCCGTGATAAGTAAATTGTGCGTTCCAGGCCCATGCAATAATCCATCCCCTTGGCCCAAACGTCCACTTGGGGTCCTCGGTCACCTTCCAAGCCTTCGCTATATCTCTATTTGCAACAATGAGACCCAACCTGAGAAGTGCCTTCTGATACCTTGTCCCCTCCAAACCAGTCATAATATGTATAAGAATAAGTTTGGGGTTGCAGGGAATGGCCCTCCCAACACCCTCTCAAGGTGCCCTAGCTAGTTGATTGATTTTTAATTATTTAAAATATGGAATGTTATTTATTTTTATTTTACTTATCTTTTAGTTGTGGGATGCTAGGGTTGTGTGGTTATTTGGTTGAAAATTAACTAAGTAATTAATTACTTATTCATTATTATTTGTAGATTAATTATGTAATTGAATTTTAAATGTGCAAACTGGAATACTTATTTAATTTCATTTTATTTTAGTTGTGGGATGCTAGGTTTGTAGAGGTCTAGGAGAAGTTAATTAAGTAATAATTAATTAACAATTAATTATTATTGGTAATTAATTATTTAATTTATTTTTGGGTTGTATTTTAAGTGAGGCCTATTAGGTTTGTAGGTGTACAAGGTGAAAAGTAGATTAATTAATAAATGAAAAACAATTATTTATTCATTGATAATTCTTTTTTATTGAATTGTATTTATGTAAATTGATTATTTTTTTAGTCTGTATATATATATATATATACATATATATATATATACACACACACATAAATATATATATATATTAAAAAAAATATATTTTGTGTAATATTTTTCTATATTCATGGGATTACTTAAATGTAAAGTGTTTGAAGAGAAGTATGCTCCCTACTATTGCTAATACTGCAGTAGGAATAAACAATTAACCTCTTCACATTTAACACTTTTCATACTGTTTTGCTGTTTGAAGTGGGAATAGTAAATTTCACCTCTCCAAACTTGAACGATTTCTCTACTGTTGAACAGACTGGAGTGGGAATAGCAAATTGTTCCCCTCCAAAGTCAAACACTTTCCCTACTGATGCACTGTTTGGATTGGGAATGCTAAATTTCACCCCTCTGAATTCAAATGATTAACCTACTATTGCAGAGACTGGAGTGGGAATGGTAAATTTTACCTCTCTGAAATCCAATACTTTCCCACTTTTGCCCTGTTTGGAGTGAAAATAGTAAATTTAACGCCTCCGAAGTGCAACACTTTCCCTACTGTTTTGTTGCTTGAATCGGGAATAGTAAATTTCATCGCTCAGAAGTCTAATGCTTTCCCTACTGTGTCACAGATTAGATTGGCGATAGTAAATTTTACCCCCCCCCCAAGTCCAACATTTTTCCTACTGTTTCACTGTTTGGGAATAAGTAAATTTTACCCCTCTGAAATCCAACTGTTTCCCTACTGTTGCATTGTTTGGAGTGGGAATAGTAGATTTAACCCCTCCAAAGTCCAACACTTTCCCTACTGTTGCTTAGACTGAAATGGGAATACTAAATTTCACCTTCATGAAGTCCACCACTTTCCCTACTGTGGCACTGAAGAGTAGATTTCCCCCCTCAAAAACAGTATATTTGATAGTTTTCATAATAGTTTTCATAATATTGGTTAAATATATTTTACAGCATTCTTTTTTTAAAATGTTTTAAATTTTATTTTTGTATATGTAATTTGTATGTTTTTATTTTTAAATGTATGTTTGTTAGTATTTTTTGTAAATCTGTTTTTTTGGATTTTTCAATGTTTGTTATTTTATTTATTGGCTACATGAATTTATTATTTTCTTCTTATTCAATTGTTTATATTTTCTATGGCTTTATTTTGTATGTATGTGGAAAATGGATATGCGGTTGCCAAACCTGACATATCATGTAAGGCAGCTGGTGAACACGGCCATGATAAGTCTTGCCGTGTCCACCAGCTGCTTTACATGATATATCAGGTGGCCATGTCCACCAGCTGCCTTACATGATATGTTTGGCAACCACATATCCATTTATTTAGTTCTTTATCGAGGCTGTTACTTCACAGCATTTCTGGAACTTCAGACTATACTCACATTTTTGCCTTGGGAAAGTCTTCTTGACGAAACATGTCAGCTGTTGTTTTGCTGGATTTGTGATGCATTGGATGAATAAAACTTCCAACATATATATGTGTACTTTGAACTTTGTTTGATGCAGCGTACCAAGAAATGGACTATGAGAACTAACGTGGTGTGCCTTGGTATATTTGATTGTATTTCGATGAGTTGGTTGAGTCTTCTATCGACACTACTGCACCTGAAGTGGTTGGGTGCTTTACCAGTTTGGCACCCCTCACAGCACTTTCTACGACAGATGGACATTGTTTTCTCCCAATCCACTATGTCTACATATAGGAGGTGTGAACCATTAGCATAGCCACTCTGTTTTGTATCTCACACTGCTCTTTAAGAGTGTAGTGTGTTCGAGCAGTCTTAGGCTTATCAGAGAGGAGTGTAAGACATCTGAATGTAGACACACAGTCAATAAATGAGACACAGGACTCGATAAGGAGATCCACACCAATTTACACAAATAACAAGTATCTTTATATATGTTTAGGGACCAGAATCGATAATATCAGATAAGTATGTTTTGCAAGAAAAATCTTTACAGTTTTTAAAAGTTGACACTGCAATTTTTGGAAGCTACAATGTTATCCTATGGAAGAATAACAAATATGGCAGACAGGTATAATACAGCAACTTATGGGACCACTGTCCTGGACTTGAGGTAAATATTAGACAAGGGTCAGGACCTCACCAACAGGTCACACCAGGTGGCACTGGGAAAGCTGGGTGCAGAGGTATAGTACAGCGTTGGGTGCCAAATGTTAGTCAATGGGGATCGGTTTGGTTGAAAAGAGGCTGCAGATTTGGACAGGGAGTCCAGTCGAGGAGAACCAACAGGTGGGTTCAAGTCTTGAGCTGCTCGGGGACAGAGGGGCCACCTTTGGTCCTCTTCTTCACGGGCCAGGGGCAACGGGTGCAGAAGTGTCCTGAGGCATCGGGTTTTCTCCACCGGGAGCACTTGCAGGTGAGGGGGTCTGCGGGCAGAGGCTGCATGCGGCGTTGGTGAGTCCACAGTGGGCTAGTCCAAGGTGGACTTTGTCTCTGTAGGGCTGAGGACCACGTTGGCACCATTGACCTACTTCAGCTTGGGATAGGTGGCATGTGTGCAGTGGTGCTTTCAGGTGTTAGGTTTTCAGTGGTCTGACATCCTCTTTTGGGTTGCCTGCAAGATGCAGCGAAGCAGCTCTGCTGCTCCACAGAAGTTCCTTGATCTTTCTTGAAGGCAGACAGGTCTCCCAGGTTTTTGGAGGCACAGCAGCTTGCAAGATGAGTCGACTTTGGTGCAAATCGGTGGAAACATCAGACTGGCTGGTAGGGCAGGGTCCAAGTCAGGTGCTTCTTCCTTAGTCTTTGCTTTTGCTGCTTTTGGGTATCCTTCTTCGAAGGTTGGCAGGAATCTGATTTCCTGGTACCAGGAGGCCCCTAACTACTGGAATTAGGGGCGTTTTGGGGAGTGTAGGGTAGTAGCCAATGGGCTAAATCAAATCAAAATCAAATCAGGTTTGTAAAACACGACTACTCACTCATGAGGGTCTCAAGGCACTGAGGGGGTTTGACCTCTGAGCTTCAGTTGAAGAACCAGGTTTTAAGGTCCTTCCTGAATTGGGGTAGTGATGGTGACTGCCTCAGGTGCAGTGGCAGGGTGTGTCAGCTCTTTGCCGCGAGATAGGCAAAGGAGCTTCCACCAGCTGAGGTCTTCCATATGCGGGGTACGATGGCTAGTGCTTGTTGAGAGGAGCGGAGAGGTCTGGTGGGGGAGTAGAAGGTGATGCGCTGGTTGAGGTAGGTGGGTCCTAGGCTGTTGAGGACCTTGTATGCGTGGACGAGGAGTTTGAAGTTAATTCTTTTCTTGATAGGAAGCCAGTGGAAGACTCTTAGGTGATTGGAGATGTGGTCGCAGCGGGGAATGTCCAGGATGAGTCTGGCGGAGGCGTTTTGCATGTGCTGTAGTTTCTTCAGGTTCTTCTAGGTGGTGCTGGCGTAGAGGGCGTTGCCATAGTCGAGTCAGCTTGTAACCAGGGTCTGGGTTACGGTTCAGTGGCAATCTTTTGGGATCTATTTGTAGATCTTCTGGAGAAGTTGGGGTGTGTGAAAACAGGCGGATGCGACTGAGTTGACTTGGCGGTTCATGGTGAGCGATGAGTCCAGGGTGAAGCCGAGGTTGCATGTGTGGTTTGTTGGGGTGAAGGGTGCTGAGGGTGGATGGCTACCAGGAGTCACCCCAGGCTGAATTGGAGGGTCCCAGGATGAGGATCTCGGTCTTGTCAGAGTTGAGCTTGAAGCAGCTGTCCTTCATCCAGGTGGCGACAACTTACGTCCTGTTGTGGAAATTCTTCTTGGCAGTTGTGGGGTTTTCGGTCAGTGAGATCATTAGCTGGGTATTGTTGGTGTAGGAGATGACGTTCAAAACATGGTTCCTGATGCTTGCTGGATGCAAGCGGGCCATGTAGATGTTGAAGAGTGTGGGGCTCAAGGAGGAGCTTTGTGGAACTCCAGAGCTGATCTCCGTAGATTCTGACAGGTAAGGCCTGAGTCTGACTCTCTGTGTTCTGCCAGATAGGAAAGAGCATATCAATTGTAGGGCCTCTCCGTGGATGCCAACTGCGTTGAGTCTGGAGCAGACGGTGAGACCATGTTTAAGGCGGCCGATAGGTCCAGTAGGATGAGGGCTGCTGTATGGCTGCGGTAGAGGAGCGAGCAGATGTCATCTGTGGTGGGGAGGAGGGCGGTCTCCATGCTGTGGTTGCTTCTGAAACCTGACTGGGAGATGTTCAAGATGTTGTTGTCCTCGATGTGCTTGCAGAGCTGAGCTTTGATGGCCTTTTCGATGACCTTGGCTGGGAAAGGCAGCAGAGAGATGAGGCAGTAATTCTTGAGGTCCAGGCGGTCTTCAGGAGCGGGCAGATCTTGGCGTGCTTCTAGTCCTCTGGGAAGGTGGCTGTCTCTATGGAACAGGTGAGGGTGTGGCAGAGGTCGATGTGATGGAGGTGTTGGCTTTGTTGAAAATGTAGGGCAGACAGGGGTCCGTAGGGGCTCTGGAGTGGATACTGCTCATGATGGTGTGGGACTAGTTCGTGGTGAGGGTGACTCAGTGGTGCAGCATCTGTGACCGTTCAGTGGGTCAAAGCTGGTGGGTTGTTGGAGGGCTTGGAGGGTCTTGGGTTCCGAAGCTGTTGCATATGTCTTTGATTTTCCAGTGGAAGAAGTTGACTAGTCTGTCGCAGAGGCCTTGAGCTGGAGGGATGCTTGCCTTCTCCGATAGGGGTTTGCCAAACACTTTGACCACAGCGAAGAGCTTTTTGGTGTTGTGAGTGGTAGTGCTGATACGATCCGGCAGGGGGGCTTTCCCGGTAACTCTGATGAGGTGGTGATGGGACTTGGTGGCAGCTTTGAAGGCCTCGAAGTCTTCCGGGGACTTGCTGTTTTCTCAATCTTTTTTATAGCCATTTGCAGGTGCACCTGAAGTCCGGGAGTCCGGAGGAGAACCAGCGTAGCTTCTTGAGGTGGTGTTTAGCTGAGGTTTTAAGGAAAGCCCATACTGAGATGTTAGCCTCTGCAGTGAGGGGCGGGGGAGACTTGCTGAGGGTGTTGGTGAGCTGTTTCTCAGTGATCTGGTTCCATTTTCTGCTTAGGGCTCAGAGTGTGCGGAGGTGGATGATTGGTGAGGTGATGGTGAAATGGATGCACTGGTGGTCAGTCCAGTGAAGAATGGAGGTGTTATAGACGGTGATGTTGTTGCTGGTGGAAAAGATGGTGTTGAGTGTGTGTCCAGCGATGTGTGTTGGCGAGGTGACCACTTGCTTTAGCCCTATTGTGTTGAGGTTATCGAACTGGGAAGCGATGTTAGTGCCATTGTCAATGTAGTAGTTGAGGTCACCGAGGAGGAAGTAGTTCGAGGAGGCGAGAATATGAGGAGAAATGATGTCGACGATGTAGTCGCTGCAGGTTGGTCAGGGATCAGGTGGCCTGTAGATGAGGGTGCAATGGAAGGTTGACTTGGGAGTGGCGTTTATCTGGAAATGAAGGCGCTCCATGAGGGGGGATTGTTCTTCCGCGTTGATTGCTAGGTGGAGTATGGATTTGTGTAAGATGGCCAGGCCGTTGCCTGGATGCGAAGTCCGGTCTTTGCGGAGCAGTTTGTAGTAACTGGGGATGACAATGTCTGGTGCAGACTCTGGGTTTGTCCATGTTTCAGTGAGAAAGGCAAGGTCCAGGTGGGTGGAGTCTAGTAGGTTCCAGAGTTCTATGGCATGTTTGGGGAGGGAGCAGATGTTGAGGCGGATGCAGCTGAGGCGATCCGGGTTGGGGTTCGATGGTTCAGTGGTGGGAGGGTCTGGTGCTTGGTGTAGGCTGAGGGTGTGGTGGCAGTAGAAGCAGGAGAATGGTCTATGGGTGAGTCTGGGTGATGCGAGATGGCAGGTGGCGGAGCATCTTGTGAACAGGGCATGGAGGGTCTCCGTGTTGTAGCAATGGAAGGTCAGGGATAAGGGTTTGTGGCACTGGGCGCGGTCCAGGCATGGATGGGTGTTGTTGGGCTTGCCTTTGGCGCGCCTTTGGTACCTGCTGCATGGCCAATACTACGAAGGGGAGGGAGGTAGGCGGTCCGGTCAGGTGGGAGGGCAGGAAAGTGCTTCGCAGGAAGGGAGGGGAAGGCTGTAGGGGCAGCAGTGGCAGGGAATGGAACATGGGAAACACGAGGAGAATGAAAGGCTGAAAAAGAGAGAAAGGGTCAAGAAAGAGAGAAAAAGAACAAATAAAGATGACAGAAAATAAGCAAAAGTAAAAAGTGACAGCAAGATACTTACATACAGATGGCCACTAGGCCACAAGGGAGGAGGTGCAGATGGGAGCCTGCAGGTGGAGGTACTTCGAAGTGAGAGTCACGCAGACTCTCAGTCCGAATGTGGCAGTGGCAGCAGCAACAGGTGGAGCTGCATAGAGGAGAGTGAGCAGACGCTGACCAGGAGGTCAGAGGAGTCGCTCTCTCAGTGCGCAGCTGCTGCCATTAAGAGGGGGAGGAAGGATGGGGGTCTGGTCAGCTGGGAGGCAGGAGAGCGGGACAGTGTTTTGCAGGAAGGCAGGGGGCGGGGCTGCAGGGGCAGCAGCAGCACGGAGTGGAACGTGGGAAAGCAGGGAGAGTGAAAGGTTAAAGGAGAGAGTAAGAGACCAAAAAGAGGGAAAAAGAAAAAAATAAAGATTACAGAAAAATAAGCAAAAGCTAAAAAGTAACAGCAAGATACTTACATACAGATGGCGACTAGGCCGCCAGGGGTGAGGCACAGGTGGGAGACTGCAGGTGGAGATGAGCCTCGAACTAAGAGTCAGGCAGGCTCTCAGTTCGAACGTGGCAGAGGCAGCAGCAACAGGTGGGGCTGTGAAGAGGAGCAGAGGAGAGGGAGTAGGCACTGACCAGGAGGTCGAAGGAGTTGCCTGCTCAGTGCACAGTGGCTGCCATTAAGAAGGGGAGGGAGGCAGAGGGTTCGGTCAGCTGGGAGGCGGGAGGGCAGGAAAGCACTTTGCAGGGAGGGCAGGGTGCAATTAAGAATGGGAGGGAGGCAGGGAGTCTGGTCAGCTGGGAGGCAGGACGACTACTTACCCCTGGGGCCACTTCACCCCCATATGACCACTTTATGTGGTAAGTGGGCATAACTCTGTCCCAGAGTTCCTAAATCTGCCAACACCAAGATGGCAGATTTCTAAATGTTGTGTCCACATCAGGCAGCGCACCTTAAGGGTGGGACTGACCTGAGAGATGGACACACCTCTCTGAATACTAAATTTCCTACCTGTCCAGGTGCCAAATGGGCCCTGGGGCAGGGTGCTGGCATCTCTCCTTTGAGTGGAGCCAGATCTACATACCAAGGGTGGCGGGTTTCTTTGAAGCCCCCTGCCTTGGAATACAGATTTGCAGGTCATCCTGTTGGACGGGGTGTGTGATCACCCCTCCCAGAACAGGCTTTATTTCTGACTGCCTGAGGGCAAAGGCTCTCACCCTAGGGATACACAAAAATTGAGGGACAGGGAGATTAACGGTCCAGTGTATAGCCTCCCAAAATTACATATTACAAATTGTCGACATCAGGACAGAGCGCGCTCTACGGGCGACGTAAATGCAAAAACCCAGTCCTTATGCAAAGGCATATTTCATGCATTGTGTTCCTATGCACTTTTTGCATTGCAGAGCTTCTACTTTGAAAAGTCATTAATGCTGTTTGTAATTCATTGTTCATTTGCAAGGCTTGTTTGCAGGACTACAGGGTGTGATCCTTTATTCTAAGACCTTCTAGAAGTCTTTCTTGCAGCATGGTTGGGTGTGGCTCGTGGGTGGGGCTTGGCAATATATAAGGGAGCCAGTCCAGCTCCACGTGTTCACTATTCAGAGGTCCCAGTGCAGAGCAGCAGCGTTTTCCAGAGTTCCTGTCCTGGAGGCCTATCCATTCATTTCCAGGCCTGCCCTCGTTTATTTGGTGATCTTCCAGCATGGTGGTAAGGCGGAGGTTGGGTTAGGCTCCCGACTCCGTTTCCAGTGACACTAGAGTTTTGGGCCTAAACTTGATATTGCATGTGCGATTGTTTTCCTGGCATTTAGATCAGCAGTGCGCGCGATCATTTCATGGCATTTGTATTGTGAAGGCTGAATCGGCAACAGTGTGTGCGATTTAATCCTGGCATTTACTTCTTGGCAATCAGATCGGCAGTGCGCACGATCGTCTCATTGCATTTAAATCTAGATGCTTGAATCTGCAACAGTGTGTGTGATTCATTCCTGGTGTTTAACCTTTGAAATTCAGTTCGGCAGAGTGCGCGATCATTTCTAGACATTGAAATCTAGATGTGCAGTTTGATTGAGGTGCATAATATTTCCTGAACATTTGAGTCTTGGAACTCTTAATCAGAGTGAGACGTAGCAGTGTTATTCATGATTCTAGTACAGTTCATTCATGCATAAAAAACCAGGTGTTCTTTAACCTTTGTTATAATGCAGTGACTATTCCAAGAACTAATTGGAGAGTGTTAGTCAATATTCATAGTATTCTCGAAACACAGATTCAATAGAGTGTTAGTCAATGTTCCTAGTATTCCTGAAACACAGATCAGTAGTGTGTTATTCAATGTTCATAGTATTCTTGAAACCCAGATCCAACAGAGTGTTATTCATTGTTCAAAATATGACATGTTAATTCTGGAATGTTCATATGAAACTTTGCATAACCTTTCTTGATTTCCAGGTACCTAGATTCTTGAGGCCTAGTTTGTAGTGAAGCCTTAGGTCATTCATGTTTTCAGTATAAGTGTTTATTTGAAACAAAACTTATTGAAAGTCATTGTGATTAATCTTGCAATTGTGTTGTTTAACTCTTGCTTCCACAGGTCTCCTTTCCCGCTGTTCCCAACCCAAAACCCATTCCCCCACTTGGCCATTCTTTAAGCCTGTGCTATATTACTAGTGGAGTTTGGAGCTGCCAAGAGGTGGACATGTTGGGAACATGCGCAAGCCCCGAGGATCTGGTCTCCTTGACAGATACAAAATATACTGTTCCCCAGAGAAAAGAAGAACAACACAGGGCAACCCTATTGCTAGGAGCAAGTGCCCTCACACATCCAATTGGATGTCATGCTTCATCATCGGGCAAGCTCCTCGTCAGACTGGCGCTGCAATGCCTGACGGGCACCCCTGTAAGGGGGCTCTTTGCCGGAGATCTTTTCTCATTAGCACTGTGCCGTGATGAAACAAACATAGAGGGATTAATGCCCACCTACAGGCACTTACAGAAAGAAGGAGAGAGAGAAAAAACAATTACAATTGGCTCAAAACCCAAACAAGGCACCTAATTTTAATGATCAGGAAAGGGTGATGGCCAAAGCAATAAAAACCTAGAAAAGAGAGTGGGGAATGAGATAATGCTCAGACACTCTCATGATTCAAGTGAAGGCAGGGGATCTTATGCCCCTGAAAACAGGGTCAACATGTTTCATGTCTAAGCGGTCCATATGGATCCATCGACACTTCATCAGGACCAAAACACTCAACTATACACTTCTCCTATTGGTTAAAACACAAGACCTCAATGTGTCACAAACTGTCAGTCACATTAAACTTCAGTTACTTACTCTCGCCCTAGGGAGTCAGAATCATGTCTTGTGGTGGCAGGCTGACTAGTCAGCATACACACTGGTAGTTGGTAGGTTTTCAGGTGGCACCTCTAAGGTGCCCTCTGGGTGCATGTATTAAAAAATCTATCACTGTAATCAGTGAGGTTTTATTAATATGAGATGTTTTCTACCAAACATATTTTCAGTGGAGCCATATTTAGCTGTGGAACTTGTATTTACCAGTGTCCAGCACATGTACTTAAAATGGCTTCCCTGTTTACTCTCTATGTCTAAGAATCGACAAAGACATAGCAGGGGCATATATGCTCTGGCAGAAATGTCTTCACATGTAATATAATGCACCCTGCCTTAGGACTGAAAGGCATACTGTAGGGGTGACATATATATTGCATGCAGTGTTATGGGACATGGCACTAAGGCTGTGTGCCATGTTGTGTTTTCACTTTTAGCTGCACCAAGACATGCCGCCTGCAATGGCAGTCTGCATGTGCTAGGTGAAGGGTCCCTGAGGGTGGCACAATACATGTCGCAGCCATTAGGGACCCTCTGTGATACCTATGCCCTAGGTACCAGGGGTACCATTCACTAGGGACTTACATGGGGACCAAAGGTATTGTCAATTGGGAAACAACTGCACAATTGTAGGGAAAGAGGTTGGGCACTGGGGACCTGGTTAGCAGGAACCCAGTGCACTTTCCTTAAAAATTGCCTGGAATTCCAGGCAAAAAGTGGGGGTGACCATGTCAAAAAGGGGCACCTTCCTACGGCCATAACATCATGCCAGAAGATCATCACCTTTTTCCTCGCAGACTAATACGTTCCTCAACCACTGGGCTACAGCAGGGATTTTAAGAACAAAAGCTTACACAAACAATGGTATACAGTATCCTGTGAGTGTGTCAAATAGTCTGCATGAAAATATTTAAGCTTTGCAACTCGAAATACAGAGACCATGTTGCCACTAACAAGAAAAAGTAGTTACAGTGGACATGCTCCATTTTAATTATTCATATATGGATATTTTAACAAGGATGACATTCTTCCCTCGCAGACAATTAAAATGTACGTAGACAGTGCAGTGCCTGGTTGGTACAGCACAGCACAGTTTTAACTTAATTGTGTTTAGGAGCACCCAATGTTAGTGATCTCTAGACAGAAAACTCAAGTATTATCATCTGAAAAAAACTCATAACTCATTAACATATGTCAAAGACATTTATACCTTCATCCTTTTATGTGAAAATTGTTTTTGCTACGTTAAATTCTTCGTGAGTATGCCTACCAAGGAATTCCAGGATAAATGATAAGCTCCTGGCTTTCTGATAGTTATTAAATATATATCACCAAATTCCAAGGCAAATCTTTTCCCAGAAATAAAGGTGAAGAACAACCAGAATTACTCATACAACATACCATTCTATTCTGAATAATTGTGTTCCACATAGCTTTATTTTGTTCCAAAATTTCTACTGCCAACACCAAATTATATAAGTTTTCTACCACACAGGATATTCCTCATTTTATTCACATTTCCTTTCCAGCATGCCATATAACCTGTCAAAATGCCACATTTTGACTACTTTCTTTGTCAACATAGAACCACATTTAGTACTTGAGTTATGTTATGTGAGCTAGATTTATAAACAGCATATCCTTCTTGTATAGTCCTTCAGCTAACACAATATCACTGTTTAATGTTATTCTCTTTAACTTTGATTTTTATTCTCATGATTCACATCTTCTTGTCCCTCTACAATATTCACCACACAACTGTTTTCATGTGTCCACCTTAAGATGCTTGATGATGCCATGGATTGCTCTATGCTCTAAGCTGTAGCTTTAGTTTGTTTTAAACTTGGATTCCTATATTCCACCCACCCTTTCTAATTTTTCCTAATGTAACATAAGTAAATCATTCTCCTAACCACTGCCATAGTTTAACCCATGCTCATAACTCTGCAATACAAGCTTTAAATGACTCTTGCAGTTGTTAATATAGAATGTAGGACCCTATGAAAATCGGAAACCAGAGTGGGTTTGAACGAACAGTAGATTTCCAATTGTGCCTCATCATATTCAGTAGCAGAATGTCAATTTTTAAGGGGTGGGCTAAATTTCTTCATATTTTACTGCTTTCCCCTTTTGGCTTAGAGACAAGCATTTCATTGCAAAGCTTGTTTCCTGTGGAGTACTGCATGCTTTACTTTGGCATTACAATCAATAAAGCTGTGTCCCATGAGCCAAAGTATACATGTTGTTTCTTGTAATAGGGCAGATGGGATATGTGCCACTTTAGTGATGGAGTAACTCATCTGCCAACTTTTAATCAAGCACCCAAAATGTGATGGGAGGACGCTTACAATAAATCTAACCACTGGCAAACGCTCGGTGTAGCATTCCAACTCACAGTTCCTTTACCCACCATGCCACCTCTGATTAGACCCAGCCTTGAACAAATCAGTCTTGACCCTGCTCCAGTAGGAAAAGTCCAGCCCGAACTGCCAGGCCAGGTCCTCCCCTAATCGGAACACAAGCAACCCCAGACCGTTTCACCCTGATTGGGGCTCTTCAGTTGAGTATAACTTGATTCCAGTAGCACGATCAGTAAGGGTCCCACATCTGGGCATACCCTTGACCACCTAGGGCCCAAAAAGCCCAACTACTGACAATTGTTCAGGGTAGCATTGCAACCAATTGTTCTTTTGCCCATCATGCCGCCTCAAACTAGGCCCAGCTTTATGCAAATCAGTCTTGACCCAGTTTCGCCCTGATTAGAGCTCTTCAGTCGGTTGTAGCTTGGTTCCAGTGGCACAGTGAACAAGGGACCCACATTTGGGCATACACCTGGCCACCTACGGTGTTACATCAAACACACAAAAGGTGATCGGAGGATGCTTGCAATAAGTGTAACCACGGGTATTCGCCTAGGGGAGCATTTCAAACCATTGTTCTTTTTTCCACCTTGCCACCTCCGATTAGACTCAGCCATATGCAAATCAGTCTTGACCCAGCTCCAACAGAAACTGTCCAGCCAGAACTGCCAAGTAAAGTTCTTTCCCAGATTGGAGCTCTTCAGTTGGGTGTAGCTTGGTTCTAGTGGCACAGTAAGCAAGGGACCCACGTCTCAGCATACTCTTTGCCACTTAGGGCGTTACATCAAACACACAAAAGGGGATGGGCAGATGCTTGTTACAAGTTTAACCACAGGCAATTGCTCGGGGGTAGCATTCCAACCCATCCTTCTTTTGCCCTCCAATATGGACAGCCCATCCCAGCCTAAACTGCCAAGCCAGGTCCTCTTCAATCACAAACCGTTATATTAAAAAAAAATTGTCAGTCCTGCAGGACTCCTGAGGGACCAACTGTTAATATAGCTCTACTTTATTCTCTTATTTTCTCCAAAACTACTGAATGGATTTACACTAAGTCACAAAAAGCATTCCTTTTGGGTAACAATCTAGCTTTCTGCCAAATCTGGTGTAATCCCGTTCAGCCATTTTTCATGTATCTAATTTTGTATATTGAAACTGCATGGAAAAATTGTGTTTTGGGACCCCCAACCTTTTCTCGGCCCTGCTTGATGGATCACCCTCAAACGTTTGAGGAAGAAGCTAAAGTGGATTAATTTTTTTCTTAAAGCTTCTGGTAGGTTTGTCAAACAGCAAAACAAAAAACGCTCTTCTTATGGAAAGTCGGATCACACTAAAACTGGAAGTCGCCAGTAGGTAGTTATAGTTAGGACCATGTTTCCATAGAAAAAGCGTTTTTTGACTTGCCTATATCTTTGGCACCGTTAGAGAAATCTTCACGGAATTTTCATTAAAAAGCGTCCCACTGATTCTTGATGTGTACAAGAAGTTTCAAGGTGATCCGTCAAGCTGGGAAAGAGGGGGCTAAAAAAACATTGCGTTTCCATGTTAATTCCCATAGGACCTGTCAACACATCTACAGCCCGAACCCCTAGATGGAATTACAGCAAATGTGGCAGAAACCTAGCTGCCGGTATGCAGATTGTGCTTTTTGTTATTTGGTGTAAATCCGTTCAGTAGTTTAGGAGATATTGAAGGGAAAATAAATTTGTATATCTCTGGCCACAAATAATTCCCAAAATTTTTGAATTTTCGCAAATACGTGTGTGAAAAGAAGCATTGCAATTGGCTGACCTCAAACTGACTGGAAAGTTGCGATCACTATTTTATTTCATTCGACATGGTCCTGGGGGGTGAAAATTCAAATTGAAACTGGCTTAAGAGGTCAGGGTGAAAGTACCCTGACCACAGGGGTGAGATATAGGTGTGTTTTAGGGACAAATGATAGGTTTGGTATAATTTTGCATCACAGCACATGACATTTGCGAAAATTAGTGAAATGGCAAGGGCGCGAGTTATAGTTACCTTAGGGTGGGAGTTACTTTAAATAAGTCTACTATACCTGCTAAATTTATTTGGTTTTCTATGAGTAAATTCAGAACCTAACTATAACGTCCCTGTAACCTTTGTTTTTTTCAGTGATATATATATGTATATATATAAGAAAAAAGTGACTCAAACAGATGATCTCACCAAATCACCAAATAACAAAAATATATTTCTACTACAACGTTTCAGCTTCTGCCTTCCTCAGGTAGTATAAGATGGTTTGCTCTGTGGCTGCACAGCTGACACTGCTGGATTTTCAAAAAGCATCATGAGTGAAGATTCCAATTGGAATGTGGAATCAATGCAGTCCTGAGAACTCTTCAGATATGCAGAAATCAAGTGGTATTGTCAGTGATGTTCAGTCCATCTGGATGCAGTGATTTTAAACGCTACATCCAGAAATTTTCTCTGATGTCCAGTAGTTCTTCCTTTAAAACATGTTCCACAGGGAAATGGTCCACAAGGTTAAAATGATTGGCTACAGACTAGTCAAGTTGATTCAGGAACCACAAATCAGCAATAATTAACAAGAAACTTGACCAGCCTGTAGCCAATCATTTTAACAGCCACTGAGCAAACCATCTTGTACTACCTGAGGAAGGCGGAAGCTGAAACATTGTAGTAGAAATATATTTTTGTTCTTTGGTGAGATCATCTGTTTGAGCCATGTATTTCTTGGATATTACATTTTCTTGTGACTCATTGCATCCTTTGGGATCCAGATTTTTGCCCTGGCTGGCTGTTGTTTTCTTGTGATCCTTCATCTGCTAAAATACATATATATATATATATATATATATATATATATATATATATATATATATATATATATATATATATATATATATATATATATATATATATATATATAACCTACTGGCAGTTGCCCATAGGTAGTTATAGTTAGAAACAAGTTTCCAAAGGGGAAGCATTTCTTGTTTTGCCAATAACTTTGGCGCCACTTGACGAAACCACAAACATTTTCAAAACTAGTACGGACCTAAGTTTAGCTGCTGTGTTCAAAGTTTTGTGGTGATTTGTCAAGCGGGGGCTGAGAAAAAGGGGGGTCAAAAAACGTGTTTTCCCCGTGCAGTTTCCCATATGCTTTTTAGACATGACTACAGCCCAAACTACTGGATGGAATTATACCAAATTTGGCAGAAAGCTAGCTTTTGGTCCAGAGATAGCCCTTTTTGTGATTTGGTGCACCTCCATTTAGCGGGTGAGGCTATTGAAAGAAAAAACAAAATTGTAATGCTGTGGTTGGCCGGGCGCAACCTGAGAGGAAGGTTGCAGCTGCCATTTTAAGCATTGGAAAACGGTCACAGGCCTTAAAAGTTGTGTGTGATTTTATTTAAGGGTTCAGGGTAGAAGTACTGTGACCGCGTTGGTGTGTTAGAGGGGTGGCAAAAGTATGTATGATGGGCAAGAAATTGCCTTAAAACATTTTTTTCCCTCATCTGAGATCACATCATGAACTAAATAAAAACCATGCACACTCACATACCCACTCACAGTCCCACAGAGGCCCTCACAGACCCACTAAGAGACACACACCTCACGCACACATGCTCATGCACCCCTCACAGAAGGATACAGGCACTTCCATGCCCACTCACTGGCCCACTCAGACAATCACACACACCCACTCACAGACCCACTCAGACACTCACACACCCACTAACAGACACACACCCGCATACCCTCCCCACCTTACAGACCCACTCGGACACTTACATGCCCATTCACAGACCCACTCAGACAATCACAGCCCCACTCAGACACTCACACGCCCTCTCACAGACCCACACAGACACTCCCATACCCATTCACTGACCCACTCAGACACATACACACACACAAACACACTACACACTCACACACCCACTGAGGCACTCACACACCCACTCACAGACCCATTCAGACACACACCCACTCACAGACCCACTCAGACACTCACACATCCACTCAAATACTCATGCGTGTACCCACAGACCCACACACCCACTTGCAGACCCATTCAGAAACTTACACACTCACTCAGATCCACTCAGGCACACCCACCCACTCACAGACCCACAAAAACACTAACACACCCACTCATAGACCCACACACACTCACAGGCCCACTTGCAGACCCACTCAAACACTCACACACCCACTCACAGACTCACTCAGACACACACATTCCACCTTGCAGACCCACTCAGACACCCATTCACAGATTCACTCAGACACTCACAGTCCCACTCAGACACTCACACGCCCACTCACAGACCCACTCAGATACTCACACACTAATTCGTAGACAAACACTCACTCATACATCCACTCAGAGTCTCAAATGCCCACTGACAGACCCACTCAGAGTCCCACTCATACACTCACACATCCACTCACAGACCCACTCAGACACTCACACACCCACTCACAGACACTCAGACACATACATTCTACCTTGCAGACCCACTCAGACACCCACTCAGACACTCACATACCCACTCAGACACTCACACACCCACTCAGAGACCCACTCAGACACTCACACACTCACTTATGGACAAACACCCACTCATAGACCCACTCAGAGTCTCAAATATCCACTGACAGACCCACTCAAAGTCCCACTCATACACTCACACATCCAGTCACAGACCCACTCAGGCACTTATTCACCCACTCTCAGACCCACTCAGACACTCACACACCCACTCACAGACCTACTCAGACAATCAGAGACCCATACCCCCACTAAAACACCCATTTATACACTTACAAAACTTGTCACACACCAACACATCCTTATGTGTTGTTGTGTATTGGTGTGAGTGCTTTTGGTTTGTGAATCTGCAATGGATCTTCGGATCCTAATGAGATTTTAAAAAAAGGAATTGAAAATTAAACAAACATGTAAACATGTCCATGAAAAGATGACTGGCTCTGAAAAGGGCCTTTGTGTTTATGGTTTGTAAATGATAACTACACATAAAACAGGATGTAGTCTTTCAGGTTGTTGAGGAACACCCTGTTGACTTTCTCTGTAAAATGAACTCCATCCTGCATATATATTTTGTCCATATCAAAGGGTAAATTGTTGTGGTATATAGATGCCATGTTATGGTCTCTGAGGAATGCAAAAATAATTTTATTGACAGGTTTCCTGGATTTTTCTATCAGTGGACAGAAGTCATTTGACCACTTCATCTTCCACCCAAAACCCTCCCAAATTGGACTTCTGAACAGGAGTCTTACAAAGGGTTAAAAAAAGTCTAACCATTCAAAAGTGGTATAACAAAAGTCAGATATGAAAGGAAGGTTTTGATTTGTTTTCTACATCAGTATCAATGAAAGCACAGTTGAAAAGGTTGCCATTAATGGTTCCTTTGTACTGAGAGTTCATACCATTCTTGTGACTTCACATTTTCAGTTAGTAGAGGTTCTGACTAATTCTGAGAAAAAAGTAGAGAGCAGCAACAAGGTTTTACAAGTATGTGAATTATGGTTTACTCTTAAAAAGAAAATGTATTTGAAAAGGTAGGTGTGCCTATAATGTAGAAGAAAGTGGCATGTATGATGTATACAAGAGTAAAAGGGAATATAAAGGGGAGGATACATGATGATAATAAGGAAAAGTACAGTGAACAGCAAAGGAGGAAAAATATTTTTAAACACTAATAATACTTATTTTATTAAGCTACTAAAAATGTGTGTGTTTTGGAAGTAGATGTAGATGAATGATTACAGTAAATAAATGAACAGTATATAATTTGTACCCACTCAGAAACACAGGCAGGTACTTATACATTAAGTTCCAAACTCACAAAAGCGATTATGATTGCCATACTTCTAGAGAGTAACTGCCACACTGAGAAAGACATAAATACAATAATTCACACACAGATTTACTCACATATACATGCACTGACATACTGTTTCACATCCCCCATAAGGCACTGTGTTATTCAATAAAAGAGATATAGAGATATTTCTGTATCCAGGAATAACTCTGTTATACACAGATGTAGCCAAACATACATGCAGGTATAAAACCAGTCACTCACCGATTTAGCTACTGGCATACATATTTTCAAAACAATAGAGCGTCTCACACATCCAGTAGGAGGGTGACAGCGACACTTACACATAAACTAATTTATAAGGACATTCACTGGTGTGTCTATACAAGAAGGTGTGTACACGCACCTTTCATCATTTCCGAATGTTGGTTCATTATAAAATGTGAAATTTAGTTATGAGACCTTACTTTGTAAGAAGTCCAGCATTGCGTTTAAGAGAAATTAATAAAGCACTTTTGAATGTTACAATATCAGGGGTAGAAAACGTTTGTGAAGATATTCAGTTATGTTTCTTTGGTCCTGAAAAGAAGTCTAGGGAAAATGAGGAGTTGGTATTTCCAGGTGTAGAGAAACAGAACACAGACATTAGTACTGATAACTTTGCACAAGAAATTGCTAATTTTAATGCAGTTTCTACCAAGAAACCAAGCTGTGTTTGTATTTGTTGTTGACACACTCACTATAAAAGCCAAACTCGAAATGTTGATTTATTCTCAAAAACTGAACATGAAAAGAGTTAAATGGCTAGTGACATGCACCAGGATCCCTCACCTGAACACCAGGTTCTGCTGGAACACAGCTAGGTCACCCATGGACTACACCTCCGAACCTGGAGTAATACAGGACTCAGGTGTACAGTCCTCAGGAGGGAGCGGGAAGGGATAGGGAAGTGGGGGAAGGAAGTAGGAGTAGAAACACAAGACTGCTTGCTGACTTTGACTGGGCAACCATGACTCTGCAAGCAATCAGTTTCCCTGGTGAACAAAACAATAGTGATATCAGTTTCCTTGGCAAACATGACAACAATTATTTCAGACACGCTTTAAAAAGCAACATGTTTTTGGGTAATAATTCATCAATGAGTTCTTTCCACTCAGCCGTGCATAAATCAAACACTCTTGTTAGTGTATTACACTGTTAGTCTCCACAACTCACCATACACTGTTTTTGCTATCACATGATTCCAGTGACAAGGTTAATATGCAATATCTTCCTGGTACATATGTCAGTTCAACTCTAGAAGTTCTGGATTCATTAAGAGTTTGTCTTTTTAGCAATACCCAAATCTACAGCCATCATTACGACCCTGGCGGTCGGTGGTAATTTGGGGAAAGGTACTGCCAACAGACTGGCGGTACGTTTTCCCAAATTATGACATTGGCGGTTTTGCTCAAGCCAAACCGCCAATGTACCACTCCGGCTGGCAGGGTGGTAATGGCCGCTGGGCTGGAGACTTCGGTCTCCAGCCAGGCAGCCGTCACAATCCCACCCTCGGGATTATGACCCCGCCTACCGCTATGGATATCATGGCAAGCGTACCGCCACGAAAACCATGTCAGTAGGCACTATCATTGCTAGGGAATTCCTTCCCTGGCACTGATAGGGGTCTCCCCTGCCCCCTACCCCTCCAGAGAGTCCTCTCCCACCCTCCCCCTCCCTCTCCCGCCCCCCCACATTTACACACCCACACGCGCACACATACACAATCATACACACACGCATACCCACATCCACCCACACATGCACTCATACACACCCACACACCGCAACACACACCAACATACATTGTTGCACACGCATTCACAACACACAACATACATGTACTCATATTCAGTCATTCATGCACGCATTCAACATGACTCACACCCACATGCACGAATACAACACACACAAGCCCCACATACACACAACACCCTCACACACGCACACACCACCCACCACCCCCCCTCTCCTGTCGGAGAACCCAACTTACCTGCTTGCAGGGGGTCTTCCGGCAGGAGACGGGACACAGCACTGCTGTCAGCAGCAGCGTCTGCCAGCAACACACAGCCAGGCTGTATCATTGCTCATGATACGGTAGGCGGTGTTTTGCTGGCGTGGCGCTGCTGCTGACAGCAGCGCCACCATACGGCCGTCCGCCGCCATGACCATCAACTGTATATCGCCAGCCTTCTGGCGGAATTCCGTTGAGGGTCATAATGCGGGTGGGTGGCTGGTAGCCATGGCGACTGTATGTTGGTGGCCGTCGCTGAGGCGGTAGGCGGCATTTGCAGCCAATGCCATAATGAGGGCCTATATCTCACCTGTGATCAATGACTCTCAGGACTGCATTTAGCAAACTATGTTATCTATCAAAATCCACTTTAAAAAGTCAACGCTGAGGAAACAACAAAGCAAGTCTGGCAAACAAGAGGGTCCCTTGCCTTCTGTAGGTACAGTGCACTGACCGTATTTCTCTTGCAGAGTACGAGACACATCAGATTAGTTTTAAAAACGTTACTGCATTGCTGTACTTGTCTGTAGGTTCTCTCACAGGCTTGGAAAGCTGCATCAGGAGACCTCAGAACAACCATCGGGAGTGCAGGAGCCGGTGGGGAGACAGAAGAAGAAAGGGTGTTGATCAGAAACTGGATGTCAACGGGATGCGACGACAACAGAACTCCAAAGGAGCATTGAGAACAAGGCGGGAGGCAAAATCTCCTCCAGGAAAAGCACTCAAAGCCAAGTAAACACGGTTTGCTAAGGGTGGCTTAAATAGTCTGTGTTGAAGACAGGTGATGGAATGGGCAGGGCCAATAGTGAACGGCACCTGAGGGGATTACAGGGTGCAGAGCTGTATGCGTCATTCCGTATGAAACATGTGATGCCATGTTACTGCAGAGATCATACAAGTGAAAAACAACAACCAATAAAACATGCTTGACAAAAGGAAAACATATCATAACAATGTAACCAAACCTAAAACAAGAATGCGTTAAGAAAACATTGGGAGAGGAGGGAGTGCCTAGGGGGTCATTCACAGAATAAAGATTTTTCTCAAAAGGATAGCACCAACAGTGTGGTTTAAGCATTAACACCTACTAGTCTGTTTAGCGAGGTGTACAAATGCTGCATGAGGCACGCGTCGCAACAGCTAGAATTTGCAGTGTATTTATTTATGGAGAAACGCTTTCATTTGTCAACATGACAAATTATATGTAAGTATTGCTGTGATAAATTGGAGGACAACAAAATGCCTCCCAGAGCTATACATAACAAGTTAGAGTTGGTTTCAGTTCCAGAAGAACATCTACAATTAAATATTTATGAAACAATGAAACAACACTGATACAATCTATAGACGCTTTTCAAGCAAAGGCTCATATGGAACCAGGGAGTGAGAAACTACCACAACTGAGCTACAGAAAGGAGGTGAAGGGCAGAGCTGTCTACCTACCTTTAGATTTTAAGCTCAATATTGACACTGGGGGTGTTAAGAGAGATATAGATGAACCACTTATTATTCTAATGAATGGTGTGCTAACAAAAAACATGAACAATCTGGCAAGAACTAGTGGGTGTAAATAAAGTAAAAAAGCCATATTATACCTGAAACAAGATAATGGTTATTACAAGGATGTAGATAATGTTGGAGATGGAAGTTGTAAGGAGGATGAAATGTTACCATTAAGTGGATAGATTGAAAATGTGGATACAAGTAAATCTGAAGAAATGTATGAACACTACAGTATCAATCCTCTGCATTCAAAAGAATTTATGGGGGAAGCCATTGATCATTGATCTGTATCAGATGAAACAATCAAAATGAGCTCCATTGAGTATGTGGGAGAAAAGTTTAGAGGCTCGCTGTTTTCCACAACCATTTCCAACTGGAGTAGGTGGGCGATATAATGACCACTGAGTGCAAATACTAGCAGCTAAGTACAGGTCAACCAGATTATACTCAGAGGACCCTAGATTTCGTCAAAGTATTCCGTATAGGTTCCATCTGTTATTTGAAAGTGATTTGTCTGGACTATCATATACTGTTAACCATATACTTAAGATAGGAGTTAATCTACAAAATCTGTCTGTGAACAACTTTGTTGACAAAATTCATGGAAAGGATGAGAAGTTGGAGTACAATCTGACCAATTTGAATGCATGCCTTGTGGGACCAATAAGTATTGGTATCATTGTCATGGTGAACTGAATTGTATGTTGCAACTTTAGGTGAACATACTTGGTTTGTGACCCTCAGTTGTGCAGAGTATGCATGGGGTGACTTACTTTATTTTTTGAGAGAAGCAAACTCTAACATTGAGGACACCAATTTGAATACACACAGTGAACTTTGCTCTTTCGATCCTGTAAATGTTTGTTTAACCACGGTTTTCAAGCCATGCTGGCTTTCATCTGCAATAAACAAAATTCCAACTCTTGGAGTTACTGATTTTTTTTTTATAAAGAGTGTCAAGCAAGAGGTGTTCCTTATATTCACATACTGTTATGGATAAAAGATGCACCAACATGTGGAACAGGCACAGATCAGTCTTTATTTTCTTTTATAGAACAGGAGTTGACATTTGCCATCCCAAAAGACAGTGATGAAAAAGGCCTGAAACAGCAAGTTCTGCAGTTTCAAACACATATCAATCAATCAATCAATTAGTGCTTGTATAGCGCAGCTACTCACCCGTTAGGGTCTCAAGGAGCTGGGGGTGGGGGAGTGAAGCGTATACTGGTGAGGTGGTTTAAAAAAGCCATGTCCTTAGTTCCTTCGTGAAGCTGGGGAGGGAGGTGGTTTGTCTGATGTGGATAGGTAGGATGCTCCAGGCGGTGGCTGCGAGGTAGGAGAAGGAGCGTCTTCCTGTTCTGGTTTTCCTGATGCAGGGTACTTCTGTGAGAGAGAGCTGGGCTGAGCGTAGGGCCCTGTGGGGTACATGGAAGTTGAGTCACTGGTTCAAGTAGGCTGGTCCGGTGTTGTGGAGGGCTTTGTGTGCGTGGGTGAGAACCTTGAAGGTGATTATTTTCTCTATAGTGAGCCAGTGCAGTGTTCATAGGTGTTGCGAGTTTTAGCAGTCTCGGGGTAGGTCGGGGACCAGTCTGGCTACAGCGTTCTGGATGTTTTGCAATTTGTGGGTGAGTTTTTTGTTGATTCCAGCGTAGAGTGCGTTGTAGTCCAGTCTGCTGGTGATGAGGGCGTGTGTGACGGTCTTTCTATGTTCGAGGGGGATCCATTTGAAGGACTTACGTAGGAGGCGGAGGGTGCGGTAGCAGGTGGAGGTGACTGAGTTGATTTGATGGTTCATGCTGAGGTCGGGTCCAGGATGATTCCGAGGTTGCAGGCTTGGCTGGCGGGGGTGGGCAGGTTTCCAAGGGTGGGTGGCCACCAGGAGTCGCTCCATGCGTTGGGTTGAGGGTCAATGTTGAGTACTTCTGTCTTGTTTGTGTTAAGTTGAAGGCAGCTCTTTCTCATCCAGTTAGCGACTGCTTCCATGCCTTTGTGGAAGTTGTGTCTGGCCTTGTCGGATTCGTTGGAGAGGGAGAAGTTGAGTTGGGTGTCGTCGGCGTAGGAGATGATGTTTATTCGGTAGCTTCTGGCGAGGGTGGCTAGCGAGGCCATGTAGACGTTGAACAGCATGGAGCAGAGGGAGGATCCCTGGCGCACTGCGCAGGGGGTGGATGTGGGATCTGCGAGGAAGGGGGCAAGTCTCACTCGTTGCATTCTGCCAGAGAGGAAGGATTGCATCCAGTCGAGGGCCTTCTTCGTGGGTCTTCTTAGCAGGGTGTGAAGGGAGACTGTGTCAAAAGCCTTTAAGAGGTTTAGTAGGATGAGTGCCGCCATCTCTCCCTTGTCTCCCTTGTAGGGAGCGGATATTGTCTGTTGCGGCCAGGAGGGCTGTTTCGGTGCTGTGGTTTGTCCTGAATCCGGATTGGGAGATGTCAAGGATGTTGTGGTCTTCTAGAAACGTGGTGAGTTGGCTGTTGAATGCTTTTTCAATGACTTTTGCAGGAAATGGAAGTAGGGAGATGGGTCTGAAGTTTTTGAGGTCGGTGGGGTCTTCAGAGGGTTTCTTGAGGAGGGAGTTGATCTCGGTGTGTTTCCAGTCATCGGGGAAGGTGGCGGCAGCTAGTGAGTGGTTGATGGTGAGGCAGAGCTTGGAGGTGATGGTATCTGCAGCTTTGTTGAAGACGTGATGGGGGCATGGGTCTGTGGGGGCCCCAGAGTGTATGGACTTCAATTGTTTTCAGCGTATCTTCGGTGGTGAGTGGTGTCCAGGTGGCGATTGTTGGTTTGTTGGTGTCGGAGTTTGGTAGAGGGGGTTCTGCGCGAAGGTTGTCCTTGTTGAAACTGTAGTAGATGGTCTTGATTTTGTGGTGGAAGTAGGTGTTGAGACTGTCACAAAGGTCCTGTGAGGGTGGGATGTCTGTTGTTGTGGGATGTGGGAAATACGGTTGGCTGAAATGCGGAACTAAAGGAAAAGTTTACACAAAGTGTTGTTTTAGATTTCTAAGACCTGCAACTTCCAAAGGCAGAGTAAGCAGTTTTTTGTCAGCAGTGACACATACACTTACTTGAACATCACTGGAAAACACATACAACCTGAGAAGAATAAAGGCTTCCAAATAAATTAATGACTAAAATCCTGTCATTCTGAAAATGTGGAATGCCAATATGGATATTCAATTTGTGGTAGACAACTCCATAGCTATAGCTTTATGGATTTCATACATAACAAAATCAGAGAAGACGGAGATGAAGGATATGTGGAGGAGATTTCTGCTGAAAAATCTGTAACCAAGAAATTGTACAGCTTCAGTTTAATGATGCTTTCACTCAGAGAAATTGGATTCTATGAGTGCTGTGACTGGTTGAACTCAGTTAGTTTATACACATAGTCAATAGAAATTGTTTAGGTAAGTCTAGAGCATTGAAATATTTTTCAAAAATTAAGTACCTTGCAGAATTGGACCCAGAAAGTACAGCTATGGTGAAAACAAATATGTTGGACACTTACTGTCCTTAAAGGAGTCCACATCTTGAAAATGTTTGTCTTTATGAAGTACTTCAGCACTATAGATATATAAACAATATAACAGAAAATATAGCTCAACGTAAATTTGCAGTAGTTGAATGCAATGGTTGTTTGGTACGACAGGCAGTCTAATTAACCACAGAAAACGTAGTTGCCAAACTTCTGAAATAAGAGAGTTTTTTTCTATTTGGCACTTCTACAGCTGTTTAAGCTTTGGAATTCTGAATCAGAATTACTCAGACTCTTTGACTGCTACAAAGACTTTTTCAATGCTGCAAAGGATAGAACTGAGTCTTAAGTATTTCCTAACTATATGAAAATGTTAAATGATGAGATTGAACAGGAAGAAACAATTGCTGCTGAGACAGCTAAGGAGAGTTCACAAAGAAGCTAAAGTTCAGGTCCTCTAAGTCAAGATCCTCCTGGACAGCCAATCACTGATAAAACTAAATGATGAGCAAAAAGAAAAATACATGGAGGTGAAACACAGATTTGAGCATGGATTCCTCTATGAGAAGAAAGAGTGTGCATTCACAGCATTTAAGGCTATACTGTTGCATGTCAGTGGTCAAGCTGGCATCAGTAAAAGCTTTTTAATACAAGTTCTCACTGCTTTCCCACAGAAAACTACAGAATGTAATTTGTCATGTTTAATAACAGCACCTACTGGACTAGCTACACACAATATTAAAGGAATTACTTTCCTTCGACTTCTCATGCTGCCTGTGGAACATGATAACAAACGGGAGTACCAAAAGCTATCCGGTGAAGCTTGTCATTGTAGGAGGTTGGCTCTGTGTATATACTATCTGAAAGTGAGAGATAGTGTGCACAAAGCCCAAGGGTTCCCCTTAGAGGTTGATAGTGGCAAAAAGTTAATACTAATGCTCTATTTTGTGGTAGTGTGGTCGAGCAGTAGGCTTACTTATCAGAGGGTAGTGTTAAGCATTTGTGCCCCCACACAGGCAATAAATGAGAACACACACTCAAAGACTTAACTCCAGGCCAATAGGTTTTTATATAGAAAAATATTATTTTCATAATTTATTTTAGAACCACAAGATTCAGAATTTAGGTAAGTACATAAATTGTAAGATACTTCACACAGGTAAGTATGGAACTTTGAATTAAAACAGTAATGAACACAGTTTTGGCAAAAATGGCAATAAGCAATTTTAAAAGTGGACACAGTGCAAAAATCAGCAGTTCCTGGGGGAGGTAAGTATTGGTTAGTTTCTCAGGTAAGTAAAGCACTTACAAGTTCAGTCTCCTGGGCATAGGCAGCCCACCATTGGGGGTTCAAGTCAACCCCAAACACCCAGCACCAGCAACACAGGGCCGGTCAGGTGCAGAGGTCAAAGTAGGGCCCAAATAGCATAGGCGCCTACGGAGAACAGGGGTGCTCCAGTTCCAGTCTGCTAGAAAGTAAGTACCTGCGTCCTCGGGGAGCAGGCCAGGGTTTTTTTTAGAGCACTGGGAGGGGGTCCCAGACAGGCACACAGAAGACACCCTCAGCGGCACAGGGGCAGCCGGGTGCAGTGTGCAAAGTAGGTATCGGGTTGTAGATAGGAATCAATGGAGAGGCCCGGGGGTCACTCTGGCAATGCAGGCAGGGCACAGTGGGGCTTCTCGGGCCAGCCACCGACTGGGCTAGGATTAGGGCCGCCTGCTGGACACTTCTGCACCAGTAGTTGGTTCCTCTCGGGCCTGGGGGCTGCGGGTGCAGTGCTTCTTCCAGGGGTCGGGTTCCTTTGTTACCAGGCAGTCGCGGTCAGGGGGAGCCTCTGGATCCTCTCTGCAGGCGTCACTGTGGGGGTGCAGGGAGGTTGTCTCAGGGTGTCCACGTCGTTGGAGTCACCTGGGGGTCCTCTCTGTGGTGTTGGTTCCTCTGGACACGGGCCGGGGGCATCAGTTGCAGAGTGTGGAGACTCACACTTCCGGAGTGAGGCTGGAGTCTCTTTAAAGATGGTTTCTTTGTTGTAGTTTTGGACAGAGCCGCTGTCCTCAGGAGTTTCTTGGTCCTTTAGGTGTAGGTCAGTCCTCTGAGTCCTCAGAGGTCACTGGTCCCGCTGGATGTGTCACTGTGCAGGTTCTCTGAGTCTGGAGACAGGCCAGTAGGGCTGGGGCCAAGTCAGTTGTCGTCTCCATCGTTCTCTGCTGGGCTTTCAGGTCAGTAGTCCTTCTTCTTGTTTCAGGTTGCAGGAATCTGATTTCCTGAGTTCAGGGACAACCCTAAATACTCAATTTAGGGGTGTGTTTAGGTCTGGGGGACAGTAGTTACTGTCCTTGAGGGTGGCTACACCCTTTTTGTGCCTCCTCCCTGTGGGGAGGGGGGCACATCCCTAATCCTATTGGGGGAATCCTCCAAAACAAGATGGAAGATTTCATAAGGCAGGGTTCATCTCAGCTCAGGACACCTTAGGGGCTTTCCTGACTGGTGGATGACTCCTCGTTGTTTTTCTCATTATCTCCTCCGGACTTGCTGCCAAATGTGGGGGCTGTGTCCGGAGGGGCAGGCATCTCCACTAACTGGAGTGCCTTGGGGCGCTGTAACACCAGGCTAGAGCTTTTGAGGCTCACCACCAGGTGTTACCTTTCCTGCACAGGGAGGTGAGAAGCACCTCCACCCAGTACAGGCTTTGTTCCTGGCCACAGTGTGACAAGTCACTCACCCCATGTGGCCAGAAACCCGTCTGGATGTGGCAGGCTGGCAGAAACTGGTCAGCCTAACACTAGTAGTTGAACTGGTATACAAGGGGCATCTATAAGATGCCCTCTGTGTGCATTTTTCAATACATCCCACACTGGCATCAGTGTGGATTTATTGTGCTGAGAAGTTTGATACCAAACTTCCCAGTATTCAGTGTAGCCATTATGGAACTGTGGAATTCGTATTTTACAGACTCCCAGACCATATACTCTTTATGGCTACCCTGCACTTACAATGTCTAGGATTTGGCTTAGACACTGTAGGGGCATAGTGCTAATGCAACTATGCCCTCACCTGTGGTATAATGCACCCTGCTTAGGGCTGTAAGGCCTGCCAGAGGGATGACTTACCTATACCACAGGCAGTGGGTTGTGGGCATGTCACTCGGAGGGGAGTGCCATGTTGACTTAGTCATTTTCTCCCCACAAGCACACACAAGTTGTGAGGCAGTGTGCATGTGCTGAGTGAGGGGTCCCCAGGGTGGCATAGTACATGCTGCAACCCTTAGAGACCTTTCCTGGCCACAGGGCCCTTGGTACCAGGGGTACCATTTACAAGGGACTTATCTGTGTGCCAGGGCTGTGCCAATTGTGGAGACAAAGGTACAGTTTAGGGAAAAAACACTGGTGCTGGGGCCTGGTTAGCAGGGTCCCAGCACACTTTCAATCATAACTTGCATCAACCAAAGGTAAAAAAGTTAGGGGGTAACCATGTCATGAGAGGCATTTTCCTACAGTCATGAAGTCTCAAGGTATACACTACAACTAATCATAAATCTAAGGTTTCAGTGTTGATGCAGCAATTATTAAAATTGATAGTATAGTGTTTAAGGAATGTATGTCTTAAGTAGCCTTATCTCGAGTTAGGAAATTATCTGGTTTGTGTCTCATTGAATTTGATGACAGCTAAGTAAATGCTGATCCAAGCTGTGTGAAACAGTACAACAGATTTAGAAGTGTTAATGCTCCTCATTTAGGACACAATCCAGTTTATGAAAAACGTACTATCTGTCCAAAGTGAAAAATTTCGAAGGATTGTAGTCATGTTGTTGAAAAGAAGCTAAAGAAAGAAAACAAGGAAATTGTTAAGGACAAAATTGATAATCAAGGCGATATTTCTGGTTACCAGTTGTCAAACCCCTCTGGTGTCAACTGCTGTGCTAATGTTGTTCTAAACATCCTTTTTAAATTATATCATGTTGTTTTTGCAATTGAACGGAAACAACAGAAGACATTGGCACTCATTACAACCCTGGTGGTCGGTGATAAAGTGGCAGTGATACTGCCAACAGGCTGGTGGTAACTACCGCCAAATTATGACCATGGCTGTGACAACTCAGATAGGCAGCCACTTTACCATACCGACCGCCAGGGTGGAAATAATAGCCACCCCGGCGGTAGCCACCTACAGCCAGGCAGAAGCCAATGTTCCACCCACCTTATTAAGACACACGAATCCGCCACCTTTTCCAGGGCGATACCAACAACATCAAAAGCCTGGCTGAAACAGACCTCAGAAGGGAAAGGACTCACCTTTGGAGACACAAGGAACAACCACGCTGCCATGGAGCCCAAACTCCAGATATTCCCAATGATTTTTACGCCCTGCTCCACCATGATCACCAACGACGGCAAAGACGACCACGGTGAGTACAGCCACCAAGCACACAGGGGAGGGAGGGAGGAAAAAGAGAGTGACACCCACACGCAACACACACACACACCCAACACCATACACACAATCAGCTGCAGTAATAAAAAATATTTACCCCGTACCCCTGAGGAATAATGCAAGGACAACAGGAGTGTGATAAATTAAGTGTCATAATATAAATACAGTAGAAATACAAAAATTCAATCTAATGGTATATACATATGTACAGTTCAAGGGACACTGCCCAGACCTCATTGTGCGTGGGCCACAGGGCCAAGGGCCAAAGTCCAAGGCCCCACTTGTCACCTGCAGCAACATGGAGAGAACACTGCAGGGGCATCAGTTGGAAAATAGGCAGGTACCTCAGGGGGACGGGGAATGGCGGGGCACCTCAGCCGGCAGATGGAACAAAACCACTGTTCCTGGAGGGGGCAACATGTCCTGTGCTAGGTCCCTGGGAGTGCAAGGCCACAGTCTCTCAGGTGGGTGACTTGTCCACTGGTTCTGGAGGGGCCATTGTGCCCTGTTCTCTTGATCCTTGGGAGGCTGGGGTGGGTGGGTGTCTTACCACTGGTTCTGGAGGGGGCATCGTGCCCTGTGCTTCTGATCCTGGGGAGGCTGGGGTGGGTGTCTTACCCACTGGTTCTGAAGGGGGCAACGTGCCCTGTGCTTCCGATCCTGGGGAGTGCAAGGTCACAGTCTCTCAGCTGGGTGTCATTCCAACAGGATTTCCAGGGGGCAAGCTGCACAGCAGCCCATGGAGGCAGGACTACATACTGTCCTCTAGCAGTGATGGCTGCTCAGTGGTGGTGCTGCTGCTGGTGGGGGGAGGCTCTAGACCATGGGTACTCGCAAACATTTTCCCTGGGGCCAAAAAGTTTGGTCTGTGACGTGCCTGGGGGCCGCATTGATGCCAGGGCGGTGGCGGTCAGGTGGGGTGACTAGGAGGATTGGTGGCAAAGTAGGTGTAGGGGAAGGAAAGGATATACATCTAGTGGATGAAATAAACAATGGGAAACCAGAAAACCTGGAATTAATCCCGGCTTACCCACTTTTCCAAATTTTTAGATCCTAGGCAATTGTTTAGTGTCACTTTCCCTCCTTTTTCTGCATTATCACATTGAAGATGACCTCGAAATACATGATTCATTGTGTGCGCTGCACAAAACCTGCTTCTATGTTTGATTTAATAAACTATAATGTTGTTTATGTATGATAGGAACCCAGGCCACCCATAAAGTGCACATACCCAGTGACTTGCCTCTTTAATTTACTATTGGTTGTGTCCTCAGGGTAAGGGAAATAATTAATGTTTCCAAATTTATGTTTGAAAACTATCACTTTAAAATGAATACATCTCAATGCACTTATAAAATAAGTTGTACTAAGGCGAAAAGGTTCTGCATGTTAACTAAATACACTTAATTAATTTTGAAGAGACTGTCTTAGTTTTACACTTATGCTGCAAGATGTCTTTAAAAATGAAGGCGTTTCTAAAGTTAAGTGCAGGAGTCCCTAGTTACTTCCTTTCTTTAACACCAATTAAGTTTGAAATAAATGATTGTGTGTGTATTTAATATTTTTGTTAGTGCGAAGTCGAGCAAACAGCTGCCCAGTGCTCCTGTTGCACGAGGGGCCGCATGTAAAGGTCAGAGGGGCCGCATGAGGCCCGCGAGCCGTACTTTGAGTATCCCTGCTCTAGACCATCCCCTGCAGCCTCGGACGGTTGCCCTCTGCTGATGGTGGGGGTGCTGCTGCTGGATATGGGGAGAGGCTCCAGCACATCCCCTGTAGCCTTGGATGGCTGCACAACCCTGCACCAGGCCCCTTGCCTTTCCTGGCTGCAGCTAGGGATGGCTCCTTGCCCTTCCTGACAGCACTTGGGACAGGCTCCTTGCCCTTCCTTGCAGCAGCTGGGAATGGGTCCTTGCCCTTCCTGGCAGCACTTGAGGCACGCTCGTTGCCCTTCCTGTCAGCAGATGGGGATGGCTCCTTGCCCTTCCTGGCAGCACTTGGGGCAGGCTCCTTGTCCTTCCTGGCAGCAGCTGGGGCAGGCACCCTTTCCTTGAGCCTACCTGGTGGCCTGGATCCTATCCCACCACAAGTGGGTATGGAGACTACTGTGCCCATGGACTGGGTGGCTGAGGTGCTTGCCTGGGTTTTTGCCACCCTGGCCAGACGGGAAGGACAGGGGGGGGTAGGGAAGAGGTCAATGGTGGAGAGGAAAAACTTCTTAGGGACATTGGGACAGGAAGAGGGAGAACGTTTGGGAGTAGAGGAAGAGTGAGTGGTTGTGGGAGGTGTCTGTTTGCTGTGTTTGGGTGCAGGTGCATGGGCTGGATGCTGTTGTGAGGTGAATGGCTGTTGGGTGTCTAAGTGCTTGCGTTTGTGTACCTTGGAAGGGGTGGGGACAGACACAGTGGGAGAGGACACAGGGGACGTGTGTATGGCTTTTGTTGAGGTGTCTGCCAGTGAAGTGTGTGTTCTGCTAGGCGTGGTGGTGATGCCGGTAGTGGATGAGGATGTAGTGCACGCAGGTGTGAGTGTAGACAGAACTGGGAGGGAGGTGGAGAAGAAGGAGGAGGGGGACACAGTAGAGGCAGTGGATGTTGGTATGTCTGCATCTGCATGGTGTTTGTGTGAGTGCCTTTGGGATGATGTGTGGTGCTTGTGTTTGCCTGTGCCACTCTTGTGTGTTGACCTGTATGCATGCTCGTCTGCCTGTGTGCTTGGGATAGGTTGGGTTTGATGGGAATGGGATTGTGAAGAGGAAGTTGGAAGGGGTTGGGTGGAAACAGGGACAATGGCTGCCATCAGAGAGGAGGCCAGAGCCTGGATTGATCTCTGTTGAGCCAACAAGCCAGTGTGAATGCCCTCTTGGAATGCATTTGTCTGTTGCATTTGGGCTGCCAGCCCCTGGATGGCATTCACAATGGTTGACTGCCCTACAGAGATGGATCTCTGGAGGTCAATAGCCTCCTCACTCAGGGCAGCAGGGCTCACTGGGGCAGGGCTTGAGGTGCCTGGGTCGAAGGAGATGCCCACCCTCTTGGGTGAGCGGGCGTGGCCAACACGATGAGGGGCTGCTGGGAGGACGGTGTTTGTAAGGAGGGGTGGCGGCTGTACCTGTAGCTGGGGTGGGCACAGAGGTGTCTGCCACCACCAGGGAGCTTCTATCAGAGGAGGTATCTGAGTCAGTACTGTCCCCTCCAGTGTCCGCCATGGTGCTCTACTTGCCCTCCGTCCCACTGGTGCCCTCAGCGCCGATGGACTCTGTCTCCTGGGTCCTGTGGGATGTAGCTCCCTCCGTCGCCGATGCCTCTGCTCCTCCGCCAGATGATGCTAATGCACATAAGGACAGGATGACAAAACAAAAAGGGGGGGAGAGACAAAGGATACACTGGGTCAATGGCTGCACCAACACCACCGTTGGCATACACATCACCGTCACACACAGGGAACAGCCCTATGCACTATGCAATGCACTACAAGTAATAATGCTAGCCACCAGGGCATGGGGAAGGGCACATACCGCCAACTGCAGCACACCTGGGACCCACAAAGCCCGGACCTGTTGTGGATGCCTACAAGCTAGATAGCAGGATTATCACTTCAGAACCCTGCCCAATATGGGACCTACTCTGCAATGTGAGGCTTGGCCTAGGGGCACCCACTGACACACATCCCCCACCCGGGTATCCCCCTACCATGTGTAAGTTGTAATTATGGGAACTGTACTCACCCCCTTGTGGCTGCTGTGATGCTCTCAAGCGCCCATCCAGCTCCGGATTGGCCACCGCCAGTGTGCGGGCCTTCATGGGGGTCAGGGTTCGACAGGCACCCCTTCCTCGTTGGGAGGCCATCCCCAGCTGGGCCTCTGCCATCTTCCGTGCCCAGCGTCTCAGGTCCTCCCACCGTTTTCGACAGTGGGTGCTCCGCCTGCCCCCAGGTTCCACACATCCTTGGTGAGGGCACGACATATACCCTTCTTTTGATGGGAGCTGACCTGCAGAGAAATACACACAGGAAATGGTATCAGTTAGACCGTTCTGCCTGTTACACTTATGGCCCACCATACCCCTTCACATCGCCATTTGCACACACAAGGACCAGCACACAAGCTGCACGCTACCCAGGGGACATCCACCAACCCCCCTAGACGAGGCCTTCACACACACACCACTTCATGCATTCATGCCCCATGCATCGTGCTCACAGTGTACTCACCTGCTGGCCTGGAGGCCCATACAGCCGTCCGCACTGGGGTAGGACCCCATCCACCAGTCACTCCAACTCCGCCGAGGTGAAGACAGGGGCCCTTTCCCCAGTCACACGAGCCATGGTAGGTTCCAGACACAGGTCACACCAGCACATGCAGTGTAGGTCTTCTCCCGTTGAAGGTCAGGTAGCAAGTGAGTGATCAAATAGAAAATGGCAGTCACAACCGCAGCGGTGCATACCATCCCTGCCGGCATATACCATCCCTGCCGGCGTACATCAACATTGGCCACTGTACCCCATAGGGCCCAATAATAACCAATGAGGAGTTGCACGGCGGTTCCCGACCGCCACCCGCAATGGCGCACAACGTCAGCGGTGTTGGTCCTGTGGCGGGGCCTCCTGTCCACTAGCGGCAGCTGAGGTGGAAGGCTGTTCAGATGTCTGGCTAGTGGCAGGGGCCCGCTGTTGTAAGACTGCCTCCCTCATAATGTTGGCCATGTCTGCCAGCACCCCAGCTATGGAGAAACCAGGGTGGTGTTAATGGCCTCAAGTCCTCCCTGATCCCCTAGTGCTGTCCCTCCTGCAGCCGCCTGTTCTCCTGCACGTTGTCCGGGATCTGGCCCAGCGTATCCTGGGAATGTTGGTATGCTCCCAGGATCTCAGTGAGTGCCTCCTGGAGAGTCGGTTCCCTGGGCCTGTCCTCCCCCTGGCGCACAGCACTCCTCCCAGTTTCCCTGTTGTCCTGTGCCTCTGTCCCCTGAACCGTGTGCCCACTTCCACTGACCCCAGGTCCCTGATTGTCTTGGGTATGAGGTGTGCCCTGGGGTCCATGTAGTGGTGGACACACTGCTGACTGACGTGTCCTGTCCTGGGGACAGAGGTATGGGTACGCTGGGTGGGTGCTGCAGTGGTTTTTCCAGATGCGGGAGGCTCTGTGGTGGTGTGTGACTGGGCTTGGGTAAACGATTGTCCAGAGGTCCCTGATGGGCCAGGTTGGTCATCCAGACCCAGGCCCCCAGAGTTGCTGTCATCACTGTGGGCCTCTTCAGTTGGGGGACTGGATAGTGCTGGCACCTCTTAGCCGCTGACATTGGCTGGGGTACCTGTGGGGATGCAAATTCAGTGTTATTGTTTCTGTGTGTGACATATTGTGCATCAGTGGGTTGCCCTCTTTGGTTGTATTTGCCCTGGCAACTTTCACTTGTGTATGTTAGTGTATGGTGGGATGCATAGTTCTCTCTAGTGTGCATGCTTTGGTGATAGGTGTCCATGCAGGGCTGTGAGTGGTGTCCATGCATTTGTATGGCATGCAGGGCTTGGCATCAGGATGAGTGATATGTGATGGTGGGGTGTGTGGGAGGTGGTGGAGTGATGGGAGTGAGGGTGAGGGTAGGGGTATGTGATGGCATGCAGGTAGGGGGGTGATAGTAATAGAGAGTTGACTTACCAGAGTCCAGTCCTCCTGCTACTCTGGCCAGGCCCTCAGGATGCATGATTGCCAAGACTTGCTCCTTCCATGTTGTTAGTTGTGGGGGGGGGGTCCACAGCCAGTCCTCTGTACAGAGAGTTGGAGTCGTACTGCAATGGAACGTACCTTCCCCCGTAGGTTGTTCTTCCTGATGTCATCCCTTGTTCTGGGGTGCTGTCCCACCGTGTTGACCCTGTCCCCGATCCTCCGCCATAGCTCTATTTTCCTAGCAATGGATATCTGCTGCACCTGTGCTCCATATAGCTGTGGCTCTACCCTGATGATTTCCTCCACCATGACCCTTAGCTCCTCTTCTGAGAACCGGGGGTGTCTTTGTGGTGCCATGGATGTTGTGTGAGTTGTGTAGGTGAGGGTGTGTAGGGTGATGTGTTGGGGTGTGTGATGTGGGGTACGTGAGTGGTGTATAGGTGTGAGTAGTGTGTAGCTGTGGTTGTGTCAGTGGTCTTGCTGTCTCTCTCTAGTGGCAATTGTTTGTAGTCGTAAAGGGTTGTGGGTAATATGGGTGTGTGTTTTATAGTGGTGTGGGTGTGTGGGGTGTGTATGGGTGTCAGGCGTGTGTTGTTTGAATGATCCAATGTGGTGTTGTTTTGTTTGTGTGTGTGTGTTTTGAGCGCAGCGGTATGTACCGTCAAAGGTTTACCGCCATTGAATGTCCGCTGTGGTGATTTGTGGGTCATAATGTGGTGGGCGTTGTTCTGTTGGCATAACGGTATGGGTTTTGCTACCGCCAGTTTATCACTGACCTTTGGGCTGCCGGACTTGTGTCTGTGGCTGTATAGTGACGGATTGGTTTGTGTGTGTCATAATATGTTGAACGGATATTCGCCACGGCGGCGGTATGTTGGCGGCAGTCAGCATGGCGGTAAGTGGGTTTTACCACCAATGTCATAACGAGGGACATTGTGTTCTGCACTGTTTGCTTTGTTAGAATGTCAGTATAGTAACAGAATTAAAACACATTGTGTGTCACACATTCAAGACCTTCTAGATGTATGCACTGGATCTATGCAGTTTACACGCAACACTCAAGAAGATGCACAGGAGTATTTAATGATGATGTTTACAGTTTTAGAAGAAGAGGAAATACCTATTGAAGAGTTATTTAGACTTAGTTACTCATGGAACCATGAATATGACGATTGCTCATTCACGTCAAGTTCAGAAATAGATTCAGAGTGATTTATTTATTTAACACTACCGGATTGTATAACTGTGACTTTTGATCAAGCAAGCTACACAAAACAATGCCTCCCCATAATGTCGATCAGATCTTATGTCAACATGACGTATACGAAGAAGTGGCAAATATGTTATTTTAATGCCACAGCGATGCAGAGCCTCCGGCAGTAAATTGGAAACAGCAATTACAAACTTTAAAACATGACAAATATCTGTTTCTGGAAAAACATATACTACTATGACTATCATATTTCATGAAGGAGTTACTGTTACACCTCAGCACTACACTGTCTGTGTAAAATGTAAAGCTGGATGGACAGATTGTAATGATAGCAACCTCAAATTCAAACAAGGACTGCCTCTTAAGTCACCAAATTCTTATCTTTCTTTTTTGGAACCAAAGATCTAAGGAGGATTAGAACTATAACAGGCATTTGCAATGCAATCGATCTCGCATTGCTCCAGTTAGAGCTATTGGCGTTGTAAAATCCTAACTAGACCTTTCTTGCCAAATAATTTGAAAATGAAAAGTACATTAGTTGACAAAAGTGAACTGATTCAAAGCACCATGGCCACTATGAGCGTAAAGGAGAGACACAAATTGCAAAATAATTTTGCTCACAGTCAAACATATCGGCAATTGTGCAATTATCCATGTAACAGGGTCAGTCTGCAAGGAGGTAACAAAACCTCCCCAAGGAGGGAAAAACGTAAAATATTTACCAATGATAACACAGGATTTTTTAAAGGCAAGCCCACAAATTAGTGAAAGTGATGGGTGTGGTTAAAAGCCCACAATACTTACAACAGATCAAAGCGTTTGAGCGCTCGACCTAAAAATGGAGAAAGACTTGAGCAACAAGGGTGTAGGGGACAGGAATGGATAGACGGAGAAAGGAGTAGAGAGAAGTGGACAGAGACACAGAAAGAGAAGGCTAGCTTTAGGGAGAGAGGAAAAGAGCAACAAAAGAGACACACTGGGAAAACAGGTGAGGTGCAGCAGAGAGAGAAAAGTAGGGAAAAGGGTGGAGAAAAGCTGGAGGGGTGATCCAGAAGGGAAAGGTGTTGGAGAAAAAGATGGAGAATTATTGGTAGTGGAAATTCGGTATGTGAGAGAAGAATGATAGAGCCGAGGGAGGTGAGTGAGAGTTGTAGGGAGGCTAAGAAAACAGCGTTGGTTCAGTCTAGGGTCTCCAAAGCAGGTTCCCATTCTACCCAGGATCTAAGAGTAAGTTGCAAGTCTCTGCATGTTACATAACATTCGCACTTCTCCAAAGGAGAGATGCCTGTCACATGTAGTGCATCAGTGTCTGCCAACATGTTACAAACAGTGTAATCTCTCCCGTCTGCCTTCAGTATGCACATGGTAAAAATATCAGTCTCTTATAGATGCCAATCAAAAACACTCAGTTAGCACAGTGCACTATCTTCTCCTACTGTGCCTGTCTAACTAAGCCCATGGTGCAACCTGTGCACTGTCTCCTTCGGTCCTTTATATCTGCAGATAACAGCTTTGTGCACACACTGCAGTGTCTCCCCACTGTGTGTCTGTCTGACTAAGCCCATGGTGTAACCTGTGCACTGCTTCCTTTGGTCCACTTTACCTGCCAATAATCGCATAGTGCACGTAAGGCAGTGTTTGCTCCCTGGGTGCCTGTCCACACTTAGCAATACAGTGCAAGCTGTGCATCCTATATTGCTTTTCATTGCGCCTGTCCACGTTAAGGACATAGTGCAAACAGTGCAGTGCCTCCTCTGTTTCTGCATGTCTGCCTGTGATAACCACACAATACAAGTAGTGAAGAGCTTTTGGTCAGTGCTTCCCCCACATGTCTTCCCAGTGTTTACAGTCCCTGCCTACACTAAGCACCACACAATAGTTCAGTGTCTTTGCCAGTGATGTAGCATCCCACACTAAACACACTGTACAAATAGGCAGAGTTTCCCCTTGTGCTGTCTTGCATCACTAACCGTGAGACAGACAGAGCACTATTTACAATCTGCTTGACTACACTAAGCAGATGAAACATATGCAGTGTTTACCATTTAGCTGGCCAATCAAATGTGAATAACTTAATGAAACATACAAAAAGCACAATGTTTACAGTCTGGCAACTCTAAAAGACACGCAAAAAGAAAAATGAAAAGTAAAACAGTTGACATAAGCGAGCCAATCAAAGAGCCATGCCACTATGAGCGTATCTGCGAAGGAGAGACACAAAAGGAAAAAGAAGTTCGCTCGCAGTCAAACATATTGGCAAGTGTGCAATTATCCAAGTAAAAGGGTCAGTCCCCAAGACGGTAACAAAACCGCCCCAAGGAGGGACAAATGTAAAGCATTTACCAACTATAACAAAGACTTTTTGAAAGGCAATCCCATGAACGAGTGATAGTGATGAGCATGAGGCGGGCGCAGTTAAAAGCTCACTTAGATACCAAGATGTCGGAAAATTAATGTATGCCTTCTGCTATGCTCAACCTAAAAATTAAATACTGAAGTTGTAGTAGATGCATTATCACTATGTATGACATCTTACGGTCTACCTGGGAAGATGTCTTTATAAGACTTTCCATATGCTGGTGTGCAGTTAATGGTACAATGATAAAGAGCAGATGACAGTGAATTTTAGCAAACCTTAAAGCAGGACAAATACCTCTTTCTAGAAAAGGATATACTACTATGGCTGTCATATTTCATGAAAGAGTTCTATATCTCTTAGTAGTACTGTACCAGTTCTAATGATGGAGTTATTTTTACCAAATGTTTCTATAGATTTGTTGAGTAAATATAGATAAAACTATTGTTTAAACAATTGTAGTGAGTGCAATGCATAGTGTTGCTTATTTAATGACATACCGTGCAGTTCTGTTTTTTTTACAATCTATATGATTGTTTTTTCCCCACTGTTCAAGGATGATTTTTTATATATTACAGCATTTATGGTGTATAAGTATAGATTCTGAGAACAGTAAAAAGGGAATATGAAATGGATAAATTTAATGTAAGATAGCATTCCAGTATAAGAAATGTGTAGTGTTTTGTTTACAACATGAACTTATGCATTGCAGAAATTAAAACTTTACTGTGTAATTTTATAAAATGTAATACTAATTTACATTTATGTTTTTTTTTTCTTTATATACAGATTAATGGCACCTTCTATTGGAGTAATGTACTTTAGTAATTAGTTCTTTCAGTGTTTTTCTATAACATTACATTCTTACAATACACACCCAAACTCATACTGATACAGCCAGTAACAAATTCAGCCACACATCGATACTGTCTGTGATGCACCCAGATACACACTGATACTGTACAGCCCCTAACACACCCAGGCACACACTGATATAGGCACTGATACATCCAGGCAAACACCATTACTGACACACCCAGCAAAACACTAATACAGCCAGTAACACACCCAGGCACACACAAATACAGACACTATCATGCCTAACCAAACACTAATGCAGCTACTAACGCACTCAGGCATACACCGATACAGACACTAACACACTCATGCATACACCAGTACAGACAGTACAGACACACACAAGGTGGTAATAGGGAATTAGCGTTAAGAAGGAAAGAATCCGTTTGGATTATGCGCTTAGGGGCAGTGGAGCATGGTTTAAATTCTGATCATGAATTGGAATACTTTCTTGTGGATAGATAGAAATATGTTTTTTGATTGATTTGATTATGGATCATGATTTATACGTATGAGAAAAAATATCTTATATATTTGGATTACTTTAAACACGAGGCGATTAATAATTGGATATAACAACTATATATAACTCACGGAGAGCATATGATTGTGGTACAAAATATATAGTTGAGGTGATTTATAAGTACGAGATATGTAGTGTGTGTACCCAAACTCATATTTATATATATTTTTATATATTTTTTAATATTTTAAGGTCTAGATAAATATGGTTCATTGATAAGAACATTTTGGTCAAATATTGGGAAATGGTCACCATTAAGCATTTAGAATATGCGCAGATATGTCAAATAAGAAAATTAAATGGACATTAACGCAGAGAAGCGCAATACGAAAATTAGTCCGCCTTCAATGTTTATGGCCAGAGGGGGGCAGGCCAGAAAACTTTGAGAGGAGAAATGCTCTCCGTTGTGATAATTATAATTTTTGATGTACTCGTGGATCTTGGGTAATAAATGCATTCATTGTGCTTATTGGCGGAGGGCCAACAATGAAATCCGTAACTGTTAGTAAACGCGGAAAAGGACGATAGGAAGATTAGTCTGTCTTCAATGTTTATGATTAGAGGAGGCGGGCATAAAAACGCTGAGAGGAGATTCGCTCTCCCCTTTGATGTTTTCCGACGTACTCGCGGACTATAGAAAAGGTATAGAAGGTAAGGGCTTGTATGATAGAATTGAGAATATTAAGTTAAATTAATATATAAGGTGGCAATCACCCTCTGTAATGTTTCAGGATACGCTTCTTTATTATTGGGGCATCCAGATACAGATTCCTTACTTTGATAAATACACACAGTCAGGTAAGCGCTACGATCGCGAACACTGACTCACAAGTCATACAGTGCCTAATATGATATATAATACGCAACTAATAACAGAACAAACATATGTTCAATATTACAGATTATATATGGCAGTACATTCAATATTTCAAGGGTTATCACAAACTTTGTTTTGGGATTGTCAATTTCATGAGAAGGTACTAGTCCCTTTTTTTCCTTTTTTCTTACGACGTTATCAAGGAGCACACTCATTGCGTGATGGTATCATTAAGCATGCTCTCTTCTTTTGAAATGACTTTGTCTAAAGAAGGCTATGTCAAAATAATTGGGTGTTAAACAATTGGGTTATATGATTCAGGGTTTACACCGAAATGAGTTGATGCATATATACATATATATAAGGATTTGATATTTTGCAATTTAAAGAGGTATTTAGTTGCACACTGTTTAGAATCACGGTTTTCATATTTGATTATATAATAATTAAGTCACATTGGATGATGAGAGATTTTCAGATTGATATATATATATTGTGTTAACTTTGTATACAATGAAACTGTCTGTTGTAGGAAGTCCTGATGAAGTCCATGCACACACCAGTAGAGACACTGACACACCCAAGCACTCACCGATACAGACATTGACACTCCCAACCAAACACTAATGCATCCACTGACACACCCAGGTGACAATGATACTGACATACCCAAGCACACACTAATGCAGCTATTAACACACCCAGGCACACAATGCAAACACTAATACACCCAAGCACACACAGATGCAGACACTGACACACCCAACGAAATAGTACTGCAGCTACTAACAGACCCAAGCATTCACTGATGCATCCCAGTACACACCAATAGAGACACTGAGACACCCAGGCACACACTGATACAGCCACTGACACACCCAGGCACACACTAATAGGATACTGACACAACCAGGCACACACCCATACACCCTCTGACACACCTAGGCACAGATCAATATAGACACTGACACATCCAGCCAAACATTAATGCAGCCAATGATACACCCAGATACACAACGTGACACACCCAGGCACACACTGATAATCACTGACATTCCTAGCTACTTAGTGATAAAGACAATAACACACTTAGCCAAACACTGATACAGCCTCTCAAACAACCTTGTACACATACAAAAACTCACAAACTCTGAGACTGGTGCATATATAGAAAAAAAATGAAAAAACAGAGTTAGTTCCTTCATTGACCAGATGGATAGTTTTTTTTCTATTTTGATATTTTGTTGTTGCTTTTTTTTATTTTCAGAAACAAAAAACAAGGTAGGAAAGGGGACAACAAGGGGATTAGTAGAAAGCAACAGGATTCAAAGTTCAAAAATATGAATTTTTAACTGGGATGCAAAAAAAAACAAATAACAGTGAGGGCTACTGATTGCATCCAGGTATGCGGCAACTGAAGTTGTATTCAAACCCACTAACATGTGGCACTTTAGGTAGTGTGTTGTCATGTGTGATGGGTTATCACACACAGCTGCAAATGTAATGCTGTCTGATGAGGAGCGTTGTAACAAAGACGCAGAGGAGGTCGATAGTCCGGCGCCTTCTGCCTTCTCATGTATGATCCTCTGGTAGGTCCTCTTGTGAATAGTTTTTAGTTGTTTCCACATGGAACTGGTCCCATGTGAATACTTCTTTGTAGAGCCCCAGGACAGCTGCTGTTGGGCGCGCCACAAGCATTTCAGTGGGCAACCCCTTTGAGGGTTGCGCACATAGCCTTAAGGCTATGCACTGCACCATGACGACTGCTCACCGTCAGTTTCCTTTCCCTTTCCGTTCTCCTCCAAACACCTGGAATACAATCTCTTTAGGTTTTATAGTAGAATTACCAAAAACAGACCACGGTTATACTACAGTCATGGTTACAGTGGACATATTTTCTAAAATGGCAAATTTTATACCACTATCAGGTTTACCTACATCTGAGGCACTTGCAGACATGTTTTTGCAGTCCATAGTATGCTTGCATGGTCTACCTTCCATTATTGTGTCCGATAGGGACCCTCAATTTGTTTCAAAAGTTTGGAAGACCTTGTGTGGAATTTTGCAGATAGAGATCCATCTGTCCACTGGTTACCACCCACAAACAGACGGTCAGATGGAAAGGGTAAATCAATGTTTGGAGCAATACATTAGGTGGCAAGTATTGCGTGATACTGCAGAGTGGGATACATTTCTTTGGACTACAGAGTTTGCCTACAATAATGCACAATAGTGCTCTACCAAGGTAACTCAGTTTCAATGTAACTATGGTCTGCTCCCCGGTTTTCTGTTATTGTCTTCCACACCTACTACTGATGTTCCGGCTGTTCAAGGTTATGTGGATCAAATACAAATTATTCAACAAACAGCACAAAACAATTTGGAACAAGCAAAGCTGACATATAAACTGAATGTGGATGAACATCGAAGAGCAAGTTCAGAATATCAAGTAGGAGATCAAGTATGGCTATCTACACATCTCAAGTTGAAGGGACAATGAAAATTTCAACCATGGTACTTAGGGTCATATCTGATTCTCAAGAGAATTAATGTTGTTGCCATGAAACTAGAATTATCTCTGCAGATACGAATACACCCCGTTTTTCACGTGTCTTTATTAAAGCCAGTTACTCCTGGAACTGTACTTCCTAAAAAAAAACAGTTGTTATAGTGGCTAATGAACCTGAATTTGAAGTATAGGCTATTCAGGATTCCAAGCAGGCATGGCACAGATTATTTTGGTTGATATATTGTAAAGGTTAGGGACCCGAGGGTCACACATGGGATCCTGCATGTCATGTACATGCGCCCTGTCATCTGCGCCTCTTCATCGTAGATACCCTGACGAACCCAAACCTGTGGGAGGTGCCTTAAGGGGGTGTACTGTCAGACATGCCACAAACATTTCAGTGGGCGGCCTCTTTAAGGGTAGAGAGCATAGCCTTTAATGCTACGTGCTGCACCATGACAACTGCTTGTCATCAGTTTTCCTTCCCCTTCCGTACTCACCTGTGGGTTGGCGTCCATTGGGGCCCATCCTCCATCTCTTCTGTGATCTTCTCCGGAGCGCTCAGCCTCCTCGTGCGTTAAGTCTCTCCTTCCCATCGGGTCGCAGGTTCTTCTGCTACTGATCCCCGTATCTGCTGACAACATGCAAAAGACAAACAAAGGACATTTTCATGCGGTAATCTATGGATTCTGGTAGCATTTAAGAATTGTACAAAAGTCAAAGAAAGATATACATCTCCGATGAAGTTTCATTTAAAGGCCTGGTGAAGACAACTATTTTTTTTTTGTTTCTTCTAAGAGGAAAGAAAGACATATATTTACTTTCCAGCAGCTTTTTGTTAAAATTGATCAAAGACTCATATTAGGGTTGTTACATTAGTACATGCCATTGACATTGATTTTTGAAGAGGGATTCACAGCTAGAGAAGTACATAATAATGAACATTTATGATTTCAGCAGATGAAAGCTGATTTAAGCTTAGGAACCTTTATAAGAACATTGAGTACTGTCAGAAGGACTGATGATTATTTATCTAGATTCATAGAGCCCATACACTTAGGTAGATGTTGGAGCATACTGTTATATTCCGATATATAGATATGCGTGATTATTACCTATTGGAATAATGGTCTTGAGTTCTGTCCTCTAGAGTGTCTGCATAGCGAATTTCAGTCTACAGGAACCAGCACCTAAAAGGGAGAAGGGACATTAGGTAATCATATGTGGGCTACATAAATTGGTAAGGACTCACTGTATGAGTTATAAGTACCAAGGGTTGTCCTTAGGTTTTCAGAAAACTGAGAAAACAATTGATATCACAAGGTGACGATTTTGTGTTGGTCCTGATCAAGGTCAAAGTTCATCTCTTTGTCCCAGTGGGTCAGGCGTGACTACCCAGGAGTCCGTTTGATTCATAGAGAAGTTGGGATTTACGTCATGTCCATTTCACTCCTGCAGAAAGGTACAGGTCTGGCAGCTGCTTCCTGCAAATGCTACACTGCATAAATATGTTCTCATTGAAGTCATTAACAAAAATAGTGGAATGTGTATACCTTAAGTAAATTTAAAATTTATGACAAATCCACAAATCGGATTTCCCGGATTCGTTCCAATCATGTGATTAGAATTAGGAACCATAGAGTACCTGTAATCCTGTCTTACTTATGGAACCCATGGAGGATCCACAGTTAAAAAAAAAAAAAATTTTTAATCATTTCACAAAAAAATTACATATTTTCCATTAAGAACATTTGTGATTTAAAAAAATGTAAAAGTATAAAAAATATATTTATTAAAAAAAGGATTTTGTTAAGAAAGTACATTAAATTTGAAAATGAAATAGTGTACACTTTGTACTACAAAAAACCCTAGAAATGTTCTTAATAAACCATAGATTGGAAAGACATAAAACTTAGGAAAAATAAATCAAAAACAAAAAGAAATCACTGAAAAAAACAAAGATACATTATACTTAGCAAAGAGATTTACAGAAATCCTTTGAAATTCACTAAAAAAAAAATAGGTTACAGGGACGTTATAGTTAGGGTCACATTTTATGAACAAAAACATAGAAATTCAGCAGTTATAGTTACCTGAGCTAACTCTAGCTTACACGCCCACAATGCACTGCTTGTAAGTTATAGTTAGCTCAGGTAACTATAACTGCTGAATTTCTATGGTCTTGTGTGTATGAATTGTGAACCTAGAGTATAACGTCCATGTAACCTTTGTTTTTTTCAGTGAATTTCTATTTTTCTTAATTCTACTTCCTCACTATAACACCCCTCTAACCATTGTTTTTGGGTATATATATATATATATATATATATATATATATATATATATATATATATATACACACACACACACAAAGTGTTGGTGCACCAGTGCAGCAGTCGTGTATGTATAAAACCTGCTCATTCACACACAGAGGAATAGAACGACACTCCAACTTTAAATCTATTTAATTAAATTAGATCTGGGCAGCAATCGTAAGTAACACGTTTCACTGATACAAACACCTTTTTCAAATAATGTGCCCAACCACCTCATAAAACTAAATACCATTGAATCATGGGGAGTGAAAAAAATACTAAACACAAAATCCGGTCTCCAACAATACATTTGTTTAATAGAATAAATAATGTGCAATTTAATTTTTTCCTTGGAAGCACATGTAGAATGCATGATAATAATAATTTAAGAAAAGTATAGCAAGTTCAAAGTCATTGAATTTAAAAAAATATGACTATCAATAGCCATCGTGCAAATTGCAATTGTATATTCCTTAACTAGATAAATTTACATACTACATTGAAAAAAGGGAGAAATAAAAAGGGGAAAATAAAAATGAAATAGAATTAATTTAACTCTACTGGGGCCAATAAACAATTATAGATGAAAGAGATTAAGCCCCAGTGGGCTGTGGGAGTCCAGGCAATTATTAAATGCCAACACTATTTAGAGAAAAGAAACAATATGGAAGGCACATTGAATAAGAGAAAAGAACCTGTGGCTGCACTATTTAATGAATCTGACTCTGTTGAAACAAATATTATGATTACAGGGAATGTGGGCCAAAAGGAGCAATCACTAAAACAGAAATTGCAAACATTGGAGAAATTGTCCAAGAAAGAGATAAATGGATGGTGGGAAATTATTTAATTGGGGGAACTACGTAGAAGTCGGCAGGGTCCCCAGAGGCCTATGTGTCTTTATTATACCAACTTCTGAAAATCATATTCCCAAAGTCTTGGGAGGAATGGGCAATAATAATGGGGTCATCATCCAAACATATGGTGGAATGCTAAAACTTGAATAAAAGGATAAATGTGATGAAACTGAACAACTTGATGATGGCTGCGGAATCCTTGAAGCCTGCAGTATATTCTCGAATCCTACAGTAGAACCTGACATCCTGCTGTAGCTTGCCACTCAGTCAGTGGCCGGATATTTGTGCTGATGGAGGTCACAACTGGACAGCACACATGTGGCAGCCACAATCCTGGGCAGCATGAGTAATGTCACACCAGGGCGGGCGACATTCTGTGTGGCACTACCATGAGTCAATAATGCCTAGGAACAGAGGTGTGACATACATTGCCACAATGCCACATGACCTTCATGTGAGATTCCAATTATGTGTCTCCCATGTTGATGCAGGTCACTATGTACATTTCAGCAGGATCGCTGCTGGCGGTCGTTTATACTATTTAACTTTTTGCCATTCTTTTTTTTATTTCTTTATTGGCAAGAGTGGCACAAAAATATAGAAGCGTCTGGGATACCAAGGAAACAGGCATGTTGAGTGCAGGTCCAAGAGGTCTATTTGAAGTCTCATCCAAAGGAGCCAAGCCACCATCCACTGCTCCAACCTCCAGTCGTTGACTGAATCATAACATTCTAAGGGCTAGATGTACTAAGCATTTTCTAGTCACAAACAGCCAGATTCACGGAATCAGACCGTTTGCGTCTGGAAATATGCTTTTTCTGATGCACAAAATGCAAAATGTGATTCGCTAACATGTTACTTTTTTTTCAAACAAACTTTATTTCGTTTTAGTCAAATGTAGCCTATCATCTTCAGTTTTCATTACGTATTCACTATAGTTCAATAAATGATATGGCATGGCTATATATATGACATCAACATTATTGAGATTATCACAGTTTACAAACTATTGTTAAAAAGTAACAAAAACCGTTAACCCATTCCCACCCTCCCTCTGCCCACTTAGTCATGTCACCCATTTATCACCCACCTACTGAACAGTGTTTACTATCTTTCGGATGAAAGGGGAGCAGGAGCACAGGCTACATACAGTGATGAGAGGCAATCGTTACAACCTCATCAGTCAGATGCATAACTCATGGAGGAATGGCATAGTTGTGATCAGGAGAGCACAGTAGGTATCTAGTAGTCTGTAAACTATGTATTTTGAGTTATGGAATTATTAAATGGATCTATCTCATATGTTTTGAACCTTTCCAGTAGTGCATCCCAAGAAATAGGCTTCTTACGGGGGTCTTTGTATTCTTCATGTCAAAGAATGTCGCTCTCTGCCAGTTCCCAGTTCAGTACTTCTTCACCCCATCTGGCCAATCTAGGCACTGTCTAAGCTTTCCACTGGCTTGTAATAAGACGCTTTGCTAATAATACGGCTAGGTCCGTAAACCGCAGTGAGACTTTGGGACCTCGCGATCGTGCACGCATCCCAAGTAGGCACTGAGCCAAAGTATCCCACTGGTCCAATCCTGTAACATCTGTCAGAATAGTCTTTACCCCTTTCCAACACTCGGACAAGCGAGGGCATGTCCATAATATATGTAGTAAATTGGCTTCTGTATCTGCACAACGGGGCAATTGGAAGATATGGGCAGAAATATTTTAGCTCGTTTTTTCTGAGTTAAATATGCTCGGTGAAGAATAGAAAACTGTATAAGTTTAAATCTAACATTTTGTGAAACACGTTTAGGATATTCAAGGATCTGTGTCCAGTCTTTGTCTGGGATTTCCAATAAAAGATCAGTCTCCCTGGTGTGCTCTAATGGTGCTCGTGATATGTCCAGACTCGCTATAAGCACTCAATAGAGTCATCTAACTAAATGTCGGAGTTCATATGTATGGGGTTCGGCACCGCCAGGGGACCAGTGCTTCCGCACATATCACAGTATGCCCGCATGGATTAAGAATAATGACTCCGGGGGTCCATGTAAATGAGTAAAATCAGCATGGGGCATCAGTGCATTGTCATGGAACAGTGCCCCTATCGTCGTTAGCCAGTAGCAGTAACCACTGCTCCTACATCTCTATAGGGGGGGGGGGAGGGGGGTGTAAGCTGGCCTGAAGCAATAGGATGTCCTCGGAGAGGCACGTTCGCCGCAAACGGTGTGGGAGTGGATGTGTACCTCAATGATAACCTCCAGTATGTGAGTGCTATTTGCAATAATAGAGGGCATGGTTTCGTGAGTCCACCCCTGGACATATTACACGAACAATCTGCGCCAGTGTGTAGGCTATGTCGGCCAAATTGTGTCCAGCCAGCGAGTATGCTGGTCAGTGTAATTGGCTGACAATGCAATATGCTTTAAAGTCGGCAGCTCCTAGTCCTCCCTTAGTGGTGGGGAGCTGCAGCTTTGTGAGTCCGGTCCTGCGTCTACCCTTGCCCCAGACTAGTTCAGTCAACATTGAGTTCAAGAGTCGGAAGATGCCGGCGGGTACTAGTAAAGGTAGGTTCACAAAGTAATATAGGAATCTCAGTAGCATGATCATTTTAGACAAAGTTAATCGGCCGATCGCTGACAAAGGCAAAGTTTCCCAGAAGTCATTTTGAGGCTTGAGCAAGTTTATTGTACTGGCGAGATTGCCATCACGGGTGTCTTTCGTATCACAATAGATATTTATGCCCAAATAACAGAAGTTATGTGGAGCTATGGGCAATACTCTGTCATTTGGTTATAACGGTGTAGTTATTGGGATATCTGTGAACCGAAATGCGCACGATTTATCTATATTAATAAGTAGCCCCGATAGGGCACCAAAGGTGGAGAGTACATTGGAAATATTTCACAGCCTGATACTAAGATCTCGGAGATATAAGAACATGTCATCGACATACAAGGACACAGAGTGTAATGCGTGACATAGCGGTATACCCCAGTTCCCTCACAGCTGGTGTCCATCACTCATTGTTCAGAACTGCCCAGGTTCAGCAAATGACTTCTGTGCTTGCGCCAGCTGCCGCGCGTTTCATGCGTCCGTCTCCTCTCCGCACCGGGCAGGCCACTCAGCTCTGGGCAGCCAGTTTCCCCCGCTGTCGACAATCCCAGACAAAGATTGGGACCATGTGGCCTATGACTCTCACATGTCCACAGCATGTCCATGCCCAGTCTCCCAGCCCCTCCACAACTTGTCCCCTGACTGGGCCACAGATGGACAAAGATCTCCCATGCCGCCATGGAAAGCCAGGGGCTAAAGTTGTCAGGCGGTCCCGACAGCCTCGAGAACGGCATTTCTAGTGCCACTCCATCTGTCGAGTAACCTGGTATTGCTTCCAGCCTTCAATGTCACGCCATTAAAGAGTATTTTACAGGATTTGCAGGCTGAGCCCGGGGAGCTCCAAATTATACACCCACCATTTTAAGGGGCTAGCATCAACCCCTTCGGTTGCATGTTACTTATTCACAATTTGCATTTGTGAATTGGTATTTGGAAGGGGCGTGCTTTGGGTGTCCCTTCTAAATACCGAATCAGTATGGTTCGTATTACTGTTTTGCAACCAAAGTCCGGCCACAGAACAATAATACTTTACCACCATTTTAAAAGTGGCGGTAACCTATCCACAAATGGAAATGAGTTCCTCTGGAACAGCTTTCCCTTCGGAAATGTTGAATAAATATTTTTAAGACCATGCAGTGGTCCGAAACACCACTGCCTATTCTCAAAAAAATGAAACTTAAACATTTAGGCCCTCATTACAACCCTGGCGGTCGGTGATAAAGCGGTGGTAACACCGCCAACAAGCCGGTGGAAAAAAAAATGGAATTATGACCACAGCGAAAACCGCTCACACAGACAGCCACTTTAACAAACTGACCACCATGGCGGTAGCAACAAACACCGCGGCGGTAACTGCCAACAGCCAGGCGGAAAACAATATACGGCCCACCGTATTACAACAGGCCTATCCGCCACCTTTTCCGGGGCGGTACCAACGACATCAAAAGCAAGGCGGAAAGAGAACACAGAAGGGAAACGACTCACCTCTGGACACTCAGGGAAGAACCATGCCGTCATGGAGGCCGAACTGCAGGTGTTCCTCATGCTGGTCTACCTCCTCCTCCACCATGAATAACAACGCCGGCGAAGACAACCACAGTGAGTACTGCCGCCTAGCACACAAGGGAGGGGGGAGCAAAAAGAGAGAGACACGCACATGCAACACCCCAACCCCCAACACCATACACACAACCAGATGCAGTAACATTACATATTCCCCTGTACCCCTCAGGAATAAAGCAAGGACAAAAGGAAGTGATTAAAGTGAGTGTAATAAGATAAAATACAAGAAATACGTCCTCAAAAATCAAAACGGTACATACATATATACAAATGGAGGGACACTGCCCAGTCCACAAGGTCCATGGGTCACAGGGCCACATCACATAGGCCAAGACCCCACTTGATTCCTGCATCAACACGGAGAGAACACTGCAGGGGCATCAGTTTGAAAACACACAGGCACCTCAGAGGGATGGGGCATCGGGGGGCACCTCAGCCGGAAGATGGTACAGCACCACTGGTCCTGGAGGGGCAACATGCCCTTTGGGATGTCCTGGGGAGTGCAAAGCCACGGTCTCTCTAGTGGGTGGTTTGCCCACTGCTTGGTCCTGGGGAGTGCAAAGCCACAGTCTCTCAAGTGGGTGATTTGCCCACTGCTTGTTCCTGGGGAGTGCAAGGCCACAGTCTATCAAGTGGGTGGTTTGCCCACTGCTTGGTCCTAGGGAGTGAAAAGCCACAGTCTCTCAAGTGGGTGGTTTGCCCACTGCTTGGTCCTGGGGAGTGCAAGGCCACAGTCTCTCAAGTGGGTGGTTTGCCCACTGCTTGGTCCTGGGGAGTGCAAGGCCACAGTCTCTCTAGTGGATGGCTTCTCCACTGGTTCTGGAAGGGGCCTTGTGCCCAGTGTGCTTCATCCTGGCAAGGAGGGGGTGAGTGGATGCCCCTTCCACTGGTTCTGGAGGGGGCATTGTGCCCAGTGTGCTTCATCCTGGGAAGGATGGGGTGAGTGGATGCCTTCTTCCACTGGTTCTGGAGGGGGCATTTTACCCAGTGTGCTTCATCCTGGGAAGGAGGGGGTGAGTGGATGCCTTCTTCCACTGGTTCTGGAGGGGTCTTTGTGCCCTGTGATGCAGATCTTGGGGAGTGCAAGGTCATAGTCTCTCACCTGGGTCTCACACCTACACGATTTGCAGGGGTCAGGATGCATTACAGTCCATGGAGTCAGGACTACACACAGCCCGCCGCCGGCGACGGCTGCTCAGTGGTGGCAGTGCTGGTGTCAGGGGTGGCAGTGGTGGGGGGAGGCTCCAGCCCATCCCCTGCAGCCTTGGACGGCTCCCCACTGGAGCTGCTGCGGCTGGCTGCGGTGCAGGTGGCGGTGCTGGTGGCAGTGATGCCAGTTGTGGGGGGAGGCTCCAGCCCTTCCCCTGCAGCCTCGGACGGCTGCCCACTGCGGCGGCTGCTGCTGGTGGCGGTGCAGGTGGCGGTGATGCCAGTGGTGGTGGGAGGCTCCAGCACATCCCCTGCAGCCTCGGGGCTGCTGCTGGCAGCGGTGCTGGTGGCGGAGCGGGTGGCGGTGCTGGTGTTGGGGATGCCAGTGATGGGGGGAGGCTCCAGCCCTTCCCCTGCAGCCTCAAACGGCTGAACCGCCATGATTGGTGGTGGGGGCTCAGAATCAGTCCCAGCACTAAGGGCCAGATGTAGCCATTTCCGAATTTGTGACTCGGAAATTGCGAGTCGTGCGACTCGCAATTACCGAATCGCAAATTCGGATGCAGAACAGTGTCTCAGACACCGTCTGCGAATCGCTATGGGGTCGCAAAGACCCACCTCATTAATATTAATGAGGTGGGTCGCATTTTGCAACCCCATAGCGAGTCCCTGCACTCACAGGGATGGTGGCCTGCTGGAGACAGCAGACCTCCATGTCTGTGACTGCTTTTTAAATAAAGCAGTTTTTTTTTTGTGTTGCAGCTCGTTTTCCTTAAAGGAAAACGAGTTGCAATACAAAAAAAATAACAAAACCATTTGGTTTCGTTTTTTCAGAGTAGGCAGTGGTCCATTGGACCACTGCCTGCTCTGAAAAAACATTTTTGGCAACATTCACAAAGGGGAAGGGGTCCCATGGGGACCCCTTCCCTTTTGCGAATGGGTTACCACCAGTGTGACACTGGTGGTAATTGCAAATTGCTTTGCGACCGCGTTCGCGGTCACAAAGCAATTTAGCATTGCAGTGCGAGTCGCAAATAGGAAGGGGACACCCCTTCCTATTTGCGAGTCGCATTCCCATTTTGAGAGTCGGTACCGACTCGCAAAATGGGAATGAGCATCGCGATGCGCATTTTGCATGGCGCAAACTGCGATTTTCGCAGTTTGCACCATGCAAAATGCTACCTACATCTGGCCCCAGGCCTCCTGTCCTTCCTGCCTGCAGGTGCAGGCCCTTTGCACTTGCCCTTGTAAGCTGATGGTGCCTCCTTACACTTGCCCTTGCCATCTGGTGGTGTCTCCTTGCCCTTGCCAGCTGGTGGTGCCTCCTTGCCCTTGCCAGCTGGTGGTGCATCCTTGCCTTTCCCCTTGGCAGCTGGTGCAGGCACACTGCCAGTGCTGATGGGTGGTTCCTTGGAGCCTCTCACACCTGCGGTAGCTGCCAACACTACTGTGGCCGTTGACTGGGTGGCTGAGGTGTTAGCCCACCCTGGCCCGACGTGAAGGACGGGCGGGTCAACGGCAGAGAGGAAAAGCTTCTCAGGGACACTGGGGCAGGAGGAGGGTGAAGATTTGAGAGTGGAGGAAGAGGGGGTGGTTGTTGGGGGTGTCTGCTGTGCTTGGGTGCAGGTGCATGGGCTGGATGCTGTTGTGAGGTGGATGGCTGTTGGGTGTCTGAGTGCTTGCGTTTGTGTACTTTGGGAGGAGGGGGCACAGACACAGTGGGAGAGGACTAGACTTGGTGTATTTAGAAGGGCAAATGGTGCACCAAGAAAAAAGTAACTACTGCTTAAAATGCTAATGTAATTAATTTTACACTTTTGCCAAATGTGATGATGTTTCATGTAAATTCTGGTATAAATGAATCTTGAATTGTGACATGAAATTTAAAACTGAAAATTACCTATGTATTATTTGTGAATGGGTGTTTTTTTTTTTTGCTGAATGAATATTTGGGACTAAGTGTTAATACTTCTCTGCTTTTGTATTTCATCTTTTATTTTGACCTTATACTCACACACTATTTATTTTTATTATATTTCAATAATGAACTAATAAATACACCAAGTCTAGTACATTTCAATTGGTATAGGGTTAGGTAGCACAAGAACTTCATTAATATCATGGATAGAAATAGGATGGCAGAGGAACTATTTGGGAACCTTGAGAAAGGTAGTACAATTTCATCTTCAGGTCGCCCTCAGAATGAGGGACTTAGAATGAAATTCATAAAATTGGAAGGATTAAAGAAAAACGAACTTTCGAAATGGTGGGATGGTGTTACTCTTAAGCAATATTTAAAATTGAATAGAATCCCAAGAGGTCTAAGGTCGCAGATATTTCCTACTTACGATGATTTAGATACTGACTTACTTGATTTATGGGATAAAGAACTGACAGCTAGCTCTATGAGGTTAATGGAGATTCTTATAACAAACTCAGAAAGGAAGGTAATTTCACTTCAAAAGGTGATTGACAGTCTGGAGGGAGAAATTAAGGAGCTAAACCTCCAGGAAGCTACAGAGAAGAATTATAAAATTTTGGAACAGGTACTTCTAAAACATCAGGAGGAGATTATGCAGAGGAAAACTCGGAAATTTAAGAGAGATGAGAAAGACTATCAGACAGGAAGATTTTTCAAATTTGCTAGGAAATATAATCATTTGGTTAACCTTCCCCCCCTAGACAGGGTTCTCAAATATCATTGTCATCTGATTCTACATCGGCAAGTGGTTTAGTATCTAGTGAAAGTGAAACGGAAGGATCAGTCGGTACCTCCGCACAAATCAGACCTGATAATAGAACTGGTTTTTTACAAGAAATATTGAGGATGAGACAGGGACAACGAGATATGAACAAGAGAAGAGTAAATTTAGGAGGATCAGAAGAGGTAGGGGAAAGGGTAGAAGCATCAGAGAAGACGGGAGTAGTAACAAGATCCAGGGACAAGAAAATGTGAGCGAAAATATTAATGTAGTTAATCTATCGAATGTGTCACTCTCAGTAGAGGGCACATCACTATTGGAAAAGGGATTGTTTTTTTGTCCTACTAATAGAGGTGATTTGTGTAGAGCTAAAATAGATTTGTTTAGGTTTATTAGACGATTGAAACTTAAGAAATACTTTAAGCTAAATCCATCTGCAACCAAAGGCAAGGACCCTTTGGTTTCTAGGACGGGTACATTACCCTCTATACAAGACGTCTTTGACACGGCTATGTTGCTCTCTATTACAGAGCAAGAAGAAGTTCCGATCATCTTTGAACAGGTAGTAGAGGATTTGGATATCACCTGTATGGGAGGTGGTATGAGTGGTTTGAAATGCAAATCGAAATGGATTCCTAAAACATTGGATAATAGGAATTTAGACACTTTTTTTTACTTGGTCTGTAGAGACTTGGATCTATATAAATGTAAACACGGTCTACCTAATGTTTCTAGTAACTTAAGTTGGGGAGAACTTATGGCATTGAAAGAATTGAGTGAAAATGATCAGATATTGATAAGAAAGGCGGACAAAGGAGGTAATGTTGTTCTAATGAACAGAAGAGATTATGTCCAGGAGATAAGGACACAACTGGATGATACAAACTGTTATGAAAAACTGAACTCAAACCCTATATTTAGATTTAGTGGTATCATTAATGACAAACTAGAGACGTGGTACCGTTCTGATTTACTAAATAGGGATGAATATTTGTATTTAAAGGTGATTAAGTCGAGATTTCCCTGTATCTACACGCTACCTAAAATTCATAAAGACCTGCCTTTTCCCCCGGGTAGACCTATCATTTCAGGTATAGGCGGTCCTACTGAGAAACTGTCTGAATATGTGGATGTATTTTTAAAACCTATTGTGCAAAAATTACTATCGTATATTGGGGACACTATGCATATTTTAAGTATCCTCAATGATGTGGAATGGGAAGAAGAGATGTTATTGGTTACATTAGATGTAGTGTCACTATATACTTGTATCCAACACAATGTGGGATTGGAAGCCACAGAGAGTTTCCTGAATAAACAACCTGTGAATAGGTGGCAACACACGAGGATGCTATTGGAAATGATTTCATTGATTCTTGAAAATAATGATTTCATTTTTGAGAGAGATTGGTTTAGACAAAAACAAGGGGTAACCATGGGCTCCAGGTTCTCTCCCTCGTATGCAGGACTCTTTATGGGCCGATACGAGGAGAAGTGGGTCTGGGGTCCAGGAGCTGCCCAATGGCAAACTTTCATTCTTTATTGGGGTCGTTATATAGACGACTGTATCATGTTATGGACAGGAGGAGTTAATCAACTATTGGATTTTGTTGGATAGCTGAACTCTAATGATATGAATGTGAAATTTACTTGTAAATATAGCGCGAAAAGTGTAGAATTTCTGGATGTAGAACTATACATAGAGAATGGTCATATAGAAAGTAAATTATACAGCAAAGCCACTGCATGTAATGCAGTTTTACACGCGAAAAGTGCGCATCCTAAACATCAAATTGACTCGATCCCATATGGGGAGATGGTTAGAGCACGGAGGAACTGTAGCAAGGATTTGGAATTTGAGAAGTGTATTGGGGAAATGGGTAACCGCTTTAGGAGTAGAGGTTATAGTGGTAATATAATCACCAAGGCACAGAACAGAATCAAAAATTTAACAAGGCAGCATACCCTGATATCTAAAAACAATAATACAAGGTTGCATAAGGATGAGAAAATTAGACTAGTGACAGATTTTACGGGGAGTACGGGGATTTTCAAAAAGTTCATTACTAAACATTGGCATATTCTACTTCGTGATGAAACATTGACCGAGTTTTTAACTTGTAAACCGAGTTTCACCTTTCGTAGGGGAAGAACACTACAACAAATTTTGAGCCCCAGCTTTCCTAGAATGGTTCCTAAGGCTGATTGGTTGCAAAAACAGAGGATAGTATTTTTTAGGTGCGGAGATTGTGCACTCTGTAAGTGGGCCGCCATGGGCAGAAAGACTTTTCTAATTCACTTGGTGAAACATTTCATATTAGGTCCAGCATGAACTGTAACTCTTCATTTGTGGTTTATATAATATCATGTAAATGTAAAAAATACTATGCCGGTAGCACTATTCGACCTTTAAAAATTAGGATTGGAGAACATGCCAGAGCATTAGCACAGCAGCATATCAGATACCCGGTGGTAGCACACATGATCAATTGTGTGTCCCAGAACACAAAAGTTAGTTTTACGTTTTTCGGTTGTGAACAGGTGCTGAAAGATCAGAGAGGGGGAAATAGGGAACTAACGTTACGAAGAAGAGAAGCGATTTGGATTATGAGACTAAGGGCAGTAGAGGATGGTTTAAACTCGGATAGGGAACTGGAATTTTTTTTGTGAGTTTGAATTAAAAGATTGGTTGTTACGGTCAGTGACAATATTGTTAGGACTGCTTAAAATGCTAATGTAATTAATTTTAAACTTTAGCCAAATGTGATGATGTTTCATGTAAATTCTGGTATAAATGAATCTTGAATTGTGACATGAAATTTAAACCTGAAAATTACCTATGTATTATTTGTGAATGGGTGGTTTTTTTTTTGCTGAATGAATATTTTGGACTAAGTGTTAATACTTCTCTGCTTTTGTATTTCATCTTTTATTTTGACCTTATACTCACACACTATTTATTTTTATTATATTTCAATAATGCACTAATAATTCTATCTAATATATATGTTACAACTGTTTGTTGTCACACCAAAAGTATATGGTATTATACCAATTAATATTTCTTAGATTTTATTTTACCCGTAATTCTCCAGCCTTTATTGAGATGTAAAGAGGGAGCCGGGTGGCGGTAGTCCTTTTTCCATTTTTAGTGCACCACTAGTTGTTTAGTCCTTCTTCTGTTTTAATCATGGGGAAGGTTTAATAGGGAGGGCGAGAGAGAACGCAGTACACGGCGCCTCTCTGAATAAGCGTGTAATCTTCTGTGAGGAGCGTCAATATATTCGGCTGAATTGTTCTTTTGAAGAACGTGGACGGAGGTTACGAGTTTTTAAGAACAGTGCCGCAACGGACTGGGGACATTTAGTCCCACGCTCTGATATATATTGAAGAGGTGAGGCAATAAGATGAGTGGTTTGATTTTTGTGAAGTTCACCGGGTTAACAGGAGATGCGATTGGAACGCGTTGTACACTCAGATTTAAAGCTGATAATGGGAGCGGGTAATGTAGCCTTTGTTTATCTAATTAATGTTTACAGAACATATAGGCATGAGAAACTATTGACTTTTGTGGAGTGCACGGGGTTAATAGGAGACGCGATTGGAATGCGTTTTATACTCGGAATTAAAGCTAATAATGGGAGGTGGCAATGTAGCCTCTGCTTATTTAATTAATTTTCACAAAACTTATGGGCATGTAAACCTAATGAGCAAGCTGATAACACATGTGTTGTATTACAGGACGAATTTGAGTACATTTCAATCGAGCCAAAGAAAAGAATAGGCTGGATTATAAGTATTGTTAGCGGGAGTGCTATTGAACTGGATTTTGATTGGATATATGCATCTTTGGGATTTGCAGAGGTAAAGCGAACCGGGCAGTTTTTCCCTTGTATACTGGAACTAGTATTGGAATTTGATTTCACTTAGTTTGGGCTGTGACAACAAATTAGTGTCTCTTCACCTTGTGGTTGGTATAGTGCATGTATTGTGGACTTTTTCCTTCTTTCCACGCTTGATGTTTTGACTACTCATGCATGTTGAGGGTGTCACAGATAGGGTGTCACAGATTGTGTGTTCACACAATAATTAATATTGGAACTCATCCACTTTAATTTCGATAAGTTACTAATGTGAACATGTGAGTTTAAATTTGGATTTTCACTACAATTTTGCGCAGAGCAACTTAACTACTAAATGAAGTGTATTTAATTTATGTATAATGACTCTTGGGTTCTAGATGGACTAAATTAATGGAAACGACCAGATCCCAGCCCTGAGGAAGTCAAGTGACGAAACACGTGTTGGCTGTAAGGTCGTCATAAAGAACTTGGATAGTCTTTTCTTTTTGGTTTCTGAGTGGACTATTACTGGAACACAAGTGATGGGCATAATTTTGTTCAAGCAGAACGGAATGTGGACTCTGATGGAATGATTTAAGTGTAACGAATTCAATCTAATTCGGAATACAAATGGACTGATTCAATTTTGAAAGTATATTGAGTTTGAGTTGTAAGGGTTTTTTCTTTGAGGAGTTTGAATATTAAACCTGGTTATTATTTATCAATTACTGGGCTTGTTCATAAAAATTCATAGTATCACACTAGGTATGTATTTAAGAACAACGGGTGCCACAGCAGGTACACAGTGGGAGAGGACACATGGGATGTGTGCATGGATGCCGGGGTGGTGACTGCCAGTGAGGGGTGTGTAGTGATAGGCGTGATGGTGATGGAGGCAGTGGATGAGGATGTAGGGCATGCAGGTGTGAGTGGAGACACTACTGGGAGGGAGGCAGACGAGGAGGAGGAGGGGGACACAGTGGAGGCAGTGGATGTTGGTATGTCTGCATCTGGATGGTGTTTGTGTGAGTGCCTGTGGGATGATGTGTGGTGCTTGTGTTTGCCTAAGCCACTCCTGTGTGTTGTCTTGGGTGCATGCTGGTCTGAATGTGTGCTTGGGAAAGGTTGGGGTTCAGGGGAATGGGACTGGGCAGAGGACATTGGAGGGGGGAAGCTAGAGACAGGAACAATGGCTACCATCAGGGAGGAGGCCAGAGCCTGGATTGATCTCTGTTTGTCCGCCATGCCAGAGTGAATGTCCTCCAGGAATGCATTTGTTTGTTGCAAATGGCCTGCCAGCCCCTGGATGACATTCACTATGGTTGGCTGCCCAACAGAGATGGATCGCAGGAGGTCAATGGCCTCCTCACTCAGGGCAGCAGGGCTAACTGGGGCAGGGCCTGAGGTGCCTGGGGCGAAGGAGATGCCCACCCTCCTGGGTGAGCGGGCACGGGAAACTCGCTGAGGGGCTGCTGGAAGGGTGGTGCTGGGACAGGGGTGGCGGCTGTACCTGTAGTTGGTGTGGCCACAGAGGTGTCCACCACCACTAGGTAGCTTCCATCGGAGGAGGTATCACTATCAGAACTGTCCCCTCCTGTCTCTGCCGTGGTGCTCCCCTCGCCCTCCGTCCCACTGGTGCCCTCACCGTCTGTGGATTCGGCCTCATGGGCCCTGTGGAATGCAGCTCCCTCCGTCGCTGGTGCCTCTGCTCCTCCGCCAGATGATGCTAATGCACAGAAGGACAGGGTGACAAGATGAAAAGGAGGGGGAGAGACAGAGGATACACTTGGTCAATAGCAGCAACACACCACCGTTGGCGTACATGACACACACACAGGGAACCTCCCTACGCACTAGGCAATACACTACCAGTCACAATGCTAGTCACCAGGCCATGGACAGAAATACCTAACGCCAATCACAACATACCTGAGACCCACAGAGCCCTGGCCAGTAGTAGATGCCTACTAGCTTGGTTGGAGGTGGTATTCATCAGCCCCTGCCCAACATGGAACCTACCCTGCAATATCTGGCCAGGCCTAGGGGCACCAACAGGCCCACATGCCCCACCCGAAGACCACTCCACCACGCAAAGTAGTATAATGTGAAACTGTACTCACCCCCTTGTGGCTGCTGTGATGCCCTCAAGTGCCATCCAGCTCTGGATAGGCCACCGTTAGTATGCAGAACATCAGGATGGTCAGGGTTCGACGGGCACCCCTTCCTCATTGGTAGGCCATCCCCAGCTGGGCATCCGCCATCTTCCTTGCTCAGCGTCTCAGGTCCTCCCATCGTTTGCGACAGTGGGTGCTCCGCCTGCGGTAGACCCCAAGGGTCCGCACATCCTTGGCGATGGCACGCCATACCCTTTTTCTGATGGGCGCTGACCTGCAGAGAAATAAACATAGTAAAAAGGTATCAATCATATCGTCGGCCTGTTACACTCATGGCCCACCATATCCCTCCCATCCTCTTACGCACAGATATTGCACACCATACATGGAACACGCTGCCCAGGACCCTTCAACCACCCCCTTACATGAGGCCTTCACATACAGCACTCCCTGCATTCATGCCCCATGCATCGTGCTCACAGTGTACTCACCTGTTGAACTCGAGGCTCATACAGCATTCGGTACTGGGGTAGGACGCCATCCACCAGTCTCATCAACTCCGCAGCGGTGAAGGCAGGGGCCCTTTCCCCAGTGACACGAGCCATGGTCGGTTCTAGACACAGGTCACAGCAGCACTTACAGTGTAGGTCCTCTCCTGTTGAAGGTCAGGTAGCAAGTGAGTGAACAGATAGAAAATGTCAGTCACGTCCGCAGCAGTGCGTACTGTCACCACCGGCGTACATCATCATTGGCCACTGTAACCCATAGGGCCCAATTACAACCAATGAGGAGTTGCACAGCAGTACTCGACCGCCTCCCGCAATGGCGCACAACGTCAGCGGCATTACCTCATTTTCACCTGTCCATCCACACAGAACAGGCGGACGCCTTTTCATGGGGGGGCAGGCCATGGCACCTAACTGCATCATAGCACACATAGGCACCATTTGGGCCTATACAACAACATACTGTTTCAGTCACAACATGCAATGCACTGTACATTTTGGAAATGTTGAATACTGACAAGATGCTCATCGTTTTGCCCCTAGATTGCAACCGCTGCAGATGAATAGGAGGTGGAGACATCCCCCTGTGTACAGGCCCCTGGTGGACTTGGCAACAATGGAGGACAGGCACATTATCCTCACCTACAGACTTGACAGGGCCACAATCCAAGAGCTGTGTGCTCAATTGGAGCCAAACCTGATCTCTGCTATCCGTCACCCCACGGGATCACCCCACTTGTGCAAGTGCTATCTGTGCTCCATTTCTTGGCAACTGGTTCTTTCCAAGTGACAGTGGGCTTGGCAGCAGGAATGTCACAGCCAATGTTCTCAATAGTGCTAACAAGAGTGTTGTTGGCCCTGATGATATACATGCACAGCCACATTGTTTTCCCCCAGGTGGAGGATTTGGCCACAATGAAAGCTGACATCTATGCAATGGGACATATCCCCAACATCATTGGGGCAATTGATGGTACACATATTGCCTTTGTCCCCCCCTGGAGAAATGAACAGGTATTCAGAAATTGAAAGAGCAAGGCCAGGTTTTGGTGCCTCCATCTAACAGGTGGTTCCCTGTGCGGCACTGATTAGGCTGCTTGACTTCTGGGTTTACGGGCTTATCTGCCCTTCGGCCAGCCGTCTCCGCATTGTTATGGGAACGCGGCCGTGGGTAGGTTTACTGCCGGTGAACGGGCAGCCTGGAAGTAAGTCATTTGTTATTTCTAGTACTCGTGTTACCTCCGCCCCTTGGTACCTTACCGAATGTGAATTTGCATTTGGGCACGAAATGTGCAACACTTCGATTTACCATTATACTGACTTTTTCGTTACTATACTTTGACAACTCCAATTGGCAGTGATTGGATTATATACTACCTTTGAATGGTCATTCCATCTTCAGAACTCGAGATATAAAATCCGTTTCCCATGGTAATAGCCAGACCAATAGGTGATGTTCGCTTACTTGACACTCAGAGACAATCAGCTACTTTTACATGTAGCCCTAGTTTAGCTCTATTTTTTGTATTTTGAGAGGTTGTTTTTGGTTGAGTTTGACATTACCCTCTCCCCAATGTATCTTACCATTGGGTGTTTGACATAAGTTTCTATTGGCCATCCAGAACCCTTTGACTCTGGTCGGTCTGATTGACAGCTGGGAGCCAATATGTGACCCTTTATTTGATTAGAGACCAGGGCAACTATACCCTTCTTCTATCTCTGTTGACAATCTTGAATTAAATGCATTTCTCAGTTTAATGCCCGTCTCCAGGCCTGTGGTTTCCTATGGCGCCTGTTCAATATTGGGGATGGTAAGCGCATACATTTCTTCATTTCACGCTACCACAGAGCACGACAGCACCGTGTGTTCCACTGAATGCCTCATTTTTACCTTTCCAAAGTTTATGAATCCAAATATCTGTTTCCTTTGGGTTATAATTGCTTACCCTATGTTTGTTGCATTACAGGTTGAGCTATATATGTGACTAGCCAGATGTGCAGTTGACTTTTGTAAGTGACTGGAGACATTGAGACTGACTGTTTTAGACTAACTGACGTCTATCTGTCGAATAAAGGAGAAGTATTGATTTGTTTGGTCCTTAAGAAGCGTCACTGGATCCGGATGGACCCTTGAGACGCGAAACATGTTGACCTATTGAAGGGAGTGCAAGGTAGTCCCTCGCCTCCTGCTTTTTTAAGCATTGTAGAGAGTCTCTTCGTTGTTTTAACCTTGGCCAATACCCACTTTAGATTAACCCCTTCCCCGCCACGGACGTAATGGTTACGTCCATGGCAGCGCCCGTGTGGCGCCATGGACGTAACCATAACGTCCTGGGACTGGCAGTCGGGGGAAGCGCAAGCGCTTCCCCCGAGGGCCGCCCCCCAACCCCCCCAGGCCAGGGCTGAAAGGGGAATCCCTTCCCCTTTCACCCCCCCCCCCACCCCCCCGCCCATGACGTCAGCGCGCGATCGTGCGCTGATTTCATGGAAAGGGGGAAAGACGCGCTGGAAGCCATTTGCTTCCAGCGCGTCTAAGGGAGAAGGTGAGTTTTTCACCTTCGTGCGGGGTGGGGGTGCTCTGAAAGAGGCATCGAGGGAAAGGAAAGGGTTTTCCTTTCCCTCGATGTCTCTTTGAGCATTCCTGCTGCCCGATCGCGATGCGATCGGGCAGCAGGAATGCCCACTAGACACCAGGGATTTGTGTATGTGTGTGTGTGTGATTTTTTAGTGTGTGGGGGAGCGACCCATTGGGCAAGGGTCGCTCCCCTTTGGGGGCAAATGTATTTTGCGTTGTTTCTGCCCCCCCTGTGGGCAGATTGGCCCTATTGGGATTTTATTGTTGATTTTTATTTTTTGTGTTGGGGGGCGGCCCCTTGGGCAAGGGTCGCCCCCAGGGTCCTCATGTATTTTTGGGCAGTTCTGCCCCCCTTGGGGGCAGAGAGGCCTATTTTTTTTAGGCCTTTCTGCCCCCAAGGGGGGCAGAATCCCAATAGCGCCAGAAATATATGTTGGTATGTGTGCTTTGTGTTGGGGGGTGGCCCCTTGGGCAAGGGTCGCTCCCCCGGGGGGCGCAATGTATTTATCGTCGTTTCTGCCCCCCTTGGGGGCAGATTGGCCCTATTTTTAGGCCGATCTGCCCCCAAGGGGGGCAGAAAGCCACTAGACACCAGGGATTTTATTGTTGATTTTTATTTTTTGTGTTGGGGGGCGGCCCCTTGGGCAAGGGTCGCCCCCAGGGGCCCTCATGTATTTTTGGGCAGTTCTGCCCCCCTTGGGGGCAGAGAGGCCTATTTTTTTTAGGCCTTAATAGCGCCAGAAATATATGTTTGTATGTGTGCTTTGTGTTGGGGGGTGGCCCCTTGGGCAAGGGTCGCTCCCCCGGGGGCGCAATGTATTTATCGTTATTTCTGCCCCCCTTGGGGGCAGATTGGCCCTATTTTTAGGCCGATCTGCCCCCAAGGGGGGCAGAAAGCCACTAGACACCAGGGATTTTATTGTTGGTTTTTATTTTTTGTGTTGGGGGGCGGCCCCTTGGGCAAGGGTCGCCCCCAGGGGCCTCATGTATTTTTGGGCAGTTCTGCCCCCCTTGGGGGCAGAGAGGCCTATTTTTTTTAGGCCTTTCTGCCCCCAAGGGGGGCAGAATCCCAATAGCGCCAGAAATATATGTTGGTATGTGTGCTTTGTGTTGGGGGGTGGCCCCTTGGGCAAGGGTCGCTCCCCCGGGGGGCGCAATGTATTTATCGTCGTTTCTGCCCCCCTTGGGGGCAGATTGGCCCTATTTTTAGGCCGATCTGCCCCCAAGGGGGGCAGAAAGCCACTAGACACCAGGGATTTTATTGTTGATTTTTATTTTTTGTGTTGGGGGGCGGCCTCTTGGGCAAGGGTCGCCCCCAGGGGCCCTCATGTATTTTTGGGCAGTTCTGCCCCCCTTGGGGGCAGAGAGGCCTATTTTTTTTAGGCCTTTCTGCCCCCAAGGGGGGCAGAATCCCAATAGCGCCAGAAATATATGTTTGTATGTGTGCTTTGTGTTGGGGGGTGGCCCCTTGGGCAAGGGTCGCTCCCCCGGGGGGCGCAATGTATTTATCGTTATTTCTGCCCCCCTTGGGGACAGATTGGCCCTATTTTTAGGCTGATCTGCCCCCAAGGGGGGCAGAAAGCCACTAGACACCAGGGATTTTATTGTTGGTTTTTATTTTTTGTGTTGGGGGGCGGCCCCTTGGGCAAGGGTCGCCCCCAGGGGCCCACATGTATTTTTGGGCAGTTCTGCCCCCCTTGGGGACAGATAGGCCTATTTTTTTTAGGCCTTTCTGCCCCCAAGGGGGGCAGAATCCCAATAGCGCCAGAAATATTATGTTTTGTATGTGTGCTTTGTGTTGGGGGTTGGCCCCTTGGGCAAGGGTCGCTCCCCCTGGGGGGGCAATTATTTATCGTCGTTTCTGCACCCCTTGGGGGCAGATTGGCCTTATTTTTAGGCCAATCTGTCCCAAGGGGGGCAGAAAGCCACTAGATACCAGGGATTTTATTGTTGTTTTTTTTTTATTTGCGTTGGGGGGCGGCCCCTTGGGCAAGGGTCGGCCCCAGGGGCCCATATGTATTATTGGGCAGTTCTGCCCCCCTTGGGGGCAGATATGCCTATTTTGTAGGCCTTTCTGTCCACAAGGGGGGCAGAATCCCCATAGCGCCAGGGATACTATATGTGTGTGTGTGTGTGCTTTGTGTGGGGGTGTGGCCCCTTGGGCAAGGGTCGCCCCCCCCCAAAGGGTGCAATGTAATCTGGGCGATTTCTGCCCCCTCCCCTTGGGGGTAGATTGGCCTATTTTTTTTAGGCCCATCTTCCCCCAAGCAGAGAACACTAGACACAAGGGAAAATTAAAAAATGGTTAGTGGCGGAGTGTTTGTCAACTGGCGAAGTATTTGCTTTTATGATAATAACAGTTTTTCTCCTTTTTGTTCTAGTTCAAAGCTTTTGCTGACTTTGCTGTGGCTTGTTGCAGTTTTGGCAGTAGTTGTCCTGCGGTTTGCGTAGTTGCATGTTTTAGGTAAGTAAATACATTTACTCCAAGTGAGTATTGTTGCAATGCATGAATGACATGTTTGTAGGTGGTGTACTGAATGCAGGATTGTGTGTGAAATTGTCCTTAGATTTATGCCCATGATTATTGTGTTGTCTTATGTCTAATTTGCTTTTTTTTTCCTCTTTTTAGTGGGATATCGTTGGTGATTGCTGTGGCTGTGCAGAGTAGTTGCTGGTGAGTCAAGCTTTTTCAGGCAAGTGAGCAGTATAGTTTTTGAGTTTATAACTCTTAGTGATAAACCTATACTTTGTTACTTATCTTACACAGTGCTGGTTGTTGGTGGTGTATTTGTCCAGTTAATTTTTGTAGGAAGGATCATGGCTAGCCGTAGGATGACCGCTCAGCAGGTTGTTAGTGTGCTTTTTGAGTCATCTTCTGACCATGAATATGAGACTGACTCTGCATCTGAGGCAGAGGAGGAAGTGCAGGATTCTGGAAGTGAATTTTCTGTCAGAGATGAATCATCTGATGATGAAGCCACTCTCAGTGCTGATGAAGGGCCTGTTTTAGAGGAGGACAGTGATGTGCCAATGGTGCAGGAGCCAACGGCTGAAAGGCTTCCCATTGGAAGACCTGACACAGGGGTTGCACCAAACATGGAGCAGCCACAGTTGCCTGCGTTTACTGGTTTTCCAGGGTGTCGAGTTAATACGGAAAACTTTTTGCCCGTCAACTTTTTTGAGTTGTTTATGGACGATATATTTTTGGAAGAGATTGTTGAGCAGACTAATTTTTATGCAGAGCAGTTTTTGAGGGACAACGCTGCCAGACTTAGGCCACACTCTAGAGCTAGCCGGTGGATTCCCACAAATCTGGAAGAGTTGAAAAAGTTCTTGGGTTTAACTTTTTTAATAGGGCTGATAAGGAAGCCATCGCTGTCTTCATATTGGTCTACTAGTCCCTTGATGGCAACTGCTATATTTCCTGCCATCATGAGTCGTAACCGGTATGAGCTTCTTCTTCGGATGTTGCATTTTGTAGATAATGCTTTAGCCTTGCCACAAGATCATCCTGATTCTGACCGTCTTTTTAAGATTAGACCTGTCCTTGATCATTTGGTAGATCGGTTTTCAGAGATCTATGTTCCAAGGAAAGAAATATCTGTAGATGAGTCTTTGGTCCTGTTCAAGGGTCGTTTGGTTTTTAGGCAGTACATTCCTAGCAAGAGGGCACGGTATGGAATTAAATTGTATGTGCTGTCAGAAAGTAGTACAGGATATGTTTATAATTTCCGGGGCTACACTGGTAGGGATTCCAATATTGACCCCCCTGGTTGTCCTCCCACTTTTGGAGTTAGTGAGAAAATTGTGTGGGAACTTGGTAGACGACTGTTTAACAAAGGTCACCATTTATATGTAGATAACTTCTACACTGGAGTTCGGTTGTTCAAGGAGTTGTTCAGAGTGGACACTGTTGCTTGTGGCACAATCCGCTCTAATCGGAAAGGCTATCCAAAAGAGCTTGTCTGTAAAAAACTTGAGAAGGGACAGTGCAGTGCCTTGCGGAATGATGAGCTGCTAGCTCTGAAATTTGTAGACAAGAGGGATGTATACATGCTAAGCACCATCCATGATGAGAGTACTTCACCTGTGGCTGTTTGGGGTCAGGTTGCCGAAGTGCGCAAACCTGTGTGCATCTTAGACTATAATAAGCACATGGGTGGTGTAGATAGAGTAGATCAGAGGTTAGAACCTTACACTGCTGCTCGTAAGTCTTATGTGTGGTATAAGAAATTAGCGGTTCACTTGTTCCACTTGGCAACTTTTAATGCTTTTGTTGTGTTTAAGGATAGTTCTCCAGAGTCAAGGATGACATTTGTGAAATTTCAGGAGTCTATCATAGCTAGCCTTGTTGTGCTGGAACAGGCAAGAGTTCCTAGAGAAGCAGTGGTGGAGGATGTGGCTAGATTGAAAGATCGTCACTTTGCTGAGCACATTCCTCCCACGGCCAAAAAAAACTTTCCTGCTAAGAGATGTAGAGTCTGTGCTCGAAGAGGTATCAGGAAGGAGACTAGGATGTACTGCCCTGATTGTCCTTCAAAGCCTGGGCTGTGTGTGGGTGGCTGTTTCAGGAGCTACCACACACAGAAGAATTATTGGGAAATTCCGTGAGCGTAAACTGGTGTTTTATATTTTTATATGTTCGGTTTTACGGTTGGCATTAGTCATGTATTCAGTTAGAGCTTTTGTGTTTGTAGTTTTGTACTAATTTATGATTAGTGGTTTCTTTGTTGTTTAAAAACAAAAAAAAGGGGATGGCATGTGTAGGGTGGCGCTTGGCTGGCGGTGTGCGTGGGGTGGCGCTTGGCTGGCGGTGTGGGTGGGGTTGCGCTTGGCTGGCGGTGTGTGTGGGGTGGCGCTTGGCTGGCGGTGTGGGTGGGGTGGCGCTGGGCTGGCGGTGTGGGTGGGGTGGCGCTTGGCTGGTGGTGTGGGTGGGGTGACGCTTGGCTGGCGGTGTGTGTGGGGTGGCGCTGGGCTGGCGGTGTGGGTGGGGTGGCGCTGGGCTGGCGGTGTGGGTGGGGTGGCGCTTGGCTGGTGGTGTGGGTGGGGTGGCGCTTGGCTGGCAGTGCCAGCCAAACGCCAGTCCACACACTCATCAGCTGGTGTGATTGCTCTATCAGGCATGTGGGCGTATGAAAGTGATGGGCCCTTGACTGGCGCTGTCTGTGGATGCGAGTCTTGTAATGTGCTGGGCCCGTGGCTGGCGGCGTGAATGGTCTAGTGCATGTCATGTATGAAAGGTGTGTGAATGGACTGTAAAGCGGTTGGTGCCTTGTCGTGGCTTTACAGCTCACGAGCTGTGAGTCATTGGTTCAGTTTTTTGGCCTTTCAGTTATTACCAGTGCATTTCACTTTTGTGAAATCTCTTGTTAATAAAATTTGATCTACTGAACCATCACTCGCCCTCGTGCCAAATCCAACCAGTATGTGTGGTACAAATGACAAAACCTGCTCCGCTGTAATCAGGCGTCGCAGCACACCTGAGACACGCTAGGTGTCTCAGGTGGGACCCCGATGATGAAGCATGCCACCAACTTGGTTGGTGGCTGAGGGGTCTTTTTCACATAACCTAAGTGCGTTTCTTTTCACAATTTTAGTGCTTGGCACATCACAGACGTCTGTGGACACATCAAAATGATATATTACAAAACTACCTGTGTTTGGGGGGGAGGGGCCACCTGTGTTTTTGGTCCTGAGTGCGGCCTTCATCTAGGGAAACCTACCAAACCCAGACATCTCCATTGCAGGGAGATGTGGCTTGCGTGGATCCCCCAACATTTTCTTACCCAGACGCCTCTGCAAACCGCAAAATTTGCATAAAAAAGCTTATTTTCCTGAGTTTTGTTTGTACGATCACCGCTCCAGCACAAAGTTCCTACTCCCCAGTGTTCCCCTCAGTCTCCCAAGTAAAATGACACCTCACTTATGTGGGTCCCCAAAGCAGAGTCAGTCTAAAGATGTATAAAAGAATATGTCCTTATAAACTCCCTGTGCTATCCCCTCTATCTCTACAAGTTCTGGGCCTTATTCTGTTGCAGGCACCTGGCCCACCCACACAAGTAAGGTATCATTTTTACCGGGAGACTTGGGGGAATGCTGGGTGGAAGGAAATTTGTGGCTCCTCTCAGATTCCAGAACTTTCTGTCACCGAAATGTGAGGAAAACGTGTTTCTTTAGCCACATTTTGAGGTTTGCAAAGGATTCTGGGTAACAGAACCTGGTCAGAGCCCCACAAGTCACCCCATCTTGGATTCCCCTAGGTCTCTAGTTTTCAACAATGCACAGGATTGGTAGGTTTCCCTAGGTGCCAGCTGAGCTAGAGGCCAAAATCCACAGGTAGGCACTTCACAAAAAACACCTCTGTTTTCTTCCAAAAATGTGGATGTGTCCACGTTGCGCTTTGGGGCGTTTCCTGTCGCGGGCGCTAGGCCTACCCACACAAGTGAGGTATCATTTTTATCGGGAGACTTGGGGGAACGCTGGGTGGAAGGAAATTTGTGGCTCCTCTCAGATTCCAGAACTTTCTGCCACAGAAATGTGAGGAACATGTGTTGTTTTAGCCAAATTTTGAGGTTTGCAAAGGATTCTGGGTAACAGAACCTGGTCCGAGCCCCGCAAGTCACCCCTCCTTAGATTCCCCTAGGTCTCTAGTTTTCAGAAATGCACTGGTTTGGTAGGTTTCCCTAGGTGCCGGCTGAGCTAGAGGCCAAAATCTACAGGTAGGCACTTCACAAAAAACACCTCTGTTTTCTTCCAAAAATTTGGATGTGTCCACGTTGCGCTTTGGGGCGTTTCCTGTCGCGGGCGCTAGGCCTACCCACACAAGTGAGGTATAATTTTTATCGGGAGACTTGGGGGAACGCTGGGTGGAAGGAAATTTGTGGCTCCTCTCAGATTCCAGAACTTTCTGCCACAGAAATGTGAGGAACATGTGTTGTTTTAGCCAAATTTTGAGGTTTGCAAAGGATTCTGGGTAACAGACCCTGGTCCGAGCCCCGAAAGTCACCCCATCTTGGATTCCCCAAGGTTTCTAGTTTTCAGAAATGCACAGGTTTGGTAGGTTTCCCTAGGTGCCGGCTGAGCTAGAGGCCAAAATCTACAGGTAGGCACTTCGCAAAAAACACCTCTGTTTTCTTCAAAAAATTTGGATGTGTCCATGTTGCGCTTTGGGGCGTTTCCTGTCGCAGGTGCTAGGCCTACCCACACAAGTGAGGTATCATTTTTATCGGGAGACTTGGGGGAACGCTGGGTGGGAGGAAATTTGTGTCTCATCTCAGATTCCAGAACTTTCTGCCACAGAAATGTGAGGAACATATGTTGTTTTAGCCAAATTTTGAGGTTTGCAAAGGATTCTGGGTAACAGAACCTGGTCCGAGCCCCGAAAGTCACCCCATCTTGCATTCCCCTAGGTCTCTAGTTTTCAGAAATGCACAGGTTTGGTAGGTTTCCCTAGGTGCCGGCTGAGCTAGAGGCCAAAATCTACAGATAGGCACTTCGCAAAAAACACCTCTGTTTTCTTCAAAAAATGTGGATGTGTCCACGTTGCGCTTTGGGGCGTTTCCTGTCGCAGGCGCTAGGCCTACCCACACAAGTGAGGTATCATTTTTATCGGGAGACTTAGGGGAACGCTGGGTGGAAGGAAATTTGTGTCTCATCTCAGATTCCAGAACTTTCTGCCACAGAAATGTGAGGAACATGTGTTTTTTTAGCCAAATTTTGAGGTTTGCAAAGGATTCTGGGTAACAGAACCTGGTCCGAGCCCCGAAAGTCACCCCATCTTGCATTCCCCTAGGTCTCTAGTTTTCAGAAATGCACAGGTTTGGTAGGTTTCCCTAGGTGCCGGCTGAGCTAGAGGCCAAAATCTACAGATAGGCACTTCGCAAAAAACACCTCTGTTTTCTTCAAAAAATGTGGATGTGTCCACGTTGCGCTTTGGGGCGTTTCCTGTCGCAGGCGCTAGGCCTACCCACACAAGTGAGGTATCATTTTTATCGGGAGACTTGGGGGAACGCTGGGTGGAAGGAAATTTGTGGCTCCTCTCAGATTCCAGAACTTTCTGCCACAGAAATGTGAGGAACATGTGTTGTTTTAGCCAAATTTTGAGGTTTGCAAAGGATTCTGGGTAACAGACCCTGGTCCGAGCCCCGCAAGTCACCCCATCTTGGATTCCCCTAGGTCTCTAGTTTTCAGAAATGCACAGGTTTGGTAGGTTTCCCTAGGTGCCGGCTGAGCTAGAGGCCAAAATCTACAGGTAGGCACTTCGCAAAAAACACCTCTGTTTTCTTCCAAAAATTTGGATGTGTCCATGTTGCGCTTTGGGGCGTTTCCTGTCGCAGGCGCTAGGCCTACCCACACAAGTGAGGTATCATTTTTATCGGGAGACTTGGGGGAACGCTGGGTGGGAGGACATTTGTGTCTCATCTCAGATTCCAGAACTTTCTGCCACAGAAATGTGAGGAACATATGTTGTTTTAGCCAAATTTTGAGGTTTGCAAAGGATTCTGGGTAACAGAACCTGGTCCGAGCCCCGAAAGTCACCCCATCTTGCATTCCCCTAGGTCTCTAGTTTTCAGAAATGCACAGGTTTGGTAGGTTTCCCTAGGTGCCGGCTGAGCTAGAGGCCAAAATCTACAGATAGGCACTTCGCAAAAAACACCTCTGTTTTCTTCAAAAAATGTGGATGTGTCCACGTTGCGCTTTGGGGCGTTTCCTGTCGCAGGCGCTAGGCCTACCCACACAAGTGAGGTATCATTTTTATCGGGAGACTTGGGGGAACGCTGGGTGGAAGGAAATTTGTGGCTCCTCTCAGATTCCAGAACTTTCTGCCACAGAAATGTGAGGAACATGTGTTGTTTTAGCCAAATTTTGAGGTTTGCAAAGGATTCTGGGTAACAGACCCTGGTCCGAGCCCCGCAAGTCACCCCATCTTGGATTCCCCTAGGTCTCTAGTTTTCAGAAATGCACAGGTTTGGTAGGTTTCCCTAGGTGCCGGCTGAGCTAGAGGCCAAAATCTACAGGTAGGCACTTCGCAAAAAACACCTCTGTTTTCTTCCAAAAATTTGGATGTGTCCATGTTGCGCTTTGGGGCGTTTCCTGTCGCAGGCGCTAGGCCTACCCACACAAGTGAGGTATCATTTTTATCGGGAGACTTGGGGGAACGCTGGGTGGGAGGACATTTGTGTCTCATCTCAGATTCCAGAACTTTCTGCCACAGAAATGTGAGGAACATATGTTGTTTTAGCCAAATTTTGAGGTTTGCAAAGGATTCTGGGTAACAGAACCTGGTCCGAGCCCCGAAAGTCACCCCATCTTGCATTCCCCTAGGTCTCTAGTTTTCAGAAATGCACAGGTTTGGTAGGTTTCCCTAGGTGCCGGCTGAGCTAGAGGCCAAAATCTACAGATAGGCACTTCGCAAAAAACACCTCTGTTTTCTTCAAAAAATGTGGATGTGTCCACGTTGCGCTTTGGGGCGTTTCCTGTCGCAGGCGCTAGGCCTACCCACACAAGTGAGGTATCATTTTTATCGGGAGACTTAGGGGAACGCTGGGTGGAAGGAAATTTGTGTCTCATCTCAGATTCCAGAACTTTCTGCCACAGAAATGTGAGGAACATGTGTTTTTTTAGCCAAATTTTGAGGTTTGCAAAGGATTCTGGGTAACAGAACCTGGTCCGAGCCCCGCAAGTCACCCCTCCTTAGATTCCCCTAGGTCTCTAGTTTTCAGAAATGCACAGGTTTGGTAGGTTTCCCTAGGTGCCGGCTGAGCTAGAGGCCAAAATCTACAGGTAGGCACTTCGCAAAAAACACCTCTGTTTTCTTCCAAAAATTTGGATGTGTCCATGTTGCGCTTTGGGGCGTTTCCTGTCGCAGGCGCTAGGCCTACCCACACAAGTGAGGTATCATTTTTATCGGGAGACTTGGGGGAACGCTGGGTGGGAGGAAATTTGTGTCTCATCTCAGATTCCAGAACTTTCTGCCACAGAAATGTGAGGAACATATGTTGTTTTAGCCAAATTTTGAGGTTTGCAAAGGATTCTGGGTAACAGAACCTGGTCCGAGCCCCGAAAGTCACCCCATCTTGCATTCCCCTAGGTCTCTAGTTTTCAGAAATGCACAGGTTTGGTAGGTTTCCCTAGGTGCCGGCTGAGCTAGAGGCCAAAATCTACAGATAGGCACTTCGCAAAAAACACCTCTGTTTTCTTCAAAAAATGTGGATGTGTCCACGTTGCGCTTTGGGGCGTTTCCTGTCGCAGGCGCTAGGCCTACCCACACAAGTGAGGTATCATTTTTATCGGGAGACTTGGGGGAACGCTGGGTGGAAGGAAATTTGTGGCTCCTCTCAGATTCCAGAACTTTCTGCCACAGAAATGTGAGGAACATGTGTTGTTTTAGCCAAATTTTGAGGTTTGCAAAGGATTCTGGGTAACAGAACCTGGTCCGAGCCCCGCAAGTCACCCCATCTTGGATTCCCCTAGGTCTCTAGTTTTCAGAAATGCACAGGTTTGGTAGGTTTCCCTGGGTGCCGGCTGAGCTAGAGACCAAAATCTACAGGTAGGCACTTCGCAAAAAACACCTCTGTTTTCTTCCAAAAATTTGGATGTGTCCACGTTGCGCTTTGGGGCGTCTCCTGTCGCGGGAGCTAGGCCTACCCACACAAGTGAGGTATCATTTTTATCGAGAGACTTGGGGGAACGCTGGGTGGAAGGAAATTTGTGGCTCCTCTCAGATTCCAGAACTTTCTGCCACAGAAATGTGAGGAACATGTGTTTTTTTAGCCAAATTTTGAGGTTTGCAAAGGATTCTGGGTAACAGAACCTGGTCCGAGCCCCGCAAGTCACCCCATCTTGGATTCCCATAGGTCTCTAGTTTTCAGAAATGCACCGGTTTGGTAGGTTACCCCAGGTGCCAGCTGAGCTAGAGGCCAAAATCTACAGGTAGGCACTTCGCAAAAAACACCTCTGTTTTCTTCCAAACATTTGGATGTGTCCACGTTGCGCTTTGGGGCGTTTCCTGTCGCAGGCGCTAGGCCTACCCACACAAGTGAGGTATCATTTTTATCGGGAGACTTGGGGGAACGCTGGGTGGAAGGAAATTTGTGGCTCCTCTCAGATTCCAGAACTTTCTGCCACAGAAATGTGAGGAACATGTGTTGTTTTAGCCAAATTTTGAGGTTTGCAAAGGATTCTGGGTAACAGAACATGGTCCGAGCCCCGCAAGTCACCCCATCTTGGATTCCCCTGGGTCTCTAGTTTTCAGAAATGCACAGGTTTGGTAGGTTTCCCTAGGTGCCGGCTGAGCTAGAGGCCAAAATCTACAGGTAGGTACTTCGCAAAAAACACCTCTGTTTTCTTCCAAAAATTTGGATGTGTCCACGTTGCGCTTTGGGGCGTTTCCTATCGCAGGCGCTAGGCCTACCCACACAAGTGAGGTATCATTTATATTGGGAGACTTGGGGGAACGCTGGGTGGAAGGAAATGTGTGGCTCCTCTCAGATTACAGAACTTTCTGCCACAGAAATGTGAGGAACATGTGTTTTTTTAGCCAAATTCTGAGGTTTGCAAAGGATTCTGGGTAACAGAACCTGGTCCGAGCCCCGCAAGTTACCCCATCTTGGATTCCCCTAGGTCTCTAGTTTTCAGAAATGCACAGGTTTGGTAGGTTTCCCTAGGTGCCGGCTGAGCTAGAGGCCAAAATCTACAGGTAGGCACTTCGCAAAAAACACCTCTGTTTTCTTCCAAAAATTTGGATGTGTCCACGTTGCGCTTTGGGGCGTTTCCTGTCGCAGGCGCTAGGCCTACCCACACAAGTGAGGTATCATTTTTATCGGGAGACTTGGGGGAACGCTGAGTGGAAGGAAATTTGTGGCTCCTCTCAGATTCCAGAACTTTCTGCCACAGAAATGAAAGGAACATGTGTTTTTTTAGCCAAATTTTGAGGTTTGCAAAGGATTCTGGGTAACAGAACCTGGTCCGAGCCCTGCAAGTCACCCCTCCTTAGATTCCCCTAGGTCTCTAGTTTTCAGAAATGCACAGGTTTGGTAGGTTTCCATAGGTGCCGGCTGAGCTAGAGGCCAAAATCTACAGGTAGGCACTTCGCAAAAAACACCTCTGTTTTCTTTAAAAAATTTGGATGTGTCCACGTTGCGCTTTGAGGCGTTTCCTGTCGCGGGCGCTAGGCCTACCCACACAAGTGAGGTATCATTTTTATCGGGAGACTTGGGGGAACATAGATTAGCAAAACAAGTGTTATTGCCCCTTGTCTTTCTCTACATTTTTTCCTTCCAAATATAGGAGAGTGTGTAAAAAAGACATCTATTTGAGAAATGCCCTGTAATTCACATGCTAGTATGGTCACCCCGGAATTCAGAGATGTGCAAATAACCACTGCTCCTCAACACCTTATCTTGTGCCCTTTTTGGAAATACAAAGGTTTTCTTGATAGCAATTTTTTATTCTTTATATTTCAGCAAATGAATTGCTGTATACCCGGTATAGAATGAAAATGCACTGCAGGGTGCAGCTCATTTATTGGCTCTGGGTACCTAGGGTTCTTGATGAACCTACAAGCCCTATATATCCCCGCAACCAGAGGAGTCCAGCAGACGTAACGGTATATTGCTTTTGATAATCTGACATTGCAGGGAAAAGTTACAGAGTAAAACGTAGAGAAACATTTATGTTTTTTTCACCTCAATTTCAATATTTTTCTTTTTCAGTTGTTATTTTCTGTAGGAAACCCTTGTAGGATCTACACAAATGACCCCTTGCTGAATTCAGAATTTTGTCTACTTTTCAGAAATGTTTAGGTTTCTGGGATCCAGCATTGGTTTCATGCCCATTTCTGTCACTGACTGGAAGGAGGCTGAAAGCACAAAAAATTGCAAAAATGGGGTATGTCCCAGTAAAATGCCAAAATTGTGTTGAGAAATTGGGTTTTCGGATTCAAGTTTGCCTGTTCCTGAAAGCTGGGAAGCTGCTGAGTTTAGCACCACAAACCCTTTGTTGATGCCATTTTCAGGGGAAAAACCACAAGCCTTCTTCTGCAGCCACTTTTTCCAATTTTTTTGAAAAAAACGAAATTTTCCCTGTATTTTGGCCAATTTCTTGGTCTCCTTCAGGGGAACCCACAAAGTCTGGGTACCTCTAGAATCCCTAGGATGTTGGAAAAAAAGGACGCAAATTTGGCTTGGTTAGCTTATGCGGACAAAAAGTTATGAGGGCCTAAGCGCAAACTGCCCCAAATAGGCAAAAAAAGGCCTGGCACAGGAGGGGGAAAAGGCCTGGCAGCGAAGGGGTTAATAAATTGATTGCCCTATATTTGGGTCTTGAGCCAATTTTATCCCTTTCTTCTCTTCTCTCGCCTCATTTTTTCTGTGCCTACACCGTGGTTTATGGCACCGTACCATTGAGAAAAGATCTTCGGCAAAGAGCCCCCCTTGTGGGGAGCCCATCAGAAATTGCAGCGTTGGGCTGACGAGGAGCAGACCCGATGATGAAGCATGACATCCATTGGATGTGTGAGGGCTCTTGCTTCAAACAATAGGACTGCCCTATGTCCTTTTCTCTTTTTTTTACTTTCTTGGAACAGTGTATTTTTGTGTATTAGGTCCCCTGTGCTATTCACCAAAGAAGGTGTGCCAGATCATCGTGGCATGTTGCATGCTGCACAACCTTGCCCTACGTCGCCAGGTGCTTTTTCTGCAGGAGGATGAGACTGGAGATGGGCGTGTGGCAGCGGTGGAGCCTGTGGGCTGTAACGCAGAGGAGGATGAGGATGTGGACAATAGAACATCAATCATACAACAGTACTTCCAGTGACACACAGGTAAGACACTGTAACTTCACCTTCCATTGACAGTTTTGTATTGGATATTGTAACTGACAGGCTGATATTCCCACTACTATGGCCACTTACTGTACCCTTTGGCATGTCTATTTACAGATATCTGTGCCCCACTCTGGCTCCTGGTGTGTTGACTGCAGCAAACTACAGGTCATACATATGTATACTGTACTGTACAGTTGAATTGCAATGTTTACAGATTGTTAAACGAATACACAGTTCAATCAATTGACAGACTCGATACTTGTATTTTTTACAAGGGTGTTTATTTATGTGCTAATAAGTGGATGGGGTATTGCTATAGGCTGGGGTGGTGATGGAGGAGAGTCCAGGGAAAAGTTCCAGTATATTTGTATCACAGGTGCACTGTCCAAGGGAGCATAGGAAGTGGAACAATGGCAGTTCAAGGTGGACAGGGTGACATAGTGGGACATAACGGTGACATTCAGGAGAGTCTTATCTCCTGGCGGGGGTCTTGGCAATGTTCTCTGGCTTCTGCCTGGATCGCAGGGACCGTTTGTGGGGTGGTTCTCCTTCTGCAGGGGGAGGGGTGCTGATGGCCTGTTGTTCCTGTGGCAGAGCCTCCTGTCCACTAGTGTCAGCGGAGGTGGAGGGCTGTTCATCGGTGTGGCTAGTGTCAGCGGCCAGGTGGTGTGCCACTGCCTCCCTCATGGTATTGGCCATGTCTGCCAGGACCCCTGCAATGGTGACCAGTGTGGTGTGGATGTCCCTCAGGTCCTCCCTGATCCCCAGGTACTGTCCCTCCTGTAGCCGCTGGGTCTCATGCAACTTGGCCAGTATCTGGCCCATCGTCTCCCTGGAATGGTGGTATGCTCCCATGATGTTGGTGAGTGCCTCCTGGAGAGTCGGTTCCCTGGGTGTGTCCTCCCTCTGTCGCACAGCAGTCCTCCCAGCTTCCCTGTTGTCCTGTGCCTCTGTCCCCTGAACCGTGTGCCCACTGACCCCGGGTCCCTGATCGACCTGTGTTTGTGGAGTTGCCTGGGGTCCCTGTAGTGGTGGGCACACTGCTGATTGACGTGTCCTGGGGACAGAGGTATGGGCCCGCTGGGTGGGTGCTGTGGTTGTGTTTTCTGAGGGGGAGGCTCTGTGGTGGTATGGGACTGTGGCTGGGTAACTGACTGTCCGGAAGTCCCTGATGGGCCAGGTGGGTCATCCTGATCCAGGTGTGCAGAACTGCTGTCATCACTGTGGGCCTCTTCTGGGAGGGGACTGGATGTTGCTGGGACCTCCTCTCCAGTGACTTTGTGTGGGGGACCTGTGGGAATGTAAATGCAGTGTTATTGTTTCTGCGTGTGACATCTTGTGCATGGGTGTTATTCAAAATGTCCAATGTGGTGTTGTTTTTCTAGGTTGTGTGTATTTTGAGCACGGCCGTATGTACCGCCAATGGTTTACCGCAGTTGAATGTCCTCCGCGGTGATTCGTGGGTCATAATGCTGTGGGTGTAGTTCTGTTGGCGTAATGGTGTGAGTTTTGGTACCGCCATTTTATCACTGACAGTTGGGCTGATGGACTTGTGTGTGTGTCTGTATAGTGACAGATTGCTATTTGTGTGTCTTAATATGGGTAGCGGTAAACCGCGGCAGCGGCGGTATGTTGGCGGTAGTCAGTGTGGCGGTAAGCGGGACTTACCGCCAATGTCATAATGAGAGCCTCAATTTTTTTCTTTTTAAACACATCCTGCTTTCCTTTAAGGGAAATTGGCTGCATTAAAAAAAATAATTTTATTAAAAAGCAATCGCAGACATGGTGGTCTTCTGATCTCAGCAGGCCACCATCCCTGTGATGGCTGGGATTCCTAATGGGTCACAAATTGCGACCTACCTAATTAGTATTTATAAAGTAGGTCTATTTGCGACCCACCAGGAATCACTAATGAAATTCAAAAGAGTTTCCTATATTAGAAATAGTGATTTCCTAATTGCAACGTGCAGGAAATCGCAGTTAGGAAATTGCAGTTCCTATCTTTGTACATCTGGCCGTTAGTCCCTAGGAACAAGTCCACTTAAGTACTAATATTCTTAGATTCCAAGTGAATACTGTCCCCTTAATGAAACCAAACATATTTATAGCACCACATTATAACAACAGGCTCCTTGTGTTAAAGTAAATCTTGAGACCACAACTTATTTAAAGACCTGCAAAAAAACGGTTTTCCTGCTAATACGTTGACTTTTCCGGTTGATGTATGCGCTTCCTGAGAGACGAGTTGTTAGAAGCTGACTCTGTATATACAATATCAAAACGAGATATAGCCCCTCATTATGACATTGGCGGTAAATCCCACTTACCTCCATGCTGACTGCCACCAGCATAACGCCGCAGCGGCAGATAACCCCCAACCATATTATGACACACACATACCAATCCGTCACTATACAGCCACACACACAAGTCCACCAGCCCAAAGGTCAGTGATAAACCGGTGGCAGCAAAACCCACACCGTTACACCAACAGAACAACACCCATCACATTATGACCCACGAATCACCGTGGAGGACATTCAATGGCGGTAAACCATTGACGGTACATACCGCTGCGCTCAAAATACACACACACATACAAAACTACACCACATCGGTCAATTCAAACTACACACCTGACACCCATACATACACCACACCCACACCACTACAAAACACCCACCCACACTACCCACAACCCTTTACAACTACAAAGCATTACCACCAGAGAGAGATACAGCAAGAGCACCCACACAACCAGAGCCACATAACACCATCACCTATACACCACCCACGCACCTTACATCACACACCCCAACACATCACACCACACACCCTCATCCACACCACTCACACTACACCCATGGCACCACAACAACACCCCAGGTTCTCAGAGGAGGAGCTAAGGATCATGGTGGAGGAAATCATCCGGGTAGAGCCACAGCTATTTGGATCACAGGTGCAGGACATTCATTGCTAGGAAGATGGAGCTATGGTGGAGAATCGTGGACAGGGTCAACGCTGTGGGACAGCACCCCAGCACAAGGGATGACATCAGGAGGAGGTGGAATGAACTACGGGGGAAGGTGCGCTCCGTGGCACAAGACACCAGCTCGCAGTACAGAGGACTGGCGGTGGACCCCCACCTCCTCTCCCACAACTCACAACATGGGAGGAGCAAATCTTGGCAATCATGCATCCTGAGGACTTGGTAGGAGTAGGAGGAGGACTGGACTCTGGTAAGTCAAACCTCTATCACTATCACCCCCCCTACCTGCATGCCATCACAAAACCCCACCCTTACCCTCACTCCCATCAATCCACCACCTCCCACATACCCCACCACCACAACCCACTCATCCCAATACCAAGCCCTGCATGCAACATCAATCCATGGACACCCCTCACAGACCTGCATGGACACCTATCACCACTGCATGCACACTGGAAAGAATCCCCTAGCCCACCAAATAACAACTCACACAAGGAAAAGATGTCAGGGCAAAAACAACCATAGAGGTCAACATTCCTATGCACAATATGTCACACGCAGAAACAATAACACTGCAATTATATCCCTACAGGTATCCCAGCCAATGTCACCGGAGAAGAGGTGCCAGTAACACCCAGTACCCCCACAGAAGAGGCACATAGTGATGACAGCAGCTTTGCTCGCCTGGATCTGGATGACCAACCTGGCCCATCAGTGATCTCCGGACAGTTAGTTACCCAAGCACAGTTTCACACCACCACAGAGCCTCCCCCCTCAGGAAACACCACCACAGCACCCACCCAGCGGGCCCATACCTCTGTCCCCAGACCAAGTCAATCAGCAGTGTGTCCACCACTACAGGGACTCCAGGACACCCCACAAACATAGGACGAACAGGGATCAGTGGCAGTGGGCACACGGTTCAGGGGACAGAGGCACAGGACAACAGAGAAGCTGGGAGGACTGCTGTGCGACAGGGGGAGGACAGGCCCAGGGAACCAACTCTCCAGGAGGCACTCACCGTGGTCCTGGGAGCATACCAACATTCCCAGGATACGCTGGGCCAGATACTGGACAAGTTGCAGGAGAACTTGCGGCTGTAGGAGGGACAGTACCTGGGGATCAGAAAGGACTTGAAGGACATCAACACCACCCTGGTCTCCATTGGTGGCAGACATGACCAACACTATGAGGGAGGCAGTGGCACACCACCAGGCCCCTGACACTAGCCACACCGATGAACAGCCCTCCACCTCCTCTGCCACTAGTGGACAGGAGGTCCCATCACAGGACTAAAAGGCCACCAGCACCCCTCCCCCTGCAGAAGGAGAACCACCCCACAAACGTTACCTGCGATCCAGGCAGATGCCAGAGACTAATGCCAGGACCAGGAAATAGGACTCTCCTGATTGTCACCCTTGTGTCCCACTCTGTCACCCTGTCCACCTTGAACTGCCATTGCTCCCCTTCCTATGCCCCCTTGGACAATGCACCTGTGATACAAATAGACTGGACTCTATCCTGGACTTTCCTCCATCATCACCTCAGCCCACTGAACTTCCCCCTCTACTTCTTAGCACTTAAATAAACACCCTTTGAAAAAATACAAGTATGGAGCATGTCAAATTATTTAAGTATGTATTCGTTTATCAAGGTTTAAACATTGCAATTCAACTGTACAGTAATGGATACATAGGAAAGACCTCTAGTTGGCTGCTGTGAGCACACCAGGAGCGATAGTGGGGCACCCATATCTGCAAATAGAGATGCCACAGGGTACACTGAGTGGCCATAGAAGTGTGAAGAACAGCCTGCCAGTGACAATCTCAGACACAAAACTGTCAATTAAATGTGAAGTTAAACTGTCTTACCTGTGTGTCATTGGAAGTATTGACAAATAATTGCACTTCTGTTGTCCTCATCCTCATCCTCTGCCTCCTCATCTTCACTGTCCACAGGGTCCACTGCTGCCACACAGCCATCTCCAGCCTCCTCCTCCTGCAGAAAAGGCACCTGGCGATGCAAGGCAAGGTTGTGCAACATTCAGCTTGCCAAGATGATCTGGCAGACCTTCTTGGGTGAGTGGTACAGGGATCCACCTGAAAGATTGAGGCAACGAAACCTGGCCTTCAGGAGGCCAAAGGTCCTTTCTATAATTCTTCTTGTTCGCCCACGTGCCTCATTGTAACGTTCCTCTGCTCTTGTCCTGGGATTCCTCACAGGGGTCAGTAGCCATGAGAGGTTGGGGTAACCAGAGCCACCTGCAAATATTGAGGGACAACTGTTAGCCACACACTAACCCTTAGGGCCCTCACCATACCCATACACCAACATATACTGGGTGGGAACCCAGGCTCACCTATTAGCCACACCCTGTGCCTCCGGAGCTGAGCCATCACATTTGGGATGCTGCTATTCCTCAGGATAAAGGCATCATGCACAGACCCAGGATACTTTGCATTGACGTGGGAGATGTACTGGTCAGCCAGGCACACCATCTGCACATTCATTGAGTGAAAGCTCTTTCGATTTCTGAACACCTGTTCTTTTAGCCGGGGGGGGAAACAAATGCAATATTTGTTCCATCAATAGCCCCAATAATGTTGGGAATATGTCCCATTGCATAGAAATCAACTTTCACTGTGGCCAAATCCTCCACCTGGGGGAAAACGATGTAGCTGCACATGTGTTTAATCAAGGAAGACATCATTCTGGTCAGCACTATTGAGAACATTGGCTGAGACATTCCTGCTGCCAAGCCCACTGTCACTTGAAAGGAGCCAGTTGCCAGGAAATGGAGCACTGATAGCACTTGCACAAGAGGGGGGATCCCGGTGGGGTGACGGATAGCAGAGATTAGGTCAGGCTCCAATTGGGCACACAGTTCCGTGTTTGTGGCCCTGTCAAGTCTATAGGTGAGGATAATGTGCCTGTCCTCCATTGTTGCCAAGTCCACCAGGGGTCTGTAAACAGGGGGATGTCTCCATGTCGTACTCATCCGCAGCAGTTGCAAACTATGGGGTAAAACAGTGAGCAGCTAGTCATTATCTATAAATTCCAAACACTACAGTTCAATTCATGTTGTGATTGTAACAGTATTTTGTTGGAGATGTCCAAATAGTGCATTTGTGTACTGTGACGTAGTTAGGATCCATGGCCTGCCCCCCCCCCCCCAAAATGGCGTCCGCCTGTCCTGTATGGAGGGACAAGTGGAAATGAGGTAATTCCGCTGACGTTGTGCGCCGTTGCGGGAGGCAGTCGAGAACCGCTGTGCAACTCCTCATTGGTTAACATTGGGCCCTCTGAGGTACAGTGGCCAATGGTGATGTACGCTGGCGGTGACGGTATGCACTGCTGTGGACATTACTGCCATTTTCTATCTAATTCCTCACTTGCTACCTGACCTTCAATAGGAGAGGACCTACACTGCGTGTGCTGCTGTGACCTGTGTCTAGAACTGACCATGGCTCGTGTGACTGGGGAAAGGGCCCCTGCCTTCACCTCGGCGGAGTTGGAGCGACTGGTGGATGGGGTCCTACCCCAGTACTGAATGCTGTATGGGCCTCTAGACCAACAGGTGAGTACACCGTGAGTACGATGCATGGTGCATGAATGCATGGAGTGCTGTGTGTGAAGGCCTCATGTAGGGAGTGGGTGGTGGATGGGCCCTGGACAGCGTGCAGCATGTATGGTTGGCCATGTCTGTGCTAATGGGGATGGGAAGGGGCACGGTGGGCCATGAGTGTAACAGGCAGGACGGTGGGACTAATACCTTTCCCTGTGTCTATTTCCCTGCAGGTCAGCGCCCATCATATGAACGCATCATATGGCGTGTCATGGCCAAGGATGTGCGGACCCTGGAGGTCTACGGCCGGCGGAGCACCCACTGTCGGAAACGATGGGAGGACCTGAGACGCTGGGCACAGAGGACCGCGGAGGCCCAGCTGGGGATGGCCTCCCAATGAGGAAGGGGTCCCAGTCGAACCCTGACCCCCCCTGATGGCCTGCATACTGGCAGTGGCCTATCCAGAGCTAGATGAGTGCTTGGTACAGTGCCCCAATATTCAACTTGCGCCTGGTAGGGTGGTATCCGGGTGGGGGCCCTGTGGGTGCCCCTAGTCCAGGCCTGGCATTGCACGGTAGGTCCCATGTTGGGCAGGGTTCTGATGTTAAAGTACTCCAACCAAGCTAGTAGGCATCCACTACTAAGCAGGGGTCTGTGGGTCTCAGGTATGCTGCAGTTGGCGTTAGGTGTGCCTATCTATGGCCTGGTGACTTGCATTGTGACTGGTAGTGCATTGCCTAGTGCGTAGGGTTGTTCCCTGTGTGTAAGTGTGCTGTGTAGCCAACGGTGGTGTAGTTGGCGCCATTGACCAAGTGTATCCTTTGTGTCTCCCCCCTTTTTTGTTTTGTCACCCTGTCCTTATGTGCATTAGCATCAACCGGTCGGAGAAGCAGAGGCACCGGCAACAGAGGGAGCTGCATCCCACAGGACCCAGGAGGCCGAATCCACTGACGGTGAGGGCACCAGTGGGACGGAGGGCGAGGGGAGCACCACGGCAGATACAGGATGGGACAGTTCGGACACGAATACCTCCTCCAGTGGGAGCTCCCTGGTTGTGGCGGACACTTCTGTGCTCACCCCAGCTACAGGTACGGCCGCCACCCCCCATACCAGCACCTCCCTTCCAGCAGCCCCTCAGCGAGTTTCCCGTGCCCGTTCACCCACGAAGGTGGGCATCTCCTTCGCCCCAGGCACCTCAGGCCCTGCCCCATTTAGCCCTGCTGCCCTGAGTGAGGAGGCTATTGATCTCCTGCGATCCATCTCTGTTGGGCAGTCAACCATTGTGAATGCCATCCAGGGGCTGACAGCCCAAATACAACAGACAAATGCATTCCTGGAGGGCATTCCCACTGGCATGGCGGCCCAACAAAGATCAATCCAGGCTCTGGCCTCCTCTCTGATGGCAGCCATTGTCCCTGTTTCCACCCTCCAACTTCCTCTTCCCAATCCCATTCCCCTCAACCCCAACCTATCCAAATCACACAGTCAGACCAGCATGCACCCAGGACAACACACAAGAGTGGACATGGCAAACACAAGCACCACACTTCATCCCACAGGCACTCACACAAACACCATCCAGAAGCAGACATACCAACATCCACTGCCTCCACTGTGGCCCCCTCCTCCTCGTCGTCCACCTCCCTCCCAGTTGCATCTCCACTCACACCTGCATGCACTACATTCTCATCCACTACCCCCATCACCAGCACACTGAACCGCACAAGCCTCTCACTGGCAGTCACCACCCCCACTTCCATACACACGTCCCCTGTGTCCTCTCCCACTGTGTCTGTGCCCCCTCCTCCCAAAGTACACAAACGCAAGCACTCAGACACCCAGCAGCCATCCACCTCACAACAGCATCCAGCCCATGCACCTGCACCCAAACACAGCAGACAGACACCTCCTACCACCACTTCCTCTTCCTCCACTCCCAAACCATCTCCCTCTTCCCGCCCCAATGTCCCTAAGAAGCTTTTCCTCTCCACCATTGACCTCTTACCTACCCCTCCCCCTCGTCCCTCATGTCAGGCCAGGGTGGTCAGAACCCAGGCAAGCACCTCAGCCACCCATTCCATGGGCACAGTAGTGTTCCCAACTACCCTAGGTGGGAAAGGATCCCGGATACCAGCCAGGCAGACGGACAGGGTGCCAGTCCCAAGTGCGTCGAGGTTGGGCAATGAGTCAGCCCCAGCTGCAGGACGGAAGGGCAAGGAGGCAGCACCAGCTGCTGGACGGAAGGGCAAGGAGGCAGCCCAAGCTTCAGGATGGACGGGCAAGGAGGCAGCACCAGCTGCAGGAAGGAGGGGCAAGGGGCCTCCAACAGCAGGCAGTAGAGACAAGAGGCCTAGTGCAGGGACTCAGGGGGAGCCCCCACCACCAACCATGGTGGTGCAGCCGTCCGAGGCTGCAGGGGAAGGGCTGGAGCCTCCCCCCACCACTGCCAGCACCGGCACCATCACCAGAACCACTGCCAGCAGCAGCAGCCCCAGTGGGCAGCCATCCAAGGCTGCAGGGGAAGGGCTGGAGCCTCCCCCCACCACTGCCAGCACCACCACCTGCATGGCCACCAGCACCGCCACCAGCACTCCTGCCAGCAGCAGCAGCCCCAGTGGGCATCCGTTAGAGGCTGCAGTGGATGGGCTGGAGCCTCCCCCCACCACTGCCAGCTCCACCAGCAGCACCACCACTACCACCACTGAGCAGCCGTCACCGCCAGCGGACATTGTGTAGTCCTGTCTCCATGGGCTGTTGTGCGGCCTGGCCCCAGCAAATCCTGTGGGTCTGACACCCAGCTGAGAGACTGTGACCTTGCACTTCCCAAGATCTGCATCACAGGGCACAATGCCCCCTCCAGAACCAGTGGAAGAAGCTATCTACTCATCACTTCCTCCACAGGATGAAGCTCACTGGGCACAATGCCCCCTCCAGAACCAGTGGGCAAGTCACCCACTTGAGAGACTGTGGCCTTGCACTGCCCAGGATGAAGCACAGGGCATGTTGCCCCCTCCAGAACAAATGGGCAAGTTACCCACTTGAGAGACTGTGCCCTTTCACTCCCCAGGACCAAGCACAGGGCATGTTGCCCCCTCCAGGACCAGTGGCGTTGTTCCATCTGCCGGCTGAGGTGCCCCCCCATTCCCCGTCCTCCTGAGGTGCCTGGCTATTTTCGACCTGATGCCCCTGCAGTGTTCTCTCCGTGTTGTTGCAGGAGTGAGGTGTGGCCTTGGACTATGTGATGTGGCCCTGTGGCCCACAGATATTGAGGACTGGGCAGTGTCCCTACATTTGTAAATATGTATATACTTGTTGATTTGGATGCACGTATTTATAGTATTTTATCTTATTACACTCACTTTAATCAACTCATTTTGTCCTTGCATTCCTCCTGAGGGGTATGGGGTGAATATGTTATGTTACTGCATCAGCTTGTGTGTATGGTGTTGGGGGTGGGGGTGGGGGTGTTGCGTATGTGTGTTACTCTCTTTTTCCTCCCCCGCCTCCCCTGTGTGCTAGGCAACAATACTAACCGTGGTCGCCTTCGCCAGCGTTGGTGTTCGTAGTGGAGCAGAAGGTAGAATATCATGGGGAACACATGCAACTTGGGCTTCATGGCGGCATGGTTCTTCCTTGAGTGTCCAGAGGTGAGTTGTTTTCCTTCTGTGCAGTGTTTCTGCCAGGCTTTTGATGTCGTTGGTACCGCCCAGGAAAAGGGGGCGGATTGGTGTGTCATAATACAGTGGGCGGAACATTGTCTTCCGTCTGGCTGAAGGCGGTTACCGCTGTGGTGCCTGTTGATTTCACCCTGGCGGTCGGTGTGTTAAAATGGCTGTCTGTCTGAGCGGTTTCAGCCGTGGTCATAATTTCATATTTATTACTGCCGGCCTGTTGGTGGTATTACCGCTGCTTTATCACCAACTGCCAGGGTTGTAATGAGGGATATAGTGTGCACAGAGTCCAGGGGTACCCCAGAGGCTTAACAGGGGCTAAGGTAGATACTACTAATGCTCTCTTTTGTGGTAGTGTGGTCGAACAGTCAGGCTTAACAAAGGGTAGTGCAAAGCATTTGATGTACACACTTAGGCAATAAATGAAGCACACACTCAATGACTAACTCCAGGCCAATTGTTTCTATATAGCAAAAATATGTTTTGTTACTTTATTTCTAGATCCACAATTTTCAGTTTGCAGGTAAGTACATTTGCAAGTAAGTAGCAAGCATATGTAGCAACACCACTTTGTTTCAATTTGGCAGGTTATACGTTTTTCAAATAAATAGCAATAAGCTGTTTCAAAAGGCGACAGTGCAATTTTCAAAGACAGTTCTAGGGGGTATAAAGGTTAGCACAATTTCAAGGTAAGTACAAGACTTACAGTTCCAGTCTCCAGGGGTTAGGATGTCCACAGGTCGGGGTTCAAATTAACCCCAAACACTCACCACCAGCAACACATGTCCGGCTGGGTGCAGAAGCCAAAGTTGAGGTCGATTTAACATAGGCTACTATGGAGACTGGGGGCACTCAGAATCAGGCCTGCTTGCAGGTAAGTACCCACGTCTTTGGAGGGCAGACCAGAGGGGCTTGGAGGAGCACCAGGGAGCCACAGGTCAGCACCAAACACACACCATCAGTGGTGCAGAGGCAGCCGGGTGCAAGGTGCAAACACAGCAGCGGGCTCCCAATGCTTTCCTATAGTGGGACCACGGCGATCACAAAGATACTGCAGGTGAAGTCCAGGGGGTCGGTTCCGGGAAACCAAAGGCTGTACAAGGAGGAGGGCCGCCTGCTGGATGTTGCTGGACCTAAGGTCAGATTCCCCAAGCCCAGGGGGCTGCAGGTGCAGGGGTACTTTTTGGCGTAGGGAATCTTCGTCTGGTTCTGTTGCGGTCAGGGGGTTCCTCCGGATTCAGTCTGCAGGAGTCATTGTGTTGAACAGGGCCGTGGGCGCCAGGTGCAGAGTGGGCAGGAGTTGCAGATCCGGGGGGCGGCTCTGGAGTCCTTTGTTAGAGTTTTTTTCTGGACAGGACTGCTGTCCACATGAGTTTTTGGTCCTCTGGGGTGAAGGCAGTCCTCTTGAGGCTTTTAAGAGGTCGATGGTCCTGCAGGATACGTCGCCTTCTGGTTGCAGGGCTTCAGAAGCTGGAGACAGGCCTGTAGGGCGGGGACAAGTCAGTTGGTGTCTTTATGCTTCTCTGCTGGGGGTCGGCTTAGCAGTCCTTCTTTTATTCTTGCTTCTTCTTGAGGTCACCAGGAATCTGATGAACTAGGTTCAGGGGAGTCCTTAAATCCTGGATTTAGGGGCATTGCAGGGGTCAGAGTGCAGTAGCCAATGGCTACTGTCCCTGAGGGTGACTACACCCTTCCAGTGTCCACTACCTGGGGGAGGGGTACACAGACCTAACCCTATTGGTCCTTGTCCTCCAAACCAAGATGGATGATTTTGCAAGGAGGGGGTCACTTCAGCTCTGTACACCTTAGGGTCACTCCTCCTTGTTTTCCCTAATTTTCCTGCCGGACTTGCTGCAAAAAGTGGGGCTTTGTCTGGGAGGTGGGCAGCTCCACTAGCTGGAGTGCCCTGGGGCACTGTAACAAGAGGCCTGAGCCTTTGAGGCTCACTGCCAGGTGTTACATTTCCTGCAGGGGGAAGGTGTGAAGCACCTCCACCCAGTGCAGGCTTTTGTTCTGCCAACAGCAAGCACAAAGGCTCTCATCTCATGTGATTAGAAACTCACCTGGAAGTGGCAGGCTGGCACAGACTGGTTAGTCCTGCACAGACGTTTGGCTAAAATACAGGGGAAATCTCTAAGATCCCCAATGGGTGCATTGTTCAATAAACCCAATACTGGCATCCATGTGGGTTAATTGTACTGAGAAGTTTGATACCAAACTTCCCTGACTTCATTGAAGCCATTATGGAGCTGTGGAGTTTGTTATGACAAACTCCCAGCCCATATACTTTATATGACCACACTGCACTTACACTGTCTAAGAATGGACTTAGACACTGTAGGGGCATATTGCTCATGCAACTATGCCCTCACCTGTGGTATAGTGCCCCCTGTCTTAAGGCTGTAAGCCTGCTAGAGGGGCGACTTACCTATGCCACAAGCAACGGTTTGTGGGCATGGCACCCTGAGAGGGGTGCCATGTCGAATTTGTTTTTTTCTCCCCACCAGCACACACAAGCTGCAAAGGCAGTGTGCAAGTGCTTGGTGAGGGGTCTCCCAGGGTGGCATAATACATGGTGCAGCCCTTGGGGACCTTCCCTGGCCGCAGGGCCCTTGGTACCATTTGTACCTTTTACAAGGGACTTAACTGTGTGCCAGGGGTGTGCCAACTGTGGGTACAATGGTATAGGTTTGGGAAAGGACACTGGTGCTGTGCCCTTGTTAGACGAATACCAGCACACTCTCAGTCAAGTCAGCATCAATAGCAGGCAAAAATTGGAGGGTAACGATGTCAAAAAGAGGCATTTTCCTACACACCCCCTCCCAAACGAAAGAGGATGAGACTAACCTTTTCCAAGAGAATTTTCATTGTCTAAGTGGAGGAACCTGGAAAGGCTACCTGCATTGAAATAGGCAGTCCCAGGTCTCTGTTTCACTGAAAAGTCCATTCCCTGTAGGGAGATGGACCACCTCAAAAGATTAGGGTCCTGACCTTTCGTTTGCATTAGCCATCTGAGAGGTCTGTGGTCAGTTTGAACAATAAAGTGAGTACCAACCAGGTATGGTCTCAGCTTTCTCAGTGACCAAACCACAGCTAAGGCCTCCCTATCAAAGGCACCCCAATGCTCCTCCCTGGGGAGTAACCTGCTAATGAAAGCAACAGGCTGGTCATGGCCACCATCATTGGTTTGGGAGAGGACTGCTCCTATCCCATGTTCTTAGGAATCTGTCTGCACAATGAACTGCTTAGAATAATCTGGAGCTTTGAGAACTGGTGCTGAGCATATGGCCTCCTTTAAGGTGTAAAGGGCCTTTTGACAGTCAATGGTCCAGTTTACTTTTCTGGGCATTTTCTTTTAGGTCAATTCTGTGAGGGGGTTACAATGGATTCATACACCTTCACAAACCTCCTATAATAACCAGTCATGCCAATGAGTGCCCTGACTTGAGTCTGGGTTGTTGAAGCTTCCCAGTCCAGAATTGTCTGGATCTTCAGTTATAAAGGTTGCACTTGGCCTCCACCTACTAGTTGGCCCAAGTATACAACAGTGCCCTGCCCTATCTGGCACTTTTATGCCTTAATAGTGAGGCCTGCTGATTGCAAGGTCTTCAGAACCTTCTCCAGGTGGATCAGGTGATCCTGCCAGGAGGAGCTGAAAACAGCAATATCATCTAGATATTACGCACTAAAGGAAGCCAAGCCAGCAAGGACTTGATTCACTAACCTTTGCAAGGTGGCAGAGGCATTCTCTAAACTGAAAGGGCATAACAGTGAACTGAAAATGCCCATCAGGAGTAGAGAATGCTGTCTTCTCTTTTGCTCCAGGTGCTATCCTAATTTGCCAGTACCCTACAGTTTAGTTAAAGGTACTAAGTAGTTTGGCAGCACCTCACTTGTCAATTAGTTCATCTGCTCTTGGTATAGGGTGAACATATGCCTTGGTGACAGAGTTGAGACCCCCTATAGTTCACACAAAACCTCATCTCTCTCTTGCCATTTTTGGAATGGGGACTAGGACTACTGGGCTAGCACAGGGACTGTCAGAAGGCCATATAACCCCTAAATCCAGCATCTTGTGGATTTCTACTTTGATGCTCTCTTTGACTTGGTCAGACTGTCTCCTGTGTCCACATCATGGGTACACAGGTGAGTCTGTCCAGGGGTCAAAGAGAAGAGCCCAGCACACTGCTGTAGGACTTGCCTGCAGTCAGCTTGCTGTGGGGCAGTGAGGGTGTTAAATGCTTAATAAGTGGTCTTTAGAGAAGGTTAAGGAGAACATTCTTAAGGCACAAAATTGTTATAATGCCCACCCCAATTCCAAACATTGAGTGAAGGATGTCACACTAAAAATTGGAGATGGGGTTATGGTCATAGAACCACATAGAAAAATCAAAGGTAGAAGTATATTTATGGGTCTGTTCCAAGTTGCTGAGTTATTCATGAATTCAGCAAAATTGAAGGCAGGAGAGTATGGTATTTCATTAAATTAGCCAACTGTACTGAGGGATCAAAGGTCAAACATAATTTCTGTAAAACGGGTGACATGGTTTAGTTGTTGGGCTTGAATGCTGGTGACTTGAGTCATTCTAGTGATAGCCGGAGTGGTGGCGACTTGAGTGTTTCTAAAAGGGGTAGCAGGAGTAACAGCTTAACTAGTTATTGGGATGCTTCAAGATAGGAAATTCACCTGGTTCTTCTGGTATTTCAGAGGTACCTAGCTCTTAAGGGAGGTCAGACACACTCATTCCTATCAAAGAGTCAACAAAAAGACGTAAGAAAAGAGCATCACAAAGTCTTGGCTTTATTGTTGAAATTGTGGGTAAGCTCCTTATAGTCACAGGGTACCTTATACATATATGCCAATATACCCGATTCAGGAGGGAGACTCTTTTTTTTTTTTTTTTTTTTTTTTTTTAACAAAAAAAGGTTAATTGTAATTAGACACCTCTCCGTGTCTTTACAACTCTAGAGAGGAAGCAAACGTAAGTCAAGGCTTACTCCAGTGGTTGGGTGAAGTTACAAACTAAGATTTAGCAAAAGAAAATAAATGACACATACATTTTTGTCGTCAAAACCAGTGTTTAGCCTCCCAAAAACTTGCATTTTCAATCAGTAAAAAGAGTATCATCTTCAAAAGATCACTGTTGGTTTCATTAAAAAAAAAACAGACTACCACCAATTCTTCTTGTCATCCTTTCTTTAAAATACCTGCAATTATGATAATCTATAACTTTTTTTCAAAATAACGCTATTTTTACGGCTATTTTCCCCCTTTATAGCGTGTGGATTTTAGTAAAATTGTTCTTTGTTGTCTCTTCTATGCGTTCTCCGGGCTGAGGATCGATGACTGTTCCCAGGGTAACAGAATGCACTTGTCTACGATTTTCCCCTCCGACTGCGTCGCGCGAATATGACAGTTTGTGTTTACCCTAACAACCATGCCGGACACCGAGACGGAAAGTGTCAAGACCGAGTCCCTGGTGGGGGACGATCCGGGGCTGCAGCTGTCAGAGCTGAGCTTCCTAGATACAGAGGAACTGCGCACAGAGTCACAAAACTTCAGGTAATTGGGACAAAGGTCCGGACGTCCGTACGCATATGTGCTCTTTTCGTCCCTTAACTGTAGTTGCTACCGCATAGCCCTATGGGGGATGTAGTAGTTTCCCACGCTCTCAACACGGTGGATTGGGTTGTGTTCCTAGCAGCGCCTTCACCGTGGTGTTTATTTTGTATTTTATGTTCGTGAGAGTCAGGAGTAAAAAAAAAACAGCCGCTTGAATAGTTAACAGAGTTCCATGCATCCACCGTTTGGTCACAGCGTCTTTTTTGTTCTATACTAGTTTATTGTTTATTTGTCACGCTTATATATTATATCACATTTATCTTATTTATTATTTCGGTGAGTCACGGCCAGGGTTGGTCTGTAAACTCTCCTCATTTAGAAGGTAATAGACACAGAGAGGTGAGTCTGACTATATCCAGAGGGGAGGCTGAGTGAGTACTGGGGATCCTACCTCCACTTCCTTCTGCTATGAATTTTTATGGAGCACCTAGGGCTAATGAAACGGGTAGCGTCAGCCAAGAATATTTGTATATTCTATCCTGGAACATTGCGGGCTTGGCTAGCGAAATGAAAGATTGAGGACTGGTTAAAATGTATTGACCAACATTCCAACATGCTGCTTCCAGGACACCTGGGCCCTTGGAAAATTTAGCACAAAAGGCTTCTAAAACTTAAGTATACCGGCCAAGCTCTCCAGAAAGGGCCGCCCATCCGGGTATGATGACAGTGTGGGTGTCATGTAAACTGCAATGCAAGGTAGAGCTTTTAGAGGCATTTGTAGTAATGGTTGTAGTAAATAAACTTATGGGATCGGGGAGCGGGTGGATGGAATGGAATCTAATGACACAGTATTGATGTCAGGATTGGAATGTATGATTTGTTGGAGGTGGTTAACCGTGCTGGTTGTATTTTCATGTGTCTCTGAATTTTACTTCGTAACAATGGATTCAACATAATAAATCTATTTAAGAAGAAACGAAGAACCCATCTATTTCTTTCACAACAGCAGCTTATCTGCCTCCCAATGTACTTCATGTGAGGGTCTGGTCCACCGGCCCAAAGGTTATGTGATTGAGATTTTGAATGTTTATATTACCCCTGGCTGGTCCTTTGAGGTCCAGTAGAGTTGGGGGTATTTTGTCTCCACCATCGAATCCATCAACTGCCTGTAAGTTATGTGAAGAGGGTAAAAGAGGAAAGCATCTGTTATTGATTTGTGGTGATTTTAATACACAACCATCCAGTGCATTATCAATAGCAATGTTCTAATGGAAGATCACTGCCTGGGTAGCCCTGAGGCAGCTATGAGTTGCTTCAAATCAGTATAGAAGGGTGATACATTCTTTGATTTCTTGATAAATTATTGGTTGCGTTTTATCAATGTTGCACATAGTACTGCCAAATAAACGTACGATAACAGAAGATTGTCACTAATCGATTACGTTCTGGTTAACATTGAGGGTTGGGAATGTGTATGTGATCTGATAATTATCAGAAGAGTGGAAAGTGAACACGATCCTGAAGTTCCTCTTGCAAGGTTGAGTCCTGTGTGGAGTACTAGCACCCACAGTGCAAGCATGGTGAATTATGGCCACAAAATCGCTCCAGCTAACAACAAGAGGAGAATAAGATGGAGTAATGTGAAATTCCTTCGTGAATTCCCATTGCTTGAATGTATAGAGGCAAAGTTTAGTTCTATTATTCTGAATACCTCCGTTGATTATAGTAGAAGCATCTTAGAGACTTACTATAACATGGCAGGGGAGCTGGAACTCTAGTGGTCCAAGCCAGTCGGGACTATAACTGTTGGTCATGCTGGTGAGAGGCAGAACACAAGGTATAGCTGGTACGATGATTAATGCTCCTGTTTGAAGAGAGACTGTCTTGCAAGCTCTGACAGGGCGCCACTGTGACCCCCAGAGCAAAGCGTTATTTCGAAGATGCAGGCAAGAGTATAAATATCTCCTAAATGTTAAGAAGTCCCAGCTTCAAAACCTGTTATTGGAGGAGCTAAAGGAGACCTCTCTGAAAAAAAACACACCAAGAGGTTCTGGGAACTTGTCACACGGGTGGACAGTTAATGTTCTAGAAAACCATATTAGCCTAGCAGTGTGGGTCAAATATTTAATTCTTTGTACAGTCTTAAGCCCAAAGGGCAGCCCGGCCACCTGACAGTGTGTAAGGATCCTTTGGGGGCCACTGTGCAATTAATATCTTAGTACCGGAACTGGCGAGAGAACTGAGTGCTATGGAGAAACATAAAGTTCTAGGCCCTGACCTAGTCCCTGTTAATATTTATAAGGAGGAGCCTCATCTATAGGCTAAAGTCCTTACTAAAACATTAAATTCGGCCCCTACTGGAAACATTATTCCATTTTCCTGGTATTTAGCCGTTCTTGCACCTACATTCAAGAAGGGCGACTGGCAGTCCCTCCAACTATCGGCCATTTCCCTTCTTGGATGGGGCATTCCCTTTCCCCTTGGGAAAAGCCTGCCTAATCTGTTACAGGGTTGGGTTGCTAGTCACAATATTATGACAGAGGCATATGCTGGCTTCCGGGCATGTACAATTTCTATTGACCAAGCAGTCCGATTATTTATGATTTCATACAAGTTTACTGTCCTAAGGAAATCTTCACTGTACCTGATATTCGTGGATTTGAAAGCAGCGTTCAACCTATTTGACCGGGACAAGTTGTGGAGATCGTTGGTTGAACAAGGGGTCAATATCACAAATCACCCTTGGTTGGACAATTGTGGCTCTCCAGGCCGACAATACCACTAGAGTCAGGTACGGGCTGGGTGGTGAATGCACTGAAACCTTCCCAGTAGAAAACGGTGTGCAGCAAGTCTGTGTGCTGACACCTTTACTTTTCAACATTTTCCTAAATGATGCAGTGGAATATTTATTGGGTAATCCCTTTGATGTCCCTGTCATAGCTGGAAAAAAGGGTTCCGATTTTATTAGCTGGGAACGCAGTACTGATGACGCAAACAGAAAACGCAATTCATAGGTTACTAAAGCGCTTTGTGGACTATTGTGATAGGAAATCCCTGACCATCAATACAAGTAAAACAAATAGTATGGTATTGAGGAACTCTCCCCTGTCTCAAGCGGAGGTTTATGATAGATAGTACCCCCATTGAGACTGTTAAGCAGTACGATTATCTGGGGATCCGGTTTGCAGAGAAATGACAACAGGGAAACCACATTCAGAAGGCAACTGCAGTCCTGAGACGGATGTCTGGTGTAGTCCTGAAGTTCAGACACAAGGCAGGTGCCAGAAGTATTCATATTATTTTACAAATAGAAGCTCAAAAGGCAGTAGCAGCACTTTATTGGGCTGAACTTTGGGGGTATTCAAATTTACACCAGTTGCAAGTGGCTGAGAACAACTTCCTAAGTGCCTTGCTGAGGCTGGGGCCGGGCACCCCCCATTGACACTTTATGCTGACCTTAGTTAAACCCCAGTAGCAGAGGTAGCAGCTCTCAGACCAGTGCATTATTGGGTCAGGCTGATGAGAAATCCAAATGCATCAATATATTTACGATCTTTGGAAGCCTCAACATCAGCTGGTGGCTGTGCAAGTAACAATTGGCCCAGTGCTTAATTTGTGCTTGTTGTTTCCGGTGCTGAGCACTGGCACTTATTTTCGAGGACCGGCGCTTATTCTTCTGCCTCAAGCATTTGCTGAGAGCAAAAGAAACACATGGGAAAGACGAAAGAGGAGAAAAATGAAAAAGCGTCACAATGGGAGAGAGCAGAAAGCTGCAGGAGTGAGCTGAAGGGGTAGAGAGTGGCTTTAAATGTACTGAAGGGGGCCGCGATGGCTTCAGGATTACGCTGCTTCAGTATTCCGTGCTCGCACATTTAATTGCAGCAGCTGCGTGTTTCAGCTCTGAGGACCAGCGCGTTTTTATTTACAAATTAAGCACTGAATTGGTCGTTCCATGTAAAGAATCTCTTGAACGAGCTGCAGATTTGCTCTCTGTGGACCGACCCAAATAAAATAAGGTAGGACACTGCAGATCTGTTTACGGATCACTATCACAAACGCAAGCAGATGAGGCAGCGTTTGTTTTTGAAGCCAGAGTCTATTTTAGGTAATTATTTCAGCAGTGACCACGGCGTCCCATGCACATTTGATGAAGCAGAAAATGAAGGTTTTGATTTATTAACGCATAAACGTAGTGTGAAATAATCATGTGTGACTTTAACCGAACTAATAAAGATTGTACGGGGACAAAATGTGCCCTTAGAGTAGTTTGCCAACATTTATACGCGTGCTTCATATAACGTGGTGTATTAGAATTGCACTAATCCGACATAATCGTAAACGTGTGCTACGATTTGCTTGTTTGAAATGCTTTAGCTTAGCATTACTTTAGTGGAGGCTTTGGCCTAGTGGCCTGGTCTCACGGTTTAGATGCTCGTATTTTTTTTCCAATGTGCTATTAAACGTGTATTTCTGCTTGAAGCTGTACTTTTCCACAGAAACTGTTCACATGCTTATCTTAAAGTTTCGTGCCAGCCTGGCATATTTTCTTCTTACTTCAAGGTCGACTTGCAGGTGCGGACAATAGAGGCTCTGAAAGTGAGCTAATTGGTAGACAATGTTGCAACTTGCGTACCCATCTCCAAGGATAATGTATGCTTAAGTAAAAGCTTGAGAACTGTCGTTTTTGATTGGACAATTTGAAGCTAACCTATGAACCCTCCAATGGAGACCCTACTGGATTCGAACTGTTGTCTATAAAAACCAGGTGCACAAGAAGAAGGTAGCCTTTTGCAGCCATTACCAGCTCGATACCCGCCATTTTGCAGACTTCGTAGCTATTATGGCCCACTTTGCTGCGACGCCATTTTGAGAGACTTTGATGCTTTCTCTAATCGAGAGAAAGAGACTTTAATGATTCTGGCCCTAGAGACTTTAACTTTGAAATGCCCTTTGCATGAAGTAGTAGTTTTACCTTGCCGCCGTGAGGCAATTGCCCCGTCCACCCCTGCCCCTTTGCCCCGTCCCATGCTGATCGAAACGGTACCCATGCTGACCGAAGAACGGTACCTGTGAGACGAAGACTTCCTTGTATGCTGATCGTAATTGGTAAATATGAAAGGAAATTGTACAATTGCATTGTGTTTCTTTTAGGTAACCAACTGCTGATTTTGATAAGATCCCTAGCTAGGAGTTTTCTAAATTTATGTTGCTAAATTGTTTTTGCATGAAGTCCCACATGCCGATGCTAATTTGAGGTTAGATGAGGATTCCATATGTTGCACGATGCAATTTGAAATCTTGTTATGCTGACTAAATGTATGCAATTAGCTCATTACAGATTATCGTATTAGTGCTTTGCATTGCCATTATCGAATGCCTTGTGATTCAAATGCTACATAAATTACACTTGTTTCGCCGTTATGGACAGCTATTAATGTTCATTTACGTTTATCATTTGGTGTTGAGACACATATATATTGTGCTAGCTTTGTTAATATAGGGAAATAAATTCACTAACTTTGCAATAAACTGGCGTGGTTATTCCTGACTGAAAGGTCAGGGTTCGCCGAAATGTATTCTGGATTAATTGTTAAGTGTTATGTTGATCAAGGTATTGCTTATGTTCGTTATTGATTATTGATTTGATGCGACTGATCGATTAAGAGTACAGAGAGTTCCCACTTAGTCAAAAGATTCATCGGCCTAAAGAGCGTCCGAACACAGGTAAATTATTACTACGGACCGCTCTATCACATTCTACCTGGATTTGATCTTCCCTGAGCTTAAGCTATCATTGTATGTAAAATACAGACTGGGTATTCTGCCGACCAGTTAGAAGCAATGGACTCGCTGCTGGTGCCAGTAGATGGTAGCAGAGGACGGTTACGTCTTTTGGGACCCTGTACTATTAAAGTACATGGTGTTGAATTAACGGTTACGCATTTTGAGACCCCATTCGAGAAGTTGAATTAGATTTTTCTAGGATAAAACTGATTGACAGAATGATGATGGGCTAGGTCCACCGCGACTTTCCCGGGATCTCGGAGCTTGCGAATGGAGAGAACGGAGGTGTGGAAACAGCGTTGGCGGTACTAGTGATGGTATGAGTGAAGTTAGGGTTTTGCGCTTGCACAGCTTATTGCCGCAGGGTGTGTGAAAAGGTTGAGAGGATTTTTTTCTTTTAAAGGATAGCGGAGGTGCGACTCCGAGTGTAGAAGTAGAGAAGTCGTCGAACTTCATAGAGATAGCGGAGGTGCGGCTCCGAGTGTGAGAGTAGGGAAGTCGTCGAACTTCATGTGCGTGTGGCGCTTTGTGCATAAAAAGGTCCACGTGGTTGTTGTTGTTGAGACGGGCCCTGCGAGGTCAAGAGACTCCGGAGTATGTTGATCCATGTTGTGGTCTGGGCGGTTTAGTAGGTTGATCGGGCGTGGTCAACGAGTCGGTACGTGTGTTAGGGAGTGAAAGAAACTTCGACTTCGGGCTTTGACAAGATTCTAAGTGCACTATAATAGATCATTGACAAGTTGAGAGTAGGTCTGCAGGTCAGATTTGCTTGCGAACGTGGGGACTGAGAAAGACGAAATAGCGGCCGAGGCTAGTGAAAGGTCCCTAAGGTCCTGAAGCGATTGTGTTACCCTTCCTGTAGTAAACCGACAGATCTGTTTTAGTTTTTGGTAGCTCGCGATACATGCAAGAAGTTGTTACGGGAGGAGGTGAGTGAAGGAGGACTAGCCACGAGGCTTTGTCAGCCGCAGTGTGTATGAGTGTGACGTCACTAGGAGCCGCGCTGGGATAGGTTGGTTGCAGAGACGGGTCGCGCATGGATTGGACGCAGTCCGTGGGGCTCGTTTGGAAGGGGAAAGGCAAGCGAAGAGTATTCCGGGAATTAAAGTCACCTATTGATTACAAATTTTGTGGAATAAAAGTGACCTATTGATCATAAACTTTGTGAAATAAAAGACGAGAAAATGAAATTCCTTAAAGCATTTAGGAGCGCGATGAAAGGGGAGTCTTACATCAAAGCGAGCGTAGGAGAAGAGACGCCGCCCGAGGGCACACCAGCTTACATTGTAATGGAGGAAAAAGGGGTAGCTCCGTGTCTTTGGCTAAAGCAATGGCACAAACTGACAGAGAAACATGGGAGCGTAGAGTTCCCGATACATGGGACATTCAATATAAGGATCCTAGAGAATCTGAGATTCACGATGTATGACATGAAGGTACCTCCAAGGCCAGCACAGTTTGAGGCTCTAGCAATCTGGGAATTAATGGCTAGACAGCAACAGAAAAATACGTTTGAAACAAGGATGAGGAAAGTAGAAAAGACACTAGCGGATGCTAGGTGGGATAATGCACAGAAGGTGTGGAGGTCAGATGTATTGCAGGGGATAAAATTGTTTCCAGCAATTACTAAGGAAGAAGAGGAGACATGTAAGAAAGCTACCTGTAAGACAGACAGGAAGTGTTCCAAGGATAGAGAGGACGAGGAAAAGTTGAGAAGAGAAGAGGAGTTAGAGGATGAGGAGTTAATAATGCAATTGCTGAATGACCGTCCACCACCTTATGCGGAGAATGGACAAGGTCCAAGTACCAGTTCTGCCCCTCCGGCACCGGTACAGAACAGTGAAACCCAGAGTTCAGGAGCGTCATCGGGATCTAAGGACCCAAGTTTACTGTTTACCCCGCAGATACCGCAGGTCAGGAGAATATATCCAGATGTGCCCATGTTGAAACCAGCAGAAAATTATCAACCGCAGATGCCAGGGTACTACAGCAGTGACAATAGTGGAGGAATGGTTCTAGAACAAACCGTAAGGGGAGTACAGAATGGTCACAATCCAACAATGATACAGGCTGAATCAACTCAGTTTATGATGCCTCAAAAGCAGATGCAGGGAGGAAACGCACATGCTCAGATGACGGGGAGTCAGATGGGCATGCCGGCAATGATGACCCATAGTATGGGAATGAACATGCCTCAGAACATGGGAAATGGACAGAACCCAGATGCGATATCGCTACCCATTACTGTAGGTCCACCGGTACCTCTGTACAGTCAGCCTAACTTAGGTATGAGCGGTCAGGGATCAATGCTGCAGAATGGGACAGAAAGGAGGTGCATAGAGAACACTCCAGGGATAACTCCTATAGCGGCTCAGCCAAATGGATCTGGATCCTTGATGGAGTTTAGTCCCATATGTGCTCAGTCTACACTGGTGAGGTCGAGTCCCCCACTGATAATACCTTTAACATCGAATACTGAAAAGTTGCCGCAACCATCAATGGCAGTCGATGTGAATGCTACACTGATGGGGGTAAATGCGCAACAGCTGACACAGTGGTTCAACAGTTTGAATTCCACACAAAGTTCAGACAGTGGGAAAGGAGAAGATTACTTGAATAGGATGAGGCTGAACATGGAAGCACAAGAATTGGTGGAAGGGACTATGGGTGTGAATAGGTTAGAGTCCTACACGGAAGAGGAGCTGAGGTACCTATGTCCAAAGATTACGAAAGAAGTGAACAAGGTACATAAAAGTTTGCAGGAAGTAGCGGACAGAAACGGGATTGACATAGGCAAGATGAAACACTTGAGCAGAAGCTATATGTTGGATTTTGGGGCCACAGATTTTGAACACATGAGGTCAGCAGGCATGAAGGCACACCTTAGAGAATTGTTGCAGAGTGCACAAGTGTGGAGGTGCTTAGACAAGTGGGAAAGCAGGTGGGTAAAGAGGAAGGAAAAGAGGAGGGACAGTGCTACAGAGCATAATGAGAAAAGACCACAAAGCAGCGAGACAGTAACCATGTTACCAATGAGGGAGACAGCAGGGGGAAAATTAATACATGTACCATGGCACAGAAGCGACATTCAGTCATTTACGGATGATTTTCCCAAACTGAGAGAGAAGCCGATTGAATGGTATCAACAGACTGATAGGTTTGTGAAGCTTGCAAAATGTCTCTGGGAAGACCTGAGTACTCTCTTTGAGATTGTGGTTCCAGCAGATTTGTGGGAGGATTGCAAAAGAGCTGTAGGTTGGCCGACAAGTGAACCAGAGAGAGACAGGGAGACGGGTGCACCATCACCTATGGTGATGAGCTTGTACTATAAGGTGACTGAGCATTTGAAGACGAAGGTTGCCGCGAAAAATGTGGATTGGCAGAAGATTGATCGAACTGCCCAAGAGGCTAAAGAATCGATTCATAGTTACTATGAGAGGTTGTTGAAGGCGTTCAAGAATTACAGTGGCACGGAAACAATCGAGGCGAAGGATATGCTTAATTTTGTGTTTAGATTTGTGGAAGGGTTGAGACCAGAGATAAGTCAGATGATAAAGTCGCATTTGATTTGCTGGCAGTCGAAACCGATTGATGAAGTCTTGAATTATGCGAAATATTGTAGCGACGAAATTGAGGTGAAACAGAAAAAGCTGAAAGAGAAGGTGATGATGATGCAACTTAAGGCAGCTCAGACAGGTCTGCAAGGTTTGCAAGGGATGCAAGGGTTCCAACAGCAGGTACCGCAACCGCAGCCGCAGTTGCAGGGAAACATGGCGTTTCAGCCACAGGCGAGAGGCAGAGGCAGAGGAGGTTTTGTGAATAATGGTCCGGATTTAAACACTGTTGTGACGGGTGTGCAGGCAATGAAGAAGGTGATGCCGTGTCACGTGTGCGGAATTGTCGGTCATTGGAAACGCGAGTGCCCGATGGTGGCGCAGGAAGGTGCAGGTGCAGGTGTTGGTCAGCAAAACAATGATGTCAATGCCTTTCAGACAATGAGGGGACCGAAAATGAGAGGTCCAAACCCAAATTTTCAGACCATAAATCAATTGCAGGGATTGCAACCTATGCAGCCGCAGCAGATGCAGATGCCTCGTATGCAGATGACGCAAATGCAGCCGATGCAACAGCAGTTACCCATGGTACCTAATCAGCAAATGCAAATACCTTTGGCACCAATGAGTCAGCAGCAAGTGATGGTTCCTCCACAGGTCTAGGGTCAGGTAATGAGTACAAATGGCACCGTACAACAGTTCCCATTACACAGTGAGAGTGGAATAAACAATGTATGGGAGAGTGAGAGCTCAGAAGAGGAAGGAGATTGTGTGCTTGCAGCATCCTTGGAAGTTGATCAAAAGGGTCCGTACGTAGAGGGAAGAGTAATGGGTCATCGTGTTTCATTCTTGGTGGACACGGGAGCCACACGTTCAACTGTTAAGAGCAGTGAAGTACCAAATTTGCCACTCTCAGGGAGGACAGTTCAAGTGGTGGGAGTAGCAAACAGACATCTGACGAACCCAATTACAGATCCGGTACCAGTCAGCATCGGTAACTATCAAGGGGTGCATCAGTTTGTGATATGTGACTCAAGCCCAATAGCACTGTTAGGGAGAGACCTATTGTGCAAATTGGGATGTTCGATCATGTGTTCGAACGAAGGAATAACGATACAGACGAGCAGTGATGGGGAAGAAGAGGACAGTGTAGAGGGGGATGAAATGGAAACAGTAGATGAAGAGTATCCTCTGATTTGTCTTTTCCCGATGATAACTGAAGAAGATATTCCAGCTGAATTACGGGAGACAGTCGGAAAGGAAGTGTGGGACATGACAGGGAAAGAGGTGGGATTGATGAAAGGAGTGGAACCAGTGAAAGTGACTGTAAAGCCCAATGCAATCTTTCCCCAGACCCCACAATACCACATGGCACAAGACACCCTCATGAAAGTTGCTCAACTTATTGACGAATTTGTAAAGCAGGGAGTACTGAAAGAAGTGTTAAGCAGTCCATGTAATTCACCAATAATGGGACTAATAAAGCCGAGTGGAAAGGTCCGACTCGTGCAGGACTTGAGGAAAATAAATGACATCATAGTCAAATGCTGCCCAGTAGTACCGAATCCAGCTGTGATAATGTTTCAAATCCCTTGCGATGCCGAATGGTTCTCGGTCATCGATTTGTCACAAGCATTCTTTTTTGTGCCTCTTCATGAGGACAGTCAATTTCTCTTTTGTTTCAAATTCCTAGACAGAGTGTACAGTTGGTGTCGAATTCCTCAAGGATTTTCTGAGTCACCGTCGATATTCAATCAGATTCTAAAGAGAGACTTGGAAGAGTTAGAGTTGCCATTCGAGTCAACCCTAGTACAGTACATTGACGACCTACTGGTTGCATCAAAGACAGAAAGTGGCTGCACAGCCGATACCATTGCTCTGTTGAACCATTTGGGAAGGAATGGACACAAGGTGTCTCCTTCCAAATTACAGTTCTGTCAGAAGAAAGTGAAATACTTGGGTCACCAAATAGAGAAAGGGTCACGGAGAATAATGAAGGAAAGAATTACAAGCGTGCTTCAAATGAGTCCACCAAAGACAAGGAGGGAGGTGAGGAAGTTTTTGGGAATGGTGGGCTACTGTCGCCAGTGGATTCCCAACTTCTCGACTCTAGCGAAGCCTTTACTGAAACTGACCCAGAAGGATGCTTTGGATCAAATTGAGCTGAAAGGAGATGAGATGGATGCTTTTGTCGAATTGAAAGAGTGCATGTGCAGGGCTCCAGCTTTAGGTATGCCTGATTACACAAAGCCTTTCACATTGTTTTGCCATGAACGTGATGCATGTTCTTTGTCTGTCTTGACTCAAGCCCATGGTGGCGTAAACAGACCAGTAGCGTATTTTTCAGCTACTTTGGATCCGGTCGCAGCAGCACTCCCAGGGTGTTTGCGCGCCGTAGCAGCAGTTGGTATCAGCCTTACTCAGAGTGAAGGAATAGTGATGGGACACCCAGTAACAGTCATGGTCCCTCACTCAGTTGAGATACTTTTGACCCGCTCCCGAACGCAACACATGACTGGAGCAAGACTCACAAGGTATGAAACGATCATTCTGGGCTCACCGAATGTGCAGCTGAAAAGGTGCACTACGTTGAATCCAGCAACCTTGCTTCCTGGAGAAAATGCCGAAATTGAGAACGCTGAAGACGTCGAGCATGACTGCCTTCAGGTGACTGAATTTTGCACAAAACCCCGACCGGACATTAAGGATACTAAACTTGATGAAAATGACCAAATTCTTTTTGTTGATGGTTCATGTCTAAGAGACGGGATGGGGATTTTGAAAGCAGGATACGCTGTATGTACTGTGACAGGTGTCTTGGAAGCGGGATGGCTTCAAGGAGTCTATTCTGCACAAGTAGCAGAACTTGTAGCCCTTACCAGAGCATGTCAACTGTCTGCATTGATGAAAGTCACCATTTACACTGATAGCCAATATGGGTTTGGGATTGTGCATGACTTCGGACAACTATGGTCACAGAGAGGTTTCCTGACTTCTTCAGGATCCCCAGTGAAGAACGGGGAAAGGATAAGGGAATTGTTACATGCCATTCAAGTGCCAGCTGAAGTTGCAGTGGTAAAGTGCAGTGCTCACACGAAAGGACAGGACTATGGGCCTGATTCTAACTTTGGAGGACGGTGTTAAACCGTCCCAAAAGTGGCGGATATACCACCTACCGTATTACGAGTCCATTATATCATATGGAACTCGTAATACGGTAGGTGGTATATCCGCCACTTTTGGGACGGTTTAACACCGTCCTCCAAAGTTAGAATCAGGCCCTATGTTTCTCTGGGAAATGCATATGCGGATCAAGTCGCAAGATTTTGTGCCTTGAACTGTATATTACTCAGAGATGAGTGGAATTCGATAAGTGAGCCAGAACTAGAACCAGCTGAAGCATTTGCCTTGAAGGTCGTAGATACAATAGAGGAACTAAAAGCACTACAGAATAATGTCAGGGAGGATGAAAGAGATTCCTGGATTAAATCACAATGTATAAAGAGACAAGACGAGTTATGGGTTTCACATGAGGGAAAATTTGTTTTGCCAAATAGTCTCCTATCACAGCTTGCGCGGTTCTATCATGGGCAAGCTCACCTAGGGAGAGATGCCATGATAAGATTGTTAAAAACTGATTGGTTTAACCCCAGATTTCGTCAAGCTGCAGAAGCAGTTTGCCATCGATGTGTCACTTGCCAGCAGATGAACCCAGGAAAGGGAACAGTTGTGAACGCGAGTCACATTGGTAGGGCAAGCGGGCCTTTTAGTCGTATGCAGATGGACTTCATTGAGATGCCCGTGCATGGAGGTTTGAAATATGTGTTGGTGATTGTGTGCATTTTTAGTCACTGGATTGAGGCATACCCCACACGTAGAAATGACAGCCTTACAGTTGCAAAGCTATTGTTGAGAGAGTTAATACCACGTTTCGGATTCCCGATCTCTTTAGAATCAGATAGGGGAAGTCACTTCAACAACGAGGTGATAAAGTTACTTTGCGAAGCGCTGAACATTGAGCAAAAACTGCATTGTAGCTATCGCCCTGAAGCATCAGGATTGGTGGAGCAGATGAATGGTACACTGAAATCAAGAATGGCGAAAATATGTGCATCGACAAACTTGAAATGGCCTGACGCATTACCCTTAGTGCTAATGTCAATGAGAAACACCCCTGATAGAAAAACTGGATTGTCCCCGCACGAAATTCTCATGGGCAGGGCTATGAGACTTCCTGCAGTTCCCGCAAACGCGCTTTTGAATATTACAGATGATATGGTGTTAGACTACTGCAAAGGACTGGCTGACGTGGTTCGCTCTTTCTCTCACCAGGTGGAAGCGACCACCTTGCCACCGATCCAAGGTCCAGGACACGCACTGAAAGCAGGTGACTGGGTCGTGGTAAAGAAGCACGTGAGAAAGTCGTGTCTGGAACCCCGTTGGAAAGGCCCTTTCCAAGTGATCCTGACGACAACTACCGCTGTGAAGTGTGCGGGGGTTCCCAACTGGATTCACGCCAGTCACACAAAGAAGGTGTTGTGTCCCACAGATGAGGAAGTTGAAGCGCTGAAATTGCCAGTGCCTGATAAAACAGTGCTGAGTGCTGAGACAGAACAAAACCGAACTGAAAACGGACAGGCAGAAGCAGGAGAAAGAGAGATATTATTGGAGAACGAAGAGTCCGACTCACTTGGGGAAGACCAAGGAGAAAGTTCAGACAGCGACGAAGAAGCTGCAGGTGACAAAGAACCTGAAGCAGCTGAGGGTAGCAAAAAGCCTGAAGCAGCTGAAGGTGACAAAGAACCTGAAGCAGCTGAAAGTGATACAGAGCCTGACGAAAGTAACGGTGACGAAGGGCTCGAAAAAGGTGAAAAGGCAGGAGAGCCTGATCAGAAGAGGGCTTTCCCAGAAACAGACGATACAGAAAAAGAAAAGGAGAACGTGATCGATTCCCCTGAAGGAGGGGACAAGGCAGAGCAGAACGAAAAAGCTCAAACCTCTACAGAAAAGGTTGCAGGTCCATCAAATGGACATGGTGCAAAGAGGAGACTAAGTATATCACCAGTAAAACAAAGGTCCGGAGAAGGTTTGAACGACGGAGAAAGGCCAAAAGTAAAAGAGAAAAGAAAAGAAGTGTCTGTCGTGGTACCAACCTCGAGTGAAGAAAAGGACTTGACAAAAGAGGAAAGTACCAGCGAGGCAGAATCGAAAAGAGAAGCAAAATTGAAAAGGAAAAGGATACCAAACAGAAGGTATTCCGGTCCAGAATGGGCATATGCAGTCAATGATGATTGGACTGACGAGTTTGTATCTCTAAGCATCGAGAACGAAGAAGAGGAAGAGGAAGAGATACCAATAGAAAAGAAAAGTTTTATGGACAGTGTTGATTGAAAGGGTGATAAATGATATTGCTTGCTACAATCTAACGTGAAACAAACAACCAGCTGAGACATTGCTAAACCGGATGAGACATTTGCTTAACAGATAAGGACTGAGTTATTGCCGAATTGAGACAAATGCTGCTAACCGATAAGTGACTTGGCTCTTGGAGAAGACGGTGTGAACATTGCGCTCGTTCAGCTTTGTAACTGAATTGCTAAATAAGTTTAATTTATAAGTGCTTCTAGCTCTCTGATTCTATACAGATCATGACGCAAAACAATAGAAAGAAATATTGTAAATATGTGTGTATAGGCTTGGTAATTACATGTGTACTAATAATAATGGCAATTGTGCTTGGAATGCATGGAAAGGGTGAGAATGAGAATATTGAGGCTTCTACTTTTGCTCCTGTTACTGTCACTGAACTAACTGCATTGAAAAGGTTAGCAATGGATGAGAGACTCTTGCATGATAGGAAAGAGCTTTCGTATAATGTTTTCTATCGCTTACTAACAGAATATGTTGAGACAATGGATGCGAAAGATTGTTATGTGTGTACCCAGATACCGACATCAGTGAAGGAAGGGGTGACATATCACCACATGCCTCTTACATACGGGATTACATGTAGTATAGTAATGTCTAGGTTTTATGGTCAAACTAACATACAGTATTTTTACTCAAATTATGATGTTACCTTTGCTTATGTTCCTATAATAGCGCAGCTAAGCCAGACTGCAAAAGATTGGGATGCAAAAATTATGAGGGAATTTTTCGAGCCAATGCAACCTTTTGAAACGGCTCATGCTCATAGGGAAAATCTTACCTGCTCACTCTCTGCAGTAGAAATAAGCTTTTTAGATCGCACAGATGATAGAAGGGCTCAAATGAAGGCGAAATTAGAAAAGGAGTTACATAAGAGGACTTCAGTAGATAATTATGATTTTGCTGCAATAAAGACACAAGGGAAAATTGCTTTAGATGCTTGGCATGTAGGGAAGTTTTGTATATATCGAGGTGAATCTTATTATGACAACATTTTTGTAGGGGCGAGTGAGTGTAAACACACGTTTATCTTTAAAGCCAAATGGACATTCATGATGGACGGACTTGACCCTGTCATTCCAGGTGTATATTACATTTGTGGGTATAATGCCTATTATCGTCTTCCAAAGGGATGGTGGGGGAGATGTTATTTGGGTATAGTGTTCCCAAAGGTTTATCAACTGGATGACCTATCGATGATTCAAAAGACATCTGGATCCCATCGTATCCAGAAAAGAGAGACCGCAGCTGCTGTGGTAGGTGATATATTTGGAGCCATGATTCCTTCATTGGGAGTTGTGTTGAATTCCATCAAAATAAGAAAGTTGTCTACTATAGTGGATAACATGTTGACAAAGTTTTAAGGTGCTATAATCCTGATAGATGCTGAACTTGCAGCGGAAAGAGCTATGACTCTTCAAAATAGGCTTGCTTTAGACATTCTTTTAGCAAAGGATGGCGGTGTTTGCAAAATGCTTGGTGCGCGACACTGTTGTACCTATATACCTGACAATAGTGTGAAAATTAAAACTATGCTTGCTAATCTAACAAAAGAAAGTGCAGATTTGAAGGAACTGAAAGAACCAGGAGTGTGGGAGAAGGTTGGAAAAGGACTTGCTTCAGTGGGACACTGGATTGGGGGAATTTGGAATGGAATATTGTTAAAAATAATAGAGGGAATTTTAATAGTGATAATTTGTGTATTTGGAATTTGGGGAATAAAAAGGGGAATAATAATGATTATGGAAAGAATAAAAAGAAGAAAGGAGGAGAAAATTATGAAAAGAATGGCAGAAGAATACAAAGCACAAACTAGGGGAACTAAAAGGAAAAGAGAACTGACAGAATTTTAATGGAATAAAATTTGTGGGCTTAATTTGTGTGATGACAAGTAGTCATCAGAGGAGGGATTGATGAAGCAGAAAATGAAGGTTTTGATTTATTAACGCAGTGTGAAATAATCATGTGTGACTTTAACCGAACTAATAAAGATTGTACGGGGACAAAATGTGCCCTTAGAGTAGTTTGCCAACATTTATACGCGTGCTTCATATAACGTGGTGTATTAGAATTGCACTAATCCGACATAATCGTAAACGTGTGCTACGATTTGCTTGTTTGAAATGCTTTAGCTTAGCATTACTTTAGTGGAGGCTTTGGCCTAGTGGCCTGGTCTCACGGTTTAGATGCTCGTATTTTTTTTCCAATGTGCTATTAAACGTGTATTTCTGCTTGAAGCTGTACTTTTCCACAGAAACTGTTCACATGCTTATCTTAAAGTTTCGTGCCAGCCTGGCATATTTTCTTCTTACTTCAAGGTCGACTTGCAGGTGCGGACAATGGAGGCTCTGAAAGTGAGCTAATTGGTAGACAATGTTGCAACTTGCGTACCCATCTCCAAGGATAATGTATGCTTAAGTAAAAGCTTGAGAACTGTCGTTTTTGATTGGACAATTTGAAGCTAACCTATGAACCCTCCAATGGAGACCCTACTGGATTCGAACTGTTGTCTATAAAAACCAGGTGCACGAGAAGAAGGTAGCCTTTTGCAGCCATTACCAGCTCGATACCCGCCATTTTGCAGACTTCGTAGCTATTATGGCCCACTTTGCTGCAATGCCATTTTGAGAGACTTTGATGCTTTCTCTAATCGAGAGAAAGAGACTTTAATGATTCTGGCCCTAGAGACTTTAACTTTGAAATGCCCTTTGCATGAAGTAGTAGTTTTACCTTGCCGCCGTGAGGCAATTGCCCCGTCCACCCCTGCCCCTTTGCCCCGTCCCATGCTGATCGAAACGGTACCCATGCTGACCGAAGAATGGTACCTGTGAGACGAAGACTTCCTTGTATGCTGATCGTAATTGGTAAATATGAAAGGAAATTGTACAATTGCATTGTGTTTCTTTTAGGTAACCAACTGCTGATTTTGATAAGATCCCTAGCTAGGAGTTTTCTAAATTTATGTTGCTAAATTGTTTTTGCATGAAGTCCCACATGCCGATGCTAATTTGAGGTTAGATGAGGATTCCATATGTTGCACGATGCAATTTGAAATCTTGTTATGCTGACTAAATGTATGCAATTAGCTCATTACAGATTATCGTATTAGTGCTTTGCATTGCCATTATCGAATGCCTTGTGATTCAAATGCTACATAGATTACACTTGTTTCGCCGTTATGGACAGCTATTAATGTTCATTTACGTTTATCATTTGGTGTTGAGACATATATATTGTGCTAGCTTTGTTAATATAGGGAAATAAATTCACTAACTTTGTAATAAACTGGCGTGGTTATTCCTGACTGAAAGGTCAGGGTTCGCCGAAATGTATTCTGGATTAATTGTTAAGTGTTATGTTGATCAAGGTATTGCTTATGTTCGTTATTGATTATTGATTTGATTCGACTGATCGATTAAGAGTACAGAGAGTTCCCACTTAGTCAAAAGATTCATCGGCCTAAAGAGCGTCCGAACACAGGTAAATTATTACTACGGACCGCTCTATCACATTCTACCTGGATTTGATCTTCCCTGAGCTTAAGCTATCATTGTATGTAAAATACAGACTGGGTATTCTGCCGACCAGTTAGAAGCAATGGACTCGCTGCTGGTTCGGAATACTGCAGTTGTAAATTTGAAGGGAAGGCAATTTATTACACTTCTTGCTGTTTTTCACACATTATGACTCTGCACGCAGTCATTGGCTATTTCCCGTTTTTTTAGACATTGTGAGGTTAAATTTGTTAAACTGACACTGTTGCTTTGCCTCGGAACTGATGATAAATATCTTCTCAATTACGTTGTATCATATTTATGGGCTGCCTAGCCACCCCTAAGAGAGGGACCTCTTCTGTTGAGTCTGTTCTTTGTTTTTATGTATGTTTTTTAGAGTTGGACGTTGCTTTTGACCTATTTCCTGTATGGAGACGTTATTTGACTGATTTTGCCCTGAGCTTAATCTAGGTTGATACCTCACTGTCTGTGTCCTCTGATATGTTTTACATACCTGCATTTTTTAAATGTTTCTGTGGCTGACCGTTTTTAGTTAGATGTTGGATTGCACAAATGTTCCTTTGCATGTGAACTTTAATATAGCCCCACTCTGCGCTGATGCATCAATTGTCTGTTTTTTTCCTGAACAGTACTTGTGGAGAGCTCCTTGACTGTACTCTCGGCTTATTTTTCTTGCCATATGTTTTATTATGATACTGTCTTGCATCTGCAGAAATTATAGATGCCAACACTTATGTGATGTTTGCCATCAATATGTTTTTTGATTGTACTGTATATGTTTTAAGTATATATGAAATTATGTTTTAACCAGCTGTTGGTTTACTTATTGTAAGGCTGATAGCTGAAACAATAAACATTTCACTAGAGGTGATAAAATGACTTTCTGTATAAGGATGAGTGCAATGGAGGTTTAATCTCGAGGGACATCGCTGAGAGGAGCAGGGTGAATGATAGATAATGAGCAATTATTATTAAGTACCACAATGCTGTTTATATAGTGTGCCGCATGAACTATTATTATCCCACAGAAATGCATATTTGGTATTTCTACAGAGTATGCCTAGATCGGCACATCTGACTGTCAAAAACTAAATGCTCCATTTCTCCCTTAGTAACTTGTGAAGTTATCCCGTAGGGAGGTCTTTGATTGTCTTGGTGGGCTGCTGCATATGGTCAACTTGTTTGATATTACAGCTGTGCTGCGTTTGTCCTTCAACTGTCTCAACCAGGATCCCGCTTGAAAAAATAAAATTAGATCACTTGCGAGGTGAGAATGTGCAGTTGGCCATGCTGGAAAAGAGCCTTCTAGGGCTTCTTGCTTGGAAGTACACTGAATGTCTGGATTAATCTGTCTCTGTGCTAGGATGGGCACAGTGCACTGGGACCCAGATTGGAAGCTTTGAGAAAAATATGCGTCACATCTCAAGAATAGTTGCTGGGAACAGAACCTGGCTGCTGCACACTCTATTCCAGCACCAGCTCATCTGGGAACCTAACACATTTAGGGTGGAAGTTTCATGTATGTGTGGAGAAGTGTGGCACAATGGTTAGAGTGGCAGACCCTGAAGCAGAGATCTGGCTCAAGACCAGGGTTCAAGTCCCGCTTCGGCAGGTCTTGGGCTCAATTCCCTTGGACCAGATAATTCTCGCCTCAGTGCCTAATCTAATTAATGGGTCCAACTCTGGGCAATAGCTTGCTTAATTTCCACAACGGCCCCAACAGCGCTTGGATGCCTGGCTTCACCCTGGGGGCACCTCACAGGGAAAAGCCAGGAGGGGTTCCATAGCGGTATGAGTACAGCGCCTTGAGACCCTAACGGGTGAGTAGTGCGCTATACAAGTGCAAAATTTACATTTATTTACATTTACATGTACTTGCATCAGTGATTTTTCATCTCCTTCTCCTCCAGAACTTCATGTTTGGCGCAGTTGGTCACAGTTTTCTCTTGACATCAGTGTCTAGAGACTGAGTTAGTTAGTAGGCCCTGATAAACGCCTTCGGTCAGTCTTTTAAGTTCCATAGTAAATAATAATATTTTGCAATTGAATCAAACAGGCTTTAGGAAAGATTGGTCAATTGTAGATAATGTTTTAATCCTCTGTATGAGCTAACAATGGCTTATGCAAGTCTCTTCTCTCTTTATGTATGCTTCGTTGTCTAGTCTACTCATTAGCATTTGATTAAGTAGGTGGCAATTAAAATTGGCAGAAACTGTCTCTATGGGGACTATTCATTGCTCTTTTGAATTTAGTTACACTCATATTTAAGTTAAGGCTGGCTTGAGTCTCCTAAAATTGATTCCCCCGCTAATAAAAACTGGTAATGGACTTAAACAAAGGGTTTGGAGAGAGAGACTAATTTTATTTGCAAGACATTTGACAACATGAACATAATAAGGTGGTTCTAGGCCCATCATGTTAGAGGTTCTAAGTAGTAGTTACCACCTGTCCGAGTTTGGCCTGAGCAGCTTGAGTGTGGACTAATCTGTTTTTATATCAAAGAACACCAGCCTTGAAGAGGTAGGGAAAGCCTGGTATATCATTGTATGGATTTTACTTCAACAAAATGTGAATTTTTAGGGAGGACTTCAAGTTTCCAGAGTGAGCAGAAGTTGCAAAACATGTGTTATGGGCAAAAGCGCCTATCTGGGAGGAGTGTGTCATATACACACACACACATATATATATATATATATATATATATATATATATATATATATATATAAAAAAAATGATGGAGACCTGTATATTTGTACTGGCAGTGGCATAGTATGTGCATAGCAGGAAGTTCATTTCTAGACAGAGCAAGGCTAGCACCAGGTAAGCATGTTAGTTAAATGATCCAACATTGATAAATGCAAATTGCTGTATACAGGGGTGCTGTGAACTATGTTACAGTGGGAACAAAGTCTTCCGATTCTGTACAACTAGTGGGTGGGAAATTAACAGGGCACAACACCAAGTATGTGTATCCTCTGATGGTATAAACACTGTAAACGGCAAGGAAAACTAAAGAATCATTTTTTTCCAAAGCCTAAGGTTGAAGATACGTCTCTGAAAGCAGTTATCTTACTTTCTCCTCATGCAGATAGTAGCAGATGGTCCAGTTTAATGTATGACTCCTTTCACCTGTCAAGGCCTTTTAGACAGTAACACCTAAGAGCTTATTGCAGTGGGGCCTTAAGGACCATAGTGTAATTGATGTTTGCTAAAACGCTAAGACTGGCAGAAAGTGTCAAACATGACAGAGAGTGGCTTGTTAACAGTATCCTCATGGCCCCTGCAACATCTATTCTATGTCAATATTAAAAGGAGAAGTACTTTATAGTAGTTGGGTCGTGCACACACACATTTTGGGAAACGGTGTTCTGAAATTACCACAATTGATAAGCTAGGTATGGAAACTGAAGCTGTAAGATCACAAAGAACTGAGAATATGTGGTATGTGTGAGCATTCCACTGAGATTACAAGAATGTATGCCATGTATTCATTCAGTCATTCATTAATTCTCTGTCTCTCGTTTTCCCTGTCTCCTTCCCCTGCTGTCTCACAGCAATGCAATTGAAAAAGCCAAAAATGAAACGGAGATGCTTGAAAAATACATCAGCAGGCTGGACCCCAAAGACCTGGTCCCATTGCCTTCGGTCGATGAAGGCATGTCCTCCGTTGACTTTAGCCTGGTAATGAATACAGCTAAATGTCTAGCTCTTAGTATGGCACACCTCTGTTTTCCATTTAGTTCTTTAAGTTTTTTATTTATAATCATCAGTCACCACCACATATTGAACACTTTGTACCAAAGACACATGAGAGGGTGGCTTCTTATGGAACAGGGCAGAGTCATGGCACGACACATGAGCCCGGGGGGCTAGAGCTTTGTGATTCTTAGCCAAGCAAGAAGAAGCCACATAATTAGATCATACAAATCTTGTGGAAATAGCTGCCCTTTGTCTTTTCCAAGCGGGAAGTTTGCAGTTTCAGTATTTCTTTTTTTTCTTCATTTTTTGGGTGGTCAGGCTCGAGGAAGACGCAAATCCAAGTCTCGCGGCTCAATTACAGATCGTCTGCACACCTTGACAGTGGAACAGAAGTGTGAAATAGCTCAACGGGAGCTAGATGAGATGAAGGAAGAAGTGGCGAAACTTAAGCAGCATTCTGATGTTTTCATGCACAACCACAAGGTACAACCCCCCCCTCCTTTACTCCCCTAATTGCATCTTCTCCCATGTTGTTGTTATAAAGTCTACAAGAATCCATCTTCTGGCAGCAAAAGCTGTAAGCCATTTTGTGATACAAGAGCACAGTAGAGATGTCTTTAGCGTGTTTGATCATCTCACATTCTTGATATGATTGTGAAAGCACTAGTGGGAAATCCTTGTTCTCACTCACAGCTCCTCACATGCTCTGGACTTGACTCGAGAAGTGGGTTAGGGTTATGTCCTCTTCAATCTATGATAAGTGTGATGGAAAGCTGCGCAGAACACATGCTTGCAATAACTAAGAAATATCTCCCGACCCATACACAAAATTCTTCTTAGTGGAGAAAAATAAGTCATATCCCAATAACTATGGTGAATTCTTACAAATCATGCTGTTAATTCTAGAGCTTCCTGAAAATGTGTAGTTTTGTTCTATTAATGCTGAGGAGGTATTTTATGTTGATGCCAGGGGTCGCCCAACCTCACCCACTATAGTCTTGGGCCTCAAATCTGAAATAGAGCTAGTGATTAACCATGGAGGGATAAATACTCACCCCGTTTTATCCTCAATAATTTCCCATTTATTATTGGAACACACTTATTTACTACACTTTCGTTTTTAACTTTCTAGAGTATTTACAACTACCAACACAGGCACAGTGAGGAAAAAAAAATCTTATCTGCATTTCAGCATACACATAATACACAAAACGCAAAGATAAAACAATCAACAACTATTAAATCATTGCTCAATCCCACACATTTCCTTATAAACCGATTTAATACAAATTAACGGCCAATTGTATCCAGTCCAGCTGATTTGATCCGTTTGCTAATGTAGTCCATAAAGAAGGGCTTTTCGGCGAATGGCGACGTTGTTGATGGTTGGTTGCACAGTGGATTCTGAGTGTGCCGAACCATGACAGAGTTGTGGCGTGTGAGTGACAGCTTCCTTCTACCCATCATCAATGATGGTTTCATATTCATCTATTATTTACTGAATGGAGAATGAGACACATTCTGGTGCCAGATTTATTAGGCAGTGCGCTCCTGGGGGGCTTCTGGCCTCCAATTTCTTCACCCTCACATCCTGGCATGGACAGTGGTTTTTTTTCCTAGGCAGTAGGGAATAAAACATGTAAAAAATCTGCAGGGATCTAAACAAATCTACATGTGGCGTAAGGCCAGAACTTCTGACTGTAGGAAGCTGGCCTGGTCACCTTATACCAGGTCCATTTATCCCTTTATTAGTGAAGTGTAGGCAGTGTCTAGAAGCCAGGCTCTCTAGCGGTAGCTGTGGATGAGCAGCCAAGGCTTATCTAGGAGACATGCAAAGCTCATGCAATACCACCGTATCGACACAGCACTTACACACATGAAAGAAAACACTCAGTGTTACAAAAATAAAGGGTCTTTATAATAGTAACACATACCAAAAATTCTATATAGGCAATACCCCAACAGGAGGTAAGTAAACAAAGTAAATATGTACGTCAGTACTCAGAAATAGGCATAAAAAGCAATAGAAAACAGTACAATAGTAATAGACAATAGTGACCCTATTGGGAACCCAAACCATACACTAAAAAAATGGAATTTGAATGCAGGCCCCCCTCCCAGGTAAGTGGAATCTCTAGAGGGGAGCTGGAGTAACTAGGAACCCCAAAAGGTAGGTACCACAGAGCCCCCCAGGGACCAGGAAGAAAGCAGTAAGTTACTGTTTTCTGATGGATACAACTACCTGTGGATTCCTCACCTAATGAATACTCCCATGGCGCCAGCATTCGACGGAAATCTTCTTACTAGTCTCTGCACGTCGACGAGGACGTCACTCTAGCCCACGCGACGCAGTCTGACGTCATACAGTCAATAAGAGGTCCTCGACGACGTGCGGATGTCAGTTCCCTTTTTTCCGTGCATTCGAAACGGTTATCTTCGAGGGAGCAACTGTTACTTTTGTGGTTACAGTGTATTTTTGCTGCGTAGTCTTTCGCTGTGGTAATAATGTTGCAGAGAAAGTCTGGATTCAAGCCTTGTCGTGAGTGTGGAGGCAAGATGTCGGTGACGGATCCTCATTCCGATTGCCTTTGGTGTTTGAGCTCCGACCACGACGTCTCGACTTGTGATTCATGCCAGCACATGAATCCAAAGGCCCTCAAGGAACTGCGAAGGAGCGAAGCTGTTTATGGCGAAATCGAAGGAGAAGCATCACAAGAAGTCTTCTTCTCCAAGACATCGGCGTCATCGAGACTCCCGGCGCCGTAGAGAATCTCAGCGTCATTCGAAGGAGACTCGTTCCAACTTCACCTGGACAGGCGTCGGTGATTTAGGTATTGGAGCCTCAGGTGTTTTCTCCGGCGTTGCAGACGTCGAGGCCGGCGTCGGGGTCGCCTCCGAGACAGGCACCCCAGTATCCGGCTTTTCCCACCCCTGGAGCCGATAGTTCCGCATTCTTGAATGCGATGTATGCCATCTTCCAACAGATGGCTCCAGGGGGTGCTCCGGCTGGGCCTTTGGCCTTTTCATTGGGTGATCCTGCGCCTCTACGGCCGGCACCCTTTATGCCCTTTCTCCCTTTTGGGAACGTGGGCTCGGCGCCAGTGTCGGCGCCGGTGGCCGCTCCGGTGGCTTCAGAGGGATTGGCCCCGGGGATTTCCATCCCGTCGACGTCGACGTCGGGATTTCGGCCTGTGACTCCGGTGGGTCCATCTGCTTCAACTGCTCTTTCGTCGGCGCCGAAGTTACCTGTGGCGCCGGACGCGGCGTCGGTGGCTTCTGAAGATCGGCGCCGATCTTCGACTTCGGCGGAGGCATTGTCGACTCCGCGTATTGAACAACGGCTTCATTCGAGGAGACGTGCTCTCCGTGTATTAGAGGAGCAGGAGTACCAATGAGCCCTGGAGGAAGGAGAGCTAGAGGACTCGGGTGATGGGCTGCGTGGTCTGGAGTCGGCCAGTGGGCTGGACACTTCCCCTGAGTGGGATCTTTCGTCCCCGGGAGAATACACTGAGGAGGCTGCTTCCTTTCATGCAGTGGTACGGAAGGCAGCTAGTTTTTTGGACCTGCCTTTGCCGGTGGTGGAGGCTAAACAAAACCTTCTAACAGAGGTGCTACATCCGGCCTCAGCTGCGGCGGAGCCTCTTTTGCCATTTAATGACGCTCTGCTGGATCCGGTGTTAGAGGTGTGGAAGAGGCCGGCATCTTCCCCAGCAGTTCACAGAGCCGTGGCCAGGAGGTATCGGGCGGCTCCGACTGACCCTGGTTTTCTGTCTAGGCACCCTACGCCGGAGAGCTTGGTGGTGCAGGCCTCCTGTTCATCTAAGTCAGCGCCTGGTTCTTTCCCGACGGTGCCTGGGGACAGAGATTCAAAGAAACTAGAGGCGCAGTCCAAGAAGATTTTTTCGTCCTGCAGTCTGGCGTTGAAGGCCACCAACGCAACCTGTATCCTGGTGAGGTATATTCATGCTCTGATGGATGACATTTCCTCATCATTTACAGAGCTTCCCCAGGGTCTTTTGGATCTTGTTTCAAATGCCCATGCTGCTGCGACCCAGATTATCCAGACAGGACTGGATACCACCGACTCGGTAGCCAGAGCAATGGGCACAACTGTAATGGCAAGGAGACAGGCCTGGCTCCGTAACTCGGGCTTTTCTGCGGATGTACAGTCCACATTGTTGGATCTCCCGTTTGATGGGGACAAACTGTTTGGAGCCAAGGCTGATTCGGCCTTGGAACGTTTTAAGGAGAGCAGGGCCACGGCTAAGTCGTTAGGGCTCCAATCTCCTTCTTCCACGGCCTCTTCCAGATTTTTCAGGAGGTTTCGTGGATTTGGGCGTGGCTCTTCCTCCTCTTCCTTTCGGGGAAGATATCAGCAACCTGCCTCTTCCCATCCCTATAGATCTTTTAGGGGGAGAGGTAGGGTCCGCACCAGAGAAGCCTCTCAGCAGCACTCTGCCTCTTCCTCATCCTCTGGCGGGGTGCAGCAGGGGAAGCAGCCTTAGGCTTCCACCATTTCCCACTCACTCCTCTCCTGTAGGGGGAAGATTACAGCATTTTCTCACCAAATGGAAGACTGTTACAACGGACACTTGGGTTCTCAGTATTGTGGGAAAAGGCTACACCCTTCCCTTTCGGGAGTTCCCGCCCCTCATCCCGCCCGTCCTTCTTATTGTTCAGAAGAACACCTCCTGTTGCTAGAACAGGAGGTACAAGCCCTCCTTTCAAAGGGCGCGGTGGAGTTGGTCCCAGAGCAGGAAAGGGGTCGAGGATGTTACTCAAGGTATTTCCTGATTCCCAAGAAGGATGGTCGTTTGAGACCAATCCTGGACCTGAGGATCTTGAATTGGTTCCTCAAGCAGGAAAAGTTCAAGATGCTGACCCTAGCACAGGTGCTTTTGGCGTTGAACAAGGAAGACTGGATGGTGTCTGTCGACTTGCAGGATGCTTACTTTCATATCCCGATACTCAAGTCACACAGGAAGTATCTCCGGTTTGTGGTGGGATCGCAGCACTATCAGTTTGCGGTCCTTCCGTTTGGTCTTACTTCAGCACCTCGAGTCTTCACGAAGGTGATGTCGGTGGTTGCGGCAGAACTCAGAAGGAAGGGGATAGCAGTATTCCCTTACTTGGACGACTGGTTGATCAAAGCCAAGTCCCCGGAGCTTGTGTCGCATCATCTGCAGTCAACAACCCAGTTGTTGTTCGACCTGGGTTTTTCGGTAAACGAGCCCAAATCTCACCTAGAGCCCTCTCAGCGCCTCCTGTTCATAGGGGCAGTACTGGATACAACATTGGGTCGGGCCTTTCCTCCGCCTCAGCGGATTCAAGATATTCAGGATTTGGTTCCAATGTTTCGAAATGGAGCGGTAGTTCCAGTCCTCAAGGTCCTTCGTCTGCTCGGTCTGTTTGCCTCCTGCATTCTGTTGGTCACGCATGCTCGCTGGCACATGAGGGCTCTTCAGTGGTGCCTCCGAAGGCAGTGGTCTCAACACAAAGGGGATCTAGAGAGTACTGTCAAGATCTCCAGAGATGCTGCTGTGGATTTGAAGTGGTGGATTGCAAGCAACAATCTTTAACAAGGAAAGCCGTTCCAGCAGTCGCCACCAGTGGCCACAGTCATAACGGATGCTTCCACTCTAGGGTGGGGAGCTCATCTGGGGGATCTGGAGATCAAAGGCCTTTGGTCTCCAGAGGAACAGATGTTTCACATCAATCTGTTAGAGTTACGGGCTGTACGTCTGGCTCTCAAGGCCTTCCTCCCTTCCCTTCGTGGTCAGTCGGTACAGGTCCTAACGGACAATACTACCACGATGTGGTACATAAACAAGCAGGGAGGAGTGGGGTCGTACCTTCTCTGCAGAGAAGCTCTTCGACTATGGTCCTGGGCAAAGGACCATCAGATTTGCTTGATAGCAAACCATCTGGCCGGAGTCTTGAACGTGCGTGCGGACAGTCTCAGTCGCCAATTCTCGGCAGACCACGAGTGGCGTCTCCATCCAGATCAAGTCCGTTTAATCTTCCAGAGGTGGGGGTTTCCTCGGGTAGATCTGTTTGCCACTCGAGAGAACGCGCATTGTCCGTTATTCTGCAGCCTCCAGTATCCGATGCAGGGAGCGTTGGGGGACGCGTTTCAAATAACCTGGTGCGGCCAGTTGCTTTACGCGTTTCCTCCCATACCCTTGATTCCTCGAGTATTGAGGAAGATTCGCCAGGACCGGGCTCTAGTCATCCTAATAGCTCCGGATTGGCCAAGGAGGGTATGGTACTCCGACCTTCTCCAACTCTCAATGTGCCCTCCGCTCCGTCTCCCTTTCAGAGCAGACCTCCTCTCGCAGTCGCAGGGGCAGGTTCTACACCCCAACCTCCAGAGTCTGCACCTACATGCCTGGAGATTGAACGGGGCAACCTGAGTTCCTTCTCTCTCCCGCCTGAGGTAGTGGATGTTATATTAGCGGCCAGGCGACACTCCACTAAATCTATCTACGCTAATAGATGGTCTAAATTTGTTGCGTGGTGTGGGCAGAGGCAGATTGATCCTTTGCATGCTCATCTTTCGGACGTTTTGTCTTTTGCTCTGTCTCTAGCGCAGAAAGGTTGTGCAGTGGCTACCCTTAAGGGTTATTTATCAGCCTTGTCAGCCTTCATATGTCTTCCAGACCAACCATCTTTATTTAAATCCCCTATTGTTATCAGATTCTTGAAAGGTCTTCTAAATAAATATCCTCCAAAGCCATTCGTTATGCCGCAATGGGATTTGTCCTTGGTCCTGACTTTCCTTATGGGGTCCCCTTTTGAACCTATGCATTCTTGCCCCTTAAGGTATTTGGTTTTAAAAACAGTCTTCCTGATAGCTATAACATCAGCAAGGAGAGTGAGTGAGTTGCAGGCCTTATCAGTAAAGCCCCCTTATACAACTTTTTATGGGGATAAGGTGGTGTTGAGGACCAAGGCTGCTTTCCTCCCGAAGGTTGTTTCACCCTTCCATTTGGCTCAGGCAATTACTTTGTCCACGTTCTATCCTCCGCCTCATCCTTCCAAAGAGGAAGAAAGACTGCACCGTCTGGACCCAAAGAGGGCGTTGAGCTTCTTTATTGATAGAACAAAGGATTTCAGGCTGGAGGGTCAGCTGTTTATTGGATGCGTGGGCAAGAGGAGAGGAAAGGCAGTCCACAAGAGAACACTATCCAGGTGGGTTGTTCTTTGCATTAAAATCTGTTACTCTTTGGCAAAGAAGGATCCTCCTGAGGGCATTAGAGCTCATTCCACCAGAGCTAAGTCGGCCACTTCGGCCTTGGCCAGAGGTGTTCCTGTGGTCGACATCTGCAAGGCCGCAACTTGGTCGTCCCTTCACACTTTTTCAAAACATTACTGTTTGGATTCTGAGGTTAGAAGGGACGGCCATTTTGCACGGTCAGTGCTGCAGGATTTCTTGGTTTGACCATTTAGGCACCCACCGCCGGGCGTGGTACTGCTTTGGGACTCTATTCATTAGGTGAGGAATCCACAGGTAGTTGTATCCATCAGAAGAACGAGTTACTTACCTTCGTTAACGACTTTTCTGGTGGATACATTAGCTACCTGTGGATTCCTCACGGTCCCACCCGCCTCCCCGTTGCCTTTCTGGTCTTACCAAGTAATCCTTGAGTACGCTCCTCTTGGTCTTTGAGGGTGCAATAGATGTTGTATATATTATATGTATATAGGTATACATCTTTGTGTATATACTTGATGTGTAGATATATATTTTAAAAAGAGAGAGTTATATATATATATAAAAGATTTACAGTTATTCATGCAATGTTGTGTATTTTTACAATGTAATGGGATGTTGCCTTGCTCTTTCATTGCATTACCTGGTTGTTCTCATGCACGTAAAAAATTATTGGTACTGACGTCCGCACGTCGTCGAGGACCTCTTATTGCCTGTATGACGTCAGACGGCGTCGCGTGGGCTAGAGTGACGTCCTCGTCGACGTGCAGAGACTAGTAAGAAGATTTCCGTCGAATGCTGGCGCCATGGGAGTATTCATTAGGTGAGGAATCCACAGGTAGCTAATGTATCCACCAGAAAAGTCGTTACCGAAGGTAAGTAACTCGTTCTTTTTCCCCAAACCACCAAAAGAACTGAAAAGAATAATAATGCACCACCCAGACAAAACTACAAGAAACCAGCGGTGGACCCTCAAGGAAGAAGATCTGAAAAAGAAGGGTATCAAGTCCAGAACTCATAGGAGTGTCCGGTGGTGGCAGGAGCCACTACCCCAAGTCTGTGGTTGCAGGAGTTGGTCGACAGTAAGTCGAAGACCGTCAGCAATGCAGCCCAGAAGTCAGTGAAGAGTTCCTGGAGGATGCAGTCGATATCCCATGCCGGATTGAAGATTGCAGTCTGTCTGTGGCATGGAAAAGCCACCAACATGGCTTGGCAATGGCGAGAGTTGCGGTAAACGAAAAGTGGACCTGCCAGGGACCAGCAAGGTCCGGGGGACTCCACCTACGAAGGGAGGTCTCGGTGTACCCTCAGCTTGGTGTACCCTCAGCAATGCAGAGTCCACAGAAGAAGAGGCAGCCCACAGAAGACCCACTGGAAGAGGACCCAGGAGTCGCAGAGGAGCCCACGCAGCACAACTGAAGAAGGGTCCCACGCCGCAGGAGAAGCATGCAGAGGGCTGTGCATCACAGGGAGGAGCGCTGGGGCTACACGGAGCCTGAATATCCCTTGGAGGAGATGCCAACAATCTTGGTAGATGCAAGAGACGCAGTGCACGGGGGTACTGTCCTGCGTGGGAAGGCAAGGGCTTACCTTCACCAAAGCTGGATAGCTGGCAGACAGGAACAAAGGGACCACTCCAGACCACCACCTGTGATGCAGGATCCACGCAGCTCAGGATGAGAGGAGGACCACGCAGCTGATCGATCGTCGTTGCAGTTGGTATCTGCAGATGCAGGGTAGTGACTCCTTCATTCTAAGGGAGATTCCTTCTTCCTTCTCATGCAGACTGGAGACTTGCCGCCCTCAGAGGATGCACAGCTGGGGAAATGTTGCAGAAGCCGGAGAAACAATGTTGCAGGGCAAAATCATCGCTGGAGCTGCAGATTGTAGGTTCCTGTGAAGTCCATTTGCGGTTCCAGTGGGCAGAAGTCGAAGTAGACGTTGCTGAGGAGTTTTGCTGAAATCTTGCTAATCAAATCTGAGGACACACCCAAAAGAGAGACCCTAAATAGCCCTGGAAAGGGGAGGTAATATGTAGCCAGGTGACCACCTATTAGGAGGGGGTTCTGACGTCACCTGCCTGACATGGCCCCTCAGATGCTCCCAGAGGCCTCTGCCCTCCTTGGATTCAGATAGCAGAATCAAGGGACCCTCTGTAGGAGCTCTGGGCACCACCGTTGGGATGGTGATGGACAGGGGAGTGGTCACTCCCCTTTCCATTGTCCAGTTTCGCGCCAGAGCGGGGACTGGAGGTCCCTGAACCGGTGCAGACTGGTTTATGCAAGGAGGTCACCAAATGTGCCATTCAAAGCATACCAGTGGCTTGGGGAGGCTAATCCTCCCATGCCATGTAATACCTATTTCCAAAGGGAGAGGGTGTTACCCCTCTCTCCCAAAGGAAATCCTTTGTTCCGCCTTCCTGGGCTTGAGCTGATCAAGCAGCAGGAGGGCAGAAACCTGTCTGAGGGGTGGCAGCAGCGTGGGCTGCCCAGAAAACCCCAGAAAGCTGGTAGGAGCAATGCTGGGGGCCTTCTAAGGAGCCCCCAGAGTGCATAGAATCATACAACTAATACTGGCAACAGTATTGGGGTATGATTCCGATATGTTTGATACCAAACATGCCTAGGTTCGGAGTTACCATTATGTAGCTGGACATAGGTAGTGACCTATGTCCAGTACACGCGTAAAATGGCATCCCCGCACTCACGAAGTCCAGGAAAATGGATCTGGAGTTCATGGGTGCACCTCTGCTCATGCAGGGGTGCCCTCACACACAGGTACCTGCACCCTGGCCTCTGGGCTTGGAGGGACTGCCATTGGGGTGACTTACAGTGACCTGGTGCAGTGACCATTAGTGAAAGGGGTGCATGCACCTTTTCATGCAGGCTGCGATGGCAGGCCTGCAGATACACTTTGCAGGGGCTTCCCATGGGTGGCATAATACATGCTGCAGCCCATGGGGGACCCCTGGTGCCCCAATGCCCTGGGTACCATTTACTAGGGACTTATATGGGGGCACCAGTATGCCAAATGTGGGGTGTGTGTGGTGCAAGCAACCAAATTTAAAGGGAGAAAGCATAGTCGCTGGGGTCCTGGTTAGTAGGATCCCAGTGAACACAGTCAAAACATACTGACAACAGGCAAAAAGGGGGGTAACCATGCCAGAAAGAGGGTACTTTCCTACACTAACTTTCGTGCTGGGAAGCCAGGTTTGTGTCTTGCCGTCGCACAGCATCCTGTGATCCATAATACTGGGCAAATCACTTAGGGCCAGATGTAGGTACAAAGCAAATTGCAACTTGCAATTTGCGAGTCCGAGCGACTCGCAAATTGCAACTCGCAATTTGCTATGCAGAACGGTGTCTCAGACACCGTCTGCGAGTCGCTATGGGGTCGCAAAGACCCACCTCATTAATATTAATGAGGTGGGTCGCAAATTCCGTGAATGTCCGTGACTGCTTGCTAATAAAGCAGTTTTTTTTTTTTCAAGTGTAGCCCATTTTCCTTAAAGGAAAAAGAGCTGCACTTAAAAAAAAAATCCGAAACCCCTTCCAATTTGCGAGTGGGTTACCATCCACTTCAAGTGGATAGTAACTGCGACTCCAAATGGAATTGCATACCACTGCGAGTCGCAAATAGGAAGGGAACACCCCTTCCTATTTGCGAGTCGGAAATGCATTTTGCGAGTCGGTCCCGCAAACTGGTTCCTACATCTGGCCCTGAATCTCCCTGTACCTAATATAGAGCACAAATTAGTCCTTGTTTAACATAACTGGAGCTCAAAGTGCTCCAAAGGTACCTTCGGCTTCGGTTCTCGTTTGTGCTATATAAAACTGCAAAAATATAAATCTACATGGTCTCAATGAGTCCTAGGGGGTTCCGAGCCTCAAATTGTCCACTCCTCATACTCTGGCATGAAAAGTGGCTTTTTTGTGCTTGGCAGTAGGGCACCTGTAGCGCACATTGCTGTCCTTATGCTAAAAGAAACCTGCTGTGATTTAGACACACTAATGAATTGATTCATTGTGAGTGACTGACAACCATGAATATTGAGCTTCTCCAGCCGGTGCCATGTTTATATCAAAACCTACAAGTTCGGATGTTGGTACATAAGGGTTATTACCAGTTAATTACTTACTGTGTCAGCACTGCAGCATGTCGAGTTAAATTCCAAAATGTCAACATACGTGACTATTGTTACTTCCAACTCAGAGACAGACTGGTCGAAAAATATTGTTTCCAACTATATCAAAGTGCCAAGGAGAGAGGATGTAGTGTTTCTGACTAGCACCCTTGCTTTGATTTATTCACAGCTTACTACCATCCACTGCACAGTTTATCTCTTTTACACGGACCATATAGCTAGGTGTTTTGTCACTCATTACAATTACAGTTCTCAAAATAACTTGCCAAAGCGACTGGCAGAGTAAACAATGCGATCCAGCATCAACAGGACATAGATATAATAGAACCCCTCCTCCCTAAGCCCACAAACACCATCTCTGTCCTAATTTCAAAAGTTTAAAAGTTTTTCAAAAGACGAAAGACCTGTTATTTATCTTTTCCAAATGTATTGCTAATACACTGTGGTTTTATTTGATTTTTGTGATCATCTGCTTGCACATATGAAGAGATAAATGTAAAATTCACAATGGACTGTCGTTGTGCGTGCACATCAAAGGCAAGAAGTTTGGGATTCCCTTCACCTCACCAACATAGTTTTACAGCCTCTCCTGAGTTCTGTGATTATGGCCTGAGAAATGGCTTGCAGCTTGAATAATAAAACTAGTTTGCCAAAAGCAGGCTCTTTTGCCCCTTCCAAATGCAAGCAATAAATGAAAGCCATTTTGTAAGGACATAAAAAATACACGGGGCTCCCTGAGCACAGATCAGATGGCCTCTTTCCGCAGTCTGCTCTGCTGTAGAATAACCTTTGGGAAAGGAAATCCCTGGAGGATACTTTTGCCTTTGATCATGCACACTAGTCTGCTCATGTGACCAGGCCAGGGGAGCTGCTGGTCATTATGGCTTTGTTGGGTCACTATAGCATCATAGCCAGCTGTATCATTTACAATGTTTGTAAATGATGCAGCTAATTTCGATGACATAGTGGTCTAGCAAGGTGAGCTAATCGAGTTCCAGCAGGATGGGGGCGAGGCGATCATATTTCTTACCCCCCGAATAATACACGAAGTGCCTTGTAAGGTGCACTTTCATGTTCGTCTTGCTGTCTCATGGTGTCCAGTCAGACAAATCACAATAACTTGTATTTCCTTAGTAGTTTAATTTGTAAAGCTATTTTCAATAAGCTTTGTTATCTCAGTCACTTATGAAGTTCCCTGATTACAAAACAGAGCAGCTATATCATTATATTACATTTCTGTTATTGATGTCATTACTAGACTTTATGAAGAAAACGTCAGACAGGTTCTTATAAAGATCATATAATATATATACACTAGTTGCGTATGTAAGTGCAAGATATTTAAATATTTCAAGTCCACGCTTTGATAGTGCTTTATAAACCTTCATGCTTTCTCAAGTTTGCTTTAAAATGCACGATTTGTTCACTTTGTTTACAACATTTTCCCTGGGTAAGAACCCCCCCCCCTCTCTCCTGAATGCTCCTTATTATGGTCAGGTTCACTTGCTTTGCTCGCACGCTGTGCAAAATTCATCTTCGACTTTTACGCCCCATTACTTTCATATGTCACCAGCCGCCACTGTATCGTGCTAGATGTATATTTATACACACTCACCTCTTTCTATGTTAGAAACACTTTTTCAAGATGTGATAATATACCATCTTTTTTAGAAGTTGAATATAGTTTTTACTTGACTGCTGAAGCTGAAAACATAGAACATCATTAACATCTGTGGTTCCTTGCTCTTCGCAATGTAGGTGCATGCTGGAATTCTAATGTTTTACACACTCATGCATAACAATGTTATTTTTACGGAAATGTCTTTAAAATTCCACAACAGGAACTTTAACAGAACATACAAACTTCAATCTTAAGAGTTCAAACAAACATGCAAGAATAGTTAAAAGTTTCCATCTGCAGCACTATACCAGCACAATTTACCTAGCAAGGTTAGCCCTATGAGAGATATTACACCTGAAGAACAAAGAGAGCTAGCTTCTCTTTAGCCACACAGAAATCCGCGGCTTACGAGGGAATATGTTTCACTCCATTGCGTGCACATACAGCTTGAATATTGCCAGCATTCACATTTCTGTATTGATCACAAGCCTTTCCTTTACTGAAAGGCCCTCGGCATAGATGGTTTCCTGGTACTACTTCTTTGCACACTAACCTGACATGACAGTAAACAGCACTTTTAGCCCTGCATCTTGATGTGGTAGCACAGTTTTGAAGATAGTTTTTATTTTAGCCGGCCCTTACCCTAGATTTAGAAAATTGTAGAATATCTGTGCTTTTGGAATGATGGAGAGCGACCATGAGCCTGTAATATCCCTTGAAAAAGCACATTTCTCTAATCCCCAGACAGTGATCCTTGAGTTGTTAGACATTTCTATACTAACATCCATTTCTAATAATAGAAGAATCAAATGTAATGGGGGGATGGGATTGAAGATCTATCTAGAATTAATGAGGACTTTATTACCATAACTGGAGATATTAGTGATTGTTACTGAAGAGGCCTGACATATGACATCCTGTTTTCAACATTGGTTAAGGATGTAGGTAAACCTATCAGAAACTTGGAATAGTGTAAACCTAATAAGTGGTAAGACCAGATTTTTCAGGAAGCAATGAAGGTTCCATTAGCACACTTGAAATTCAAATGCTGAAAAATCACAATTGAAGGCCTTTTATAGTTCAACGACCACAAAAATTAAAAATCCCTCAAATCTACCATATGTTGTGTGATACACAGTGCACCTCAGGCCCCTCCCCTGAGATAGATCTCTTCCTGATCAGGTCGCAGACCTAGTATGTAACAAACCTAATTTCACCCTAATGGGGGATTTTAATATTCATGCAGATGACACAAGCAACCCAGCTGCCAAAGGCCTTCTTCTGGATCTTGCAGCTCTAATTTTGGTCCAATTGATCTGCGGTCCCACTCATGCTAAGGGGCACACCGGCCTCACATCCTTGCCTCCTTGCCCCTTGGTCTGGTCAGACCACTTCCTAATTTCTTTGAACCTCTCTATCCCCACGGTTCCCAGGCCGCCTCCTAGCATTAGACAATTACACCGCTGCTGACACAAGCTCAATGCTAATGAGTGGGCTGACACTCTTGAAAGTCTGAAACCGGCCCCTAGAGATTACACTGCATGTTTTTCAGAGAAGTTTAATAGGTGGATAACCAATGCCCTGGATTTGGTGCTACCGTACACCACTAAAGCAGGAGGTTGACACAACAAAGGCGCTCTATGGTTTTCTCCTCATTTACATCTGCTAAAAAAAGAATGTGAGCTGCTTGAGATGAGTTGGAGAAAGACCTATGACAACTCACTGAAACTTGATTATCCGAAATTGATTATACATTTCTGCGCAGAAATCAAATCTGCCCAGGCATCCTACTATGCTTCGAGCATTGAGCAGTCCTCAAACTCTCCAAAGGAGGTTTTTCAGATTCTCAAAGACATTGTCCAACCATGCACACATAGTGATTCAATGGATGCATCACAAGAACATAGTAACAACGTAGCGTTTTTTACCAAAGGAAAATCTTAGTACATCTATTCGGCTTTCCCGGAAAAGATCCACCAACCGCCTGACCACATGTGCCAGCACATGTTGCAACACTACACTGTCTTAGACCCCCCCCTCACAGATGACCCGGTCAATAACCTACTTCTCTCCTTAAAATCGGGTCCCCCACTCGACTCAGAACCTCCTCATACCATGGCTTTGGGGTCATCAACTCCTCCCTCACTATGTGTCTGGTCCTGGACCATTGGAAGCACACCATAGTCAAGCCACTGCTGAAAAGGCCCCACCTTGACGCAGCCCTTCTTAACAACTACAGGCCAATCTCCCTGCTGCCAGCAGTGTCTAAAATGAATGAAAAACATGTAAACACCCAACTCTCTGGCTTTCTTGAGTACCACAATGTCCTCCACCCTACGCAAATAGGTTTCAGGCCTCTACACAGCATTGAGACAGCATTGCTCCCAGCTATGAAAGAGGTTAGAAGACGCCTCGATTAGGGTGGTGCGGCAGCTATCATCCTGCTCGATCTTAGTGCAGCCTTTGACACGGTTGGCCACTGCACCTTGATCGAGAGAATGGCGGAGGCTGGGATCACTGGTAATGCATTGAAATGGCTCTCTTTCTTTCTGGAGGGTAGGAATTTCAGGTTTCTGACCGTTCTTTCCTCTCCAATTGCATCTCAGTTAATTGTTGGGTGCCTCAGGGCTCCTCCTTAAGCCCCGCATTGTTTAATCTCTATATGTACCCGTTAGCCGAGATCATAAAACCATGCGGTCTTTCTCTGGTGTCATATGCGGACGATACTCAGTTGGTCGTCTCTTTCTCCACCAGGTCTACTACTGATCACTCCTCCCTGACTCCTTGTCTTCAGGCAGTAACCAGATGGATGTCGGACAGTAAACTTGGATTAAATGATGACAAAACAGAGGTGATGCTGTTGGGGAACTATTCCCTCCCTGTGCCTCAAATACCCATCCTGGACTCTTTGAAGTCTTTGCCTCCTCCTAAAGATATCATAAAAAGCCTAGTGGTCTGATTGGACTATTGGCTCACTATGCACCATCAAGCGAAAAAGATAGCAGCGACCTGCTTTAGTCTTGTTAGACTTTTAAGGAAAGTTTTTTAAGTTCTTCCATTCGTTGCAACAAAGCTCATAGTCCAGGCCCTGATCATCTCACAACTAGACTATGGCAATGCTCTGTATCTTAGATCCCCTAAGTATGTGATCTGAAGACTCTAAGTGGTTCAGAATGCCACGGCTTGGCTCCTACTGAACATTCTTAGATATCAATCTGCTAAAATGGCCCTCTCCTCTCTCCACTGGCTCCCTGTGGAACAACAAATAAAGTTCAAAGCCCTGTGCGTGGTACGCAGAGCTCTACACAATAGATAGCCCTTCCAATTAAGATCAGTTGTTTCCTTCTACACCCCACTCAGGTCTCTCAGATCTTCAACGGCTGCTCTAGCCAGGCTTCCCTCAGTGAAAACAGCCTGGTGGGCGGTAGGTCCGTGGCCTATCTACGAGCCAAACTATGGAATTCCCTTCCTCCTGACCTCCGTATGACCAGCCACGAACTCTTCTTCTGCAGATCGCTTAAAACCTTGCTATTTAGAGACTAACCTCTTCATTGGTGTGTAGTGGTCCGAACTAGCACTGGGAGGCCTCCGGGTAGCCATACGCTCTATAAATACTTTAATCTAATCTAATCTAGTATGTTGTGTGATTGAAATAGTTTCAACCAAAAAGGTTAGCAGGGGGCTGGACAAAATATCATTGAACCTGTTAGTTGACTGTTGAGTTCTTTTTTTCTTGCCCTCTTAAGCTATATCTCTGAAAACCTTTTGACTGCTTGCCTTTGCCATCCTGAGAGTCAAGTGAAGAAAAGGTGTAGTTCTAGTTTGCAAAGCCATAGTAGCATGGACCCCAGGACACCTGTGGCAAACATCATCAACCACCACAGTCGGGGGCCTGAAGCCATAGTCAGCCGAGTCATCCTCCTTCGTCACTGAGTGGCGTGTGACAGTCAAACAAAATTTGTGATGACATCTTTGAAACCATGTGTCAGTTCATGAGCAATATATAGTGGGGTGCATTACAGTTTTCCAACTAACAGTACTGGGCAAATTTCTGTCATTTTAGGTGGTGGATCGGAACCATAATATCCCTTCGAATATGTTTTTAGGGGATGCTTTTGTAAAAAAAAGTTATTTTGTGCTCTGATTAGCAACTATAATTTCCCTTAGAAAGAATTCAGTGAATTTAGTCCCTTTGATATGAAATACCTTGTGCTTTCCCCAAAATATCTACAGGGAGTATAATCCGGTGCAACTGAAGTCCATGGCCATTGGGTTTTGAACATGGGAATCCAATTGTGCACATTCCCCTCACACACTGTTCTTGGCCTTTGACCTTGTCCAATAGGCTCTACGTGTGTGCTGTGTCCTTGGCGTGCACCCCGGTCTCTTTGCTTCAAGGCCCATAGGGAACAGCCAGAGGCCATGTGCTGCAGTCAGTGGATCTGTAGGGCTGCCTTTAGCCACACCATGCACATCTCTGCCTACCCTTGAGCTTTTTTTGGCCCTGTATCTGGTTCTCATCCCACAGATCCAGCATGGTACGGTCTTAGGACTCCAGCCATGCTCACAACACATTGAGCACTCCATTTGGTCCCACTCAATAATCTTGCACCTAGAGCCTGCAGAGAAAAGCCTTTGGCCATGCCCAGCAGGCTGTGGATAGAGGGTGAGGACTCTATTATTTGGCCAGTAAAATAAAAGAGTATTTTTTGCTAATAATATTTCCTCCCTATGAGGAATAAGCTTAAAACTCTCAATTCTGCGATAGCTAACTATTTTTAAATCCCTGAAATTTATGTAAGGATTGATTTAGTGGTTGAAATGTTATAGAAGGGCCCCAAATTGAAAGGGCATAAACAGATCGCCATGCTACTTTTTTCACTTGCCTATAGCTCAAAACTGATTGAACAAAATGACAGCAATTTTTTTATAACCAAATTTGTACTGACTTTTACACTGTACAATACAACAAACAAGACTTCAGCCCATTAAGCCAGCACATTACTTTGTAAAGCACAGTGAACATTCAGTCTGTCCTCGCACCTAGACTGTGGTATGTCCACCACCTACCCAAAATCTTCTTATGTTTGTGGGTGCAGCCCTCAGCTTTACATATGGGTTTGTTCCTGCTGGGCACACCAATCCACCCAACTCCGCCATCAAAGGGGTACTCAAGACCTCCATTTACAGGTGGTATCCCATTTGACTGCCAACGTTGCAACCCCAATAAAAATGTGTTCCATCCTCTGCCCTCTCCCCACATCTTTCAGCAACCCCAACAAAGCAAACCTAGTGATAAGAGAAATCTGGCAGCCTAAACCTGCAGAAAGTTCCCTCATGATCGCCTTCCAGAAGGGAACCAGCCGCGGACATGACCAAACCATATGGAAGAAATCTGCTTCTGGCAGGGTACACCAGGTGCCACTGGCCTGGGAAACTCTGCCGGCCTAGTGGAGCCCAAGGGGGTCATGTATGTGATGTGTAGTTAATTAGGTTGGGTCAGCCGAAGGCAGGCGGAGATAGCCAGCTCATGGGGGGCCATTCTAGCCTTGCACCACTCCGCGTCCTCAAGCTCTCCCACCCAGATCTCCCATTTCCATTGCAGCTTCGGGAAATAATTGAGGGTATTATTAATCAAGGAGAGGTTGATCCAGGAATATAACCCCCTTATGTAACATCCCCATCAGCAATTTGGTCTCAGGGGGACTGAACACCAGGATTTGAATATCGGCGGGTGGGGGTGGGGGTTAATTAGCTGTATGTCGCAGCTGCAGGTATGCTCCTGCAACTACCTGCTAGCTCTATCAGGTAGGCTGGGCCCATCCACATTGAATCAGTCATTAATCAAGACCAACTGCGAGGCCAAATAATAACCATATAGATCCACCATACCCATCTCTTCCTCATAAGGTGATTATCGACAGTTAACAAAGGCCACTTCAGGGCAGCCCAAAGGAAGGTAGGGATCGTCGAGGCAAGGGCCTGGAACCACCGCCTAGGAATGTGCGTGGGGAAAGATCAAAAAGACATACAGGAAGCACCACTTACTCAGGGCCCCTATCATGCTGTTGACTAGGGGAGTTACATTAAGGGTCACGGTGAAGTCCGGAAGATGTGAGATATAATTACCCAGGTATATGAAGGATAAGTGCCTCAGAGGGATAGCCATGCACAGATACTCACGTCACCAGCAATAGGGAACCAGCAGGGATTTGGATTTGTTTACCTGGAGGCCAGAAGCATCCCCATATAGCCGCAAGATTTCCAAACTTCGTGGGCCCAAGATCTGCAGATTTGCTAAGAATACCAAGATGTCATCTGCATATAGTGTGATGCATTCTTCTGGGCCATCGTTTCAGCACCACCCATGGTTACAAGCATCGCACCAAATGAGGAGTGCCAGTGGCTCGATCGCCACAATGAATAACAGCAGGGAGAGGGGACAGCCCTGCTGGGTGCCCCTACAGATATGAAACGGGGGAGACAAGACACAGATGACCCGGACCTGGGCAGTCGGGCTGGCATAAAGAAGACCAATAAGGGCACGAAAGTGAAGCCCCAACCTGACTCTCTCTAGCACGACACTCAAGAATAACCAATAAATAGTATCAAAGGCCTTCACGAAAACTATTAAGAGCAGAACCACGGGGCGGCGAAGGTAATGGGCGTGAGAGAGGGCTACATGGATTCTTCGATTACAATGCAGATTGCTGCTGGCCGGCATAAAGCCACATTGATTTGAGTGGATCAAGTAGGATTAGTTGCGGCACAGCTGATTAGCCAAGACTTTGGCAAACACCTTATCTTCTTAGTTAATGAGCGAGATGGGCTGGTATGAGGAACATCTAACCCATGGTTGGCCCGGTTTAGGTAGCACCACAATCGTAGCCGTGTCGAGCCACAAGGGGAACTACCATCCCGTCCGCTGCCACATTATACAACAGCAGCAGGTGAAGGAGTAGGAGATTCTGAAATTTCCAATTGTACTCAACTGGAAACCTGTCTGGGCCTGGAGTTTTACCTGGGGACATATCCGAGAGCGCTTCCCTGATCTCTTCCACCGTAAGTGGCTGATCCGGGTTGTTAGCCAGCGATGGGGGATCAAGGGCAAGGGATGTCATGCAGCACCGTGTGTGTGGTCTCGCGAAGGGGCCAGGATGTACTTGCATACAAAGCACAGTAGTTATCTGCGAAAACTCACGCAACAGGAAGGGCCTGCTCAGACTAGCACCCCTTGCTGTCCTTAATCAAGGGCACCACCCTTGAGGCGACCTCATTAGTGACCAGCCAGTAGAGAAGCTTCCCAAACTTATCCCCATGCTCGTAAACCCTTTGTTTCAATGTCTTCCAGCATTGCCGGGCCTCTTCCAATAAGATCTGGTTTAGGCGAGATTGAACCCACGCCAGCTAACGGTCAAGGTTTGCAGAAGCCAACATTGGACCTGCATCTCCTGGGAGAGAATCTAAGCCTCCAGAGTTGTGATCTCCATCAGTTTTTGCGCTTCCCTGCCTCGAACATACCCCTTATTCAAACCCCTAAGGATAGGATTGCTGGCTGCCCACCGTATACCAGCCGACCCTACTGTACCCTTGTACACAGTGAAGTAAGAGTAGATTTCCATTTCAGTAATGTTGGAACAATCCTGACCCGTAAGGTACCATGCATTAATATACCACATGGGTCGCGGTGTTGCTTCAGGGAGCCCTAGCTGGAGCAAGAGGGAGGCATGGTCTGAGATCCACCCCTGAGGAGGACCTCAATCTCAGACCTGACAGGTAGCGGACATCCACAGCAGGAAGCCAGATCGGGTCAATGTACGACAAGGTCTTGTGCGCCACCTACATGTGAGTTTAGGCGTTATCAGTAGGATGTCATGTTCTCCAGGTGTGACTAAGCCCCATGGAATCTACCCAAGCCCCATGGAATCTGATGCCCTGGCCTCAAGGGGATATAGATGTCCATTGCAAGGTCAGGGACAGCATTGAAGCCACTTTTCACCACAATGACACCATATGGGAGGGTTTATAAGAGGGAACCAAGGAGTGCAGCATGTTCTGGAGCTGGTGTTGTGGAACATAAACTGATAGGAAGTTATACTGACTACCATCCATCTGACCCTCTGCCCCCACATATCACCCCTGGGGGTCCATGTGTGAAGCAGACACCACCAACGGAAACCCCTGACTTCTTCAAAGGAGTGCCTACACAACTGGACTGCATGGATGTAGTCCGGGAGAACCATGGTCCTCACATTCTAGCAGCTAAATTCTTGGTGCACCCTGTCCTCCCGGAGGATGACATCCCTATCCCAGTGGTTACGAATGCGCATTATCAGGGGCCAAGACGTAGCCCCTGGTGGAGGCCGGCAGGCCAAAGTCCTATGTGCTCAGTCCACCGCTAGCTATGGCAACAAGAGAACAGCTGGGACCCAGGACCTCAGCCATTCCTCCAGGAGCTGTTCTGCACCTCCGGGAACCCAACAAACTGGAGATTGTTTCTTTGTGACCAGTTTTCCGCATGCTCTGCTTGCTCTTCAAGCACTGCAGTCACTGAGAGCAGCATGGAGACCTGGATCTTGAGGGTAGCCACATCGCCTTCAACCGAGGACACCCTGCTCTCTGCCTCTGTCACCCAACTGGCGACATTCCAGAGGTCCTGATGAACCAAACATCCACCTGAACCTCACCCATTTTTGTCTCCACTGCCTTCCTCAGGTCCAGGATCGCCTTGAGTATAGTAGCAAGGTTGAATTGTGTGGGAGGTGAGCGCAGCACCTGGGTGCCACCAACTGCTGGAGGGTCCAACTTGGTATATTGGTTGATATTTTTCTGGGCTGGTGCTGGGGAGGCATGGTCTGTTGCACCCCTTGTCTGCCAAAACATCACCCAGAGGCAGTGAGGGGGATGGCTTTGTCACCACCACCTGTGGTCCACTTACCCTGAAGGGCAGCACAAGCAGCTAGGGCAGCAACCCCAGGCACTTCCAAAACACAGCAACACCAGTCTGAGAAAAGCAAGTGGCCGAAGAGCTGGAGAGGCCCTTGGTCAAGGGCAGCACCTCAGCACCAGGCCAAGGCGGTGGAACCACTACCAGGCAGATGGGACCCCAGGAGCGGGCAGGCAGCGTCCAAGGAGGAAGGCAAGGTAAAAGTCCCACACAGCTGAGGGTCAACAGGGTAGACACCACCGCAAGGTCCCCACACAACAGCAACCCAGAAGCCACAGAGAGCAAAGAATGATTGGGGAAAGGAAAGCCAGGAGCGGAGTCACTGGGGGTAGGTGCCAAGAGCAAGATTACTGGTGTTAGTTGCCTGCAGTGCAAACCTGGAGGGCTCCAGTTCCAAATGACCGGTTACCATCACCCCGGCAGGCAGTCCGACGGGAGGGGCCACAGAGGGGCTTTTGCCTACATGCACACTCCCAGGGCTACCAGCCCAGCACCGTGAGCCTGGGCTGCAAACACAGGATGGCCGGGCACACAGCCCCCACCCGAGGAAGCAGGCTGTAGGGTAGCCCCCAAATTCAAGGTGGTACGTCTGCCTCCAGTTCCAGGGGGCCAATCCACCCCTGGTAGGTAGACCAACACAGTGTAGTGGGCCCCCAGCCCTTAACACCTGACCGCTCACACTCCCAGTGTCAATCAAAGGGTGGGGGGTGAGCATTGGCCCAAGGCTGGCGAGCCGATCACTCCCAGGCTAGGACTCTAAAGTGCGGGCCCTACAGAATGCTCAGTACCTGCCAGGAAGTCTGTTGGACCGAGGAGCCCTACTACAGCCTCACGGCCTCTCGCAGCAGTGCAGCTCCCTCATGCCCCTGAGGCTCCTCTGCTTCTGCCAGGCGTCACCACCTCCAGGCTCTGTCCACAGTGGAGGCAGGATCCCCGCAAGAGGGTCGCTGCAGGCATCTGTAAATGACCAGCCGGCAGTGCCGCTCCCCTCTGTAACTGCGCCCAGCCGGCCAGGCTCCAGGGACCACGCTCCGCAGCCTAGGAGAGGTCCATCATATTAAGCAGACCGCACTAGCTGCTGCAACACAAAATCCCCAGCACGGCTCCCATACCGGCAGCTGCTACCCCTCCATAACATCTCACAACCCGGGGGGGGGTGAAAAGCATTGTTGTCAGGCGTGGATGACAGTGGATCCTTTCTGGGGGCGAGGGAGCAGCGCTAATTCTTGGCCGCCATAGCCACACCCCCACTACAGCAGATTTTATGTGTGCACGTAGGCTATTGTCCATAGTGTGAATTCCCAAACTTAAAATAATTGTATTCAGTCGTTTTGCTGTAATTTGCAAAATAGCATACGTATAGTCATGCATAGCTTACTGACTGTGAATGTTTGCATTCCTAACGATGCTTAGCACTGCGACTGGCTATTGTTACTGAACAATGGGCCAGATGTATGAAGAAACCAGTTTGCGAATCTCTAATAGCGATTTTTAATAAAACGCTATTTCTGATTCGCAAAATGGTATGTATCATATTTGCGATTCAGTAATAGCGATTTCTTAAAAATCACAAATGCTATTACCGAATTGCAAATAGCGATTCTGAGCCCATTCGCACCTATGGGCCTGTAGGCCCATATTTGCAAATTTTTTGCATTTCCCAAATTGCGAATTCCTAACTGTAATTCGCAATTTAGGAAATGCAAAACCCCAGGGTTCTGGGGGCCTAAGGCCCCCTCTGCTGCACCCCAAAAAATATTTCAGGACATGTAAGGCGCACACATGCCAAAGTGGCATGTGTGCATTACATGTCAATTTTTAAAATGCATTTTTAATGCATTTTTAACATTTGCACATGGTTACCACCAAGTTTTACTTGGTGGTAATTGAGATTCCTTAATGCCCAATTCGCATTAAGAAAAAGCTTGATACATGTGCTTAAGAAATCGCAAATAAAGATTCCTTATTTGCGATTTCTTATTTAGAGAATCACAATTTGCGATTCTCTAAACAGGCTCGCAATTTTAAGGAATCGCTATTTTAGCGATTCCTTAACATTGCATAGCGAATGCCTTTCATACATAATGAAATGCATTTTTGCATTCACAACAGCCATTCGCACCGTTTGCGAATGCAAAAACGCTTGATACATGTGGCCCAATATGTTATTCAGCCATCTTCGAAGTTCAAATCTTTACAAACCTTAAAAGATATTGCAACTTTTTGGTGTTATCATACAATTAGATAGCCTCTTATATTTTAGAAATGTAACATGTTTTCGACTTTACATTGGCGTATATCATTGGAAAATTAGAATTCACTGAAGATCTCTGAAACTGGCAGGTTAGTGTATTCACCAAGCCACAGCACACCCATGGTTAAACTCTGATAAATAAACGCATGCATGTATGTGAGGTGTATGTGAGGTGATTTAGATTAGATCTGGTGTTCATACCTATAACTGGGAAATTTCAGAGGTTTTTAATTATTACTTCTATCCGTAATATAATTTTCCATAAAATGTCAGGGTCAGTGAAGGGGAATTCAGAGTTATTGAAGCCATATACTGTGAGGACCTGGGTTCAAGGATTGGCTGGAGGCAGATGGCTTATGTCAATGACGGTTTTTATTTTTGCACAAAAAAATTTAACGTTTATCATTCACATTTTACAGTTCTACCAACTATTTTACTCTGTGCCTTTCCAGTGCGTTGGTATATTCCTTGATATACTCTTAAGAGGTGCTTGGGTATTTCTTATATACCATGAGACTCAATACAAACTATATCTGTGTGATCCTCAGTTTCCAGGAAATGTTACTTGTGGTGGCTGCAGCTGAACAATTTTTTTTTTATTCCTCGTAAATTTAGGAATCCTGGAAAGAGAAAATGAGGGCAACGGGATCCATCCTCCCACCATCCTGCTTCACCCTGACCCCCCACGTGCCAATCATCCCAGCAACCCTTATCCCCAACTTGTCCAGAAAGAAGAAACGGATGAATTAGGCACCATCCTCTCACCATCCCATCCTACATCTCCCATTATGTACCAAAGCAGTGTCTTATATACAGGCTGAGCGAACCTGCTCCCCCCCTAAAGGCTGTCCCAGTAGCCTACAGGCTATATCGATTTTAGAAACTTCCTCTTGGGCCATCTGTGTTTCCCATTTGGTGGAAATGAGCCTCACCTCTCCTGATTCTATCCACTAGAAGAATCCCTCCTACTTCCTTTACCCTCTATTCTCCTAACATGGTGGCTGTGGGGAGAAAACTGAAATCACCAGTGATGTTCCAGATCATGCTGTTTGCCCAAATACTGCTGGAGTTGAGACTATCCATGCAGTTATTTCTCTGAGTATGGGAGTCGGTCTCCTTCCTACCCATTCTGTACTGAAACTCCTACTGTGTGTGCCGACCCAGTGGTGTGTGCCTACTACTATACTGTATAATATAAACCATAGAGGGTAACCCTGCAAAACCCAAAAGGGGCTTGGTAGAAACTTTTTTCAACAGACTACATTGCCCACTCTTGGACCAAATCTAACATAGAAAACACTAAAATGTACATGCAGCATCACAAGACAATATTTAAATAAACTTATTTTATTTACATACAAAATTAATTAGCATATTCACCTCAAAATACCCCTATCAGAAAAATAAGAAGGACATAACAAGTGTCAAAAGAAACAGTGCTCGTGTTCAAGAAGAAAGAGAAGAAGGTCAATCTCACACCTAACCAATAAAAACGAAAATTACAAGACAGCCTGTTGGTTCAACTTTTAACACATTGCATCTTTTGATACAATTATAAGAGTAATAAATCCCCAATAAAGTCCTTCTTTTATCCTAAAAAACAAAAACAAACACATCCAGGCTCAAACATTATCGTCGACGTTTCGACCCCGTCTGGCTCTCGAGTTAGTTCCGGGCTCACATGTGGGTCTTCATCAGGACTACTACCATACTGTAGCATTGCAACAGTACTGATACTAGAATGCAGTGCAGAATCAGTCATCAGCCGATGTGTGTTGCATTCTCCATGTAAGTGCCTGCAATTTGTGCATCATTAAAGTACCCAATTCTATATGCTCTCGCCTCCTTTAGCCCTGACAATTCGACAGAGACGGATTTGGATGATGTGGCAAGAAGTCTGTATTACCCATCTGTGCATCATTTAGGTGTCAGACAGTAAACCGAAAAGGCTAAAGAGCCAAAACTAATGTAAGACTTGGGTATGGGTATTCTTATGAAGTGCAAACCACTAGAGGGGTTCATGGCCCATGTACACCATAAAATGTCAACTCAATAGATCGATAGATAATACCTACAAGATTCCACAGCCCAATTGGGGGGTCAAACATTCTTTTTCTAAGGTGGCAGGCACGTTCTTGGGGCAAAAATGTTTGGCTAATGTAACATATAGGGTTAACCCCAATAGAAAATTCCTGGAACAACATAGCCCCCACCCCTATCTCAGGTGAATCAGTCTGTAGGGAGAGGGTCCTGCTAAAATTCAGATATATCAAAACAGGATCAGAGGCAAAAGTAACCCAAGGTCTTTGATAACAGAAATGTTAAGGCTTCCAAGATCTGAAAAGTTAGGCATAAAGTGATAACATGAACCCACAAAAACTAGAAATGTCCTGGCATGTTTCTTAGTGACACTAGTGGGCATCCAGTGTAAGGTTTCTATTTTTTCTTTTTAGTGCTGCACTACTCTGTTTCCCAAGAGGTGAACTAATTAATATACTTCTGAAGTGGTCAAAGTACATTTTGAAGGATTCAAAGGTTTCAGGGGAAGCCCTGCATAGCACCGAGCCACGAGGGCAGCCTCTGAGTGACAAAATGTTCTTACCGCAAGTTTATATAAACAATGCTATTGTCTAAATAGGCCAATAGATATCCCATGTGGGGTTCCAGTATAGTGTCCATATAACCTCTAAAAGATGTGAAGCTCCATGTTTCCCAAATGGAAGCACTCTGAACAGATGTAATACACTTTGTGTAGCAAAAACTGTTTATGGCGATTAGTTGGACATAATGGGACATACCCGTACCCTTTAATGAGTTAAACAGTGATCTTCAGTTAACTCATTTACTGGAGGCATGGGATAGGCATCAAAGGATGAAAGGCTATTAGCATGTCTGAAGTCAATAGAGAATCACATGCTCCCTTTATGTTTCAGAATGAGCATACTAGGCAACGATCAGTTGCTTCTCAACGGCTCTATAATCTTCAGGTGTACCATATTTTCTACTTCTTTTTCATTTCTTTCCTCCATGCCTTCGAAATTTGATAAGGTTTCACTTAAACTTTGACATTTATTAGAGGATCTGTTGCATGCTCAGACGAAATTGTTTATCCAGTTAGACTGGAAAATACATTACCCTTTTCAATTATTATACCAATCAGATCTTGTTTTTGGGCATGTGTAGGAAAATGCCTCTCATGCATTGTTACCCCCTAACATTTTGCCTTTTGTTGCTGCTAGTTATGATTGAAAGTGTGCTGGGACCCTGCTAACCAGGCCCCAATACCAGTGTCCTTTCCCTAAACTGTACCTTTGTCTCCACAACTGGTACAGCCCTGGCACACAGATAAGTCCCTTGTAAATGGTATCCCTGGTACCAAGGGCCCTGTGGCCAGGGAAGGTCTCACAGATTGTGTGTGCTGGTGGAAAGAAAATGACTAAGTCGACATGGTACTCCCCTCAGAGTGCCATGCCCACAAACCACTGTCTGTGGCATAGGTAAGTCACCCCTCTAGCAGGCTTTACAGCCCTAAGGCAGGATGCACTATACCCGGGTGAGGACATAGTTGCATGAGCACTATGCCCCTACAGTGTCTAAGCCAATTCTTAGACATTGTAAGTGCAGGGTAGTCATAAAGAGTATATGGTTTGGGAGTTTGTCAAACACTAACTGCACAGTTCCATAATGGCTTCACTGAGTACTGAGAAGTTTGGTATCAAACTTCTCAGCACAATAAATCCATGCTGATGCCAGTGTGGGATTTATTGAAAAATACACACAGAGGGCATCTTAGAGATGCCCCCTGTATACCAGTCCAACTACTAGTGTTAGGCTGATTAGTTTCTGCCAGCCTGCCACATCCAGATGGGTTTCTGGCCACATAGGGTGAGTGCGTTTGTCACTCTGTGGCCAGGAACAAAGACTGTACTGGGTGGAGGTGCTTCACACCTCCCCCTGCAGGAACTGTAACACCTGGTGGTGAGCTTCAAATGCTCAGGCCTGGTGTTACAGCACCCCAGGGCACTCCAGGTAGTGGAGATGCCTGCCCCTCTGGACACAGCCCCCACTTTTGGCAGCAAGTCCGGATGAGATAATGAGAAAAACAAGAAGGAGTCACTCACCAGTTAGGACAGCCCCTAAGGTGCCCTTAGCTGAGGTGACCCCTACCTTAGGAAATCCTCCATTTTGTTTTGGAGGATTCCCCCCAATAGGATTAGGGATGTGCCCCCTCCCCACAGGGAGGAGGCACAAAGTGGGTGTAGCCACCCTCAAGGACAGTAGCCATTGGCTACTGCCCTCCCAGACCTAAACACACCCATAAATTCAGTATTTAGGGGCACCCCAGAACCTAGGAAACTAGATTCCTGCAACCTGAAGAAACAAGAAGGACTGCTGACCTACAAGCCTGCAGAGAAGACGGACGACGACATCTGCTTTGGCCCCAGCCCTACCGGCCTGTCTCCAGACTCAGAGAACCTGCACAGCGACGCATCCAGCAGGACCAGCGACCTCTGAGGACTCAGAGGACTGACCTGCACCTAAAGGACCAAGAAACTCCAGAGACGGCTCTGTCCAAAACTGCAACAAAGAAACCATCTTTAAAGAGACTCCAGCCTCACTCCGGAAGCGTGAGTCTTCACACTCTGCACCCAATGCCCGCGGCTCATGTCCAGAAGAACCAACACCACAGAGAGAACCCCCAGGCGACTCCAACGACGTGGACACCCTTAGTCGACTTCCCTGCACCGCTGCAGCAACACCTGCAGAGAGGATCCAGACGCTTTCCCTGACCGTGACTGCCCGGTAACCAAGGAACCTGATGCCTGGAAAAAGCACTGCACCCGCCGGCCCCAGGACCGAGAGGAACCAACTACCAGTGCAGGAGTGACCAGCAGACAGCCCTCATCCTAGCCAGTCGGTGGCTGGCCTGAGAAGCCCCACTCTGCCCTGCCTGCATCGCCAGAGTGACCCCCAGGTCTCTCCATTGATTCCTATCTGAATCCCGACACCTACTTCACACACTGCACCCGGCCGCCCTTGTGCCACTGAGGGTGTATTTTGTGTGCCTCTTTGGGACCCCCCCCAGTGCTCTACTAAATCCCCCTGTTCTGCTCCTCAAAGATGCTGGTACTTACCTGCTAGCAGACTGGAACCGGAGCACCCCTGTTCTCCATAGGCGCCTATGCTATTCGGCTCTACTTTGTCCTCTGCACCTGACCGGCCCTGTGTTGCTGGTGCTAGGTGTTTGGAGTCGACTTGAACCCTCAACGGTGGGCTGCCTATGCCCAGGAGACTGAACTTGTAAGTGCTTTACTTACCTGAGAAACTAACCAATACTTACCTCCCTCAGGAACTGTTGATTTTTGCACAATGTCCACTTTTAAAGTAGCTTATTGCCATTTTTGCCAAAACTGTGAATATTACTGTTTTAATTCAAAGTTCCATACTTACCTGTGTGAAGTACCTTACAATTTATGTACTTACCTAAATTCTGAATCTTGTGGTTCTAAAATAAATTAAGAAAATAATATTTTTCTATATAAAAACCTATTGGCCTGGAGTTAAGTATTTGAGTGTGTGTTCTCATTTATTGCCTGCGCGTGTACAACAAATGCTTAACACTACCCTCTGATAAGCCCACCGCTCGACCACACTACCACAAAATAAAGCATTAGTATTATCTTTTATTGCTGCTATCAACCTCTAAGGGGAACCCTTGGACTCTGTGCACACTATCTCTCACTTTGAGATAGTATATACAGAGCCAACTTCCTACAGCATGGCTAATGGATGATTTTTCTACCAAATCGCCCCACCTGCTAAGGGTTCTGTCCAGGAGCATGTCTTCTTGAGAGGAAATTTTGGGATTTGCTATTTCTACTTTGCCTTCTATCTCAGATTCTTCCTGTTTTCTAAGGAGATTTATATTGCAGATCATGTTGTGATATCCAGTATATAATTTTTCAAATGGTCTTGATTACAATGTATGTGCTGTGTCACTGGGTAAATGTTTTGGGGTTAGATAGTAATACCAAGATCTTATCACATGCTTGTAGGGTTCTTATTTGTGTCCCTTTGTTCTAGTGGTTGGTGGGATGCTTCCATATATTCAGCAGCTGGTTCTTTTTGGGTGTGTTGCATTTTTTGTTGGGCTAAAACATAAAGTATCAAGGAATTATATTCTATCTTATTAGCTTCTCTATCTTCCAAAGAAATGTCCAATAGCGTACCTCCTTTTCTCCCAAAAAGGAACTTCAGAGGGCTTAGCTGGTGAAAGCTTGGGTGTGAACAGTACTAGGGGGCAAAACTTTATTCCAGTCTGTATTAGAAATGGGCCCTTGTTCTTGTGGTCTATTCCATTGTGATTGGATGTTCCTTCATATCTTTTGAAGCTTAGCTTTAGTTTTTTTCGTTTGGTTATTTCCCTCATACCCCGGGGCACGATACTAAGTCCATATCTGTGAAATACTTAGTTTCTAGGAAGGATTTCCTATGGTGGCTTCAGTTGATTCACTGAATGGATGTATTTATTCCTGGTAGTAGAGTAACCCCTAAGAAGAAGAAAAGAATGGCACCAGGAGTCCATCGTCCCACCATCCTGCATCTCCCTGACCTCACAGCTGTCAAGCAGCTCAACACCCGTTATTACCAACTTGCCTTGAAATAAGAAAAGGAGGGCATTAGACATCCATTCTCCTGTTATCCAGCTCCTCTCCCCTAAAGGCTGTCTTAATAGCCCACAGGCTATATTGCCTTATCTGTTTTCTTGGGCTGCCCATGTTTTCCTATTTGCATATGACTCTACCCCCTAGTATAACCCTTCCTATTGCCTTCTTCCTCTGGCCTTCCAACATGGTGGCTGCAGAAAACGATGAAACTGCCAGTGAAGATCCAGTCCTGCTGCCTGTGCAAATTCTATTAGACTGCTGGAGGGTGGGGCTGCCCTGACAGTAGTCTTCCTAAGTGTGTGAGTTGCCCCCCTTCCAGTCCTTTCTGCAGCATCATGCCAACTCTGGGAACCATCCCAGTGGCATCTGCCGACTGCCATGCCAGTAGAATTGTAGTAATATGATACCAGAATGTAGTGAATCAGCCATTAGCCACTTGTCGCCTTTGCCATGTAAGTACGTGCGTGACCCCTCTACACATACCTGGAGAGAACACAGAATGAGTAACCATGTTATATGATCCTATGTTATCATTAAGGGATTCTGGTTACATCCTCAACTGCAGTGTCAAAGACCACATGGTCTATAGATATCAGGGCAATATAAGAACATATTGCGTACGTTATCCATTATGTATTTTTTATATTACTTGTTTATTTCGGTGCAGTTAACCTGAAAAAAGTGTTCTTTTCAACCAGGGAAAGGGTTATTGAAAATAATAATTGAAATACTAGATTATACTGTTTGTTTGTCTCCAGCAGCAGCTGCCGCAAATCTCAAAGGGTGGGGACAGAGGGGGAAAATAAAAAAAATAATAATAGAAAAAAAACGTACCTTGGACCGCCGTCTCCCGCTGTGTCCTTCTGTTCCCTCAATGTGGTGTCCCAGTATTTGCTGGGACACCAGCACAGGCTCTGCAGCAATCCTGGTGCTGCTTTCATGCTAAACCTAGCATGAAAGCAGCACCAGGATTGGTCTGAGTGGCTCGGACTGCCGCTCAGAGACAGCCCTGGGGTATGTGCACTTTCTCCAACCCAGCTGTTAAACACAGCCGGGCTGGAGGAACCTCAGTGCACATGTATGTTTGGCCGGCCTGAGACAGCTGGCCAAACACACATGCGCACTTAAGTGCACTCCATTCCTCCTCCCCCCTCCCATGGCCTAGCCCCACCCCTCCAACAGTAGAAAAATGAAATGACAGTCAACTATCATATTACTGTTCTGCTGCTGGCTCAGCCAGGGGGGGTGTTCTGCTTTCCTACCTATCTCGTTTCAGAGCTTACAGAACATATCAAGAATGCACTTCTGAGTTCAAAGAAGACCTTTATTGTTGTTAATTCTTCCCCACCCACAAGTTTGTGAGAGACGAATTATTAGATTTCAAGCACAAAAGTAGTAAAACAAAATATATCTCAGTTGCAATGTACACAGCAGGTTATACTGTATATATATATATATAAGATATTGATAAGATATTGAATGCAAAGCAAAACAAATACTTCACCGTGTGAGAAACTGTTTACAGCTTCATCTTTCTGGGGTCTGCAAGTTGATGACTCCGGTCAACTGCGAGAAAGAGATTATCTACCCACACGGGAGACTGGCAACTGGCGCCAAGTTCCAGTCCGAAGTCAGGCAGAAAAGAATCTAATTCTCTGAAGCCCCGAGCCATCCGTTACAAAAGCGTGCCCCCTCCTCTCAGACCTGGGAAAACTACACAAGCCTTTGGAGACTGGCCAGATCTCCTAGACTCCTCCTCTTCCCAAGCCTGAGCAGGAAGGAAAAACACCAAATGTACCCTCTCTTAACAGGTCTAGTCTGGTGTGCGAAGAAAACAGCTTGGTTCATCTTGTACAAAAACACAGCTTGGAAAAATACAGCTTGGATTCTCAACTGCAATGTCTAACTCCACGTTAAAGGCAATAGGCAGCTAACCTAAATATCAAATGCAATGTCTAATGTCATGTCAAAGCTAATAGGCAGCTGAGCTGAATACAAAATGTAATGTCTAATATCATGTCAAAGCCAATAGGCAGCTAAGCTGAATACAAAATGCAATGTCTAATATCATGTCAAAGCCAATAGGCAGCTGAGCTGAATACAAAATGCAATGTCTAATATCATGTCAAAGCCAATAGGCAGCTGAACTGAATACAGCATGTCAAAGCCAATAGGCAGAATACAGAATGTAATGGCTAATGCAATGTCAAAGCCAATAGGCGGCTAAACTGGATACGGAAAGTAATGGCTAATGCCATGTCAAAGCCAATAGGCGGCTAGGCTGAACAAAACATACAATGTGCTACTGGTGAACATTAAGCAACTAATATGCGCAGTGGTGAAACACAAAGTCATTGGTCAAACAAAACTAATAGCATCACATTCCACCCTTTGACCAATGAATTTTTGTTTCACATATCTCTTGTTTCAAACAAAAAAAACATCAGCACAAAAAGACAATATCAGCAAGTCAGATTTGAATGATCAAAGCAATCACTGTAAAGCAATGGAAGTGGATTAACATATTGATCTCATAACCTTTCACCTCAGATACATCTACACAGAAAAGACTGAAACTTTTATACTCTGAATGAGATTATAGTGTCTCTAAAATAGCAATTTGATGTAGCATGAGTTCTACTCATGTAAAGGTGCACGATCCACCTGAAAGGTTTGCTGGAAGGTAAGTGAAAGTCAGAGTTCCACACGAAAAAACACAGACAGTTAACTGTTAAGGTTGCTTAGTTCCAGTGGAAGAATGCAATCAAACAAGTTGAACTTGAACTGAAGGTGCCATTTGCGCAAAATGGATCCATGGTGCTCGCACTTTACTCAGCCAGGTTCAGGTTGGGGGTTCGGTCCCTTCCCCGACCCCACACGCAAACACCCGAAAAGGGACCACACAGCACACTCAGGGACAGTGCCGAAACGTGGTAGGATCTGCAAAAGAAACAAGTATGACTTTTCTTGCAAATAACATTTGTCATTTGAAATGTACCCTTCCTCTTCCTTTCCCTGTTTTATAATCAGCAAGACGTTTTTGGGGCCCTTTGTTATAATTTCTGCAGGTTCTGGAGGATCATCTGGGGCTTCAACCCACACCTCAGCACAGAGGTTTTTATCTGCGGCACCACAGCTTCCCTTTTCTTGCACTGTCAGAAGGGCTGGGGCAGACTCATTCTTTACCAAACCTCCATTCACTGCATTTTTGAAAAGTTGGGCCATTCTGTCTCCAATTTGTATGAATGAATCAGATTCTTTTCTAGTTATCAGCATAATTTTGATTTCTCCTTGGTAATCTACAGCAATCACTTCCCCTAAAACCTGATCAATTTGCCATATCTGTTCTGGTAACTTTCCTCTCTCTGTGACTGCTTGTGGGACAGATTGCTCTTCTGCGTGCTGCACAGTTTTTATCAAATCTACGGGAATGTGCATCTCTCTCATCTCTGCCCACCTGTAAGTGGCTTTTTCTCCCAGCTGATCACATTTCTGGTGCACCCACTTAGCCATCCCCACTAAGTCAGAATTCTGGGTGAACACTTCTCTCTCTGAAATTTCTCTTTAACATCTGCAAGGGAATTGAACCAGTTAGGTACAAGCCATGTGGAAAACCAAACGGCTAAACCATTGGCAATGAACCAAGAATCAGTGTAAAAATGACACATCTCACGCAGCTCTTGCTTTAAAATCTGACACACATTGTACAACGCTGTTCCTTCTACTGTGCCAGAAAACAACATTTCAGTCAATAAATCATTAGTCAAACAAACATGCTTTTTATCCTCAGTGGACACGAATTCAAATGGTGCACTCAATTTCACTGGTGACTCTTTTACCTGTGGTACTCTAGCCCTGTCTTTCAGGTACCAGATCCAGTGTATGATCCTAGCTAGGGGCACTCTTTTCTTCCCCTGTTCCTGATTTACATGTACATCAGTGTTTCCCTCTTGCACTGCGCAGAAACCTAAAGTCTGAATTATTTCATTTGCCAAATCACAAGCGCGCAGCTGCATATCATTTTTCCCAGTGACCATAAACCAAAGTGTTAGGATTTCACTCAGATGAGGGCTATTCTGTTTCCAAAAATCAAACAAGCTAATGAAACTCGGTGTCTCTTGCTTAGTGCAAACAGTAAGAAACTCTAAAATCTTTCGTTTTACTTGTGCATTTTGCGATGGTAACTTGTAAATCACATGAGCTCCATCGGTGTTATCAGTTAAGGAATGCACTTTGACTGGCAAAAAACCTGGCTCACACGAAGGCTCAGAGTAGCTCACAGCTGTCTTAACCCCCTCATTACTGGAATGGGAAAAGACAGATTCTTCTAAAACAGCATTTTTATACATTTCAGCATTATCTTGCATTAATGTGTTCTGGCTAATTTGCTCACGTAATTTCTCATTTTCATGTTCCAACTGCCTACATTTCTCCTGCATTTCTCTATAAGCAGATAAAAGTATCCAAACCCTTCTGTCAAAAACAAAAGGAACATCATTGCTTCCAAAAGGCACATTTTCTAAATATGCTTCATCACAGAAATAAAACGTATTTCTCACAGCACCATCAGGCATTTTAACTACACATGCATTTTCAAACATGGTCTGCCGTGCTTCTGTAATTCTCCAAACAACAAAAAACAATTACACTTTTAAATTGTGCACGTAGAAATCTATAATTTGTCTCTACCCCACTCCTGGTACCAAAATGTTCTGCTTTCCTACCTATCTCGTTTCAGAGCTTACAGAACATATCAAGAATGCACTTCTGAGTTCAAAGAAGACCTTTATTGTTGTTAATTCTTCCCCACCCACAAGTTCGTGAGTGACGAATTATTAGATTTCAAGCACAAAAGTAGTAAAACAAAATATATCTCAGTTGCAATGTACACAGCAGGTTATATATATATATAAGATATTGAATGCAAAGCAAAACAAATACTTCACCGTGTGAGAAACTGTTTACAGCTTCATCTTTCTGGGGTCTGCAAGTTGATGACTCTGGTCAACTGCGAGAAAGAGATTATCTACCCACACGGGAGACTGGCAACTGGCACCAAGTTCCAGTCCGAAGTCAGGCAGAAAAGAATCTAATTCTCTGAAGCCCCGAGCCATCCGTTACAAAAGCGTGCCCCCTCCTCTCAGACCTGGGAAAACTACGCAAGCCTTTGGAGACTGGCCAGATCTCCTAGACTCCTCCTCTTCCCAAGCCTGAGCAGGAAGGAAAAACACCAAATGTACCCTCTCTTAACAGGTCTAGTCTGGTGTGCGAAGAAAACAGCTTGGTTCATCTTGTACAAAAACACAGCTTGGAAAAATACAGCTTGGATTCTCAACTGCAATGTCTAACTCCACGTTAAAGGCAATAGGCAGCTAACCTAAATATCAAATGCAATGTCTAATGTCATGTCAAAGCTAATAGGCAGCTGAGCTGAATACAAAATGTAATGTCTAATATCATGTCAAAGCCAATAGGCAGCTAAGCTGAATACAAAATGCAATGTCTAATATCATGTCAAAGCCAATAGGCAGCTGAGCTGAATACAAAATGCAATGTCTAATATCATGTCAAAGCCAATAGGCAGCTGAACTGAATACAAAATGTAATGTCTAATATCATGTCAAAGCCAATAGGCAGCTAAACTGAATACAGCATGTCAAAGCCAATAGGCAGAATACAGAATGTAATGGATAATGCAATGTCAAAGCCAATAGGCGGCTAAACTGGATACAGAAAGTAATGGCTAATGCCATGTCAAAGCCAATAGGCGGCTAGGCTGAACAAAACATACAATGTGCTACTGGTGAACATTAAGCAACTAATATGCACAGTGGTGAAACACAAAGTCATTGGTCAAACAAAACTAATAGCATCACAGGGGGCGACACACCTTCGCCATAGCGAAGGAGCTGCCACTGGTTGTCTCTAGGAAAAAGAAGTGAAATCACCTAAAGGTATGGCTAAGAATACGGGGTTTCAGTGAAAATACATTTTACTTTCTTGAAAAACACACTCAGTGATGATAAGGGACTCTGGTTGCATTTAGAATTGTCAGGGTTTGCTTGGCTTTCAAAAATGGACTGCTGATTAAACAATGAGCAATATATATGATACATACTACTTATGGTTTGCAACACTTGTCCTCCCTATGCCAACCTTGTGGAAAAGAGACTTCAGTAGGACATCTAAGAGTGTGCCATTTTGGTGTACATTAGTCAAATGGTTAAAAAGTTATAGAGGAGGCCATGTTGGGAACTAATTTTTTCACTTGGTATTAAAATGGTATTTCCTATAGGAAAATCGCCTGCCTATGTGACTCAGAAATCGATGAATGGGTGTTCACCACATTTTTATGGCCTTTCCATCATTGAAAGCTTTTTGTTGGTTTGGTGAACATCCATTCAGCCATTTAGGAAATATAAGAAAAAGTGGGAGTGTCTAGTGTGCATGTCAAAGTCTTTATATTTTTCTAATTTCTTATGGGCAATAGTGAAACAGAATGCATGCACAATCTGTGCACATGTGCTCTGAACACTAACAAGGATTTCTTTCTAATGTTCATATACTTTGGGAAGTAAAAAAAGAAAATGAGAAAACAGCAGTATGGTGAGATAGTCACTGTTGCAAGCCTGCTCACTTATGCAGAACCCCTGCCTTTTATAAAGGAATAGGAAGTTAATTCCCTCCCCAGCCTTCCGTAAGGGACGAATGGGGTAAGTTGCATCCAAAGTGCCCACGGTATCTGAAGGTAGTTTACAGGTACAAGGTTATGCCCCCTCCCTCCAAATTAGAGGGAGATTTTACAAACAACCCCCTCGCCATGCTAAAGGGAAGAAATATGAGCCACTCCATCCCTGCACTACCTAAGTGCAGTAAAAGAAATGTCTTACTCCCACCAGCGTTGCCCAGATGTGAAGAGGGGGTATGTTGAGTGAAAACCCGCTCACATTGCTCACGCGTGAAGAAGCATGCCATACTTACCTTGACCAGCGGTGAAGAACGATTGTAAAAAAGAATGAAAAGCACACAGATGCTGCACCTCTGTGGTGTGCACAGTGCTGCAGTCCACTGTGGAGTGGGGCAGCTGGCACCGACCCTGTGCCCTGTTTCATTAGGAAACAGGGAGCAGTGGTGGGTGGCACATAACATCATCTTCTGTCTTTTGTTTCTTTTAGCCCTCCTCACCCTGACACAAGGCAAGGAGGCACACACTATTCTGTCCTTGTGCAGCTCAGTTAAGCTGAGAAACCCCATGCCATTGATCAAGATAGGGTGAAATAGGAGCACCCACTACCCCTACTGTTTGGTGAAGTAAGGTTGTTTACTTTAAGAACTCCCCTACCTGTGTACAAGACATAGTAATGTCACGCCAGGCTGTTTATATTAACACCCCACCACCATTAATGCCACCATTACCGCAGCCACCATTACCACCACCATTAACATCCACCATTTCTACGACTATTACTACCACCATTGCTGCTATTACCAAAATAATTGACACCACTTACACTACCACCATCATTAAATATATAAACACTACTACAGTTACATTCACCACAACCATTACCACCACCATTACCAACATCACCATAGCCACCTCCATCATCATTACTAACAGCAACATCACCGTTGCCACAGTACCGCCACTGACATCTTTACTGTTACTATCAACATCCATTATGAACACAACCTTCATTACTATCACATGTACAAACCTCCTACTATTACCAGCACCACAGTTACCACTATCATTATCACCTTTACCACCAGCATCAGCATACCCATTGAAATAGGCCATCATTTACCACAGTGTGTAGGAGGAATAATGCAGGTACTTGAATTGATTGAAGTGAGCATGGAGTTAATATGGCTACTTCCCTAGGAGATGTGGGAGCATCCCACCAGTTCTCACCTGTCAGCTTACCCATACCTCCCTCCCTAACCTTGCATAGTTCTGGAAAGGTGTCAGAGATGTTAATATCTGTGGACATGTGTACTTAAGAGATTTGTTACTGAGTTGTCTGAAATCATAGATCAAAGCTGATCTTTTTGAGGACTGCAAAGAGGCATTCCCATTCAACAGAGTTTAATGCCTTCTCGAAGACTACCAACTGAAGAGCCAACCAACCATTTAGTTGAGGTTACAATGCTGTGGCATTTTGGAAGCATCTAATGTTTGTGGGTCATATCAACTTGGGATAAGATAGGCCTTTATGATGCATATTGGTGAGGTGACTTGTAGGGTTTCAATAGGACAGTTATGGTACCCTACTGGAGGTCTGAGGGGGCGACTCAATCACTGGGGGCCTAATGCATCATGCGAGCCATTTTGTAAATTTAGGGGAAAGGCTCTAATGGAACCATTATATCCAGGTGTCGCACCTGGTAAACATTGGGCTATGCCTTCTGACACTTCCTCAGCTGTGATCTCGACCGCTAGTCTCTTGTGGTCTAACTATCCTAATGTTGTCAGGGGGCATCATCAAACAGAGATCTGAGATCACCCAGTGGCTGAGCAATCTTATGACTGTAGAGACGCACGTAGTAAGATAAGAAGGTGGCTGCTCCCTGTTTCTTCTCGTAAACCTTTGAACCCGGTTTAGTTTGTGATCTTGCCAGCACGCAGAGTGTCCCTTCTTAAGTTGAAAATAGGACTATGTTTCTTGGTCAAATAAGATATGAAGGCTTCATCAGTAAGTCACCATGCATTGCGCCTCTGTGTACTTCTGTTAAATGTTAAAAGATTAGAAGGCTCAAGTGAGGTCAGGACTGTTGAATGATCCAAAGTCCGTATGGGGAGAAGGTGTGTGCCAGTTATTGGCATAAAGAAGTAATCCAGCCTGGAAAATTTGCTATATGCCCCGAAGGAGATGTGGGGTGAAATGAATCCCAAATGTCGGTTACGTCCAGGGAACAGGTAAAGTTGAACTGAAGGGGTAGTCCAAAGTGAGTAATAATTTTCAAAAGCAAACAGTCAAGACATCAACCCGTGACCACATTAAAGGTCGATCCTATCAGTCGGGCCCTCATGGTGGCTCTCATCTGTAGAGTGTTCAGAGAAGAGAGGAAGGTGACAGTTATGGGTGGGGAAGCATATATATTAAGGCTAGTGAGGTATGAACTTTGAATACCAGAGACCCTGATAAATCTTCTATTGGTATCTTGCCAAACTCTTTCATTTGGAATGAACAATTCCTGTGTAAAAATATAGTCACTCTGTGGGATCCTCTGGTGAGGCTGTCATGAGGAACATGATCAAAAATATATTGATCTAGAAAGGGATAGCTGTATCCCACCAAGTGAGTCGCTTGCAGAAGGAGGATATCATGTGTGAGTTGTTCACTACCTTTAGCACTGCCTCTCAGGGCCTTGACATTACCAGAACAGAACATGCCCCAGTGAAGTATGGGGACTAATATATTTGGTAGCCATCAGTCTATGAGGGGATAAAATAACATGTGGTAAAGTGCGGCAATCAGAGTCTGAATAATCTTCTGGGAAGGCCAATAGCCTGATGCCTGAAGAAGAATGAAACACAAAAGTTAACAAAGACTTTAAACTTCAACACCCCACCCAAATCCCCATACTCTACACTTCCAATAAAAAGTAGTTGTCTCCCCAATTTGACACATGGTGCAAAGCTCCTATGTACTAAGGACCTGCAAAACTGTCCATTATGGTCAGCAAAACCTTTTAAGCTGTGGGGCAGTTTGAAAATAATAGGAGTGGAGAGCATAGGTGATGTAGGCCACACCCAAGTAGGCAGAATAAAGTAGTAGACAAATTAAATGTAAAGACATTTTTGGTACTACACAACAGCTTTCACATTTATCGGAGATATGCTTTGGAGGTGCAAAGACACCTGCAGAGAACCCACTGCTGATGCTACAAGGGCCTTCATGGATTGATTCAGGTGTGTTCAATGAGAGCCCAGGGAGCAGGAGGTAAGGACACCAAGAGTCAGTTAATGTAATATAAGGGTTAGCCATCACAGACTCCACTGAGTCATCCACTGCTCTACAGAGTCTACAGAGTCTCTGCGATGAGCCCCCTGGAGATAGGATTGAATCTGATGGCATGGATATCGATCAAGGGTTTGTCTCCTGGCACTGCTCTCTTGGACCTGCGTTGCATCTCAGGATAAAACGTTGTGGTTTACAGAATTTGCAGCCACATGCACTGAAATGGCATGGTTGTTGAGGTGGGTCGACCGTTTCTGTGGGACATAATCTGATGAGTGGGTCTCTCCACCACTCAGTCTCTTTCCGCATCTTGGGGGGGTGGGGGCAGGTGGTTGCTCAAAGAAAAAGATTTGCCCTAATAAAAGATCTTAAGCTTAACGTGATACAGCAACATGTAATATAGCTTCATGACGTTACATTTATTTCTGACTTCAAGGAGTTTCTTGTGCTTGTACTAATTTGGTGTAATCATTATATAGTCTAAGTGGTAATTAATGACATCTTGCCCACAGGTCACCCTTAATACCTCAACTCTGTATTTGTAGTTGAGCAGCCATCGGTCCAGCACCTGCCTGGGGTGGTTTCACTTTGCCTTCCCTCTGCATTGTCATACAATGTTTTGGACTTTGTAGTAAGATGGGCTATGGCCATTTGTAGTTGTTTGACAGTGTTCTCTTGGTCAGCAATTTGAGTTTCAACTTCATTGTCTCTGTTGGCCATGTTGCAAATATCTTGGTGTAAGGGGGATACATAAAGGCCCATCTCTCTGATCTTTTCTTCAAGAGCAGTGTGGGATGATCAGTTGCATTAATGAATAACCTCATAACCTCTGTAGACAGAGAAGAGTTAATTGGTTTGTGAGAAGAGGTAGCCTTTCTAAGGCGTGACTTGGCTGCAGAGGGTTTACTTCTTGCAAATGTGTTCACACTTCCTTGGTGTGGTATGTGTCTACTCTTTGTCCTTGCCCAGGTCCAGTTGTACGGCATTGCCATGGTTTAACTTATTCATGTAGGGAGTCTCAGATTACTGGAAGGATAGTGTCTGAGAAGAGATGCACTTTACATCTTGTGCAGGTTTGGGTGATTGCTGGGGAGCACAAAACATCCCGTCTTTCCCTAATGGAGGGCCCAAATGGTATGGTGTGATGAATCTTCAAGAGTTAGATCAGGTGGAGGTCAGACAAATACCAGTCATAGGAGGATAATGAGAGGTGGGAAAACAAACATTTCTAGGGTCCCTCCCTGAATGTTCAGCAGAGGTTGTCTATCCCTCAGCCAACAGATTTCATTTGGTTGGGTAACACCTCATCCAAGTGTGGTATACCAACGGGGTGTGACTCCATTGAGAGCAAGTGATCCCCTCCAACATGCGGCCCGTCCACAAGGTATCAAGTCAGAGAAGGCATGTACATATGCCCTTGGTCCTCCTTAATTCCCAAGGGGGAGCTTGCAGGTGGACTGCTAGTGTCTGAGGACATATGTATAAATCTACAACCAATGTGAACTGGTTTAACCTCCAGGGAAGCTCCTTCACTGCAGTGTATTCAGCATTGGACTGAAGCCCTCTCCCCTGCAGGACCCTGTCTGCCACATCACTGTTTAGGAAAGGGTCACTGCTGGGAAAAGAAGCTCCCTGGTCCTCCACCACTGCCATTCTCCAATGGATAACCTAAGGTTACAAATCCAGCAGGCTGTGCATAAATGTCCTCTCTGCCCAGACAGAGCTGCAGGAGCTCCTGGGGCACAGGCGACTTGTGTGCTACTGAACATGTGGAAACTGTGGAGAAGTTCTAAGCAGGGCATCCACGCCAGTGTCTTGCCACAATGCAGATCAGTGACTTCTTTTCAGGCTGTGGGGTGGGTTTGTGCCACAGTTACACACGGAAGGATCCCAGCTGGGGGGAAACGGGCAAGCAAGGAATGCTCCCATCAGATGCCATGCATCTGATTGCCTATGAGATGTGAGCTGCCCCCTTTCTGCTGATGTCTTGGCTTTTTTTCCCCCCATGCAGATGTCTTGGGCACTCCCCAGTGAGACTAATGTGCCGATGGCTGCCCTCTTGAGAGGACAGGTGGGTAGTCACACACTATTCAGTATTGCTGCAGCTGTCTCTACAAATTGTAATCTGCCTCAGTTGCTGTCGTTGATCAGGCCTAGATTGACTCCTGCCTCATCCCACCAAGCTTGTCAGGTCTGTGGCAAGTACAAGTACAAATACAAGTACAAGCTGGAAGCAACCAAAGCTCTGGTTACAGGTTGCTGGAGATGGCAAGTGGCTGGAAATTTGCAATACTGTTGGATGGTGGCGGTAGATGGACAACTACAAAGGATGAAATGGGAGTGTGACAGATCTCCCTTGGAAAGCATCTGCTGTTGGGGCTTGTCAGACGAAACCCCCACAAAACAACAAATTCTTAATCGTTTGGGTAGAATATTAACGGGTCCAATACAAAGAGAAATCATTTATTGTGCTAAGAATTGAGAAATCATATTAGATAATGAAGTACCCTTTAGCGGGCAGGAAACGGGCTGAAAAATTGCCAAGCATCCTCAGTGTTCCCATCTCACCATATAATTCTTGCCCCCTGATATACCTCCATAAATTATTGTTGTCCAGACATTTTTATTTTTGATTTGTGTTTTTAGATCATTAGAGAAGTAATTTAGCTTGGGTAGACATTGCTGACCTGGGCTGAATTATTATGGACACATTTATTTTTAAATCTCAGATGTTTTGCAGGGACGATGCGATATTGCAGGAACCATTAGACCTACATACTTCATTTTGGTGTCAAAACATAGGTTTGGGGGATCACATAGTCTCATAGAGACAGAAAATAACTCCTCAGAGCAACCCTTCCACCATTTTTTAAAATGGCAGGTATAATAGAGGAAGAAGAGACTTATATAGAAATGAAACAAATAATAATGGTTTTTATTCCTTTTGTGTATACACCAAACAGTGTTTCTGATCTAAAAATGAAAAAATAATATTTATCACTCCTGTTTTAAACACATTTTCATAGTTCACTTTATTTATTTGTTTCGGCATTCACTTGTGGTACATTTGCAGAATGTCGAGCATTTGAGCACAGCATACCAACAGGGACACCTTTTTGTACCACAGGCTTTGCACGTACATGTATGTGTAAGTTCTGTGAGTAGAGGCTTTAGAAATTGAGTAGATTTTAGCACCCCATCAATATCTTCCCAACCAAATTCACACAGATCTTTCTCTACATATGCAGGATCCGAAACATTTACACATCTTCTGACCAAGTAAAATGCTCTTTTAATGTGTCCATGCACAGAATATGACATCGGGGGAAGGTCACTTTGCGGGACTGATCTCTTGAACTGACTGTACTGAAGATCGTTAAATGTGTGACAGCCAGAACTTGTTTTCCACACACGCACAAGGTATTTTTCTACATCTTTAAAGTCATATTCTTCTTATGCCTCAGCAAATCTTTTTAGAAACTTCACAGGTTAAGCAGTTAAAGCTCCAAGCTTTGTTCCAGTTTTGCTTCTAGTGTCATCATCTGTAAGAATATGTGCCTTGATAAGAACTCTGAGCATCTCTGGGTCAAGTTTCTTGTACAGAATGTGAAGCAGAATTAGGTATCTTTTCTCACCTGTTCCATAACGTATCCAGAACTTTGACAGTCCTTGACTTATGAAGATTGTAACAAATCTATAAAGCACAATAATAACATCTGTGTCATTTGACAATACAATGACTCGATTGGAACCATTTCGAACTAGCCACTCAACATATGGCATAACATGAAGCTCGCCTTCATTCAATTTGCTGTTAAGTTCTTGAACTGTATGACCCTTGACTTTTGAATAAATCTCTGCAGACACCAACTCCTCATTGACAATCATTCCACTTGCAGTAATTGGAAATTTAGTGTTCACTGAAGCATCAGCAATGTTTTGGCGAGTTAACATCTCCAAGCCCATCTTGTTTGATTTTGATGACCAGAATTTATCAAGTTGCACAGGTATAGGTGTTGATTTTTTGATGCAGGCAAGGTCAATTGTTCCACTTGGTGACATTCGTCTGATTCTCTCACATTCTTTGATAGATAGTTCAAGATAACTGTCAAAGACAGTGTGCAGTTCTTGCAACATGCACACTGACTTTGATATCTGTAGAACAGTCTGAACGACTCTCCGAAGTTTTGCATGGGTGAAATTTTGACCATCCGCAATTGTGACATATAGTCCACAACAACAGCAGTTTTCAATGAGGACTTCTTTTTTGATTGAAATTCTTCAAGTGAAAGTTTTTTTTGAATTCTTGTACAAGTTTGTGCTTCATTGGTTTGGTTGCAGCATTTCCATCAAATAATGCATTTGTTGAAAGAAGATCATGCAACAGAATGTCCTTGATGAATTCACCCCCTTTCGTTTGCTTCATTCATCTATGTGCTTGCAAAAATAGTGTTTTTTGTAACCTGTTTTGTAGTGGCTGGTTGGACGAAACTCTTACTATAGCAACTAAAGCTTGGAAGTTTTGCTTTAGTGATTATGTCAAACAGCTTTTTCTCTTTCAATACAAATCTCTTCATTTCTGTATACAGTTGCGATCCATGTTCCAGGACATGTATTAGAGATGTCTTTATATTGTTATCCACGTATTGTTTGGTCACGAAGTTGTGTAGTTGCACAGGCTCAGTCATTTCAAAGGAGTTTCCTTGCTGCTGCATGAAACGAAGAAGACTGAAAACATGTTTAATAAAGTGTTCCCCTCTCTTTCCCACAAGTTCTTGGTGAGGAACAGTTTCACGATGGCCCATTAATTTTGAATTTGTAATCTCTCTGAAAACATTGCAAATAGAAAGGACTTCATGGTAAACAAGCTGTCATTGAGCAACATGTTCACTTTTACATGTCTGACTGACAATTCCCTTGGAGCTTTTCTATGATCTCTGGGTCGTCTGTTCCAGTTTCATAACTGGAGCCACAGCATTGAACCTACCCTCCCTGTCCTTCACCACAAAATGTATTTGGATGAATTATCTGTAGAGGTATGGTTTTTCCACCTCTAGCTTCTTCACTCTTTCCAACCACCAGGGCCAATATGTCAGGTAGTTTATGCAACTGAATTCACGAAACACAAGAATCAGTGACTCCACAGCCTTCATGTGCAGCTCCCAATCACCTTCCCAAACAGCATGTACCAAGTTTTTCACTAGAGATGTCATGTGTAAAACATTTCCCCACTACTTGCAAAGTTCTGATTTTTCTTCACATTGTTTGACAAACTCTACGAGCTTGGTTCTCAGGTTTTCTGATTTTAAACTGATTGTATTGAACATTGCCTGGCGTTGCATTATGTATTTTGAATAAAGTGCACCCTGTGCCTTGTTCACTTCTGAGATAAGATATACAAAACCGAATTAGTCATTCTCGTTCCAGAATGCAAAAAGCATTCAAATGCAATGTTTCTGTAGCCTTGGATATGATGAGCATACCTTGTAAAAAACTAACACAATGAGTTCTGCTCCATACTGACTGGTCTGTTTTGCTTCCAAAGATTTCAATCTCAATAAGTGCATCACCTGTGCCACATCCACTGAGATACCTTTCTGTACATCGCAACGCAACTTTTGTCATGTGGAAAACGACCATCATTAGATTAAGATCATCAAATTCTACTGGATTACTCAGAAAAATGTCAGCTACAGTACAGAAAACACCTTCATTGCAGAAAAATGGCAGGATAGGCTGGTCTTCAAGCTGAGCACCCACATTTTGGAAATGTTTTAGAGTTGTCTATACTGTTGCATAGTTTGTGACTGGAGATGGTATTACTGGTAAAAACCCAACCTTCTTCAGTGGGACAGTATTCTGGAAGATCAGAGCATGATTTCCAGCCCATGGAGGAACTGGCTTTGCTTCATAGTTCAGTCCGCACCAAATAAGCAATATGATAAATTCAGTTAAATGAGCTTTGAGGACCGCAGCATCAAGTAGAAGAAGATCCATGTTGTCAGCCACTTTGAAACTTTCTGGTAGACTGGGACATGTTGATGGCTTGTAGTGATTTTGCACAGGTTGGCAAGGCGGTTGGATTATACGTTTGCAGCTTTGTTTGTTTATGCCTACGGCTGACACAGTTTGTTTTCCAGCAGCTACTTCATTGGTACAATCTTAAAAAAAGCACCATTTTAGTGTCATGTGGGCTGGATGTTCCAGACAAAGTAGAGCTGCCGTCAATATCAAAATTATCAAGAGCAGCAATTGTAAGTCCTTTCCTGGTAAAATGACTTGGAAGTGGTGTGCTGTCGGATACACAAAATTTTACAGTTTACAGCTTGAACTGCTAACAAGTTCCTGCTCAGTACTATATCATTATAACTTGTTGATACACCAATCCTATCATTCAAAGAGATTAGCTCTCTACTTTTTCACTTGTCATAGAATGCGTGGGCAGTCATCATGTGTAGCAGTTTTCTTTTTGCAGTTATGTAATTGATAAAACATGACTTGGAAAAGACAATACATTTGGACAGCATAAGCCTGTCAGTTCATGGATTCGTCTTCCACTTCTTCGCTTATATCTTCACAGCCAACATCAATGTTGTAGGCTTCTGTTCCGAATTCAAGAACTTTATAGTTTGTAACAGTTTTGCTTTGCTGATATTAAACAATGATGTAAAAAATGTTAAGACAACATTAGGCATTCTTGTTGACTCCCATGATCTGCAGAGCTCTGGAGCATCACAAAATTTGTTGTTAAGTCCAAAATCTAAATCTTCCAGGATGGTTCTTAAAATGGTTCATACTAATTTTACTGCATTCTGTAATCTTATTTTGGCAGCAAGAACTTTAGCAGTCAAATCAGCTGAGATCACCATAAATGGCTCATTTCTTTTGTTAGACTGACAAAAACTAATTCTGTCATTGTACATTCTCACCAGAAAAATCTTAATTTCATTATTATGGATCTGTTAACGCGTCCCTTTCTGACTATTTTATTCACTCTGGGACTCGTTTTAGGCCAATTAATCTTTTGACCCTGATTGAAGACACCTTAGGACGAGATAACTGATCAACATGTTGATCAATATGTCAATAACGTCATCAATAAGACTCAGGAACCACCATGACCTTGCAGTCATGAATAACCACATCAGTTTAGTACGATTATATGAAGTTTATTCCCTATTGATTACAATACTACTAGCAAGTTTATTAGTCTCAAAACCATGAAACACATTGTCATAATATGGCAACTCAAATAAGATTTCAACAAGGCAAAGATCACAAACATGAGTACATAGCACGACGTCAACATAGGTTAAACTTAGCAGAGTATCATTAGCGCATCATTCAACAAAGCATTGAACCAGTCATTTGTCTGTTTGCGTCCGTTTCGTGAACCCCTTAACTAACCTCGAATTAGCATTGGCATGTTGGGCTTCATGCAAAACAATTTGGTAACATGAATTTGGAAAAAACATCTAACTATGGTCCCTGTAAAAAGAAGCAGTTGGTACCTAGAAAGGAAAAGCAATCAGACAATTACAATTTCATCATCATAAAGTTACCCTCTGTAATGGGTCAGCATACAGATTCCGTCTTCGTCCTCAGGAAATCAGTTGATTCGCCATCAGTCAGGGAAACACAGCAAGACGGGTAAAAAAGGGACACTTCCCTCATAAGGAGGAAAAGTATATATCGGGCAAGGCAAGGCAAGGCAAGGATGGTTTGAAGAACCAAACAGCAAAGTCTCTATGCAGAGTGACAAAGTGTCTGGGTCATAACAAGTTCGCAATGGCATCTCTCCTCCTGGTTCCTCGTGTCAAAGGTTTATATCCCTTTTCTGTTGTACAGTCCCCTAATTCTTCATTGGTCAGGGTTGGCACCCCACTATCTCCATCCAATAGGTTTTCAATGATTTCATCAAAATTGTCACCCCATAACAGTTCTCACGTAGTTTATTGGTTCTTATGATTGACGTTTCCAGGGGGCAGAATGTCCGGTATGATTTCATACTCTCGTGGTCCTCTCGCATCTTTAGTCAGTAGGTCCATTGTTTGTACCAGTTCAGGCGACCTTGTACCTGTTACTAGTCTACAGTGTTGCATTTAGCAAAAATGTTTCTCCTAGCAAGTCGAATTTCATGAGAACGGATCTACTACGGTTACATTCATCCTTTAGCTTTGGAAAAATACGAGTACATGTCTTTCAGCAAGTCAGCACACTGCACGTTAGAAAAACACATTTAATATGAAAACCGGGCAGCTAGGCCTCGACTCATGCTAACTAAAGCCTAATGATTTATTAGCAAAACCTTAACATATAATTCTTAATATTAGTGTAAAATCATACTTTAACATCTAATTTTCATTATTATTAGTCAGTTTCATTAGTCATTGTATACATTGATGGCCACTCCCCGTGGGCACAAACGCGTTTTTAGCAAAAGTACATTAATACATTTTCTATGCGGCATTATTATGCATTAGTTCATAAACATTTCATGTTAATATTGAGTATAAATGCTACGCTCTCTCAGATCAATATAGTTTAATCAATGTTTCTTCAATGTTGACCATTATTTCTATAACCTCACCCATAGCCAGCACTCAAGAGTGACTTTAAAACTTTGTTTGCTTTTGCAAACTTAACTGAAGGCTGGCAGTTACGTTGCTGCTCGGAGCCCATTGTACATTTATATTTTTTAATGTATGCATGCATGCAGTTCGGGTGGGCATACATATCCGCTGTAAATATATTCACCTTGCTGTTTAGATCAGCTGGTTGGCTGAAAACTTCATCTTGGAAGAAACTACCTGCAGATAAAAACATGTTGCCCTTTGAGACCCACATACTCTGTACTTTCTTCTTTCATCAATCCCTTTGACTCTTTTTCAGGCTAAACCACAGATAACACATTGAAGATCCTCTGCTTTCTGATCAATTGTTGGAGTGGAGTAGACGAGGGGCAGCCATCGATGTTCTACGTTGATGAGCATTGGGTTTGGTTGCCGTCGCCTTGTCAGAAGACTCTTGTTGTGATTCACTGGTTACTGCTATTGTTTTGACAATTGTTTTCCAGGCTTTTCTTCCATTGTACACAACTTGCAGCACTTGTTACAGTGATAAAATATTTCATCCTCTTCACCCATCAGTTTCTATCTTTTGTGAACTTCGCCTTGACGTATTTCTGCAGCATCTCAAACTCTCTTTTGTCCCGCCGCAGTTGATGTTAGCTTTTCTTTGGGATTAGTTCAGCATATGGCCCATTTTTCCTTGTTGAAGGAGTTTAGAGAAATTTAAGTTAGCAACACTCTAGGCCTGATTACAACCTTAGCGGATGGGATACTTCACCACAAACGTGACGGATATCCCGTCCGCCGCATGACAAGTTCCATTATATCCTATGGAACTTGTAAAACGGCGGGCAGGATATCAGTCATGTTTGTGATGGAGTATCCCATCCGCCAAGGTCGTAATCAGGCCCTCTGTCAGGAGGTAAAGATCCTCTGCAACCACCTGCTTCGCTCATGTTTATGAATTTGAATCAATGGAAAACCTGAAACAAAAACAATATTAAAATAAGCTACCAATATGATGGCTTAAACACATTGTTCTAGAGCCGCCATTTTGGAAAATGGCGGAAGGGTTGCTCTGAGGAGTTATTTTCTGTCTATAAGACTACTTGACCCCCCAAACTTATGTTTTGAAATGAAGTGTATAGGTCTCATGGTTCCTGAAAGTTTACATCATCACTGCAACACATCTGCGATTTTTAAAAATGTCATCCAGAAAATATGCAATGTCTACCAAAGCTAAATTACTTTTCTAATGATACAAAAACACAAAGCAAAAATGGAAATCTCTGGACAACAATTTTTTTTATAGAGGTATATCAAGGGGCCAGGACTAATAGGGTACTGGGGGATATTAAGAGAAGAAATAACTGAAACATTCATCATAAAATTTAAAATAAAAATAACAATAGACATTACTCGACTCATTCATGAGTCAACATTTACATTTTTCAGTGCAATTTAGAAGTCCGATGGCTCCAGGTTATTCTTCAAGACCCAACACCTTATATTATCATAAGAAGTATTGGATTAAGATCTGTTGATCCAAAAGGGTACTGTTGTCTTGTTATTAGCCCATTGCTGGGACTCTCAGTACCGTCCACAGTTTGAGCAAACAAGCTTAATATGTGTTTGCTTACTGTGTGAGATGAGCGTTATGCCAAAGGGATAACAGGAGAAAAATGGCACTTCTGCAACTTGCTTTGTACCCTGCACAAACAATTATGAGTTTGTTGGGTAATAGAGGATTGACTAGAACTCATGTTCTCATCAATTTCTGTATGAGTTAAGCTTGTTGCTCTTGGGCTAGGCTCATGCTTTTCATGTACCATCACACATACTTATAATTTGGTGATTTTATTTACTTGTTGATTCAAATGCCAAGGGTGTATGTGAAAGTGGTGTAAACCTGAAATTCAAATCAACACACTCTCCTTTTCACTTTTCCAGTTGCCTAACTACATGATTGCTCTAGACTGGAGAAGGTCACGAAGCTCCGAAGAGTGCCATTTTTTGTAAATCTTAACCAATTAGATGTCACCGGCGATAAGAATAATTAAATAAGATTTTTTTTACAAAATGCTGCAGGTATAGTGTATTACACAACAGCCTGCAAATGGATATGGATGTTTCACAATAATTAGATTTTAGCTTTTTTCATAATTTGTATTTACATCACATATATCACCATATTTTATTCATTTTTTTTTTTATTTACAGAGAACACATCGTGACCTTTCTTCAATATTGTGTTAACTGGGATATTGAATGTGTTTTACATCAGTTTTTAGAAAGCATATTTTTACTGCCTTTGGCCATGGTTACAAGTTAGGTAGAATTCCAAGCAGAGATTTCTGCTGAAATCACCGTTACCAGCTGCTACTTGGCGTGCTGCCCATTAAGAGTTGGGCCTCACATTTACGCTGCAAGGGGTTGCCCGGTAATCATCAGATGATCTGGGGGCTTGGTGGGAACATTCGTGGTTGATCATGATGACAGGGATCGTGTAAAATGCAGGATGGGATTGGTGATAAGCAGGTATCAGGGATATGGGGTGATGAAGGCAGCTTGGATAGGGTATGTGGCAATGGCTGGTCAGTGGTTGTTCCATACTGTAAAATGCTAAAACGTCGCTTATAAAAAAAGAGTTAGGCCTTACAGAATGGAGAATAACTGTGCAGCCCCAGAATTCCGTAGTATAATTCGTATTTCAAGAAGTTTAATGCTCCCATTGACCACCTGCTGTAAGTAGGTGATAAATGGAAACAGTGGCTGGAGGAAGTGGCAGTAGAGGGGCTTTAAAGGAAGAGGAAGGAAAGGGAAGAATAGGTTGGCAGGGGGAGCACTGCATGCTGTCCCCTTTCAAAAGAAAAACTTTGTCAGAGACTGGGTTTTGAGGCTTAGCTGCTGTTGCTGCCAAAGCCTTGCATAATTTTACTGTAGGAAACCGGGCTTCTCTGCAGATGCCCACCACTTTTTACCCCCTTTAAAATTGCTAGGTGCTGGTTTTAGACCCTGGCAGTGTAATGAGGCCTGCTAACCAGACCACAGTGCCAGTGCTCCTGCCTTACAAACAAGTGTGTCTGATTGTTTCACAACTGGTACAAGACTATAGCACTCCTGTAAGTCCCTAGTAAATGGAACCCCTGGTATCTACTGCATGAGTACTAAAGAGGGTCCCTAAGGGCTGCAGTATATCTTATGCCACCCTAAGGGACCCATACACAAATTGCACACAGCCTGCCATAGCAACTGGCTGTCAGGCTGCAAGCCCTGAGTGAAAACACGACATGGCACACTCATTTTGTGCCATGCCAGAGTCACTGCATGTATTATATGTAAGTCACACCCAGCAGGCCTTGAGAGACTTAATGCAAGGTGCATTCTAATACATGTGAGGGCATGTCTGCATGAGCAGATATGCCCTTGTGATGTCTGATTCTATTACCAGATTTTCTAAGTGATCGAGCAGCAATCTTATAGCATGTACTGGACCCTGGTCATCACGAATGACCCAGCTACATGATGGCCGCATGGAAAATTAAGGTGTATGTTATCAAACACCTTGTCTTAATAAATCAATACTGATGCCAGTATTCGACTTATTATGACAAGCACCCAGAAACCTACTAGTCCTCTAGTGTGCTGGCCGACTGGTATCGACCCAGTGCCGGATTAAACCCTGTGGAGGCCCCTAGGCAGTCCAAATTTCAGGAGCCCCCTCACAAATTATCTCCTAGTGTTGTTTTAATTTTACCAAGCAACAATTTTAATAAACCAATTTTATTACACAAAACTAAACATTACACGTATGCAGTTTGCACCGAATTGTTTTACAAGCTGACAGCTAACAGAAGATAAGCTTTTAAGAGACAAACCGCTATGTGAATCTGATTACTATGGCTTATGTACTTTAAGTTGTTAATGGGTACATTACATTAATACAGTACTTTCTCTGTAGAGTCTTTAACATAAAGTTTTTGTTTCTTTGAGTTGATTCATTTTTTCTATATTTTGGAAACAATTTATTTCTTTTATTCTTTTCATTTTCTTTCAAGATAAAATCAATATTATTTTGATCCGTTGCCACAGGCCCCTAAAAGGAGTCAGGCCCATAGACTGTTGCCTACTTTGCTTATTTGGTAATCCGGCACTGTATCGACCAGCCTGCCATCACAGATGAGTTTCTGACCCCTGGAGGTGAGAGCTCCTGCTCTCAGAGGCCAGAAACAGTGCCTGCTCTGGCAGGAAGTCTTATCACCTATGCCTACAGGATGACTAGTAAATCTGCATACCAAGGCCAGGGACTTCAAAGTCCCTGTCTCCTTTGATATGTGACCCCAGCTTCCCCCAGACCTGGGAGAGGCAACCCCCTGCTGTGAGGCCCATTTGGCACCAGGACAGGCGGGAAAGTAGATAGTCAGTAGGCGTGTTGCACTTGCAGGATGGACACAGCCCCAGGGTGGGCAGCCTGAAGTGAACACAAAAAGGAGAAATCCACCATCTTGTGTGTGCTGAAATTAGGAACTCTGGGACAGGGTGATGCCCAATCCCCACAGGAAGTGGTCATCTAGGAGGTGTGTGACCCCAAAGGTAAGTAGCCCATTAGCTGCTACCCTTCATTTACCATAACACCCCTAAATTGAGTATTTAGGGGACCCCCTGACACCAGGAAAGCAGATCAAGTCAATACTCAACTGCTGGGAAGCAAGGAAGAAAGAAGACAGACCGAAAATAGTGAGAACGGAAGACCTGCACCCAAGATTGGCGCAAAACTCTGCTAGGCTTCTTGTGCTTCAACAATCGCTGAACCAACTTCACAAAGAACTGAATACCCTCCCCAAAAACCCTTGGAGGACTGCCCAGCACCTCAACAACCAGGAAAGATCTACCTTAGATTAGAGGAGCTACTCCCTGCATCTGCCTCCGCTGCAAACAGCTGTTTGGTCCACTGTGTTGCTGACCATTGGATCCACTGAGGGAGCAAGATACCAGGAAGAGTTCACTGAGGATCTAGGTGGTCAGCCCTGTCTCCCTAGTGAGTTTTGGAATCACACCTAGGAGCCCCACAGCACCGAGCAGCTGCAGCAGCCAAGCCTTGTTGTGTCCAGTCCGGACACCAGCACCAAGGAAAAACCAACCTGCACATCAAGGGACTTCAGGGACAGTGAGACCCACAGCAAGAGTGGGCCAGCTGTCCTGTTTTGACCCTCTTCTGCAGAACCAAGATACAGAGGAGACTCTAACCGCCATGACCCAACGCCTCAAAAGCACCCCTGTACCCGAGCCCCACAGCCTGAATTTGAGGGAGACAACCATGCCCACGGGGTCCTGAGACCCCCAAGAGCTGAGCCCATGCTTGGGTTTGGCCAGATTGGTCCCCCCGTTGCCGCCTACAGATTCTTTATGCAAGAACCAAAAAACCACGAGGGTCACCAGCAGCGCGACCCAATGCCTCAAAGCCCCACAGCACATGAGCCCACCAGCCAGAGTTCAAGTGGACCGACGGTGTGCCTGCGTGGCCAAGACCCTCAAGACCCGAGCCCCCCTTTCGGTTCAGCCAGACTGAACACCCAGCCCCCATTTGCAGCCTCTTTCCCCCAGGAACATGTCCCCTTTAAGTGAAAGGGACACCCGACTCTGTAAGGTACCGCTGCACCTGGACACCCCAGAGCCCCGGAAGGGACCTGTTGGTGCTGCCTCGGACCTTACCCCATACCTTACCCCATACTGACAGGACCAGCCAACTGTCAAAGGCTGGTCCTGTAATTCGTTGCTAAGTGACCGAATGCAGTAATGTTTATTCCCCACAGGATAATATTATCGCTTGAAGCCACATTATAAGTGTATTTTATTGTGACTTGAAAACCTACATCTTAAAAAGTACTTACCGGTTTATGGTGATCTTGGTGTCTAAATTAATATAAAAATATGTGCTACTTTTATAAATTGGTGTTGGATTTCTTTATTGAGTGTCTGTCTCGCTTACCACTCTGTGTGTGCAATAAATGCTTAACGTTATCCTCTAATAAGCCTAACTGCTTGCCTACACTACCACAAAAGAGAGTTTTGGGAATTATTACGTTTACTCCTGTAAACCAATAAGGATCACCTGTAATATCTGCATAGTGTACCTCTACACTCCGTACATAGATAGCCAGTTTCCTACATCTACCGTCAGGAATTATTGGCTGGTAAATTCAGATCTGGTGTTCCTGCACCACGGAAAACTACACATGACAACACCAGGTCAGTCGTGATCAGGCAGAACAGTAATTAATCTGGTAGTTCTGAGTTACCTGACTTGTAATCAGGGCCTAGCAGATATTTCATATCTATAAAGAATACTGCATAACAGAGGAGTAACATTCCTCTCTCAATCTAAGAAACCTGCTCCCCCTTCATTCGCCCGTTGACTGTATCTTTTACGTTTGACACTGCACAGCGCTGACTTTCTGCTAGGTTCACGCTGTGCACAGATCATATAAATGCATACATGCATGTCTTATTTCACTCTTGCGCATGGGTTGTCGGTGATATATGTTTTGTGGACTTTCGAGAAGCTGTGTAATGGTTAGCAATGTTATTGCTTTGCTCTTAATAGGTACTGGTCACTTCTGATTTCTGAGTATGGTTTGTCTAGTGAAGTCTCTATACAGTAAAATATTCTCTGATTTCAACATTTGAAATTGCTTTTTGCTTTCTTAGTATTCCTTCTAGTGTCATCCGTGTGAATGTGTTTCTCAAGTTTTCTTAGATACCGTGGGCCAGATGTACTAAAACATTTTTCCATAGACACAGAATGTGTAAAACCCTGTAATACATCTGGCCCCTTCTCCCCATCTGCACCCTTCGTGCACAGTCTCAGTTTGACTGGTGATGTTGTCTCTGTACATAATAAGCTTTATTTGTGTTATGTTTTATTCATTTTTTCACCCAGATGGTTTGTGGAGGTGAAGGGATTATATTAATCCAACATTATACGATCAGTTTTACAGCCTTTACAAAGTCCCACAGACGTAATTGACCAGTGGTGCCCGGTTGCTTCCTTTGCAATAACCTATCTGTGAGGCCATGAGACCCATTAGACCCTTAGTGGAAATGTGTAACGAAGTTACCTGCAGATAATTAGTACATCCATTCTGATAGATTGTAGTTCTCTTGAATAAGTAAATCTGTCTAAAACAATCTTGGAGTAAAAGTTAATTCCTTGGTGGTCCTGGCCGACAATTTTTCTTCTATTATTTAGAATCTGCATCCTCGAAAGTCCCTTTGACATACTGTATGTACTAATATTTCTACACTGGCGTTTTTTTTTCCAAGCTCATAGTTTCCAAAACAACAACACCAGTATCGTCAACATTTTCATTACAGTACAAAACATTACTTAAATACCCAGTCAGGGTTTTAATCATGGCACAAAGTACAGATTTCCAGTCAAAGTTGGTGTTCTGTCGCATGACCACTTCCATAGTTGCAACTGCTTCTGCCCTATGGGACCTTTCCTGTGAGACTTCATCGATGCTCTGGTGCCCTGCATTGTTCAATTCGTTCTATCGCAGCCCACAGAAATCACCCCACCTACCCCAGATGTTATCTTTTTGGCGGGGGTTTGGGGCTTCATGCACCAGTCCATCCCTTTTTACCAGTCCTGCATTGTAGGCACATACTGACATCCCCAATAAATCCCTTCTCACCACTCCTACATTGTAGGCATGTGCTGGCATCCCCAATCCATCCCTTCTTACCAGTCCTGCATTATAGGCACCGTGCTGATATCCCCAGTCCATCCCTTCTTACCACTCCCGCATTGTAGGCATGTGCTGACACCCCCAGTCCATCCCTTCTTACCACTCCCGCTTTGTAGGCACATACTGACATTTCCAATCCATCCCTTCTTACCTTTCCCACATTGTAGGCAAGTGCTGACATCCCCAGTCCATCCCTTCTTACCACTCCCGCATTGTAGGCACTGTGCTGACATTTCCAATCCATCCCTACTTACCAGTCTCACATTGTAGGCATGTGCAGACATCCCCAATCCATCCCTTCTTATCAGTCCTGCATTATAGGCACTGTGCTGACATCTCCAATCCATCCCTTCTTACCACTCCTGCATTGTAGGCACCATGCTGACATTTCCAATCCATCCCTACTTACCAGTCTCACATTGTAGGCATGTGCAGACATCCCCAATCCATCCCTTCTTACCAGTCCTGCATTACATGCACAGTGCAGACATCCCCAATTCATCCCTTCTTCCACTCCCGCTTTGTAGGCACATACTGACATTTCCAATCCATCCCTTCTTACCTTTCCCACATTGTAGGCAGGTGCTGACATCCCCAGTCCATCCCTTCTTACCACTCTCACATTGTAGGCATGTGCTGACATCCCCAATCCATCCCTTCTTACCAGTCCCGCATTGAAGGCACATGCTGACATCCCCAGTCCATCCCTTCTTACCAGTGCTGCATTGTAGACACATACTGACAACCCCAGTCCATCCCTTCTTACCACTCCCGCATTGAAGGCACATGCTGACATCCCCAGTCCAACCCTTCTTACGACTCCTGCCTTGTAGGCATGTGCTGACATCCCCAGTCCATCCCTTCTGACCAGTCCCACATTGTAGGCATGTGCTGACATCCCCAGTCCATCCCTTCTGACCAGTCCCGCATTGTAGGCATGTGCTGACATCCCCAATCTATCCCTTCTTACCAGTCTTGCATTACAGGCACTGTGCTGACATCCCCAATCCATCCCTTCTTACCAGTCCATTGTATGCACATACTGACATCCCCAGTCCATCCCTTCTTACCACTCCTGCATTATAGGCACTGTGCTGACATCCCCAATCTGTCCCTTCTGACCAGTACTGCATTATAGGCACTGTGCTGACATCCCCAGTCCATCCCTTCTTACCAGTCCCGCATTGAAGGCACATGCTGACATCCCCAGTCCATCCCTTCTTACCAGTGCCGCATTGTAGGCACATACTGACAACCCCAGTCCATCCCTTCTTACCACTCCCGCATTGAAGGCACATGCTGACATCCCCAGTCCATCCCTTCTTACCACTCCCGCCTTGTAGGCATGTGCTGACATCCCTAGTCCATCCCTTCTTACCAGTCCTGCATTACAGGCACCGTGCTGACATCCCCAATCCATCCCTTCTTACCAGTCCATTGTAGGCACATACTGGCATCCCCAGTCCATCCCTTCTTACCACTCCTGCATTATAGGCACTGTGCTGACATCCCCAATCTATCCCTTCTGACCAGTCCTGCATTACAGGCACCTTGCTGAAATCCCCAATCCATCCCTTCTTACCAGTCCCACGTTGAAGGCACGTACTGACATCACCATTTTCTAGCAATGTCTCTTTTAGCAATAGTCACTCCCAGCATGCAGAGCATAAGCTTGTTTCTTGGAAGATCTACATTATTGGGTATTTCCAAAATCCTAAATTGAGATAAAGAGGGAATGACTCTTTACAGAATCATTCCCATTTCATCCAGAAAGTCTTCCCAATATTCCTGTATTTTGTTGCATCCCCTGACCCTATATATGAATGTGCCTTCCTCTCACACTTCAAAAAACGTCAGTGATTATGGCCACCCAATTTTATACAGTTTACCCAGGGCAGAATTTGTAGTTGAATTATTCTACACAGTTAGTATTTTCTATGGTTTCACTCCCGACCTCGACTACTCCGCATATGTTTTTTTCCAATCAAACTCTACTACAAAAAGAAATCTAAGGTGAGAAGCTGATGGTTTGGGCATTTTATAGCCACTGTTTCATGTTTAAAAATGCTGATTTTTATGTCACGACAACTCTGAGAGGCCAGAGTAGTTTTTTCTATTAAAATGTGTTTTGCAGTTCACTCCTCTTCCACCAGTTTTTACCCTTTCCTAATTTTTAGTAAACATCATGTCTTTTAATGGTGGTTCTTTTTTCTACGGTTGTCCGAGTTTTGTTTTTCAGTATTTAATTTTTTATTTTTTATTTTGATATCTTCCTTTAGTAAAAAACAAATCATTAGAATCATCTGTCGTGAATGATGTCACAGGATAAGAGCTAGAGACAACTTCTTTGATCTAGGAGTCTAGCTAGTCTTAGGTCTTTTCTGAGAAACCTTTTTGTTAGAATGCGCTCTTGGAGAAAAAGACTTGAAATACACTTTGATTAAATGTTTCTTAGTAGAAAAACTTTTTGATTGAAATCTAAATATGATTGGGCTATGGCCCATATTTATCCCAGCATTATTTGAATACCATCACTTCAAGATAGTCATCTCTTAAGCTCAAAGATGCCGGGACCAGCATTAACATCAAATTTGGCCAGAGTTAGAGTTAGAAATGTACATTAGCCAAGTCGGAGTAATGATGAGTCTGGGGATGGCCATGACCCAGTGATGACATAGCCAGAGTCCAAAAACTAAGTATTAGTAGGAGTGAATGCGGGAGAGAAGAACAGTAGCTATGCATAAAATGAGCATTCAGCTAGAAATAAAAAAAAAATTGTTAAAGCAGATGATGCATTTCTAGCTGCTTACTGATGATTTAGGGTAGCCTTCCTTGTCAAATAGTTACTGGAGAAGTGTGCCCTAATTTGTGCATTTCACAGGAGAAAAAAATAACAACAAACGTAAGTGGAGTTATGGAGAAAATGTCAACTTAAACTGCAAAAATCTCCTCTTTTCCTCTGTTGTAAACATTGCTAACATTTGCTTGGAATGAAATATAATTTGCAAAGATGCCCATTATTTTCATAATTTTTGCAAAATTAATATTCTGAATGATTTAAATGTTTTTGATTTATTCACCTGCAACCGTCTAGTTCCCTCACACATCAACAGTATCGTTGTGTGAATATTGCTGATCTATAGTTTGTTTGTTAGAGGTGTTTCCTCACACAACCCCTTATAAAACAGTATCGAGGAAGCATGCATTTTATGTTTTATACACATAATTCTGCATGTTGTGATAGAGGTGTCTTCTCAAAATCGCACGGACTGGTTCCATGAGCCCTTTTGTTATCTATCCAGGCCATCATGGAAGAAGCTGAGGTCCGTTCAACTGAAATTAAGAAAGCAGCAGCCGAGTTTGAACGTGACGTGGCCAAACCTGCACTTAAGAAAAAAAGTTCAGTCATCACTTCAGAAAAGGTGATGCGATACATCGAAGAGAAGATGAGGGCCAGAGTGAGTATGATCCATCAAGAGATTTAAGTGTAACTGCACTGTGTCAAATTATCTGCTACTCTATGAGTAAATGTGACAGAAACACCCCGTCTACTCTTCTATTCCATGGAGATCGCCACCTTTCATAACAGCCCCTGTCATTCTATGATTTAAGTATTAATGGAATATTCAGGACGTTCCCTCATTGCCTGCCATTCCATGACAGCACCATGTCTGAAACTCCCAGTCTCTGACCATGTTGTGGCCATATCATGACTCACAAGTAACACAGACACTCAGTTGTTCTTCTAAGGCCCTGCTGTTCAAGGAATAGTGGAAAAAACGAAGGTAAAATACCAAAACCTAAATTATTCTGGAGTAGGTCACCTCTAGGCGTGGTCAGAGACATGAGTGCGCTACAGAGTCACTCAACTCTTTCTCACAGGCCTATTCATTGAGCAACAAGTGCACTCATTCTCCACAACCACTGCCGTTCTACATCTGATGTTCGACTCAAACACCACACCGAACCAAACAGCCCCTGCAAGTCACTTAGCTTTGTGTAACAAGAACATTAAGCTTTTCACACACTTATTCGATTTATGTTTTTTTTCTTTGGACTAGACCAGCCTGGCTTTGACATACGAAAGCTTGGTAGCAGTATCACTGAATTTACACAAACATTTCATGAAAAAAATCTTCGTCCTATTGTAGATTCTCAGTCGACAGAGGGGTTGGCATGGTGGAGATGTAATGGTCAGAAGAAAAATAAAAATAAAGAAATAAGCAGAGTGTAGATTGAAGTGTTTATGCATAGATGAATCACAGAACACAGTGACGTCAACAGAGTGGGTGGAGACATAAAGAAAATATATGCCAACTCACGTGGTGGGATATTGATTCAAAGAAGTATTGTGACCTCACTTATATTGCACCTTAACCCAATAGCATGCTTGGGAAATATATTTACATTGACTTGCAATTTTTATTTGATGGCTTGCACTGTCTGGAACAGGGGCAGGAAACTCCTAGCCACCCTAAGGCATAGGATAGCATAAGAATTATAGAGTATAATCAATGACGTTTTCCATTTTTGGCCTACTGTTCTATGTAGCCACACTTGCCACATCCCCACCATCTTCTCCAGGAATTGCTAATGAATGCATTCGAATCAGGCCACATTATTTTCAGGAGCTTTTGAGCAAGGCCAAAATGCTCTTCAAGTCAACTTTGCACAAGCTTGTGAAGAAGAGTAACCCTGAACCTCAACTAATATATCATGAAATATGGCCTAAAGCTTTTTTTGGAGTGTTGTGGGACTGACATCTGACATAAATAATTTGACATTATTAGATGTACAGCACTGTCCGTGCTCTACAAAGTACATCTCCACCTGAGCTGGAGCTGCTATATCTGCTCCTCTTCTCAAGAGTATGCTGACTGGGACCAATTTAGCTTGCGTGAGTGTACTCTGAGTTCCTGAAATGTGGAGTATCCTGGGCAGTGAGTTTGCTGGGCTTGCCAAGTATGGGAGAAAGTAGCATGCGTGTATTGATATATCATCTTCCACTTCCGAATCCCATCGAAAAACGACCCCTGTACGCTGGTAGATGCTGGTCTTTGGCTTTGTGTGGCATTGGCAACATTGTACATGCCAGACGTTATGTGCTCGATGCCTATATAGGCGCCACCCCAGCACGCTGATGTCACTTCTTTTTGCTCCAGTCAGCGCATATCCAGGGAAGAGGTACCCAAGTCACTTTTTGACTGACCTTTTTCCAACTCTTATGCCGAAGATTTTTGAGACATTATCTCATGGTATGGCAGGGATGTCCGTGAGGAAGGCTGGTTTTAAACTCTGTGGCACCCGTTACCTGCAAATCTCGGTGAAGGACCCACACCTCGTCTGTCTCTGGTGCCTCAAGCACAACCATGAGGCCAAGACCTGCGTTGTTGTTGCACCATGCATCCCAAGGCCTTGAGGGAGTTGTCCCTCAAGCTCCTTGCCCGTCTACGTGTGACGACAGAGTGGTCTTGATACCGGTCAAGAGTATGGTCGTTGTCATACTGGAAGTCGTCCGGGCATTCGGGTAAATCCCACAAGTGCAAAGTCCAAAAACCACAAGAAGTCATAGAGGTTTTCGGCTTTACCCCATCCACCGAAATCAACCAACAAGACAAGGGAGCATCAGCATTCAAGGGCTGCTCTGTTTTTGAGCTTGCGCCAGGGCCGTCTCCACACCTCCCTGGGTTCCCATAAGCCGGAGCGATGCCTGCCCAACTCCATGAATTTTATGAGGCAATGCATCTCATATTTGGGAAACCTGTCCTTCTAGAGCACCTTTGGTCCCCATGAGCTAAGCAGGGGGGCCCCTACTGGTCTTCCACAGGTGTGTTTGCCCCAGGCACCAGTTGGGCCCGTTGGTTGGATCCAGACTGGTGCCGGTTGAGCCATGTCAACCCTTCCCTGCTCCAGTGCTGCAGTTCCCGATACCGTCCCCATACTCGTTACTGACTCTGACGCAAAGCCTGATAGGCGTCGTCTGTCCCCAACTGGAGGCATTCCATCCAGGCTGGAGCCTGTGCCTTATTTCTGTTGGCTAGGACCTGAGGATAACTGGGGTGTGCCAGTGGACCCTGATGAATACCAGCCCCTAGATGTCAGCAAGGACAACTGGTCTGAGGATTTGGTGGATACTAGTGGACTGGACACCTCGTCAGATACTGGCTTTGTCTCTTCTCCTATTGTGGCTACAGAGTAGGGAGCTTCATCTGCTACGGCGGTGATGAGGGTGGTTGAGGTCCTGGACCTTCAGGGGCAATCCGTAGCTCTCAAGACAAATGTCTTGATGGAGGAGTTTCAGCAGGGAGTCACTGTTTTGCTTTACTGCTGACTGAGCTAAAATACACACACTGAGAGGAGTCGAAAAGATTCTCTAGAATGTACCTCTTAACCTGAAGAAGACATTTATTATATCTTTTTGCAAGGCTCGTGAAGGAAGGCCTGTATAACTGAAAATGTACTTTTAAAATGTGCAACAATTAAGTAAGACCATGTACAAAGAATCTTCAATCTATAAACAGCAAATATATACATGCAAGAATACAAACGCCTATAAAAATGCATCACCATAGGGCCTGTCTGGTGCTTCACCTTTCTCCTGCCAGCAAGTCGTTGACCCCAGTTCGACTGCAATGAGAAAGAGAGAAATGTACCCTCTTGGGAAAAATATCAGACATTCGACGTCCAAATCCTGATTGAGGTCACTGAATCTCCCACTGTCGACCTGGGTCTCTTATATACCTTAAACAAACGAGGAAAGAGCTTTCTGGAAAAACCCCTCCCGCTGTGTAAGAAGTATTAAAAAATGCTGGCTATTTTAGGTCAGGGTTGAAAGAAACACTTTGGAACTTGGCCAATATCCTAAGTTGTCTCTCCCAAGCCTAAGCCGTTCCCTGCTGTACCATAAACATCATTCTAGTACATCCTTATCTTGCTGACTGACTCCTCTATGTTATGTCCTAGCCCTTCAGTGAGAAAAGAACACGCAGAATAGAAAACACGTTGCATAACATGTTTTGTACGGAAAACTACTTGCACCTTTAATGTGGTGGTGAAGCTAAGGCTAAGCTGAATACAAAATGGAGTCTGTAACTGGTGACCACTAATGTGACGGTGAACAGCTAAGCCAAGTGCAAAGTGGTGCGACACGAAGTCAGTGGTCAAAACCCAAATATCACTACAGTCACCCCTTCTGAACCACTTCTCCCTTTTAAGGGAGCCTTCAAGGACTTCCTACTTAGGGTCTTGTCAAAACCATGCACAGGGGATCCTGTCAATAGGAAAATTGCCCACTGCCATCATCATGCCCCAGGGGACCCAAATTTCCTCCGCCAGCACCTGAGAGCTTGCTGGTCCAAGCCTCCACTTCCAGAGTAAATTCTGGCGAATTCCCTACCACTCCACCAGACAGGGAATCCAAGAGGCTGTATACCTTGGGAAAGAAGATGTCTTCTTCCCCCAGCCCGGCACTGCAGTCAGAGAACACTGTGTGCTTTTTGGGCTGATACTCCCATTTGCTCTGGGACTCGGTTGTGCAGGTTCTGCCTATGGTCTTGAAGGAGGCTTGAGCCATACTCTCCCAAGCTATTGCTGATGGGAGGAACACTGCTAAGATCACCATACGCTGTGGGCTGGATATGACTGACTCATTAGGCAGATAGGTTTCATCCTTGGTGGCTAGTAGGTGTCACACCTTGTTGAGAACCACAGGCTTTTTGGGGGATGTCCAGGCGTCATTCATGCCCTTTGATGGCTCCCAGCTCTTCGGAAACAAGGCTGACTCAACATTTGAGTGCTTCAAGGTCAACAGGGCTATGGACAGGTCCATTCCATGGCCCCTCGCCAACCCCAGTCCACCTTTCTCTCCTCTCATGCCCAAAGAAGGGGCTTCCAACCTCATTTCTACCCACCCAACCACCACGACCCGCAGGCTTCCCATCCCTTGCTTGGCTGAGAACATGGTACCCACAGACCTTGTGGGTCAGGTAGCCAGAGGTCAAGCTAGTCCAGCTTTGCCCTCTCCTCCCCCAGCAGCCGCAGGCTCCAAGCCTCTTTAATTTGCCCTGTGACCATCATGGGCATCCAATGGGAGGCAGGATATGCCATCACCTGCACTACTGAAGGTCAATAACATCCGACTGCTAGGTTCTCCAGATTTTTAAAGGGGCTACTCCTCCACCCATTCCACCAGCCTGTGACAGGCTGATGAAGGACCACATCTCATTACATTGGCAGGAAGTGGCAGCTCTTTTAGCCAAGGGAGCCTTAGAGAGGGTGTTGGCATGAGAAGTAGGCTGTGGTTGTTTTTCTTGCTACTTTATGGTGCTCAAGAAGTAAAGAGGCTTTTGTCCTGTCCTAAACCTGTGCCCTCTCAATTTCTTTCTGAAAAAGGAGAAATTCTAAATTCTCACGCTCACTCAAGTCCTGTCTGCCCTGGACCTGGGAGACCGGATGGTAGTATTGGACTTGCAGGATGCACACTTCCACACCCCTGTCCCGCCTGCTCACATATGTTACCTGTGGTACATGGTAGGCCACAAACGTTTTCAGTTTGCCGTGCTCCCCTTTGGCCTTTACCAGCCTCCCTCAGGAGTTCATCAAAGCGATGGCGGTACTTGCAGCTTATCTGTGGAGATCAGCTGTACCAGCCTTCTCCTATCTCGACAACTGTCTGTTGAAGGCCAGCTCACCCAAGGTGGTCACTTCTCACCTCCAGACTACGGTGGACCTCCTGCACTCACTGGGGTTCACTATAAATGTGCCAAATTCACACTTGATCCCTTCTCAGATGCTCCCTTTTGTTGGAGCTGTTCTGGACACAGCGCAGTTTGGGGCTTATCTTCTAGAACAGAGGATCCAGGATATTCAGGCTATTATACCGATACTTCAGCCTCTATCCTGGGTTTCGGTGAGACTGACTGAGGCTGCTGGGCCTCATGGCCTCCTGCATCCTGCTAGTGATGCATTCCCATTGGCATATGTGGGCTCTGCAGTGGGACCTAAAATTCTATTGAGTGCAGTATCAGGGGAATCTCTCTTACATGGTCCAGGTCTCAGCAGGCACTGGAAAACATCTGTAGTGGAGGCTGATGGACTGCGATTGGGCCAGCGGCAGATTCCTCTCCCTTCACAAACCATACCTGAGGTTAGTAACAGATACATCACTCCTGGGATAGGGCTGCCACCTGGGAAAAGTGGAGATCAGAGGACTCTGGTCTCCGGCTGAATCCAGCCTTCATATCAACCTGTCGGAACTCTGTGCGATCCAATTTGCATTGAAAGCCTTTCTACCCTTCATCAAAGGAAGACTAGTGCAGGTGTTCATGGACAACACCACTGCCATGTGTTACGGCAATAAACAGGGCAGGCTGAGGTTGTGGAGCCTCTGTCAAGAGGCCATGCACCTCTAGACATAGCTGGAATGTCAGGACATTCTCCCTGGTGGTTTGAAACCTGACGGGCTCTCGGAATACTAGAGAGGACAAACTCAGCCAAATATGTCAAAAGTGGCATCTCCAAACGGAGGTGGTGAAAAGGCTCCTTCAACAGTGGGGAGAACATTGGTTAGATCTGTTCGCCACTGACGAGAACGCGCAAGGTCAGCAGTTCTGCTTACTGGAATTTCCAAGGCAGCTCTCACTCAGAGATGCTTTCCATCTTGAGTGGAGCTCTGGCCTCCAGTACGCCTTTCCGCCAATATCACACCTGTCCAGAGTTCTTAAGAAGATCAGGAATGACTGGGCCCAAGTCATCCTTATGCCTGAGCATGTCTATCAGTCCTCTGATCAGGCTGCCCCTTCGAGAGGAACCCCTGTCGCAGAAGCAGGGGAGGGTTCTACACCTGAACCTATCAATGCTCTGGCTTGATGTGGGGAGATTGAGCAGCAACAGTTGACACCTTTTGATCTCCCCCCCCCGAAGTCTTTAATGTTATCTTGGCAGCTCGGCATCCCTCCACCAAGACGGCATACGCCAGCTGTTGAACTATTATAAAGAAAGGTACACTGTTCCAAAAAAACAATTAAGAAATGCAGGGGTGGGGCGTGTCAGGGATATCTATGATATCAGGAGAGCCCTCAAGCACCCAAGGGGTGACAAGTTTCATCACTGGGCTATCTCCTCGTCAGACCGGTGCTGCAATGTCTGGCGGACCTCCCCAGCAATGGGGGTGGTGCTAAACCGAAGGCAATTTGCCAGAAGGAGGTCTGAAACGAATACTAACTCAGTGGGAAGACAAGGTGTAAGTGTGTAGGAGAGTGAAAGAATTAAAATTAGCTCTGTGCCTCTAATCACTTTAATGTATCAGGGAAGAGGCACAGGCCAAGATTAAAAAATAATCCAGAGTATTAGTGGGGATAATGTCCCACTGAACTCTATGGGGAAGAAAAGGTAGAGTGCCTAATCCTGATAATTTTCGGTCAACATGTTTCGCGTCTTCTATGGGTCACTAAATGATCCCGGAACGCTTCGTCAGGACCCGGAAAACTACTTCTCCTATTTAAATAAAAAAATACTAGAGTGTCACTTACAAAACCGCAGACATGTTGTCAGTGTCAGTAGGTCAATCAGTCGCCCATCCCATATTCGAGATTGAGCTTCCTAGGACCGCGCTAGTCACAATCAAGGAGGTAATATTCTCTCACTCCTTCGTTGAGTAGGGAACCTGCCCGTGAGGCGCACGCCTGAAAGCCAGCTGTTGAACAACATTTGTTGCATTGTGTACAGCAAAATAGGCTGATCCTTTATCTGCACCCCTTTGCCAAGTTCTTTACTTTTGTCCTTACCCTGGCCCTTCAGGGATCTTCACTTGACATGTTGAAGGGTTACATATCTGCTATCCCTGCCTTTCTGCGGCTGCTAGATCAACCCTCCCTCTTCAAGTTCCCTATTGTAAATAGGTTCTTTAAAGGTCTGCAACACGCTCCTCAGCTCCCTTTATTATGCCTCAATAGGAACGTAACTTGGTTCTTACCTTTCTAATGTGTGGTCCTTTTGAGACACTTCAAACGTGCCCTCTTATGCTCGTCACCATCAAGACAACCTTTTTGGTCAAAATTACATCTGCCTGGAGGGTCAGTGAACTGCAGGCACTGTCATCTCAGCCTCCATACAACTCTTTTTTTCCCCACCTAAACTTGTCCTTTAGACTCCTGCATCCTTCTTGCCAAAGTAGTCACCCCAACCCACATAGGCCAGTCCATTACTTTGCCTACCTTTCACACTTCACCTCATCCCTCTAATAGACAGAAAAGACTCCACTGGCTAGACCCAAAAAGAGCATTGGTGTTCTGCCCTGACTGCACTTAATCGTTCCGGTTGGACAATCGGCTCTTCATGTGATTTCTCAGAGCCTAGAAAGGGAAGGCTGGGCAAAAAAGAACCATCCCCCGATGGATTGTACTTTGCATTAAGATCTACTACACATTGGTCAAGAAGCAACCCCCTGAGGATTTACATGCTCATCCCACCAGGGTAAAGGCTGTGACCACTGCCTTGGCACACACAGTTCCGGTCCTGAACATCTACCAGGCAGCACCCTGGGGCCTCACTGTCACCTTAATCAAGCACTACTGCCTGGACAATCAGGACGGGCACTACTGCCTGGACAGATGGTACGAATAGTTTGACTGTTCGGTCATGCAGGACTTTCTGGCAAATTGGGTTTGCAGACACTCGTCTGGGGAAGTATTGCTTGGGTATCTATTCTAAGGTAAGGAATCTGCAGCTAGTAGTCTCTGTCAGATGAACAAGTTACTTACTTTCGGTAATGCCTTATCTGCTAGAAACTCTGCCTAGCCCCAGATTCCTTACTGCCCCACCCATCCACCCCACTCTGCAAACAGATTTCTAGGTACAGGGCTATTCCGTTTTAATGGCCCTAGTTTCACGCATCAGTGGTCAGTGTTCTTTGTGGCTCTGGGCTAGTGGGGTGGAAAGTCGGGAAAAGGAACTGACATCAGCATGCTAAGGTGGTGCTGAAATAGGCACGCTCAAGTCACTTCCGGCGCAAACAACACCAGTGGCACCACATGGAGGAGAATGATGCTACCAACTGGCACAAAGGGGTATTGATCACAAAAAACTTCTGGATCCAGTCTGACACCTGGGGATGATTCTAAGGTAAGGAATCTTCAGCTATATAGAGCCTCTGCGAGATAAGACGTTATCGAAGGTAAGTAATTTGTTCATCCCGCTCTGTCGTCTGCGAGCACGACTCAATCCACTCTGATTGGTCCCTTTGGGGCTTTTCTCTCTCCCCTGATATATTTGCTCATGTGATCCTCTCCAATTACCCCTCACACTTTCATACAGTGGGTTGTGAACTGCCCACCACCAGGTAGGAAACACATATCATCCCCTCTCAAAAATAACTATGCAGTTAGGGAGCAGATAAGATACATTTTGACATTATTTCAGAATCCCACTTTTTACCAATCATGTAACACACCATTTAGCTACTTACAAATTGAAAATTCCAGCTGAGTATCGTTTTCGTATTCAGGTGATATTGGTTCTTTGCGTCTCCCCATCTGAAATGTCTCTGGCCATCTCCATGCCTGTTTTGATCTTCTCTTGTGGGCTGTTCATCGAGGTCTACTCTGCTCTCCATCATGACCAAGCTCTATGTCCTTTTTTCTTTGGACTGGCTTCCAGAACCCTCATGGTCCACTGTCCCTCCTTTCACCCCTTCCCTCCTATGACCATGTTCATTTGTTTGACACCAAGTCCCATGCCACTTCCAGCGTTACGAAGAAGAACGTTTTTGAGTTAGAGATTACCTTTAGCCTGGCAGGGATGCATGTACATTAGTTGCATGGCTGGGAAAACATGGAATGGGCTGACTTGTACATCCCTTTTCCTAATGCTTCATCTTGCTTTGAGGAATGCCTCCTTGTCACTTTAGTAAAGCAGCATGGCTTGGGGAACCAGTGGTGGAGGGTTCAGAACCAGGGCCTGTGTGCTTACTTCACCTCAAAACATTGACATATATCTTCCATTGCCACCAGGATCCTCAGCCATTTTTCCAGGAAATGCATCCCCTACTCTTTCCTCCACCAGCATTGTGGTTGCCAGTAGATGAGCCGCCTTCGTCTTGAAGTTATGGACAGTGTCCACCCTCACAAAAGTCATCATATTTGGGAGTGCCATATCCACTTGTGCTTCTCCTATCTCACTTTCCATAGCCTAGAAGGTATCCTTTATTGCCTGTTAGATAACCCCTGTTGAAGAGACTGTGACCGACGTCTTCAATACTGTCTGCAGGACCATCCATCCCCTTGGGATGACGATGCTCTGCTAATGTGGATGGCTTTGTATATTTATCTATTTTAGCTGATTGGGGCAAGACCTCCTTATCCTTTGCCATGGTACATAGTGTACTGCTGTCAGAGGCTCCAGTACACATCGTTGCCCCCAAGGTGTTTCCCCGTATGTGACTGATTCCGGCCTAGTTCTTGAGGCAGGCCACCCCTCCTTTTTCTGCCCTTTCCTCCCTCTTAGGCGGGTGTTTTGGTGTCTCCGGCATCCAGGTCAGGTAGAGACCTCTAGAACTAGTCCACTGTTTTCTGGACATTTGTGAATGCTTAGAGGGCAAGAAAAATGAGTGGCCACTCACTATTTCAGGCTCACTTCCCGAGTGGTTTCAATGTTTTCCTCGCCCCCTATGGGTTTTATTCCACTCCAGTGTAGCTGTCTCTAGGAGACCATTGCCCTGTCAGAGCATAGTGCTTTTATTATCCCTTTGTACATAGAATTTAGCAGTTTGCTAGCTGGTTACAGCTCAACCCCCTGCCTGCTCCTCTGGCTGTGATGGTAATGCAATGAGGCCTCCTAAAGTTGGAGAGATTCTGACTCTCAATCCACCCTTTGCCATGGATATTTTCATTTCAGGGCCACTCAAGATTTCCTTTCTTCAGTTTTGTTCCAGGCCTTCTTTTATACTTTCTTTTGCTTGTGTTTTTAGATCTGCAGAGGGGGCTTGTCTTGTTCAGTTGTTCACCTCACCACTGCATGAGGCTGCAATTCCAGGTCCTGCTGACACTGCTTCCTTGTCTAATGTGGACATGTGTTCCCAGCGTCAGACGGTAGGGGGGTGAGGGTGTAGTACAGGAGGTAATTATTCATGACCCCAACTTACCACATTGAAAGCTCCCTTGACAAACAAGTCATAGGTCATAGATTCTGCACCAGGTGTCAGTGGATCTTCTCTCAGCCCCACTCCCCATTGCCTTATTTCCTCTACTCCTTGCTGCTTCTGCACCTTTGCATGCTGGCATTTTCCGAGGGCTTCTTCAGTCTTGTCAGCTCGGTAATCTGTTCTCCCACCTTGGGCTTTTGGCCTTTTTAGGGCCCACTAGACCAACTACATCACTCTCCTCACTGACCTGGTCGGCTCAGACAACTTCTCCCAGCATGTCCTCTTCCTTCACCTCTAAGGCTCTTACCAGCACCATTACTGTCTGCCAAGCCATCGTTTGGGATCCGATCTCTGGGTTCCCATGCCATCCCTCTCTGTCTGCCTCGCAAGTCTCTTAGTAAACTCTTCAGCTAACTACTAGTCACGTACCTTTTAGGGCTTAGTCTTGGTAAGTGGTTGTTAGGTACAGTGTAGGGATTCTGTCAGGTTGAGTGAGGTTCCTTTTGGAGACTCATCAGGGCACTGCCATTGTCTTGCACCAGCATTCAATCCTCACTGAAGTATCAAAATTAACCCCATTGTACGTTTTAATATCCTTATCTTGTGTATTCTGATTTCTGTATAGCTGATGCATTAATATAGTACATTCCAGAGAACTATAACAAGGTCATACTGGAAGGATTTTCTCTCAAAGACCATGTACCACAAAAAAATGATTCTTGCCTTTGAGTTTAAAAAGATCACTCCTGTTTCTTGGGCTAAGCAACTCAGAAAATCAATGTTCTAATCCTGGCTTGTATTTTGAAGTAGTAAATCCTGTGAGTATGTTCTCTTCAGTGATCTTTTATCCAGTAGCCAGGTCTTTGCCTCCATTTATTTTCAGAACTCCTTTTCTGACTTTCCTATAATCATACTGGTTTCCACAAAGTTCCTTGTTTCTCTCATGTGTCTTTGGTGCAAAAATATGAAGATTAAGGCAGTATCTGGGAACGTTCTTCACAGCCTCTCCTACATAATGGCAGATTGGAAAGGGATGTCTAGCCCTGCTCCACAGCTACCACTGTTGTATGGCAACTCCATAGCAGTAACACATAATTCTTCTCTGCAATCCAGCTATGCCAGTCCATATTTTTTGTGACATCTTTTTATTGATTTTATGGAGGTTAGATGCAACTGATATATACATAGCTGAGCAACTGCCACTGAGTCAACGATGAAACCATGCAACGTATTAGGAGTGAACATAAAATCCCTCTCCCACTAGATCCAACCAGCACTGGGCAATATATTTGTCTGCTCCCGTGCCCCTCTAACCCAAGCTCAAACCTTATCTGCGTAAGTCTGAATTTCAACATTGATGGAAAGGCGAGGATTTTCGACTCTCTGGAAGACAATACTTCCATATTGACACCATGCAACCCACATTTTATAATGTTTGAGAGGGCAGCCACTGGATTTATAGATGGGAATTTCTAGGATCATGCAGAGGTCCAGCTCAGCCTTCCACTGCTCCACAGGATGTGGGGGTCGCAGTCCTTCTAGGCCCTGGCAATGTTCCTTTTTGCTACCACTAACCCAACCATATTGCAGTGGGATTCCTGTCTGATTTTATCTCCTCTATGGTATGGATGATGACCAGTTTTGGATCCCAGGACCACTTCCTCCCCAGCACTTGGTCCAGACATGACAATACCCCCTCCCAGAAACGGGTCACCCTTTCACAAGTCCAAATTGTGTGGAGTAAGTCCCCCTGTGCGTCAAACAACGCAGGTAGACCGGTGATGTCACAACCCTCATCTCCCGCAACCTTTCCTGAGTGTAGTAGGCCCACTGTAGGAAATTCCACTGTATAAGATGGAACTGTGAGGCAATTGATGTTTCACAGGGTGAAGCGCAAACATCCCTCCAGTTGTCGACAATGAGGAGTCCCATGTCAAACTCCCACACCCTCCTTAATTGAACAAAGGAGTCAGTGGTGTTGACTTCTAATGACCGGTATACCTGTGAAATTTTGTGGGTAGTCAGCCCACCCAGGAGTATTTTGCCCTCCAAAGGTGTATGATCTGACAGGTCTGCGAGTCCATTAATGTCTTGGGTAAGAGCGTGCTGGAGCCGCGGGTACTGGAAAAATTATAAATGATGCAAGCCATGTTCTGTCTGGACATGACGTCCCCCAGCGTTGAAATAGTTATAAATGTTCCATGACATGAAGCCCTCCATTGCTGTGACCTGTGGCAGTGGGGTATCTTTTGCCAAGCGTCTTGCCCACCTGAGGGCCCTATGTATGCCCCCAGATCTGAAGAGTTACTGTCAGAGCGAAGAGATCATCATCTCGGGGCATTCCCCCCCCCCTACAGCAATTGCAGTAGGGGTGCCTCCTGCGGTGCTCCTCTTTTGGTGGCATATATGGGGTCGGGTACATTAATGAACCACCATTCATTTGTAACACTGAGGTGGGAGGCCCTATAGTACGAGAGTATGTCAAGGGTTGTAATGCCTCCATAGTAGGATGATTTATAGTATTTGGTGAGGGCTATCAATGCAGGGGAGGAACGAGCATCAATTGCCGCCCAAGTGAGTTTCTTGCAGAAGTAGTACATCTGTGGAGTAACACCACCCCTCGCTTTATAGGATTCAGTATGCCATTAACCTTCCATGTCCGGGGCGGATTATGCTGAGTGCATTGGTATTAACCTGTTCAGTCATAAGGTTATGTTGGTGCAACATTGGTGACCTACAGAGAGATGTAGGACAGCTTCAGTGTCAGCTACATCTGTGTGTAGTACTGTCTGGGGTAGGTACATGAGAAACAAACATTTGAAACTGTAACATACTCAACCCACCCTCCACTCCATACTCAAGAACATGAAGTTCCTGTCATGGAATAAACTTGGCACTGCCACCAACCAAGGGGGCAAACTCCAACATCGTTCTTTTTCACCACCCCCAAAAGCACAACTTACAAGAACGCAAAATATTTTACAAAAGAGAAAAAAAGGGAGAGAGAGAGAGAGAGGGCTCCATAGGTTTGTTAGCAAGTTGTCTGCTTAGTGGCAAAGATAATGAGTCCAGTGAGGGTCCAGGTGTTGAAGCATGTCAGGAGGACGGATCACCTCCTGCAGTCAAAGATGAGGGTGACCCCCCATGTGTTTAGTCCTTGTCCAAGGACCTCCAGCAGCACGGACTGGTGGAGTCTGCCAAATTGGTAACCAAGTGTCGATGATGCAGCATCCACCAGGACTAGAGTGTCAGCTGCCCCAACCTAGACTCGGCTCCACCCCACTCCGATGGATGGGCGAGGTGGGTGGAGCCCACTGAAATTAAGGTCTCTTCTCCAACCATGACCAAGCTGCTTCGGGTATGTCAAAAAAGTGTTTTGTTCTCCAAAATGACCTTTAGCTGACCCAGGAAGAGGAAAATGTACTGGCTGCGGTGTGCTTGTAGTTACTGCTTGACTGCCAGAAAGGAGAGTTGATGTTGCTGAACCTTAAGCGTATAGTCGGTAAAGACCATTACCTGAAGAGAGTCGCAAGTCAGGGTCTCTTTCAGTCGAGAAGCTTTGAGGATCTTATCCCGTTGTGCAAGCTTGAAGCTGCAAGCAATTATGGGCCAAGGAAGTGCATCCAGCGGGGACCTCTGTGCCAGAGACTTGTGTTCCCCCTCCACCGCGAAACACAGCAACAGCTCCCCCTTGGTATCCAAAAAAGAACCATATAGTTACAAGTTGAGTTGGAGGCGACCCATCAGCGCCCTCCAATATCCGCACAATTCTTACGTTGTTGTGCTTCAAACAGCCTCTGCATCTTCCACCCGAAGTCTGAACTGGTGCACTGTTTTTTTGGAGTACAAGGCTGTGGTTTGAAGTCCATGGTGGGTGTCTTCTATTGTTGATTTGCGGCCCTCAGCCTCTGCTACCCTTGCTGTTGTGTTGGGCAGATCTTGCTGTACCAAATACATGTCAACGTTCAGATCCCCCATCTTTCCCTACAGTTAGGATTGAAGGTCCTGGATGGCCTGTAGGACAGGGGCCAAGGTCAATACAGCTGTCAACAGAGGCCTTTTCTCAGCTGCCCATGCAAGCCTTGTGAACTTGTCTATTCAGCCCTGTGAGGCCTGGGCCCCAGGCTGTCCTTCCCCAGGTTCATCCTCAGGACTTTTTAGGTGCAATGGAAAGGCTAGGTAATAGAGCACAATAGTTTTGGGTGTTGCGTGGCATTCCAGGGCCCAGGGAAGTGAGGGAGAGGGAGATCGCCCCCCCACCATTCGAAATCACCAGTACTGGTATAGCTGGCGGGCCAGTGAACTCCATTGCAGGTAGTGGCTCATCTGTTTTGTGGGGTTGAGAGCCCCCCTCCCCCCCATGAGTCTAAGGTGTGGCATCCTGATTGGAGCCAGGGACCGGTGCTCACCACCTCAGAGCTGCGTTGTGATCCCCTCTGGCGCCTGAGGGGGCACTGGCCAGGCAGGCTCCAAGGCTGGCCGGGGAGCACCACATTCCTCTGCACCCGGAGTTTGAGGCAGGAAGGGGGAATAGGGGAGAGAGATATTCTATGTAGCTGTACCAGCAACCCACATTTTCCCATGTCCGAGGCCCACAGTCACTCACTGAGGGTTGACGCCCACCTGCGCCTGATGGTGATGGGATGTTCCCACCCTTTGCAGAGCCGCACCAGGGCCTTCAGGCCCCCAACTCATTGGGCGGCACAAATGGCTCCTGTGCGGCCACACAGCGGAGCCACACCGATCCATTGACGCACCCCGAGCCTCAGTCGGCCTCCCAGGCACGGCCTCCCAAAAGTAGTTGAGGGCCGACATCTGCCAGCAACAGATGGCAACAAGAGGCCTTAGCAGCAGATCACCAGAGTGTCCAGGTCCCAAGCACAGGGTGTGAGGCAGATGATCCTTGCTGCCCACGTCCTCTCAGCGCGTGCCGCCCAAGCCTCGCAGCCGCTCCGGGAGAGCTGACCAGTGCCCCCCAGCTGCTACTCGCTGTCCAGGCCCTGCTACGATGACGGCCGCTAGAACCACGGCCAAGAACGGGGTCAGAACCCCCCTGCGCTCCCCCCACCGATGCAGGGATGTCAAACATTCGGGGGCCCTCATGGACCGGGTCTTGATCGGATTTCAGCGGGAGGGTAATGTAACTCAAAGATGAGCGTTCGCCATACTCAGCGTCTTAGCCATGCCCCCCATGCCAGTCCCTATTGATAACGGAAAATCCCTCTTCCCTTCCCTACAGCCCAAATGTTCTGTTGCGAATTGCAAAGGGGAAAAACTCACTTATCTCTATAGCCCTTGCCTAGCCACAACAGATATGCTACAAATACTAGGCCTGTGCAAAGTTAGACACATTTCATGAAGTTTGTTTTAACTTCTACAACATCCTTATTGTCACAACGTTGGCAAATTGTAAAAATACAGTTGGCTTAAATATCCTACATAAAATAAGCTAAGTGAGAAAAAAATACTTAAAATATACTTTCTGGGGGAGATTCTACCATAGAAAAATATCTGCAGGAAATCTTTGCTTAGTACCAGCAGGTGAAGATGATAAACTTCACATGTATAATCTTAACAGAAATTCACTATCAGAATTATAATTTCACACACCTCTACAAACATCAACACTTCTCTGCGCCCCCTGCTTTTCATAAAGGTATATGCTGCCCTTCTTCACAGCCTCCGTAATTCCAGAGAGAGTTCTGTTGTATTGGAAAATCTATAGAACTATGTTACCCCCAAATCACTTTCGGGAATATGTAGCCTCCTTTCTCAACAGCCTCGGATGTTCCATGAAGGACCTGTGTCAAGATCTCTCAATCTTCCTTTACTGTTTTGGTATTCTATAAGAGCTATGGAGTGTGTAGCTTTTCTGGCCCAGACCTGTTAGTGTGAGGCCTTCTCGTACTGGCGTAAAATGGATGTATTATGCAGTGTATAAATGTACTCTGTCATTCTGCAAGATTCACAGTAGTGCCTTGAAATCAACAGCGGCAACCTGTGAGGAATCGCTGAACAGCTTAAGGAACTTTTTTTCGCATGTAATAAGAAGAAAGGTTTTCCTTCATTGACAGTTGTTGTGCTGTTATTCAATCGATGAGCTTACGGAAGTTTAAAAATGTTTTTAATTTTGCAGGACATGCTGATCGATAAACTGCGTTTGAAAAATGTATCCCTTAAGGTGCAAAAGAAAAAATTACGTATGCAGCTGAGACAGGTGAGTGTAGCAGTTGGAGGCAGACTCGGAGGAGCAGCAGTTGAGTGGCTTGCTCCAATAGCAGGTATGTGTGGGCCTTGGGGAGAACAGTGGGCTTGTGGATGATGGGTAAAGAACAGAGCGGTTGAATGATGGGCACAGAACTGAATAAGTAAGTGATGGTCAGCTAGCAGGGGTCAAGGATGAAATGAACACACATGGCTGCGGTAGTTTTGTGATGTAGTCCAAAGCAGGCAGAGAAGAGAAGATTACGCTGATGTGGGTCTGAGCACAGCGTGAAGTGGGCAAAGAGTATTAAGCTTGAGACCCTCACGGGTGAGTAGCGCGCTTTATAAGCACACTAGCATTTTGACGGCATCAGTACAAAACAGTTATGTGTGAGTCAAAGCAAGAGCATTTGGTTAAGCATTCAAAGTCTTATCTGTGATTGACAGACAAAGAGCACAAGAAGGTTGTTGTGGAGTACAAGGCCTACGTAGGTAAGTGAGTGCATAAGGCAGTCTGGTACTGAACAGAGAAGAGGTAGGTTACTGACAGCAGAGCAGACTGGTGATCGGAGTGAATCACAGGTAAGTGATTGTTTGGAAATGGCAGGTTTGTGATGGGTACAGGACAGAGCTAATAGAGTAATTTGTTACAGCCTGTTGATAAATACATGGTGGTAGAAGGGGGTGCCAGGAGAGCTCTCTCTCGGGATGGGGAGAGGGTGCTGTGGCGGTCTGGCCTTGGGCCCTCCTTAAGTACCTTAGCACTGTCACCCCGCTCCGATTTGGTGGGCGCAGCGTGGGCTCACTGGAGGAAAGCCCTGCGGACTGGAGTGGGCAGCCTGCAGTGGTACGCCAGGGCCCTGCAGTGTCCCCTATTCATGGCCAGGGCCAAGCTGTAGAGAGATAAAAAGCACAAGCTCAGTGCTTCTGGCCTGCAGGGAAGGACAGCCACTTGAAAGTCTTAGAAAAAATACATTATTACAGTGCATAAACCAAAAGGAAACTGGAGGTTTGGAGAGGTGCATGGGCTAAAGGAATGGTCTTTAGAACCACATGACAAAATCATACCTGGAAGTGAAAAATTAAATGAGGGGGAGAGGAGGTTGCTGCCCTTCCCTATGCTCTGCTGCCTATTCTGAGTCTTGATTGACAGTTGGCCCCGGGACTGTGACTGGTGAGCTCGAGGCAGTGGCCTGCGGCAGTTCTGTTGAATTGAGGCACTCACATGTTATTGTGTGTGCTATGCTGAACTGAAGCACTAGGCCCCAACTGAGAAGGCACACCCTAACATCCTGAGCTGTACTTGCCTTCACCTGTGTATGGCCGTCCTTATATCCTGCCTTCATAACTGGATCAGATTCGAGGCTTGTGCCGTGATCACTACCTCTGCACTCAGGCACCCTCTTGGTACAGAACTGTCACCGCTCAGCACTAGAGCATAGAAAAATGTGAAAAACCAACCACAAACAAGCCAAACTTAACCTTGATAAGCAATAATCAATGGCGCCCACGGGGGGAGGATATACTTTCACCACACACAAACATCCAGGACTTGGACATTGCTGCTCTTTTGAAAGACATGAAAGTTAGTCTGTAGTCCATAGATAACAAAATATACAACCTTACATATTGAATAGACCACTTTCAGGAGTGACTGGATAAGCATGATACAAGGTAGGCTCAGGCGGAGACTAGAATTGGAAGACACCCATCCACACACAGCAACCACACTGTCTTCAGTCACTCTGGAGTTGAAACTCATAAGGCAAAGGATGAGGATCTGGAGGGAAGAACCCGATAAAACAGCATGCGCATTAGGGGTGTTCCTGGCACCGCATCTGATGCCAACACTAAACTTGAGCTACTAGAGAATCTATTTGGCTGGAAAGTATTTTCCACGTTTTTTGTGGACAGAGCGCACCGCTCTCAGGCACCCAGACCATGGCCAGGCGTGATCCCAGACCAATCATAGCTCAACCATAGAGACCGGGACCTGATTCTCCAACTCAACAGGGCAACTCCTGGCTTGGAATACAAAGGATCTCGCATAGCTGTGTTCCCGGACTTTACCCCGGCAGTGTAGGAAGCCCAGACATCCTTCACAGTTATTAAAAAGACTCAGAACAAAAGGGGTCAAGTACTCCATACTTTTTTGACCCTAGCACAGCTGGAATACAATGTCAAGGCTCATCTTTTTGTACAATTGGATGCAGCACTTAGATTCATTGAACATTATATGTAACCTTGTGGAGACCCTTCACCTGACCTGGCCAGCCAAGCCTCCACAAAGAGTGGCCGGCTCCATGGGGCCTCCACTCTCAGTGATAATGATTAGTTTAATAAGGCTGCTCACTGCTTCATTACATATGAAAGTTTTCTATGATACCTAACTTGACAGGGGCCATCTACTTTGTCTTAGATATCTATATACTGTATTGTACATATATATCTTTAGAAGATCAATAGATGCTGTAAATGGAGGCAGTTTATTATTTTTCTTTAGAGGCTTCAACCTGTATACTTTCAACACAAAAATCGAATGAAGGTCAGACATATTTCACCCATCCAGTGTATGGCACAAGGTACAATAGTAATTATTAGTGGACATAGGTGCTGTGCCTGGAGCAAAGCTGTGCCCCTGATCCTCCACGCGTGCAGAACATCAATACTTTCCATGCCATGACCACTCACGGGATGAGGCTATTTGTGTGGATTATTTGGGCGTGGGTAAGGAAGGGATGGGGGTTGTTTTGGTTGTTTTCTATTTGTTTGTGTACAACACACGCCAGTGCTTAATTTGTAAATAAAAACATGCCGATGCTCAAAGCTCTCCTCCTAAACACGCAGCTGCTACAATTAAATCTGCGAGCACGGAATACTGAGGCTGCATAATCCTGAAGCCACCTCGGGTCTCTTCAACCCAAATAAAGCCACTTACTGCCCCTACAGCTTTCTGCTTCCTCCCCTTGTGACGCGTTTTCGTTTTTCCCTTCCTCCGTCTTTCCCATATTTGTCTTTTGCTCGCAGCAAATGCTTGGGACAGAAGAATAAGCCCCGGCCCTCTTAAATAAGTGCAGGTGCTTAGCACCGGAAACAACAAGCACAAAGTAAGCACTGGCACACGCACACATAGACACAGCACCTGATCAGCTCAAAGGGCCTGAATGAAACACGTAGGATACAGATGGCTTATGATGATTTTCCAATGACTTGCTATTCCGAAAATAATCACCTGTAATGTTTGTGGGGTGTGCAACTCACATAAAGAACGACAAGTGCTAGCATCCATAGAGTGGATGTAGTTATGTTAGAAGAAATACACTCTTCTTTAACGCACCTCTCAATTTTACTCCAGTTCACCACTGCAGGAAGTGTGATTGTTGCAGGAGTGCTTGAAGGTTGGTGCCTACTATTGGTTAACATATACGGTCTTAGCGCCTTTGACAAGGTTTTATGTATGTGCTGTGCATTCAAGGATTAGCCATTGATATGGGGAGAGGATATTAATTTAACAATCTTCACATGCCTAGATAGAATATCCAACACAGAACGTTCCACTACACACATGAGTAATGCTATTACTCACATCATGCAGCTTTGCGAATTGGTGGACCGCTGGAGGGTATTGCACCCACCAGACACAGAATACACATTTGACCTCCTGTTACATAATGTGTCCTCCCAGAGTGATATGTGGATGCTCTCCCATACGCCGATGAGCAGACTTCGGAAGATTATGGTCCTACCTAGGACCCTTTCTGACCACTTCACTGTTGTGCTGGTACTGTGTGATGCAGCCCTCCCCTCACTGTTTTATAGCTGGTTCCTAAAGGTTACGGAACTCTGTGACATTTTCAGAACTGAAATTAGAATCCGGGTGTATTGCTAGAATCCACTCTGAAAGAGATGAGATCACCACAGCGTCCCCTGACATGAGAACTGCTTTTCACCTGTACTGTGAGCTTCTCTACACCTCTTAGTTACAGTTAGACATGGCTACTACAGCTAGGTATCTGGCCCAGGTGGCATTAACTTGGAAGAGTGTGAAGCTAGGGACGTGCTTAACTCCCCTCTAAGATATTAAAAAGGCAATAATGAACTTCCCTAGAGGCAAGGCTCCAGTTAGTGATGGGTTACTGGTAGGGCTTTATAAAGAATACATAGATTTACTGCCCCCCCAGGTCTTGGATATGTATAGTGCAGCAATAGCTAGGGGCAACCTACCTCCCACTACGATGGAGGTAGTCATAACAGTCTTGCTGAAACCGAAAAAAGATCATACACTATGTACATCTTACGGACCACTATCCCTTTTGAATATTGAGAATAAAATTCTTGAAAAATACTACCACAGTGCCTCCTTGCACTCATGTAATTTTTAGTCCTGTCGGAACAAGCAGGGTCCATTCCCTAATTATCCACAGCCTTTAACTTGAGAACGCTGATGGCAATCCTCCACAGGGTGGACCTACGATTACCCTCAATAGTAGTACTGTGGGAAATTGAAAAAAACATTTGCTTATTGCAACCACTTCCACAAGCCATTGACCTATTATGCACCACCTCCATGGCTAGAGTCAAGGTCATTAGAACACACTGCAAGACCATTACTATTGGTAGAGGTACTCAGCAAGGTTGTCCTCTATGCCCACTGATCTCTGTGCTCACCATTGAACCTCCAGCTTGTTACATTCTGGACCTACATTCCCATCACGGCTTGAGGCTTGGCAATAGCTCAATAGTAATTTTGTTACATGCTGATGATGTGATTCTCTATGTCCAATGGCCTGAGGAGAATTTATCCCCCATTGTCGTGAGGTCATAAGCTTTGGGGGTCACTCAGGGCTAAGAATCAACTGAACCAAATCTGAAATTTTCTCCCTTACAGGCTTTGATACTACACTGGAGCCCGTGGAATTAAATATCTGGATGTGTAGGTGACTCACCACCGTGATGGATGAGTTAGCTTTTGGCACAGCGCTTGAGCAGTTGAAAACTTACATTGAACAGTGATCTGCCTACCATACTCTATGATGGAGCAGATCTCCCTCATGAAAATGGTGCTGCTGCCATGATTTCTTTACTTATTTGCTACCATCCTGATATGTCTCCCCTTGGTGTGTTTAGCCACTCTGACAGGTGCTTCTTAGATTGATATGGAGGGTGGGAAACAGACAAGAATACATTGGGAGGTGCTCATGCGACCCTTGTGGAAGGGGGGGCTGGCAGTTCCAGGCTTTTATGCATACTACCTTGGCACTGACGCATTATCTAAAACACTGGGCCACGGCTCAGACAAAGGCAGTACAGGTCAAGGTGGAAAGGGCTATCATCCACTCCAGATCGCTACTGGGTTTCGTTGGCATTAGACCATGCCCCAAAAGGGCCAGTGTAGACGGGTTGCTAGGACCTACTGCAACTTGTGGGATTTAGCTAAAATAGTGGCACCTAAGTTAAATATTCACCCCTACAGTCCCTCACAGATAATCCTCTAATCCCACCAACCAAAGAAAAAGTATTGAAGAAATTACTACACTAATAAGGGATAAATACCCTCTGCGACCATTATGGGTCCTTTATGTCATTATAGCACTTTCGAGACCAGGGAGCTGATACACCACTGATAAAGCTCTGTTATCGTAAGCTACAATCTGCGGCTAAAGTCGCACTTGACTTTCCCAACCTGCCTCCTGAAATGAGAATGTTTTATGGCGGATGTGGGCCATTTCATCATATTCCTATACACAATGCTCCTATCCTGCAATACAGACTCTCTGTTGGGAGCTAAACGAAAATGGGAAGAAACCCTGTGATATCAGCTTCCTGACAAAATGAGGGCACACTCCTGCTCCCAGGTGAAGAAGATTGCGTTTAACTACAAGCACAAATCCACCCAAGAGAACAGCTAGGCCTTGAGCCAACCATGTTATCGGTACCACTTGGGGAAGGGTTGGGGGGGTTCTTGTAAAATTTATTGGCAGGATATGGACGCCTAGAGATGGAAAGTATGTGGTAGTAAGTCATAACTCTTTGCCTTTTGTGAGTTACCACTCAACCCCCAAGATACCTTGATGTAAATGAAAATGTTTTCATAATTTTTATTATTGTGAATTTTATTATTAAAAATTAAAATTACGGTAAACGTGATTATATAAATTGATAATAATTATAATAGTAATTATGATTATATTAAGTACACCAAGTAAAATGTATAAATGTTTTAATTAATTTCTTATTCCAGAGCTTGTGGTGAATGACCGTGCAGCATCATGAAGAAGACTGAAACATGCACATCCTGTCTGTCTACTCCCCTTTGTATAATTCATTTATGATCAAATGTCCAACATGGAGTTACACTGAAAAGACTGCAGGACTACTCATCATGGAAAACTTTGTTGTAGGCAGCTCAAATAAGGAATCACATTCCACTGTTAGACACTGAATGGAATGTGGAAAGCAACACGGTTCCCCAAGTATTTTACCAGAGGAAGGGCATTTACTATGAAGAGAGATTTACAGACTATGTGCGAAAAGCTGAAGCAAGTGTCAGTGATGATTCTGGAACAAGTGAGTGCATGAGTAAACGCTTAAACATTAGAACACCATTAAAGTCAAACATGTATGCTGAAGAATGTATAATTTGTGGAAAGATAAAATGCTACAAGGGAATATCAACACATGAGAAATTAATCAAGGTCACGGAACTTAGAGTTGACAAAAGGCTTCCAGGGTGTACAACCATTAATTGTGATTCAAAGATCCTAGCAGTTTATAATAGGGACATAGTGGCTGCAGAAGCCCATTATCATGCATTTTGTTATACAAATTATGCCGGGGTTAAGCAAAGTAGGAGGTTCATGCGTCTAACATTCAAACCAATGATCACTACAAAAATATGAGAGATGAAGCATATGATGAAAGATTTCAATACATTAGAACTGTGATTATTCCAAACAAAGAGGTAATACATGTGATAACTCTCACTGAAAGGCTTGAAACCCTCATGACACGCAGAGGAATACAGAGGATCGTTGAATCAACCAAAAAGCATATTCGAAGAAAATGTGACTCTGAGTTCGGTGACTACCTCTACATATTCCCAGACAACCAAGGAATATTATTGGCCCAACCTGACAGTATCATACTAGAGGACGTTGTAAGAGAAAACCAGGGTTGAAAAGAGAATCATCAGTTTTAAAGGTTAAGGCAACAGACATGAACAAGATCATTGATCACACATAAGAACAATGATTAAAACAAACTTAACATCAACCCCATGGCCATATCATTCATCAGATGTTGATAAATATTAATTTACAGTGCCTGATTACCTTAAACGGTTCCTACTAGGACTTCTGACTGGAGATCCAGAAAACACAAAGCCATCCAAAAGGGTCACCTTACTTCATCATTCATTCAGGACATTGTATATGAAGTCAAAAATCATTCATTCAGGACATTGTATATGCACTCAAAAATGGCCAGCAGAGACCCCCCCCAAGCAATTGTTGCTCCGATACGCCCTAAAAACACCCAACAGGCAATGTTGAAATCATTTGCACTCTCAACTGACTTGATCATGGGATTTCATACTCAGGACTGGAAAAAAATGATACTGCCTTGTGTCTTCAGAAACTTGCTGCTACCTTAAATGAGCAAATTGTTCTTCCAGCTGACATTCAGCCTCATGTCTTCTCTAACTTAGGATGGGATAACATTGATAGGGTGGAAGAGACTCTTAATGGTAAGGGGACAGCAAATCAAGTCAAAGGTATAACTGTGCAGGCCAAGTTGTTTGGACCACAACCTTTTAAAACTCCTCTCCCAAGCATTGAGAAAAAAAAGCAAAGAACATTGACCACCACAAATACCGAAGAATTGTTCATGTATGTTTCTGGTGAAAAGAGTTGGGCCTCAGCCATTGATGGCAAGTACCGAAGTCATGCTGGAATGTGTTGCCCCATTGAAGCTTGCACAAAATAACATAATCTGGGTTGTTACAAGACAAGAAGTGAGCCTCGCACAGATAATACCAAGCTGAACAGGATTTAACATTACTATTAGAGACCAAGTTAGTGTAGCACAGGATTCTATTGGCTACTTGCCAATTAATGCCCTGCAACTGAGTTGGCAACTGTTTCTGGAATTTTGAAACAGTCAGAGATAATAAGGGAATCACTGCATTTGGCAAAAATTGTAGTGGTCATGGATCAAGTTCTCTATACAAAAAAGCAACTGAGATTGTGTGGAAGCATAAAGCAATGTACAACAGAATCATTCTTTGAATGAACACCATTTGCAATGTCATGTCCATTCTTGGAAAACACTTTTAAGATGCTGACCTTCATGATCTTTGCATTGAAGCAGACATGATAGCAGAAGGATCCATATCATCAGTACTAGAAGGTTGTATGTACAATTGTGCAGTTCGAGTACACAAGTGTGTGTATGAAGCTATGTTGAGACTGGCTAGGTTGGAATTTATCCCCGTGTTGAGAAGAATTACGAAGAGAACATTCAGGTAGTCTGCTCCTTTATTGAGGATGTTAATGATTTTGCAAAAGACCTATGCCAACAGAGATTAGACAACCTCTTACAGAGTGCTGCCTTTGCCAAAGTAAAACAGCTTTGGGATGTATTCCTGAAACATCTTTGTCATGACAATGGAGATCTCTCTACATTTTGGATGTCATATGTGGATACTGTTGAAAATGTCTTGCTGGCTCTGCTGCACACTGCTCAAGAAGGAAATTGCCACTTAAACCTAACTTCCATACGCTCTATGGTCTCATGGTGTTACGCATATGACAGGATGAACTACGCTAGATACCTTCTTGTATACTATGCAGAATTTACATTACTTGCAGTGAAACATCCAGAGATACAAACAAAATCAACGGATGCTTCTAAGTTAAACTGTCAGCTGTTAATTCATTTGGACGAATTCCAGTTAATCAAGCGCTAGAGGTACCAGTCAACAAAGACACACAGACTCCGGGTGGTATGACAAGGTTCAACCTCAAGGTGGGTGCTGTGAAACGATATTATATGATGGCTAAACAGAGAAGCTCCTTTTTGGGTCAGATAAGGGAAATGGTTCAGAGCAACATATCAGATCTTACTCATGCAGACCTACATAAGTCACAAATTGAAAAAGATGAAGATACTGTTACGAGAGCTGTTATTCTGGTTCAAAGCTGGATAAACCCATTTGTTGGGTCACATGATCTCATTAGTCTCTCCTTGGCAAAAAAGACATCTCAAGACATAGTATCTGACATAATGAAGGTGCATGAAATAGGTGAACAGTGCAATACAGACTTCAAACTTGAGCGACTTGAGAATAATCCGCATATTAAGAAGTTCCATGACCCAATGAAAATCAACAAACTAAAAACCTTCTCACAGGCTACTCCTTCTGGCGACCATCGGGGAAATGGGTACCCCAGGGGCACCCTCGACGGCGACCCGGAAGGAGATGGCATCGGGAACCTGGAAATCCGGGTTCCCGTAGAAACAAAAGAGGGCCAACTGACGCGGCCGATGAATACAGAGGAGAGGAAGGACGCGGACAGAGAGCGCACAAACCACCATCTGAGAGCGAAAAGGACAGACAACGTGGGCGAGGAACACTCAGCGGAGACGAAGGGCAGGGAAGCCCAAGAACGCTCACTAACCGCCACGTCCCTGGAGGGGCGTGGCTAAAGCAGGTACGGTCCTGCTTACAGAACGGCTACAGGGCATTGCTGGGGAGGGAAGAGGGAGCGGGAGGAGAGAAGGATTAACAGAGGGATAATTTCACTAACGGGTAGGGTAGATGAATGGTGTAAAAATCTACCCTAGGTATATGTACAGGACTTTTTTTTTTCTTTTTTTTTTTCTTCTTTTCTTCCTGTTCTTCTTTCTCCCTTTTCTTTCTTTAAATCCTGGTCTAATGAGTCTGCTGTATGATTTAATTTTTCCTCTATATAAACTCAAATATCAGCATTTCAGACGGCAAGCATTTCCCCTAATCCACTACAATTTGTGATGAGGCGGACTGTGCTAATACTAACAGTTTCCCTCTCACTCTATGACTAGAGTCACGTACAATTGTAACAAATTTCCGTTCGTTTTTTGCTATTCCTCTGGGGTATCTGAACGTACCTGGTAGAAGCTTCAGCGTACTCGGGGAGACTAAGACTGCGTGGAGCACAGTGATATCGGGTGAAACACATCTCGGGCTGACGGGTAACCCTACGTTCCCTCCCACCTCACTGCACTCCCTCTCCCTGTACTAACCCCATCCAGAAGTCTATATTAAGAGACTTACCTTTTCTTTTTCTCTCTTCCCCGTCTTCTCTGCTGGTCAACACCACGTTCCTGGACCTTCACCTGGCCGGAGAGCACCCACCTGGAAAGAAGAAGAGAGCAGACATTAGGCACAAGAACCATTGGGACTAGAGCCTGTAGAACCATATGGAAGAAACTTTGAAAGAAAGAAATATTCACTCAACACCTCTGATAGTCTGAGTCGTCTCCTCTCTGCCCGTATCCGCTACACCCCACCTCCTACACCTTCACTAACATGTCCAAGAAGAAGGCAGTGAACAGCAATGGCAGGACAATCATCACGAAAGCAGACAAAGCACTATTTGGCTGAATCATTGTGACAGCACAGAATCAGAACCTTCAAATGATGGTTGTACTCTCTCATCTCATAGGACCTTTACCATGGACTTTAGCAACTCCAGAAGGTCTGTTGCGAAATACAAACAAAGCTTTTTTAGCAACATACTTGCCAAAAAACATTACTCCTGCATAGAAAATACCTGGAAATTCAGCCACACTGATTGATGGTATGGTTCTTGTTCAGAGAGTAAAAGGAGAGGAATCAATCTTTGGTGAGGTGGCTATGTCTGTCTTGTCTATGGCTTTGCACGAAGGAAATAGGAATCAATGTTGTGTTTGATACATACAGTGAGATATATATTAAGAACAGCAAAAGGACAATCAGGGGGAAAGATCTAGGGCACCAGTTGCAGAGCATCTCACCTTCTGAGATTATCAGACAGTGGAAGAAATTCCTAAGCCACGTCTGGAATAAAACAACTCTTATCACATTTCCTGTTAATGAATGGAAGAAACAAGAGTATTTAGTAAAACTAGAGAATAAAACACTGTTCGCGAACTGTAAAGATAAATGCTACAAAATCTCATCTGAAGGCTGCCACGAAGTGCCCGACCTCAACAGTACACACGAAGAAGCAGATGGTTGTTTATTGCTGCATGCTGCACACGCTGCTAATGAGAGTTATGAGGCAGTAATGATAAGCTTAAATGACACTGATGTGTTTATTATTTGTTTGGAATTCCATAACATAATCATGGCTGAATTGTTTCTGAAATGTGGTACTAAAATACGCCTGTGAGTCCTTGACATTGGGAAAATAGCTTCAACTCTTGGTGAAAATGTTTATCGAGCTATGATAGGTCTCCATAAGTTTACCGGATGTGACACAGTAAGATCATTTGCAGGAAAAGTAAGTGCATTAAAAATCCTATCTGCCAACAGACATACACAGGAAACATTTTCGTAGCTTGGAGAGAAATGGGATCTCTCTGAAGAACTAATGGACAAATTGGAGCAATTGTCGTGCTTGCTGTATGTACCAAAATCTTTAGTTCATCACGTGAATGACTTGAGATATCATGTATTCTGCACAAAGAAGGGTGAAATAGACAGTCATCAACTTCAACCTCACAGGGACTGTCTGAAATAACATTCTGAATGTGTGAATTATCAAGCCGCTATAAGCATGAGATGTCTTCTGAATGATCCACAGACACCTAGTCCAATTGGGAGAGGGTGGAAGTTGGAAAAACAGGAGGGAGCAGAGCAAATGGTAGTGGACTGGTTGGAAGGGGGAGCCAGCACCTCAGGCTGTGTTAGATCTACTAGCTTGCAACTACATTAGGAACTGCAAACTGCTGACGCGTGTCTGCTGTCTAAATGAACTCAAGTGCACTGACATGTGCAGACTTCCCACCTGTGAAAATCAAACAGACGCTGAGAATGATGACACCTATTCAGAAGAAGAAGATGACGAATATGAATGATAAAATTGTGTTTATGTTCACTCTTGACATAAATTGCCTATGTAAGATGTGACCACTATTATTATTTGAAATTGTAAGTGAAAATTATGCATATAATCTATATCAATATATGAGGAATAAAATAAAGTTTTATTGTTATTATTTTAAGGACTATATTGTTATTGTTACAATTAATAATCATAATTATTTTCAAATTATATTGAATGTAACCAATCTGGTGGAATTAGATTTATTTTTCCACATATCATGATGAATTTGTCTGCTATTTATCAAAAATATGAAAACCATTATTTTTTCGGCTATGGTTGCTAATCCAATAATATCAGACAAAAGGCAAAGAGTGATGATTTGCTATCACATGTTTTCCATCTCTAGGCATCCATACCTTGCAAAAAAATCATATTAGAAGACATCCCCCTGAGTGGTACCAATGGTCTAAATTTGGGGTCCTGGCTACGTTCGGCTACAGTGAGTAAGTAGCGTGCAAACAAAGGGGCATTCCAAAAGCCGATTTATTTCCCGTGGCCTGGCAGTGTCCTAAGGTACTAGTATATTGGCAAAGTTTATTTGACATGTTAGTTGATATTGTTGGGATGCCCCCAACACCCAAGCCTCAAGTGGCGTTTCTGGGAGAGCGTCACAACTTCCTACATTAATTAACTGCCTGGCATTTATGGAACTGGCATTGATGTCATTTAGGGGTCGCAATTGCGATCCTTGGCTTGCCCCTTGCGACTCCTGGCACTGCCTTTGCAACCTCTGGCCTCAGAGGCAGCAAAGTCAGTGCTAGAAAGACAGGGTGCATCTCGGTCTTATGGACATCGGTTGGGGATCTAATCTCCTTGCTCTTTGTCATTTTTCTATTACACTAATAGTGAATAAAAGAATATTATTAATTATTAGTGTAATAAATATTGGGGTATAATTATCTAGATTATGACCCTCCCTTGCAGCTGAGGTAGTAAAACAGAATGCTTTTAAATATATGTTGTGTGCTTGTGTGCAGCTAAGTGTGTTTATGTGAGTATGTGTATGTGCAAGTGTGTGTCAATATGTAAGCATCTTTGTGTGAGTGAGTACATTCATCAAATGCCGTGTGATGTCACTTCCGCTACCCTGGCCTTTTGGTAAATTGACGTTCATGGGCGCTGGTCCTGGCCAAGGGACAGGTGGCAATGATTTGAATGCAAGAGACCGCCCACACCCTGGGCAAATGACTTAAAGAGATGACATACTCTTGCAAATGAGTGGAACATTATGTGGCAGAAATATACCCAGCACTTAAGTGAAGATGCATCTACTCCAGGGCCAATATGTGCATCCATGTGAATACCCTCAGACAACTGGTAAAATAGGTCATGATGTCTTCTAGATGTTGTTCTCTTGTCATTGTTCTGCACCCTCTTTGTGACGGCGGATGACAGATTTAAATATGACTTGCTGTAAGGTAATGCTGTCAGCTGTGTTCCTCCCTGATACCTAATACAACAAGAGTAAACAAAATACACAGTGGAAGTAAGCGAGAGGCGAGGCATGGCATGTTAAAGCAGGGCACTAGTTAGAAGTAGGTGAATAATTCACTGTAGCAGCTTGACAATGATCAGAGAGCAGAAAAAGGTGAGGGACACAATACAGTAAGTTGACGATGGCCTGATGGCCAGCGGTAATGAGTGGCTGAGTACAGCAGGGTGAGTTTGGCACATGACCGAGGCTAGTGAGTAAGTGAAAAGCGTATTGCAGGTTGGTAACACTCGTAGAGCAGAGATATCAGAGTAATAAAACATAGCGGAGATTGGTGGTGCATGCGTGGTGTAGATTTAGGGCACATCATGAGTGACACATTTCTGCAGTTCGATGCAGAACGCAAGACCCATGGAGCTATGAACACAGATTATGGACTAGCGCGCAACAGATTACAGAGCAGGTTAGTAAATGAAGAGTCTCAGATAACTGCAAGGTAGACAGAAAAAAAACTGAGTTAAAAACTGACTATAAAGCAAGAGAATAGATGTGGGATAATGTACTGAGGTGGCAGTAGCTAAGGCCATAGGTGATGGCAGGGAACTTAAATCGTTGTGCATCATTTATTTTCCATTGCAAAGTAAATGGTGCAAAGATGTTTAGATTGATCATGCGATGTTTAAGAGTTTAATTCCATGTCATTAGAGGTGGATACTCCATTTTGTCTGTGTTGCTTTTCAGAAAGATGAAATCGGCGAGGTGCTGCATGAGGTGGATTTCCAGCAGCTGAAGATTGAGAACAGACAATTCCTAGAGCGGATTGATGAGAGGAACCAGGATCTCTTGCATCTGAAATTGACAGCAGGAAACACTCTTCAGATCCTCACCTCATACAAGGTACATGGGCAAGGCTGGCATCACCTACTAATGCCAATGCTTGGGAACATACATGCCTCTAAAATGACATATCGAGATACTGCCTTATAGCTTGGTCTTTGTTTATTAAATTTTGGAACAATAAATTCTCAGTTGCGGCCGGCATCGTTGTGAAGGAGGGGGCAGTGAGTGTGTGGAGTGGGTCAAAAATGTAATTAAAGAAAAATAAAATAAAAACTTACCTCGCTCCCCGCTGCGCCGCTCCTGTCCTCCATCTGCTCAGGCTGCAGGCAAGCACAGGCTCCCAGCCTGCCCTGCGGCCAAGCCTGACGCTGCTCAGAGCAGCATCAGGATTGGCTGGGAGAGCTCAGCTGGGCGGTCCCAGGCAGACTGGGAGCCTGTGCCGACTCTGTCCAGCCCAGCAACCGTGTTGCTGGGCTGGAGAGAGCCTACAGCTTGCGTGTTTGGCCGGACAAGACGGCCGGGCAAACACACATGCGCTATGAGGGGAGTGCACAGTGCACTCCCCTCGTGCTCATCACCCCCGTGTCCCTGCCCCTTCCACCACGAAGGAATAATAAACTTAGTTTATTATCCCTTTGTGGTGAAAGGTTTGCAGCTTCTGCTGCTGGCGGGGGGCGACACTCCTCCGCCCTAATGGAGGAGCCACCCCTGCAAACTCTTCCGCAGTGTTGCATTGTGTGAGAAATGTTTGCATGGAATATGGTAAACCTGAAAATGTTCTTGCTATTCTGATGAGGATCACCTGGAATGTCTGTGGAATGAGCAATCCACATAAAGAACGACAAGTGCTGGCATACGAAGACCCCCATGGGACCCCCCCCACATCAGTGCTTTTCTTCGTACTTTGCCTATTCTAGAGGGGTGGATGATGTGGTGGTCAGTTCAGCAATATTCCTAAAGAAGGCCTTTTGTTTGCCCCGAAGAATATTTTGTGGTTTAGAGTGGATGTAGCTATGTTACAAGAAACACGCAGTACACTTTGTAACTCAGGCTGTTTTTGTTAAGAATTCCTTTACCTTTCTGAACATTTTTTAACTGATGACTTCTAGGCCCAAAATGCCCCTTATGGTTGATCATTTTCTTCAAGTCTCTTTCAAATCCATCTCAAACAGTGTGTTTGTTACACAATGATGGAACACAGTGAATTTCTACTGTTTTCTGTTGCCTTTATATTGCGTACTGTCTGTGCTCCACTTTCATAATTTGGACTCTGCCCTCAGAAGTCTATTATTCAGCTCTGTCGTGCTATCACAACAGCATTTATTTTATCACTTTTCTCATGCTAATTTTCTAGATGCTATCAGAGATTCCCTTTCCTCTGACATACCATATAGCTTGTGGGATAGTTATTTTTTCTCCACACCAGCTGATAAAACCTCTAAACCAATTTTTCATTTGTTTAGCAAACTGAAGAGTCAGATGGCGCGATACCACAGCCCGCACTGTAAAATGTCATTTGCTTTCCCCAGAGCTGCTCAGGACTGCACCCTTTTCAGTCTTCTGTCTGACTCTATAGTCCACTCTAGGGCTGTGTCGGGCTGGAGGATCGCATTGCTAATGACTGGGTCTCTGCTCCCAAAGGAATTGTTTGTACACTTAATAGTAGCAGTTTTATTAATGAATCTTCATGAGGAAGGTGGAACATCAGACCTCAATATAGCAATTAATGAAGACGTAATCCAGCATCATATATGAATAAATCAATGCCGGCATCTATGTAAATATTAACAACAAAAAGATTAATTTAATTGGCAAGTCTGTTATTTCAACACTTAAAACATAAGTAGTTAAATTACAGCATATTCATATTCATATATATATCCAGCAGTTGACTAATACTTCAATGTACAGTTTAAAGTGCATATCTGTGCTAATTCACCCTTCATTGGTATATTGTCCATAAAGCGTTGGTTTATTGACTTGTCAGTAAATTTGCATGTAATTATGTGCAAAGCAAGAAGCAAAGTTAGCTTTGATGTTTCAGATTTAAGCAACACAAATCCTGAGGACTATCAGGGAAAAATGGCGGACCACAATTTCTAAATGAAAAATAGAACAAATGTGCACAATAATATAAATAATAGTGGTAAAAAATGAGTTCCAAATGCAATTCACGAAATGAGCGTGAGCGCTTAAAAGGAGTTAGCATGAGGAGTGAAAATAACCAAATAACCATGTTGCTAACCTAGGCACAAGGCAGCAGCCATGTTTAGAGTGAAACGAACAACGGCAGGACGTGCCGACCAGGATTAATAAAGCCAACAGTGAATATTACGAGCTACCCAGCCTTTCAAGGGGTTACTGGGTTGCCTTTCTTATACTCACTTCACTTCTCTTCTCAGCAGCAGTAAAGGTCTGTCCTGAGTTCCTAATGCAGCCCACTAGTGGGCATAAGCAAAAGTGTCAGAGCAGCTCTGCTTTCATGCAATGGACGTTACTTAATGCGTCCATCCTCTTAACTTGGCTGTCGCCCTTTCCTGCAGGGAGAATATACTAGTGCCATTCATGTGTTGGGTTGGATCTCTGTTGACCTTAAGCATGTTAGCATCTTATGTGCCCCTAGAGACCCTTATTCCTTCTCAGTTTCCGAAGGGGGAGTTCCTTAGTTCTACTTAGGTATGGATTCATTATTTTTCTTTAGAGTGCTTGCTGTATTTCACCACAGGTCAAAGTGCAACACAAGGCATAACGAATGATACTGAGCAACGTCAGAGCGTCTTTGACTCTCCAGTTGCCCCTAGTTTAGTACATTTTGGCTTAGAAGAATTCCATAATCTTGACTTTACTATAGGCTTTCTGTTGCTGCTCTTTACTTTCAGATGAAAGTGTCTATGATAAGAGTGTTTGTTTTTCATATTATGGAAAGAAAGCCCACTAAAATGTTTTATGAGATAGTTAATGAGTTGTTGATTTTATTCAGGCAGAAGTGTGTTTGATCTCTCCCTTTCAGTGATAGGTGGACTTTAGAGAGAACACAACCTTTCTGCCTGCCAATAGGAAACCCATCTCTGCAGCTGTCTTTCTACTTCTGCACTCAGAGGTGCATACGGAGGCTGCCTAGACTATATTCCTGGAATGACCTCACCATTTTATTGGAGAGAGCTAAGTAAGATTCTTCCAAAGTCATAACAGTTACAAAGCAGCCTACTTCTTGTTGGATTGTGATTTATACAAAGGAGTGTTATGAGGCAAAAAACTAGATTCCTAATTTTAATTGAATCACTGCACACTCACTCAGAGGCAAAAAAGACGCTGTATTTCCTAAAGAGGGATGGAATTATCTTTTCAGCAAATTTGCAAGGTAGTCATCTAGTCGTCATTACACATATTTGCTAAACGCCCCCGCCTTGAATCTGATGTAAAAGCAGTTTTAATGAAAGTAAAAAAAAGTGCAGAGGAAAGTGTATCAATTGAAAGAGAAAATTACCTCTGATAATGTTTGCTTTGATGGATATTTAGAACAATCTGTATATTCTTTATCACTCACCTAAGGGCTACAGACTAAGATGGGAGCCCACTCAGTAGACGTTCCATGATGGAAATGATTAGGAAGTCCCCTCTGTAATCCTGGTGGGCACGTCCTGCCGAGGTTCGTTTCACTCTAGACGTTCTATGATGGAAATTATTAGGGGACAGAAAAGGTGGGGTGTGTAGGAGCCATTTTTGTACTATATTTTCATCAAGATCAGTCGGTATTGTGTAATGACCAGTGAAGTAAGTGTTACTTTTCTAGCAACTGATAGCAAATAAAAAAGGATCCTTAGATCAGAACTGCTGAGCAATTTTTAAGATAAGGAATTTGCAGAGGTTACAAAATATCCAGCAGAGCCACTATTACCAAGAAAATCTCTCATTTTCGTCTGTGGGTTTGAACATGAAGGAGATACACATACTGCTGACATACTGCTGCAGGCAACTTACATGTTCTTTCTGATGGATACAACTACCTGTGGATTCCTCACCTAATGAATTCTCCCCATGTGCAGCATTCAACTGAAACTTCTTTCCAGCTCTGCACGTCGGAGAGGACGCCACAATTGTCCGACTCCACGCGGCTCTGCCTGACGTCATCGTGGCAATAAGAGACCCTCGCCGGCGTGCTGACGTCCGTTCCCTTTTTTCCGTGCCTTCGATAACGGTTATTTCTCCAGCTCTTGTATCGTTTGCTGTCGAGAGGGATACTTTGTGTTTCTTCGAGATGTCTGCCCCGAAGAAATCAGGGTTCAAGCCTTGCAGGGAATGCGGAGGTCGAACGTCTGTTACTGACCTGGATAACGATTGTCTATGGTGCCTAAGCTCGGACCATGACGTCCAGGAGTGTGGTTCATGCGAAAAAATGAACCCCAAAGCTCTGAAGGAGCGTGAGGCCAAATTATTCTTAGCGAAAGCTAAGAAGGAGAAGAGGAGGCACCATAGGTCTTCATCAGGGAAGTCGGCGAAGAGACACAGGAAGCGGCGCCATCACGACTCCTGGTGTCGCTCCAGAGGAAGCCGGTCGAGGTCTCTGTCTGCCCGGCGCCATAAGTCCTGGGAGGTCAGCCCGACGGTGTCTCCTCAGCCTTTGACTCCGCAATCTTCGCCGGCGCCGTCGGTCTTTGAGGTGGTGGAGCCTCGGAGTCATCACTCATCTCCGGCGCATCCAGATGTTCAGGATTTGAGTCCGGCTTTGGCTCCGGCCCCTCAAGAGTATCCTGCCTTCCCTGCTCCAGGGGCGGATCCGGCGTCATTCCTTAATGCCATGTTTGACATGTTCCAGAGCATGGCGCCGGGAGGTGGTGCGCCAGCTGGCCCAACTGGTCCCTTGGCATTTAATTTAGGCGCTCCGGCTCCGTACAGGCCGACGCCGTTCATGCCATTCTGTCCGGTAGGAGCCACTAGCCTCGTGCCGGCGCTGGTGGTGCAGCCGTCAACGTCGATAGAAAGACCTTTGACGCCGGTGTCCATTCAGATGGAGGCGTCCCGAAGTCGGATGGCGTCAATGGGTGGAGATCGAGTGTCCACGGCGCCGATGGATCCATCACCGGCGTCGGAGGAGTCCGGAGATCCTGTAGTGACACCTTCTCGGTGCCGTTCTCCGACGTCGGTCCACTCTTTGTCGACGCTGGGGCTGGAGGCGAAATTGTGGTCCCGGAGAAAGGCCCTCAGGTTGTTGGAGGAGAGAGAGTACCAAAGACAGCTCCTTGAGGAAGGGGAGATTGCAGAGCCCCTAAGTGATTTTCAGGGGTTGGACACTGCCAGTGGGCTGGATACTTCCCCAGAGTGGGATTTGGCCCCACCAGGGGAATATACTGAAGAGGCAGCCTCATTTCATTCTGTCATCAGGAAGGCTGCTGATTTCCTAGAACTCCCACTTCCAATGGCACAGGTCAAGACTAATATCCTGACGGAGGTGCTTCATCCTGCTACGGCTATTGTGGATCCGTTATTATCGTTTAATGAAGCTCTTATGGATCCCATAGTGGAGATTTGGAAGAAGCCTGTTTCTTCATCAGCAGTGAGCAGGTCAGTGGCCAGACGGTACAGGTCAGCGCCTGGAGACCCCAAATTTCTTTCCAAACATCTGTCTCCTGAGAGTCTGGTCATGCAGGCGTCCTGAGAGTCGCGGTCTGCTCCTGGCTCCTTCCCTGGAGTGCCATCTGACAGGGAGTCCAAGCGCATGGAACAGTCTGCCAAGAAGGTTTTCTCCTCCTGCAGCATGGCACTGAAATCAGCTAACGCTACATGTATCCTGGGCAGATACATTCATGCAATAATGGATGCCGCTAAAGCAGCGTTGCCAGACATGCCCCAAGACTACAAGGACTCCTCTCGGACGCCCAGTCAGCGGCGGCGGCGCAGGTCATACAGTCGGGACTTGACATCACGGACTCTGTTGCTAGAGCCATGGGAACCTCCATTGCCACCAGGCGTCATGCTTGGTTGCGCACGTCGGGGGTTTCATCAGATGTTCAAGCCACGCTCTTAGACTTGCCCTTTGATGGTGCAAAATTATTTAGCACTAAAGCTGACTCTGCGTTGGAGTGCTTTAAGGAGTGTAGGGCAACAGCAAAATCCTTGGGCCTGCAGGCTGTTTCAACCCCTTTTAGGTTCTTTAGACGGCTTAGAATATTTGGACGAGGGGCGTCCTTTCGTGGGAGATCGCAGCAGGCAGCCCAACAGCCTTCGAGCCTCCCTTACAGATCATTTAGAGGGCGGGGTAGAGTCCGCACTAGAGGGGCCACCCAACAGCAGCACCCTTCCTCTTCCTCTTCCTCAGGAGGGTTGCAACAGGGAAAGCAACCCTAGTCCTCTAACCATTGCGTCCCATGTGTCTCTGGTAGGGGGAAGGTTGTCTCTTTTTATTCCCATATGGGAGCCGATTCCTGGGTCATCAGTGTGGTAAGGAAAGGCTATGCCCTTCCCTTTCGGGAGATTCCTCCTCCCTTCCCTCCCCGTCCTTCCTTTTGTTCAGAAGATCATCTCCTGTTGTTACAACAGGAGGTTCTATCCCTATTGACAAAGGGTGCAGTGGAGTTGGTTCCCGAGCAAGAGAGGGGTCAAGGATGTTATTCAAGGTATTTTCTGATCCCCAAAAAGGATAGTCGCTTGAGGCCTATCCTGGACCTGAGGATTTTGAATTGGTTCCTCAAACAGGAGAAATTCAAGATGTTGACTCTAGCACAGGTGCTTATGGCGTTGAACAAGGAAGATTGGATGGTGTCTGTCGACTTGCAGGATGCTTATTTCCATATTCTCATTCTCAAGTCACACAGGAAGTATCTCCGTTTTGTGGTAGGGTCGCAGCACTACCAGTTTGCGGTCCTTCCGTTTGGTCTTTCTTCCGCGCCTCGAGTCTTCACGAAGGTGATGGCGGTGGTTGCAGCAGACCTCAGGAGGAAGGGAATAACAGTATTCCCTTACCTGGACGATTGGTTGGTGAAAGCCAAGTCTCTGGAGCTTGTGCTGCATCATCTGCAGATACAACCCAGTTGTTGTTCAGTCTGGGCTTTTCAATAAACGTGCCCAAGTCTCATCTGGAGCCCTCTCAACGCCTCCTGTTCATAGGGGCAGTACTGGACACTACATTGAATCGAGCCTTTCCTCCGCCACAGCGGATTCAGGACATTCAGGCGTTGATTTCAATGTTTCAAGAAGGAGCGGTTGTTCCAGTCTTCAAGGTCCTTCGTTTGCTCGGTCTGTTCGCCTCTTGCATTCTGTTGGTCACTCATGCACGCTGGCACATGAGGGCTCTTCAGTGGTGTCTCCGCAGGCAGTGGTTTCAGCACAAAGGGGATCTCGAGGAGTCGATAAGGATCTCCAGAGACACTGCAGTGGATCTTCAATGGTGGGCTGTGGTCGGCAACCTGTCTCAAGGAAAGCCGTTCTCGTTGCCGCCTCCGGTGACAACGGTGATAATGGATGCCTCCACTTTGGGGTGGAGAGCTCATCTGGGGGATCTGGGGATCAAAGGTCGTTGGTCTCCAGTGAAGCAGGTGTTTCATATCAACCTGCTGGAATTGCGGGCGATACGTTTGGCTCTCAAGGCCTTCCTCCCTTCCATTCGCGGTCAGTCGGTACAAGTCTTTACGGACAATATGACCGCAATGTGGTATATCAACTAGCAGGGAGGAGTAGGGTCGTATCTTCTCTGCAGAGAGGCTCTGCGGCTCTGGTCCTAGGCAGCGGACTATCGGATTTGCTTAATGGCAAACCATCTGGCTGAGGTTCAAAACGTGTGTGCAGACAGTCTCAGTACTGCCCGGCATTCTGCAGACTTCAGTATCCAATGCAGGAAGCGTTGGGGGGCGCGTTTCAGATGTCCTGGAACGGCCAGTTGCTTTACGCATTTCCCCCCATACCCTTGATTCCTCGAGTTCTGAGGAAGATTCGCCAAGTCCTGGCCCAAGTCATATTAATAGCCCCGGATTGGCCAAGAAGGGTGTGGTACACAGACCTTCTCCAACTCTCATTGTGCCCTCCGCTCTGTCTCCCTTTCAGGGCAGACCTCCTTTCGCAGTCGCAGGGGCGGGTTCTACACCCCCACCTCCAGAGCCTGCACCTTCATGCCTGGAGATTGAACGGGGCAACCTGAGTTCTTTTTCTCTCCCACTGGATGTGGTGGACGTTATTTTATCGGCCCGGCGACACTCCACCAAATCTGTCTATGCGAGCAGATGGCCTAGATTCGTTGATTGGTGTGGAGAGAGACAAATTAATCCCTTAAGTGCCCATTTGTCAGACATATTGATGTTTGCATTGTCCTTGGCACAGCAAGGCTGCACTGTTGCTACTGTAAAAGGCTATCTTTCAGCCCTTTCAGCTTTCTTATGTCTTCCTGATCAACCCTCTTTGTTCAAATCCCCTTTAGTGTTGAGGTTTTTGAAGGGGCTTACCAATAGGTTTCCTCCTACTCCGTTCTTCATGCCCCAGTGGGATCTAAATCTGGTCTTAACCTTTTTGATGGGCTCTCCTTTTGAGCCGCTTCATTCTTGCCCTTTAAGGTTTTTAGTTCTAAAGACTGTGTTTCTTACGGCCATCACGTCTGCTAGGTGTGTAAGTGAGCTTCAGGCTCTTTCTGCTCACCCCCCTTTTACAACCTTTCATAAGGACAAAGTGGTACTGAGGACCAGGGCGGCTTTCCTCTCCAAGGTAGTGACTCCGTTTCATTTGGGACAGTCCATCACTCTCTCGACATTCTATCCTCCTCCACACCCATCTAAGGAGGAGAGGCTCCATCGACTGAACCCAAGGAGAGCTCTCAGCTTTTACATAGACAGAACGAGAGGGTTCCGCTTGGATGACCAACTCTTTGTCGGATACGTGGGGAAGAGGAAGGGGAAGGCCGTCCACAAGCGAACGCTATCCAGGTGGGTCGTTCTTTGTATTAAGATATGCTATTCATTGACGAAGAAAGATCCTCCTGATGGGATAAGAGCTCATTCCACCAGGGCTAAGTCGGCCACATCGGCCCTGGCTAGAGGTGTTCCAGTGGCGGACATCTGTAAGGCCGCGACTTGGGCGTCCCTCCACACCTTTGTAAAGCATTATTGCTTGGACTCGGAGGTGAGGAGGGATGGCCATTTTGCGCGGTCTGTGCTGCAGGATTTTTTGGTGTGACCAGACAGACACCCTCCTCCGAGGCGGTACTGCTTTGGGACTCTATTCATTAGGTGAGGAGTCCACAGGTAGTTGTATCCATCAGAAGAGCAAGTTACTTACCTTCGGTAATGCTTTTTCTGGTGGATACACTAGCTACCTGTGGATTCCTCACAGTCCCTCCCGCTTCCCTGTAGTCTGTCTGGTCATACCGAGATTTCCTTGGGTGTGTACATGTATTGTTGATTGTTTCTGCATTATGAGGATATACGTTTAGAGATATTTTTGTATATATGGTTCTATTTGTATGTGTTGGTATACATTTATGTTTGTGCAAAGCTTTTGCGGACATGTATTGGTATTGTTACTATTGTTGGCTTTTGCCTTTTCTATAAAAGTTTTCTTGAATATAGATATGAGGTGTTTGGAATGTCAATATTCACCTATTTGTCTCAAAGGCACGTAAAAAAATGGCGTAAACTGACGTCAGCACGCTGGCGAGAGCCTCTTAATGCCACAATGACGTCAGGCGGAGCCGCGTGGAGTCGGGCAATTGTGACGTCCTCGCCGACGTGCAGAGCTGGAAAGAAGTTTCCGTCTAATGCTGCGCATGGCGAGAATTCATTAGGTGAGGAATCCACATGTAGCTAGTGTATCCATCAGAAAAAGCGTTACCAAAGGTAAGTAACTTGCTTTTCATTTCCATAACTCAACATTCTACATAGGAGTTTACCATTGAGTCCTGCCATTTGCCATTCATTGCAGCTTTTTTTCAGGCACATCAAAGCAAAATTGAACATAAGAAGGGTACTCATATCACATATCCTCACCTACTATCTCTCTTTGCGAGCTACAGTCAGAGCTTTGAGCCACAAATATCCTTTGTAATTCATATTTTATTAGCTTATAAACGTGCTTGACAACACCATGAGAGAGATGTTGTACAAACAAAATATATATTTTAAATAAATATACTAATAATATTAAATATAGTAACGTACCTTCATATTTGCTTACAATGCTGTACACTATGCTATCAAAACATGTGTACACAACAAGAGTTTAAGAACTAAGAGACAACTTATCACAGTGTCCGTACCTCCTAAAACCCATTTTAGCCAGTATATTTAAACTGGAAGTGAGAATGCATTCTCTTTCTATGCCTATTTTCAAGGTAATGTGTGCTAATACTATATTATTCAGTGGAACCATCTTACTCAAGGCTGTGTCTGTAAACGAAGATAATTTGAGTTCTTAGTAGGATCCTCCCGCCTGCTCTGCCAAATGACAGGATTGACTAATACTGAGACTGCCTAGTTTTGATTCCACCCCACGCCTCTTTCTTCACCCACCCTAAAATTCCAAATCTTTCTCCAGCAGGTTGAACTCTGTCCTTTCGTTCTTCCTCCATCATTGTTTTCATGTCTTCCTTTTTTTGGTTCTTTCTAGTTTAAATGTGAGGTTGAAAAATAAGTCCATATCCCCGAAGATGAGTGCCAGTGCCCACCGTCTGTAAACCTTAGACGCATGCGACATTCACTGCCACTCCTCTTCCTGCTCATCAAAATAGCAGTTCCGAAAAGGCAGTATAAAATATTGAATTGCAAATAAAAAAAAACTCAGCTTCTTTAATACTTCTTTCTAAATAAATGCCACAAACATTAACAAAGCTCGTAGGTCTGGCCTTATCAAGATAGTGTGCTGTTTTTTTTTTTAATCTAATGCACTCCTATGCAACAAAAATAAAATATGCCATCACATAAGGTGGCTACAAGATGCTTGCAATAAAAATGTTAACATTTACCTTCAATGATCTGGCTGTTTTTACTAGTTATGTTTTTAACTAAAAACATTGCGTTGTGCAATACATTTTATTATAATTGTTTATGAAGGAGACAAGATTAATTCACAACCAAACAAACATGTCGAAGGTACCTACGAAATTGCCATGTTCCTTATAACACTTTGTAATAGCCACTACAAATAAAAAGGAGATTGACAAGAAGTGCAGGAAAAATACATAACCAGTATTTAAAGTTATTACGAAAAATAAGTAATTTGAAAAACACACTTTGAACCAACTTTATATCAGAAGAAAAAGGGACTATTTTTAGGCGAAGGTGAACAATGTGCACAGGCTTTGTGCAGTCACACAGAATGAAGGAAGGCAGTAGTTAAAGCGGGCTGACACACAGATCCATGCTGTATGCTGGGCTGAAAAATATGTGAATGCAATTTAACAGATCAATGGGTGACGGTTACTGACCAGTAGCCCTTTTTGTGTATATATGACATAATTAAAAACAAAACAATAGGCAAAGGCCAGACATAAAAACATTGGGCCTCATTACAACATTGGGCGGCCGCCAATGCGGCTGCACACCCGCTGTGTCCATTTGGACATCCCCGCTGGGCCGGCGGGGATGTGGGCCGCAACATGGGAGCCGGCTCCAAATGGAGCCGGCGGTGTTGCGGCCTTGCGACGGGTGGAGTTGCACCCGTCGCGCTTTTTACTGCCTGCACAGCAGACAGTGAAAAGCCGCATGGGGCCCTGTCAGGGGGCCCCTGCACTGCCCATGCCAGTGGCATGGGCAGTGCAGGGGCCCCCAGGGGCCCCACAACTCCCCGTACCTCCAGCCTTTTCCTGGCGGTTCAGACCGCCAGAAAAAGGCTGGCGGTCGGGGACTCGTAATCCCCTGGATTACAACCGTCGGGGCCATTGTGGCAGAAAACTGCCGGCCCCGGCGGTGCGACCGCGGCGCTACCGCTGCGGTCATAATACACCAGGAAGCACCACCAGCTTGTTGGCGGTGCTTCCGTCACGCCAGGGTTGTAATGAGGCCCATTATGCTAATTTATGCTAATAAATTCACAGCCCTGTCCTCTTTGAATTGGTTATATCTATAAAAACAAGAAAGATTAGTTGGTTAAACATGTGTGTTTTTTATTTTGTGCTTGAAAGTTGTTCAGATATGTACCTAATGTTTGGTGCTACTGAGGTCTAATTCAAGGCAGCAGCTTGCTAAATGGAATCTGTATCCAGCTACTACCAGGTTCCCAAGTCTCAGTTACCATATGGAAATCTTTTGCCAAGCTGATGTTTTTTGGCTTTTATCCTAAGCACACTTAGGGCCTCATTACAACCCTGGTGGTTCAAGACCGCCAGGGCTGTTTTGACGGAAGCACCGCCAACAGGCTGGCGGTGCTTCCTGGTGTATTACGACCGCGGCGGTATCACCGCGGTCGCACCGCCGGGGCCGGAGGTTTTCCGCCACAATGGCCCCGGCGGTTGTAATCCACCAGGGCAGCGCTGCTTGCAGCGATGCCCAGGGGATTACGAGTCCCCGACCGCCAGCTTTTTCTGGCGGTCTGAACCGCCAGGAAAAGGCTGGCGGTACGGGGGTCGTGGGGCCCCTGGGGGCCCCTGCACTGCCCATGCCACTGGCATGGGCAGTGCAGGGGCCCCCTAACAGGGCCCCATGCGTCTTTTCACTGTCTGCTATGCAGACAGTGAAAAGTGCGACGGGTGCAACTGCACCCGTCGCACGGCCGCAACACCGCCGCCTCCATTTGGAGCCGGCTCCCATGTTGCGGCCCACATCCCCGCTGGGCCGGCGGGCGGAAACTTGGTTTCCGCCCGCCAGCCCAGCGGGGATGTCCAAATGGGCACCGCGGGAGTGCAGCTGCATTGGCGGCCGGCGGTTACCGCCAATGTTGTAATGAGGCCCATAGTGTTTGCTACCACTGCATGTTTGGTGCATCAGCAGCTGCATTTATTCCCTTCCATAATGCGTCCTCATCGTACATCATTTGGAAATGAAATGTATTATATTTCCAGGAGATCAAAACCCTAATACTAGTAAGGCTGGTTTCTTGATATTCATAAATCACCAAGACAAGAAATATTTTTCAAACTGACCGCACATGTCATTCAAAGCTTACAGTCTCCCATTGCGAACTTGTATAAGTGTTTGAAAAATATGTAATTTCTGTTTTGAATGGTAAACGGTAGGGAATAGAAGTAAAAGTGCTTATGTAGAAGAATTTGGGATGAGGTAGAAAGGAAAGCACAGAGAGAAATGGGAGAAAGCATAGGCGAACAGGAGGATAGAGATGGAGGTAAAGATCTGGAAATTATATCATGTGTTTAGATTTTGTTGCCACTTGGATTTGAGCAAACTCTTTTGGGTTAACTTTTGCCTTGATCTCTGAAGTAATGGTGACACTAGGATATACTGACTATGACGGTGTTACTGCGTTGGCAGAAGGCACACGTTGTGTACTGTCACTGTGACATCCATATCTAAGGAGGCTTATGTGTGCAGTGAGAGAGAAGGAGCTAGTGGGGTTGAAGCAGCCACAGACATGCTGCAGCTTGTCATAGCTCCCCTTCTTGGATCTGTACTTTCAGTGGGCATGACAGACGAGGCATGCAACACACTCCAGCCAACCTAACTCTGGCTGTGGGAAGGAGCTACTCAGGTGATGGTGATGGCAGTGGATTGCAATAGCTATTGCTGTTGCACGGCTCCTGAAGGAACTGGTATTTGACTGTATCCTCACCTTGATGTCCCACCCAGCAACTCCCACACCGCAAGTGACCTTCCTCCAATATCCGACTGCCTTGAGGCCATTAGAAAGGCCCAAGTAGCTCCAGTGTGCGATGAGAGTGGAGTTCGATGGGAAAGACATGTATCAAGCGGCAGTACTAGGATTAAAAGAGTCAGAGAGGTTATGGAGAAGGGCTTAACTTGTTGCATTAGAGGACAGCACTGTCCCCGAATAGGAATCCTGCTACTAAGTTCTTCTCACAACCAAAGCTCGCTTGTGTCCTTCTTACATGATACCTTCTCCATAACCAAAACACAAAATGAATAATATAAGAAAATCCTAACAAGTGTCCATTTGTCTTAAGTATATGCTCTATTTGCACAATATTGCATCAGTGTATGAGACGAAATAGTGTCCGTGGTCTATATCTTCCTTTAATTTTAGGGAGGTCGCAGGTGACATAAACATCCTTAACAAAATAATATACATATATATGTAAATGAGTATCACAGGGTAAATCCGTTTCAGGTTTGAAAGTAATGTAAATGGGTCATTCTGTGGCCTCATAAGTTTTCTGTTTTGCTTACTTTAATGGACACCTCAAGCAATAGAATCTATAGTTCTAAAGGTTTTCAGAACGTATTCAATGTCAGTACAGTTGTCAACCATTGTACTTGTCCTTAATGCCGGAGTGTGTTGACCATGGTAGTCTCTACCCTGACTGCCTATCCTTGTCTGTTAGTTATATAGAGTGTTACACACTAGGTAATGCCTCACCATAGTCCCGATCGTTGACTCAGCCCTGAGCATCGTACTCTAGTTAGCCTTTTTCTAGTGTGGAGCACACTGCAGAACTTGGGGATTCTAATTAACCAGAACTAAATCCCAGTAGAGCCCATTGACATTACAGGTGACTGTATCACTGTTGGATATATCCTTTGGTTTTGTGTTTTCACCATGAGAAAGAGTTTCAGCTTTCAGCCAAAGCAATCTAGCATGTTGACTTTAACACAAATGCAACAGAACAGCATTGTGGTTCTGAAGGTACCTTGGCCACACAGGTCTCTTGCATTAATGTGGTTCCGTAGACAAGAATAAGAGTAGTAACCTTCTAACAACAGCTGGTTCTCCCCTGGGATCAGACAGTGGTGACTCTAGCTCAAACAAGGTAGCGGAGACCATCCACTGGTGAACTTTGAACACTTCTTCAGAGCCCCTCTCCTTTTCCCATTCCATGCCCATCAATGACAATAGATCTGCCCTAATGTGTCGTGCCGCGGCGACCCGCGGCGTCTCCTGACGTGTTAGGGGTCGCAGGGCGGCCCTTTTTTCCGGCCGGGCACTGTTCTCTTTGCCGCGGTGAGGCCTGGGGCCCAGGATTGGGCGTCGGTCCTCGCCGCGCAGAGCGCGCAGCGCGGCTGTTGTTGTGGGGTGTCCGCGCCCCCCCTCAAATCCCACACTTACCGGGTGCCCCATTTCAGGGCCTTCTTTTCTTCCTCCTTCTGGATAATGGAGCCATGCCTTCTCCTTCCCAGCACACCATTCACCTCTCTTTTTCCTTGCATGCATCTGTTCCCTTTTTGCTATGGTATCTGTTCCTATCTGTTGCTATAGCCCCTTCCCAATCCAAAATGGTGGTGTTACTTCTTCCTGTCTATCACTTCCTGTCTAGGGGTATATAAGGGGAATCAATTCTTCTTCTTATTGTGTTGCAACACTTCTGCTGGGGTGGTCACGCTCCAGCTGGTCTTCGCTTGGACTTCAGTTGTTCCTGTTTTTTCCTCTGCTTTCCAGTATTTCCAGGCTTCTGAATGCTAATTCCTTGTGTCCTCCTTCTGTTCCAGGGAGTTCCTGTTGGAGGTTTTTTCCCCTTGGGGTTTTTCCTCTGGGACTCCTTCTGGAGGGCACGGACTGTGGTGGCGTACTATTGTCAACAGCACCGTGGCTACCGGAAGGGGTCGCCCCTACCTCGGTCAGAGTAGGACTTGCAGGAACCGGGGCCGCACACCATCCCCCTCTGATCCAGGCGGTAAACCAAGGGGGAATCGTGACAGATTGCAACGCCCAAAACTTCAGTCGTGGTCCAGAACCATGGAAAATCCCGTGATGAGTACGGAACCAACAAGCCAAACGTTGCTCTTGACTATCGAACAACAAGCCCAAGAACTCCAACAGCTACGACTTGAAAATATGGCTTTCCGACAAGCCCTAATCTCTAGGGCCACTGATGTCCCTACTATTTCTGCAACTACACCTCGCTTCTCTGGGGATCCTAACAAATTGCGAGAATTCCTAGATGCCTTGACAGTCTACTTCACATTCCGTCCTTCACAATTCATGCAAGATAAAACTAAGGTCGGATATTTGATCAGTGCCCTGTCTGGTTCGGCCTTAGCCTGGGTGACCCCCCTGGTGACAGGCAATGATTCCAGTCTGTCTAACTATTCAGCCTTTATCGCTGCCTTTAAACAAATGTTTGAGCGTCCTGGACTTGAATCCTCGGCAGAAAAAGCACTTTGCGATATTCAACAAGGAAGTCAGGACTTCCTATAATACATCACACAGTTTAGACAATTGGCAGCTGAAACCTCTTGGGTAGAGCGTACCTTGGTGACCCTTTTTCGAAGAGGTCTTCGGGATGAAATCAAAGATGAACTAGTGCACTCCGCCAGAGCGGATGATCTCAAGGGTTTGATGGGCTTGACACTTTCTATAGAATATCGTCTAAATGAGCGTAGGATGGAGAAGAAAAAGAATCGTATACCATCACACTCAGTGACCTCCCGTGTCATTCTTCATTGTTCCGAGGAGACTCGTTCTGAATCTAAAGGGCCTACTGATGAGGAACCTATGCAAATCGATATTGCGCGTGGACCATTATCAACTAGTGAGCGAGAAAACAGGCAACGGAAAGGACTTTGCCTTTATTGTGGTGCTTCTGATCATCTACTCCGTACCTGTCCCATCCGTCCAGCAAAGAAGGGTGAGGACGGGATATTCCGAGATACCTTCCATATGTTCTTCCAGAGAAGAAATAACCGCTCTTTTCTTTTTACCCATCACCTTACAACTAGTTGATAGCCATGAAGAAAGAGCACTGACCTTGTTGGATTATGGAGCCAGTGGTATCTACCTAGACGAAACATGGGCTATGGAAAGACAGATTCCTCGGATACCCAAGGACGTATCAGAACAAGTCCACACGGTGGATGGTTCCCTCCTAGCCTCGGGACCTGTCAGGCATACCACTCCTACGTTATGTTTCCATTTCGGGAAACCAAAAAAAAACATCTCCTTCGACCTGATATCCTCACCGCATCACGTAATGATTCTGGGTATTCCATGGCTAACCCGGCATAATCCCTATATTAATTGGGAAACTAGAACCATTTCTCTTTCCTCCCACTTTTGCCAACAGCATTGTTATTTGTCAGGAACTTATTGGTCCCCGAAGAATATGTTACTAACACCACCTAAAGTAGGATGTTCCATCAACTTTCTGCAAGGAGTACCCAGACATTATCTGGAATATGCAGATGTATTCCAGAAACCAGAAAAGCCTGTACTACCACCTCATAGAGATTATGATTGTGCCATTCCTCTGGAACCAGATGCCGTGGTTCCTTTTGGGCGAATGTATTCTCTAACCGAGCCTGAGAAAAAGATCCTCAAGGAATACCTAGAAGAAAACGTACAAAGTGGTCTGATTACCCCTTCCTCTTCACCTGCAGGGGCTCCCCTCTTTTTCGTACCAAAGAAGACAAAAGATTTACGTCCTTGCATAGACTTTTGCGGATTGAATAAAATCACTACTAAGGACCGCTACCCTCAGCCTCTCATTAAGGATATTTTAGAAGCCGTCAGAGGGGCTAAGAAATTCACCAAGTTAGATCTTAGGAGAGCATACCATCTTTTAAGGATAAAAGAAGGTGATGAATGGAAGACCGCCTTCAGAACACCTTTCGGCCATTATGAGTATCGGGTAATGCCCTTTGGACTAACCAATGCTCCCTCCATCTTTCAGAGATTTATGGACGCTATTTTTTCTGACCTTCTACACCAAACAGTGGGCGTCTATCTGGATGACATTCTGATATTCTCCGTTCACCCAGAACAACACACTAAACATGTACTCCAAGTATTAGAAAGGCTTAGACAACATCATCTTTTCTGCAAGCCAGAAAAATGTGAATTTGATCAGACTGAAGTAAAATACTTGGGGTATTGCATCAATCAAGTAGGTGTTGCTATGGATTCAGACAAAATCCAAGCCATTCTGGATTGGCCATCCCCCTCCTCCATCAAGGAAACTCAGTGTTTTCTAGGATTGGCCAATTTCTATTGTCAGTTTATAGCCGACTTTGCACAGCAAACCAGTCATATTACACAAACCCTTAAGAAGAAAAGTCTACGGAAGGGTTTTTGTTGGACCAAAGATGCAGAATCCGCATTTCAAGAGTTAAAACATGCCTTCATTCAAGCTCCCATTCTACGGCATCCAGACACCACCAAACAGTTCATTGTCATTACAGACGCCTCAGAAAGAGCAATCGGGGCTGCCTTGCTACAAAAACAAGATGATGATGGGTTAGAGCACCCCGTATTCTACCTTTCACACATACTATCTGACTCTGAACGTAACTATTCAGTTTTAGAACGAGAGCTACTCGCCTTGAAGATAGCGTGCACTGAATGGAGACACTTTCTTATGGGATCGAAAGAACCTTTTGAGGCAAGGACAGATCATCGGAATTTACAGTGTTTGAGAAACTTTCAATGCCAAAATAGTCGGCAGGCTCGATGGGCTTTCTTTTTTAGTCAATACGACTTCTACATCACATATATCCCTAGTTCCCAAAATATTTTGGCAGATGCCCTGTCACGATGCTATCCTGAGTGTAGTGATTCTCCTGTGCAAAATCTATTTGAAAATAATAGGATCATTGGATTGGTACAATTGTTCCTTGACAAAGTGATAACTGAGTATTCCAACCTTGAAACAACTGAAATGAACAATTTACGACCACAGCTCCGTAAAGATCAGGATTACTACTATCATAAAAAGGCATTGTTCCTACCTAATAAAAAACATTCCAAACAGAGGCCCTGCGAATGTGCCACGATTTCCCCCATCGCAGGTCATCGTGGTATGAAGGTTACCCAAGACCTCCTGCTTCGCTCTTTTTGGTGGCCCACACTTAAAACAGACACTGCAAACTATGTGACTTCTTCTCCCATCTGTGCACAATTAAAAACACCTCGTAATAAACCAGCAGGATTACTCCGTCCTTTACCTGTTCCATCAGGTCCGTGGCACACTGTATCCACTGATTTTATGTGCTCTTTGCCTCCTTCAGTTGGGAATCGGGTAATAATGGTAACGATTGACTCCTTCACGAAAATGGCACATTTCAAGGCATTAAGGAAACTACCTACGGCAAAAGAACTAAGTCAAATCTATATTCAGGAGATCTTTCGGCTTCATGGCCTGCCGCAAGTCATTATCTCAGACCGGGGTCCCCAATACATCTCACGTTTTTGGAGACAATTTTGTAAGACACTAAAAACAGAGGTAGCTCTATCATCTGGTTTCCATCCCTAAACTAATGGACAAACAGAACGTCTGAATCAAGGCCTTGAACAATACCTACGTAGTTTTTGCAATTCTACGCAAAGCAATTGGTCTACGTACCTACCACTTGCCGAATTCTCATACAACAATTCGGTACACAGTGCCTCGAAAGTCTCTCCTTTTTATTGTTCTTATGGATTCCATCCGAAAGCCTTTCCTATTCCTCTTAAAGAAACATCTACACTCTCTGCCATCACCTCATATATCCGGCGACTACGGGGTATCCAACGTGTCATACATTCTAATCTTCTAGCCACAAAAACACGCATGAAAAGAATGGCTGACAAGAAACGTTGTGAGGCCCCGCCTTATCAGATCAAAGATAAAGTCTGGCTTTCCTCTAAATTCTTACCTCTCCGATTATCCCAAAATAAGTTCAAACCCCGGTATTATGGTCCATTTCTGATTCTTCAAAAGATCAATCCCATTTCTGTTCGTCTTTGTTTGCCTCGGACTTGGAAATACATCCTGTGTTCCATGTATCTCAGCTTAAACCCTACGTCCCTGATCCTTTTCGCAGACAATTCACCTGTCCTCCTCCTCAATTGGTTGACAATGTGCCTGAATACGAGGTCCAGGAAATCTGTGACTCTCGATTCTTCCGTGGTCGTCTCCAATACCTCATTCATGGGAAGGGCTACCCTATGAGTGAATGCTCCTGGGAAGACACATCTTCGGTTCATGCCCCTCTTCTAATCCGTCATTTTTTCCATCTTTTCCCTCACAAGCCTGGGGCCTCGGGGGGGACCTACTGTTGCGCCGCAGCGACCAGCGGCATCTCCTGATCGGGCCGCAGTGGGGGCCGCGGTCCGTGTTAGGGGTCGCAGGGCCCGGGGCGGCCCTTTTTTCCGGCCGCGCGCTGTTCTCTTTGATGCGGTGAGGCCTGGGGCCCAGGATTGGGCGTTGGTCCTCGCCGCGCACAGCGCGCGTCGTGGGTGTTGTCGTGGGGTGTCCGCGCCCCCCCCCCCCTTGAATCCCACACTTACCGGGTGCCCCATTTCAGGGCCTTCTTTTCTTCCTCCTTCTGGCTAATGGAGCCATGCTTTCTCCCTCCCAGCACACCATTCACCTCTCTTTTTCCCTGCATGCATCTGTTCCCTTTTTGCTATGGTATCTGTTCCTATCTGTTGCTATAGCCCCTTCCCAATCCAAAATGGTGTTGTTACTTCTTCCTGTCTATCACTTACTGTCTAGGGGTATATAAGGGGAATCAATTCTTCTTCTCATTGCGTTGCAACACTTCTGCTGTGGTGGTCACGCTCCGGCTGGTCTTCGCTTGGACTCCAGTTGTTCCTGTTTTTTCCTCTGCTTTCCAGTATTTCCAGGCTTCTGAGTGCTAATTCCTTGTGTCCTCCTTCTGTTCCATGGAGTTCCTGTTGGAGGTTTTTTCCCCTTGGGGTTTTTCCTCTGGGACTCCTTCTGGAGGGCACGGACTGTGGTGGCGTACTATTGTCAACAGCACCGTGGCTACCGGAAGGGGTTGGCCCTACCTCAGTCAGAGTAGGACTTGCAGGAACCGGGGCCGCACACCATCCCCCTATGATCCAGACGGTAAGCCAAAGGTGAATCGTGACATAATGTTGCATGGGGCATCAGACAGATGGATCTTTAATTACCTAAGACAGATTTCATGACAACATCCATGTGGAGCTCAAACACATATCCTAGGCCACAGCTGTCCTGGAAAATATTGTGAATGTCATGATGGAAATGTTCTGTCAAGCTAAAGGTGGTAGACACAGCTCTCTTGAGTCTTCAACTCCACGTTTAGCCAAATTAAAACAGTAAGAAATGAGTAAATAATATACCATGGTCCCAGTATTTAAACATAAGTGAACATTCATGCACTTTCCAAAACATTAGCAGCAGAAGGAGTTAAAAAATAAAGGAGCTTTGTGAGATTTAAGTATAAGGCTATGGTAGATGAGGAGGAGGTTGGAAGGATGTAGACCAGCGAACAAACTAAAGGCAATTATGAGAGATGCTTTGCCTTAACAAGACATTTGGGTTAAAAAAAATAGTTAATATAGAGTGGAACAGGGATTGGGGTTTTATAGATGAAATGGAGTAAATTCCGAAGCAAAATGGACAGGGCTGGAGAGTATGAAGAGGGAATGGGGACAGTGATCAGGTTAAGGATTTGGGAGAGCAATCATCTGAGCTCTTGAAAATGCATCTATCAGAGATGTCTATTCAAGTAATTAGATAAATTAGCCTTTGGTCTTTGTTGTAGAATTAACTCGAGTGTCGACTTTAACTCCTCAAAGCTTGAATCCATGCCAGATTTTAGTGTATGTGCAAAAAGTAAATTTAATGCCATGAGTGTAAATGGATAGAATTCATAAATTCAGACATTATACTGAAAACCCCAAACTTATCCAGTTCTCCTGGATCTACAGTGGACACCACTGCTTTAAATGCATTCAAAGTAAATTGAACTGTTTTCTGTCTATTGTTATTTGCTGGGATTATACGTTAATCTTGGTATATTTGTGCGAGCACTGCCTTTCTGACATAGTGGTGTGTCTAAATAAAGCAGATGATACATTATTAATCAAGAACGAGGGATGGAAATTGCATTTTGATGGTTTATTAAATGAGTTTCCTTTTATTTACGGTGCCAGAGCCAGCTCCACGGTGGGATCTGCATCTTGTCCTAGCTTCTCATGCACATACCCTTTAGGTTCTATGTCCTCTTGTGATGCTGTCTTTGATTATATTATTTATGGATGTGATCCTTTCTGTCTGAAGAACTGGTGAAGGTTATGCCTTGTCAATTAAAAGCCTTAAATCTTCATCAACAGAGTCATAGTGGTCCTCTGGATGTTCTGATCTTTAATTTCTAACATATTTACAGAATGTTGACTAAACTTTATTTACTGTGCCTGTCTTATTGCTGTTATGTCACTGCTGATTCGATCAAAGAGAAAATACGGTAGAAGCTGAAGCATAATATGAACCCGGCAGAATAGCAGGAAACTGGCTAATAAAATAGAGGTGATTTATTCCCTAAAAAAAGGGGGCTTTGACCTCTGAATGCATTGAGTGAAGGTCAACAACAAGGTCTTTCAAGTCTTCCTAAACATTAATTTTACATTTTCTAATGTAAATGGATACAGACATATATGACCTTACTGACAACAATTGATTTGTTAAGTAAAAGAAAGATTCACAACTACACACCATTCAAGCAAAAAACAATATTGATTCATCTAGGAATTATGAAAATATAAATCATTGCATTAATTGAATATGAAAGTAGCAGGACAGATACAATCAATCAGTCAGTCATGTTTTTTTCAAACTGTTATAGTGACTAGGGATTTGTCTTTTTTTCACACTCTAAAATGCATGCTTCCTCGATGAGTGTGGATTCACATTGGCCTTCTGTTCATACGTTAGGGACACCTTTTCTGTGGAGGGTTATGAAGGAGGTCTAGCAAAGACTGAGAGGAATGGGATAATCATGGAGGTAACTTGTACCTTGTATTACAAGCACGCATTATTTCAGTCAATCAGTGTTCTTGTATAGCACATAATCACCCGTTAGGGTCTCAAGATGCTGTAAGATAGTTTGTAATGAAAAGGTGTTGCAGGTCAAAAATGAGGTGTGCTGGCCTGACCAAGTATGGCTTCTATGGACTGGTAGACGTTCTGCAGGGTGCGACTGAGCACCACAGCCCTGACTGCGCTGTGCATGGGCCTCGTACTGGGCTGGCGGAGTCTACTGGAGACCGAGAACGGCGCAAGGAGTTTGGCTCAAAGGAAGTGGTTCTTTGATTTTCGGAAGCTGCGCCTGCTATTTATTTTTTTCTTGTATTTTTTGTGAAATGGTATCGGTTTTTAGCGCCCGGTGTTTTAGAGGGACTGGGCATGTGTTGGTTTTACGCACTGTGGCTTTTCTCGCTTTTTCAGCTGGATTTAAATCTGTTGAGTAGTTAATAGGATAAGTAGATAAAGGCAGGATTCCTTTTTACCCGGTACTAAGCAATATTATTTAAGTGAACGAAAGCTTTTCACATTTGTTCTGTCAACAGAGATTAGTCAACGAAGCAAAGGGTGTTGGGAAATTATGTTTGACAGACATGCAGAATGTTTAATAGGTTGCTTCTACTTAGCTACAAAGAAGAAATACTGCTCCTACTTCAGACTGCATACAAACATTTCAATTATATGAAATGAATATTCAAATTGAATATAAGACACAGTGTAGTAGTTTAGTGTTGTCATGTTGTAAGTAGTGTTGTGTTTATAATATTATGTTTCATTTGTGTTTTATCCTCAGTAATTGTGCTTGTTTAACATCCTCGTCAGCATTATGGGCTTCATGGTTAGATCTGTTGCCGCTGTGGGTTCAGTGTTCACATTTATATATTTAAACCTATGTGGGTCGTCATTACACAAAGCCTCATGAAAGAATACAGTCCAATTAAAGTGCTACTATTTGGCTACAGCCAATAACAGTAGTTCTAGTAGCTCCTACAATGCAGAGAGAAAAATACCTCTTCGGTGACCGGGTGCAGCAGGAATAGGCTCAGATTGTTAATTGTTATGCTGATTTGGAATGGAGAATTTAATTCTTGCTTCAGAATTATTTGGTTGTTTAAAACCTCCATTTAAACATATGCAGTGTCCAGAATCAAAAACCCATGTATTCACTGCTCCTGTGCGAAAGGAGTTGAACATTGGTTTTGTTTTTCACTTCACGCACTCAACATCACTGGAAAAAATTGTTTTTCAATATGAAGGAGTTGTGGCACCACATCATGTATTTATTCAAATATTTGTCACGACGTAGAGAGGACAGGTCTCTGTGAGGTTGAGAGTGTCGCACTAGGGGGGTCATTCTGACCCTGGCGGCCGGTGACCGCCAGGGTCACCGACCACGGGAGCACCGCCAACAGGCTGGCGGTGCTCCCTCGAGCATTCTGACCGCGGCTGTCAGAAACGGAAAGTCGGCGGTCTCCCGCCGACTTTCCGCTGCTCGGGGGAATCCTCCATGGCGGCGGAGCGCGCTCCGCCGCCATGGGGATTCTGACACCCCCTACCGCCATTCCTGTTCCTGGCGGGTCTCCCGCCAGGAACAGGATGGCGGTAGGGGGTGCCGCGGGGCCCCTGGGGGCCCCTGCAGTGCCCATGCCAATGGCATGGGCACTGCAGGGGCCCCCGTAAGAGGGCCCCACTTAGTATTTCAGTGTCTGCTTTGCAGACACTGAAATACGCGACGGGTGCAACTGCACCCGTCGCACCTTCCCACTCCGCCGGCTCAATTCTGAGCCGGCGTCCTAGTGGGAAGGTTGATTTGCCCTGGGCTGGCAGGCGGCCTTTTGGCGGCCGCCCGCCAGCCCAGGGCAAATCCCAAAATACCCTCAGCGGTCTTGCGACCGCGGAGCGGTATTTTGGAAGGGGAACATTGGCGGGCGGCCTCCGCCGCCCGCCAATGTTAGAATGACCCCCTAGGTCAGTAATGTTTTTTGGAGGGTTAATGTATTGCGAATAATGAGGGTGACTTGACTATAACTATTTCTTTTAATTACCTAAGGGGGTAGTTTAGGCCACACAAAGGTGGAGGAAAGTGACAGAACAGATGGAATATTTTTTTAAAGTGTGATTTGAGGGTAAAGCGAGAGGTAGAAGAATGTGAGGAAGCCCATGTTGTGCACTGTACCCCAGTGACTCCTCTTCCTTACAAGGATCATTCATGGAGTCAGCTGACCGAATGAATGGGCACAAGAGCTGGACGGTATAGGAACATAAAATTGTAGCTGGGTAGCTTTCGGCAAAAAATAGTTTAAGACCTAAAGGTTCCAAGTGACATTGCCTACGCTGTAATTTGTTACCCTTAGATAGAAAAAAAGTGACAGCTTCACTTACATCGTTCTATGTGTCAATATTCCATTGTTCTTGCTACTTTCTGGAGTAGTAATGTAAGCATTCTGTATGATGCAAACTTCCCGTCATGTAATTTAGTCTGCAGTGATGCACATTTGTCTTCTAAGCAAGAAGAGGCAATTAACAATACCGACTAAAAGAGCCAAATTAAGAGAAATTTATTCAGAAAAAGAAACAAAATCGTCTCCCAGCTAGAGCTACTAGAGGAGTGAGCCCTGTATCAGAGATTATATTGGTCGTGTTGCAAAATATATCCTTCTTTGTCAATATCATGTGTTCTTTACTTTGTATAGTTTTTCATAAGAAATCTACATATAAGCTGGAAGTGTAGGTCACACTTTTCAGTGTGGTGATTGCTGTGCAACCTCAAGGTCTAAGGTATGAATGCTCTCTAGCGAGGGACTAAAGGCCTGATTACAACCTTGGCGGATGGGATACTCCGTCACAAATGTGAGATATATTTCGCCCGCCGTTTCACAAGTTCCATAGGATATAGTGTAACTTGTAATGCAGCGGACGGGATATCCGTCACATTTGTGATAGAGTATCCCATCCGCTAAGGTCATAATCAGGCCCTAAATCTTTTATTTTATTAAAAGATGTGCGTCATTGTGCTGTGTTCTAGTAAAATCTCTTATTTAGAGTTCGTGCATACTCACTGGTGTAGTCTTATTTCTGTGTAATTTATTTAGATTATTGATAAAGGTGGTTAAATGTGCGCAGTAGGGGGTGTTCCCTTGTCCGGGGAATGAGGTGCAGATGACCTATAGTGGCTTTGTTGCAATTCCCCTTACACAGCAAATAAAGCAACCATTGGCGGACACAATAGGCGTAATCTAAGTGGCGTGATGCTCAGTCGTATCTGGACCCAGTATCAGGGTACCTCAAAACCACGTTGACCCAAAGGAGGAAAGACATACATGAGCTGCTTTTTTCCCAGAGTAAGGTGGAACGCTGAGCCGAATTAGACAACGGCGATTAACCCAGTAGACCGGAAAGGGGAAAGCACAGCAACATGAAAGGACAATGGCTGGGCCGGTGGCCCAGTACTCAATTAAAGGGAGTAGTGCTGCTGAGTTAGAATACCAGAGAGAAAGTTTGAGGTTGAGACTGGTCTAAGCCTCAGGCACAACACAGCCAAGCTCCAGAGACATGTACCACCCAAAACCTGCAGCGTTTAACCCCTCAACCAGAGCAATGGCATGGAGCAATCCAGGAAATGGACTAGTGACACAGCGGATACTCAAAGGGAGGATCGGCACCATTGGAAGGAATGGCACTACACATGTTACAGATGGAAAGCATCTGGCACCACCATAGTAAAAACCTAATATATCTGGTACCACTGCAGGATTGATACTTGAAGGGCCATATCGGGGTGTACGAAGTTGGCTCTGTATATACTATCTCAAAGTGAGAGATAGTGTGCACAGAGTCCAAAGATTCTCCTTAGAGGTTGATAGTGGCAAAATTAGATAATACTAATGCTCTATTTTGTGGTAGTGTGGTTGAGCATTAGGCTTATCAGAGGGTAGTGTTAAGCATTTGTTGTACACACACAGGCAATAAATGAGGAACACACACTCAAAGACTTAACTCCAGGCCAATCGTTTTTATATAGAAAAATATATTTTCTTAATTTATTTTAGAACCACAAGATTCAAGATTTGAGGTAAGTACATAAAATGCAAGGTACTTCACACAGGAATGTATAGAACTTTGATTTAAAACAGTAGTACACACAATTTTGGTTACAAAATGCAATAAGCTATTTTAAAAGTGGACACTGTAAAAATCAACAGTTCCTGGGGGAGGTAAGTTTGGTTAGGTTTCTCAGGTAAGTAAAGCACTTACACAGTCAGTCTCCTGGTCATAGGCAGACCACCGTTGTGGGTTCAAGGCAACCTCAAAGCCACAGCACCAGCAACACAGGGCCGGTCAGGTGCATAGGTCAAAGGAGGGCCCAAAACACATAGGCACCTATGAAGAACAGGGGTGCTCCGGTCCTAGTCTGCTTATAGGTAAGTACCTGCGTCCTCGGGGAGCAGACCAGGGGCATTTTGTAGAGCACTGGGGGGGGGGACACAAGCCACAAAACACACCCTCAGCGGCACAGGGTTGGCAGGGTGCAGTAGGCAAAGCAGGCGTAGGGTTTGCTATTGAAAGCAGTGGAGGGTCCCGGGGGTCACTTAGGCAATGCAGGCAGGGCACAGGGAGGCTTCTCGGGCCAGCCACCGACTGGGCTAGGATGAGGGCTGCCTGCTGGTCACTTCTGCACTGGTAGGTGGTTCCTCTCGGTCCTGGGGGCTGCGGGTGCAGTGCTTGGTCCAGGCGTTGGGTTCCTTTGTTACCAGGCAGTCGCGGTCAGGGGGAGCCTCTGGACCCCCTCTGCAGGCGTCGCTGTGGGGATGTAGGGAGGTCGACTCAGGGTGTCCATGTTGTTGGAGTCGTCTGGGAGTCCTCTCTGCGATGTTGGTTCTCCTGAACTCGAGCCGGGGGCGTCGGGTGCAGAGTGTGAAGTCTCACGCTTCCGGCGGGAAGGGAGAGTCTCTTTAAAAGTTGCTTCTTTGTTGCAAAGTTGTTGCAGGTTCTGAACAGTGCCGCTGTTCTCAGGAGTTTCTTGGTCCTTTAGGTTCAGGGTAGTCCTCTGAGTCCTCAGAGGTCGCTGGTCCCCGCCGGATTCGTCGCCGTGCAGGTTGTTTGAGTCTGGAGACAGGCCGGTAGGGCTGGGGCCAAGTCAGTTGGTGTCTCCATCGTCTCTGCGGGGCTTTCTGGTCAGCAGTCCCTCTTCTTTCTTCAGGTTGCAGGAATCTGATTTCCTGGGTTCAGGGTCACCCCTAAATACTAAATTTAGGGGTGTGTTTAGGTCTGGGGGCAGTAACCAATGGCTACTGTCCTTGAGGGTGGCTACACCCTCTTTGTGCCTCCTCCTTGAGGATTGGGGGCTGCATCCCTATTCCTATTGGGGGAATCCTCCAAACTCAAGATGGAGGATTTCTCAAGGCAGGGGTCACCCCAGCTCAGGGCACCTTAGGGGCTGTCCTGACTGGTAGGTGACTCCTCCTTGTTTTTCTCATTATCTCCTCCGGCCTTGCCGCCAAAAGCGGGGGCAGTGGCCGGAGGGGCGGGATTCTTCACTAGCTGGGATGCCCTGGGGTGCTGTAACAAAAGGCATGAGCTTTTGAGGCTCACCACCAGGTGTTACAGTTCCTGCAGGGGGAGGTGAGAAGCACCTCCACCCCGTACAGGCTTTGTTCCTGGCCACAGAGTGACAAAGGCACTCACCCCATGTGGCCAGAAAATCGTCTGGGTGGCAGGCTAGCAGAAACTGGTCAGCTTAGCACTAGGAGTCAGACTGGTATTCAGGGAGCATCTCTAAGATGCCCTCTGGGTGTATTTTACAATAAATCCCACACTGGCATCAGTGTGCATTTATTGTGCTGAGAAGTTTGATACCAAACTTCTCAGATTTCAGTGTAGCCATTATGGAACTGTGGAATTCGTAATTGACAGACTCCCAGACCATATACTATTTATGGCTACCCTGCACTTACAATGTCTAAGGTTTTGCTTAGACACTGTAGGGGCATGGTGCTCATGCAACTATGCCCTCACCTGTGGTATAGTGCACCCTGCCTTAGGGCTGTAAGGCCTGCTAGAGGGGTGACTTACCTATGCCACAGGCAGTGAGAGGTGGGCATGGCACCCTGAGGGGAGTGCCATGTCGACGTAGTCATTTTCTCCCCACCAGCACACACAAGCTGTGAGGCAGTGTGCATGTACTGAGTGAGGGGTCCCCAAGGTGGCATAATACATGCTGCAGCCCTTAGAGACCTTCCCTGGCCACAGGGCCCTTGGTACTAGGGGTACCATTTACAAGGGACTTATCTGTGTGCCAGGGCTGTGCCAATTGTGGGAACAAAGGTACAGTTTAGGGAAAGAACACTGGTGCTGGGGCCTGGTTAGCAGGGTACCAGCACACTTTCAATCATAACTGGCATCAACAAAAGGCAAGGAAGGCATTTCCTTACAAGGGGTCTAAATAATTAAATGGCATCATACAGAGACTAGTGCCATCAGTGCAACATTCAAGCTGGTTGACAGTAAGTGCTCTGCTAAGTGAAATACGCCTGGTCACAAAAAATATGGATAGCACTATAACTGGATTTTATTGTGACTCAGTATCCAGTGAGGCAGCCGAAGCACAAAGCCTCAGTTTGACCAAAGGCAATGAGAGACATTTGGAAGGAAACAGAAGCATTCCAGACAATGAAATGGAAATGGGCAAGTGAGGCAAATACTGCAGGTGCAGACAATCGTAAACTTTGGTAACTGAAAGTTGACAGGGAAGTCTCTGGCAAAGTAGTGGAAGCAGAACAGAGGAAATGGCTGCTAAAGAGAAGTCACTAGAGACTAATCTAATCTTTTAATGGCGATAAAGCCATATGCAGGCCAATAATCTTCTGATGACAATGTGGCTGTGCACAGGTCGATTTTCTGTTTATGATGCAGCCTTGTACAGGATCAATTTCGACTCAGCATTTCATTCCTGACGGGGCCGCTGTGAAGAAACTTCAGACCCACAGACATCAGGGACTACAGATGTCACTCCTAAATATTCTTCCTCTTGATGTCCCTCAGATACTTGGGACATGCTGCATCTCACTCACACTGGACAAACACTCCTTCTGCAGGGTTGGCAGGCTCTCCCCTCTCCCAGATGGAAGACTTCTAGGTGCTATTAGCAAGTTATATAGCTCTTCAAGAAAAAGATCATATGAGTGATGTCAGGGAAGCTGGCGGATAGGCAGACACCAGCTCTAGTTCCACAGCAGTCTTCTGAGTAATCTGCAGAACACGACGTCCTTGGCCATGGAAGATTTATGACTGGAACCACCATTGAAGTAGTGGGGTCCCACATTTATAGAGCAAAATCAGACAGGAGAAGTATATCCATTTTCTGCATTGTCAGAACTCGTTTGGGGTTGTTCTTATTTCAAGTGACCTTTTCAGGCTGGTTTCCAAACACAGACTTTGCGTAGAGTGATGCCTCGCATAGGAGGGCAGTCTCTAGGCTGAGCTCACACAACAAAAGCACAAAAAGATGTGAGGTTTCTACACCGGTTGTTATCAATCAAACTGATTGTCCTCTCTGTTTGTAGCAGGATGATGGCCAGTGCCTTATTGGAGTTTTCCTTGATCCACTGATCCACTTACTACCTTGACCTGATCTAGAAATATCTGGAATGGTACAAGTCTCTTCCTGAGATTGACGTCTAGCTGTCATAGTCCAAGCCATGTAGGCATCTGTTCCTAGTACTAAACCAGGAACAATCAGATCATTGCCCAAGAGACATCTGGCATATTACTTCTCTCATCCATATATCAACAATGGCTGACATTCTATTGATTTCTGTCTGACCTTGGACAATCAAGTATTCCACATTTTCTAGTCTAGCCACCAAGCCTGTGCCATTGGCAAATTAATTAATCTCCTTGGCTTTGAGATGCTTCCGCTCTGCAACAGTCCTGTAAGCTTGTGTATCATTCTGACCAGGAACCTTCCTCTCATTGATACTAGCTTCTAACACGGACCCCATTATGTTCAGGTGAATGTGCTTCAAGGCATCTGGGTCACTTTCCTAACTATCCATGGCCACTGGACTAAATGCAGCAGGGTCCTCTCGAGCTTCATTCACATTCAGTACACTTGCTATCATGGGTACAGATGGTACAGAGTCTTTCACCAGACAGGCTTTCCTGTAAAGCCCATTCTTATGACACCTGTACCAAGTAATCAGTGTAGGCTTAGAAGTACCTCCCTGTCCTCCCTTGCCTTTGTGCTGTTCCTGACTTGGAACCCAATTCTTTTTCTGCTTGTGTCCTTCCCTGGAACCTTGGGAAATGCCTGTGTGTAGGAGGCTGGACTGGCTTGTAGTGAGTACCAAGGGGTACTTGCACCTTGCACCAGGCCCAGTTATCCCTTATTAGTGTATAGGGTGTCTAGCAGCTTAGGCTGATAGATAATGGTAGCTTAGCAGAGCAGCTTAGGCTGAACTAGGAGACGTGTGAAGCTACTACAGTACCACTTAGTGTCAAATGCACAATATCATAAGAAAACACAATACACAGTTATACTAAAAATAAAGGTACTTTATTTTTATGACAATATGCCAAAGTATCTTAGAGTGTACCCTCAGTGAGAGGATAGGAAATATACACAAGATATATATACACAATAGCAAAAATATGCAGTATAGTCTTAGAAAACAGTGCAAACAATGTATAGTTACAATAGGATGCAATGGGGAAACATAGGGATAGGGGCAACACAAACCATATACTCCAAAAGTGGAATGCGAACCACGAATGGACCCCAAACCTATGTGACCTTGTAGAGGGTCGCTGGGACTATTAGAAAATAGTGAGAGTTAGAAAAATAACCCTCCCCAAGACCCTGAAAAGTGAGTGCAAAGTGCACTAAAGTTCCCCTAAGGACAAAGAAGTTGTGTTAGAGGAATAATGCAGGAAAGACACAAACCAACAATGCAACAACGGTGGATTTCCAATCTAGGGTACCTGTGGAACAAGGGGACCAAGTCCAAAAGTCACAAGCAAGTCGGAGATGGGCAAATGCCCAGGAAATGCCAGCTGCGGGTGCAAAGAAGCTTCTACTGGACAGAAGAAGCTGAGGTTTCTGCAGGAACGAAAAGGGCTAGAGACTTCCCCTTGGGTGGACGGATCCCTCTCGCCGTGGAGAGTCGTGCAGAAGTGTTTTCCCGCCGAAAGAACGCCAACAAGCCTTGCTAGCTGCAAATCGTGCGGTTAGCGTTTTTGGACGCTGCTGTGGCCCTGGAGGAACCAGGAGGTCGCAAATTGGACCAGGAGAGAGAGGGGACGTCGAGCAAGACAAGGAGCCTGCTCAGCAGCAGGTAGCACCCGGAGAAGTGCCAGAAACAGGCACTACGAGGGTGCGTGAAACGGTGCTCACCCGAAGTCGCACATAGGAGTCCCACGTCGCTGGAGACCAACTTAGAAAGTCGTGCAATGCAGGTTAGAGTGCCGTGGACCCAGGCTTGGCTGTGCACAAAGGATTTCCGCCGGAAGTGCACAGGGGCCGGAGTAGCTGCAAAAGTCGCGGTTCCCAGCAATGCAGCCCAGCGAGGTGAGGCAAGGACTTACCTCCACCAAACTTGGACTGAAGAGTCACTGAACTGTGGGGGTCACTTGGACAGAGTCGCTGGATTCGAGGGACCTCGCTCGTCGTGCTGAGAGGAGACCCAAGAGACCGGTAATGCAGCTTTTTGGTGCCTGCGGTTGCAGGGGGAAGATTCCGTCGACCCACGGGAGATTTCTTCAGAGCTTCTGGTGCAGAGAGGAGGCAGACTACCCCCACAGCATGCACAAGCAGGAAAACAGTCGAGAAGGCGGCAGGATCAGCGTTACAGAGTTGCAGTAGTCGTCTTTGCTACTATGTTGCAGGTTTGCAGGCTTCCAGCGCGGTCAGCAGTCGATTCCTTGGCAGAAGGTGAAGAGAGAGATGCAGAGGAACTCGGATGAGCTCTTGCATTCGTTATCTAAAGTTTCCCCAGAGACAGAGACCCTAAATAGCCAGAAAAGAGGGTTTGGCTACCTAGGAGAGAGGATAGGCTACTAACACCTGAAGGAGCCTATCAGAAGGAGTCTCTGACGTCACCTGGTGGCACTGGCCACTCAGAGCAGTCCAGTGTGCCAGCAGCACCTCTGTTTCCAAGATGGCAGAGGTCTGGAGCACACTGGAGGAGCTCTGGACACCTCCCAGGGGAGGTGCAGGTCAGGGGAGTGGTCACTCCCCTTTCCTTTGTCCAGTTTCGTGCCAGAGCAGGGCTAAGGGGTCCCCTGAACCGGTGTAGACTGGCTTATGCAGAATTGGGCACATATGTGCCCAACAAAGCATTTCCAGAGGCTGGGGGAGGCTACTCCTCCCCTGCCTTCACACCATTTTCCGAAGGGAGAGGGTGTAACACCCTCTCTCAGAGGAAGTTCTTTGTTCTGCCATCCTGGGCCTGGCTGGACCCCAGGAGGGCAGATGCCTGTCTGAGGGGTTGGCAGCAGCAGCAGCTGCAGTGAACCCCCAGGAAGGGCAGTTTGGCAGTACCAGGGTCTGTGCTACAGACCACTGGGATCATGGGATTGTGCCAACTATGCCAGGATGGCATAGAGGGGGCAATTCCATGATCATAGACATGTTACATGGCCATATTCGGAGTTACCATTGTGAAGCTACATATAGGTAGTGACCTATATGTAGTGCACGCGTGTAATGGTGTCCCCGCACTCACAAAGTTCAGGGAATTGGCTCTGAACAATGTGGGGGCACCTTGGCTAGTGCCAGGGTGCCCTCACACTAAGTAACTTTGCACCTAACCTTTACCAGGTAAAGGTTAGACATATAGGTGACTTATAAGTTACTTAAGTGCAGTGTAAAATGGCTGTGAAATAACGTGGACGTTATTTCACTCAGGCTGCAGTGGCAGGCCTGTGTAAGAATTGTCAGAGCTCCCTATGGGTGGCAAAAGAAATGCTGCAGCCCATAGGGATCTCCTGGAACCCCAATACCCTGGGTACCTCAGTACCATATACTAGGGAATTATAAGGGTGTTCCAGTAAGCCAATGTAAATTGGTAAAAATGGTCACTAGCCTGTTAGTGACAATTTGGAAAGAAATGAGAGAGCATAACCACTGAGGTTCTGATTAGCAGAGCCTCAGTGAGACAGTTAGGCACTACACAGGGAACACACACATATAGGCCACAAACTTATGAGCACTGGGGTCCTGACTAGCAGGGTCCCAGTGACACATAACAAACATACTGAAAACATAGGGTTTTCACTATGAGCACTGGGCCCTGGCTAGCAGGATCCCACTGAGACAGTAAAAACACTCTGGCATACACTCACAAACAGGCCAAAAGTGGGGGTAACAAGGCTAGAAAGAGGCTACTTTCTCACACAACCCCCCCCCAAACGAAGGACAATAAGGCTAACCTTGGCCAGTTGAGACTTTATTGTCTAAGTGGTGATAAGTAGAGAGTAGCTCTGCAATAGACTGGTTACTCCCTTTATCATCCACTATATGGTTACTTCCCTGTGGGGATGTAAACCAACCTGTTTGAAGTTTTTTAGCTAAGCAACAATGTGAAGATGTATTTTCAGAGTTTCTATCAGTAAGTTTTAGTTTAGAGCAGTGGGAATTGTCCACTGAACCTATTTGTAGTGATGGAAATGCCAGACAGGGATGCTGTCTCAGAAAAGCCATAGCTGGGCAAAAACTTTGTCCATATGGCTGGAAGAGAGAACAGGGATGCTGTTTCTCTTGAGTTGGAGCAGGGCAGGGATGCTGTCCTATGAGCTCCACACTAGGGCAGGGATGCTGTCCTAAGTGTTGTGAGGCAGTGCAGTGTTTCTGCACTAAAGTTTCTCTGGGAGGGTTGGAGGGATGCTCCATGTTAACTAAAATGGTGCTCTTTTTCTCACCAATGTTAGTTATCCCACAGAGAGGTACTTCTACCTCAGGGAGTACAGCTTTGCCAGCTGATGTTTCCCTTGGAACAGGTGCCACCCCAGGAGAGGTTTCTCCCACCACAGGAATGGTATCCTGAATGGTAGGGTGGTTAGGGGATACTGTGATACCCTTATTACCTGTTGATGGAGAGGGATCCTGAGTTTTCAGGCCTTCTCTCCTTTGCTTTTTCATTTCAGTAGAAATGAGAGGGAACAATTCCTCAGGGATGTCCAGCATGGCTGCATGGGCATAAAACTCTACATCAGCCCAACCTGAGGCCTCTAGGTCATTACCTAAGAGACAGTCTACAGGTAAGCTAGGTGATACCACCACCTGCTTAGGGCCAGTAACTCCACCCCAACTAAACTGAATTATAGCTAAGGGAAGAAACTTAGTGGAGTTATGGACATCAATAATCTTATACTGTTGTCCAATGATGTGTTGATCAGGGTGCACTAGGTTTTCAGTCACCAAAGTGATACTGTCACCTGTGTCCCTGTAGGCCAAGGCCTCAACACCATTTATTGAAACTGTCTGCCTGTACTTATCCATTGTAAGGGGACAAGCAGCCAGTGTGGCAAGGCCAATGCCACTAGGTGTGACAGAAACTGTCTTGGGACTGACTACCCCAGTTTCTACTATGGACCCATAAGTGAACCCAACTACACCCTTAACTTGACTGTTGCCAGCAGTCCCACCACTAGTACCACTACTGCTAGGGGCACTAGAGCTTGATGTATTAGTGGTGGTAGGCTCAGGGGGTTTACCTGGACAGGACTTATCCCCTGGCCTATGGCCTCTATTTTTACACACAAAGCACCAAGGCTTTTTAAATTGTGTAGGTTGGGAAGAAGAGGAAGAATTTGTTTTATCCCCACCCCCTGAAGAGTGTTTAAGATTTGAAGTGGGATCTTTGGTTTTACCCTTATCCCCATGCTTATCTTGAGATTTTTCACCATCTTTCTTCTTGTTGTTCTCTTTGTCACCCCCTGTATGAACTTTTCTGTTCACCCTTGTTCTGACCCATTTGTCTGCCTTCTTTCCCAATTCTTGGGGAGAGGTCAGATCAGAGTCCACCAGGTACTGGTGCAACAAATCAGACATACAATTATTAAGAATATGCTCTCTCAGGATCAAGTTATACAGGCTGTCATAATCAGTAACTTTACTGCCATGTAACCACCCCTCCAAGGCCTTCACTGAATGGTCAATGAAATCAACCCAGTCTTGTGAAGACTCCTTTTTGGTCTCTCTGAACTTTATCCTGTATTGTTCAGTGGTTAAGCCATAACCATCCAGGAGTGCATTCTTAAGAACTTGGAAATTATTAGCATCATTTTCTTTCACAGTAAGGAGCCTATCCCTACCTTTTCCACTAAATGATAGCCATAGGATAGCAGCCCACTGCCTTTGAGGGACATCCTGTACAACACAGGCCCTCTCAAGTGCAGCAAACCACTTGTTAATGTCATCCCCCTCCTTATAAGGGGGAACTATCTTGTGCAGATTCCTGGAATCATGCTCTTTTGCAGGATGACTATGGGGAATACTGCTGCTGCCACCATGGGTTTCTAAACCCAGTTTCTGTCTCTCCTTCTCTACTTCTAAAGTCTGTCTATCCAAATCCAGCTGTTGCTTCTTGAGCTTCAGTCTGGTTTGTTCCACTCTCAATCTATTGAGCTCCCTTTCTAACAATCTGTCATCAGGGTGGGTGGGAGGGACATGCCTTGAAACAGAAGTATGGTGAGAATGGACAGAAGGAGACCTGTCCCTTACAGAGGCCACCCTAACAGCTTGGCTAACAGAAACATCACTACCAGTATGGTGAGAATAAATGCTTTTGCTATGATGTGAGACAACACTATTTATATGGTGTGGCTCATCATCATTACCAACTATGCTAGACTGTCTAGTAATGGGCAGGCTAGGAAGTTTCTTTCCTGAATCTTTTCCTGGGGGAGTCCCTGGATCAGATTGAGAACCATTAGCTACTTTTTCAACAGATCGGGCACTTCTAGCCTTATCCTGTTCTCTAAGCATGTTAAGTAACAGTTCCAAGGAAGGATTCTTCCCTACACTCAAACCTCTCTCTACACAGAGACTCCTTGCTCCTTTCCAGCTAAGGTGGTCATATGCAAGTTTGGACAGATCAATATTTTGGCCTGTGCCAGACATTTTTAGAGAGAGTTAAAGTGATAGTAAAAGATAAAAAGTTTGTCAGAGCTTTTAGAAAGACAGAGAAAAAAACTTTTAAAACTTTTAAGAACTTTTTGAAAGTTTAGAAGTACTTTTCAGCACTTAGAAAAGAGTGAAAAGAGGAAATGCAAAACTTTTTGGCTATGTGTATATACACTGACCTTGTTTTGCATATTTTTCTCTTATGAAAAGTACAATGACAAGAGTGGTAAGTAGTCTCAAAGCACTTATCCCACCGCTGCACAACCAATGTAGGAGGCTGGACTGGCTTGTAGTGAGTACCAAGGGGTACTTGCACCTTGCACCAGGCCCAGTTATCCCTTATTAGTGTATAGGGTGTCTAGCAGCTTAGGCTGATAGATAATGGTAGCTTAGCAGAGCAGCTTAGGCTGAACTAGGAGACGTGTGAAGCTACTACAGTACCACTTAGTGTCATATGCACAATATCATAAGAAAACACAATACACAGTTATACTAAAAATAAAGGTACTTTATTTTTATGACAATATGCCAAAGTATCTTAGAGTGTACCCTCAGTGAGAGGATAGGAAATATACACAAGATATATATACACAATAGCAAAAATATGCAGTATAGTCTTAGAAAACAGTGCAAACAATGTATAGTTACAATAGGATGCAATGGGGAAACATAGGGATAGGGGCAACACAAACCATATACTCCAAAAGTGGAATGCGAACCACGAATGGACCCCAAACCTATGTGACCTTGTAGAGGGTCGCTGGGACTATTAGAAAATAGTGAGAGTTAGAAAAATAACCCTCCCCAAGACCCTGAAAAGTGAGTGCAAAGTGCACTAAAGTTCCCCTAAGGACAAAGAAGTCGTGTTAGAGGAATAATGCAGGAAAGACACAAACCAACAATGCAACAACTGTGGATTTCCAATCTAGGGTACCTGTGGAACAAGGGGACCAAGTCCAAAAGTCACAAGCAAGTCGGAGATGGGCAAATGCCCAGGAAATGCCAGCTGCGGGTGCAAAGAAGCTTCTACTGGACAGAAGAAGCTGAGGTTTCTGCAGGAACGAAAAGGGCTAGAGACTTCCCCTTGGGTGGACGGATCCCTCTCGCCGTGGAGAGTCGTGCAGAAGTGTTTTCCTGCCGAAAGAACGCCAACAAGCCTTGCTAGCTGCAAATTGTGCGGTTAGCATTTTTGGACGCTGCTGTGGCCCTGGAGGAACCAGGAGGTCGCAAATTGGACCAGGAGAGAGAGGGGACGTCGAGCAAGACAAGGAGCCCTCTCAGCAGCAGGTAGCACCCGGAGAAGTGCCAGAAACAGGCACTACGAGGGTGCGTGAAACGGTGCTCACCCAAAGTCGCACAAAGGAGTCCCACGTCGCCGGAGACCAACTTAGAAAGTCGTGCAATGCAGGTTAGAGTGCCGTGGACCCAGGCTTGGCTGTGCACAAAGGATTTCCGCCGGAAGTGCACAGGGGCCGGAGTAGCTGCAAAAGTCGCAGTTCCCAGCAATGCAGCCCAGCGAGGTGAGGCAAGGACTTACCTCCACCAAACTTGGACTGAAGAGTCACTGGACTGTGGGGGTCACTTGGACAGAGTCGCTGGATTCGAGGGACCTCGCTCGTCGTGCTGAGAGGAGACCCAAGGGACCGGTAATGCAGCTTTTTGGTGCCTGCGGTTGCAGGGGGAAGATTCCGTCGACCCACGGGAGATTTCTTCGGAGCTTCTGGTGCAGAGAGGAGGCAGACTACCCCCACAGCATGCACAAGCAGGAAAACAGTCGAGAAGGCGGCAGGATCAGCGTTACAGAGTTGCAGTAGTCGTCTTTGCTACTATGTTGCAGGTTTGCAGGCTTCCAGCGCGGTCAGCAGTCGATTCCTTGGCAGAAGGTGAAGAGAGAGATGCAGAGGAACTCGGATGAGCTCTTGCATTCGTTATCTAAAGTTTCCCCAGAGACAGAGACCCTAAATAGCCAGAAAAGAGGGTTTGGCTACCTAGGAGAGAGGATAGGCTACTAACACCTGAAGGAGCCTATCAGAAGGAGTCTCTGACGTCACCTGGTGGCACTGGCCACTCAGAGCAGTCCAGTGTGCCAGCAGCACCTCTGTTTCCAAGATGGCAGAGGTCTGGAGCACACTGGAGGAGCTCTGGACACCTCCCAGGGGAGGTGCAGGTCAGGGGAGTGGTCACTCCCCTTTCCTTTGTCCAGTTTCGCGCCAGAGCAGGGCTAAGGGGTCCCCTGAACCGGTGTAGACTGGCTTATGCAGAATTGGGCACATCTGTGCCCAACAAAGCATTTCCAGAGGCTGGGGGAGGCTACTCCTCCCCTGCCTTCACACCATTTTCCAAAGGGAGAGGGTGTAACACCCTCTCTCAGAGGAAGTTCTTTGTTCTGCCATCCTGGGCCAGGCCTGGCTGGACCCCAGGAGGGCAGATGCCTGTCTGATGGGTTGGCAGCAGCAGCAGCTGCAGTGAAACCCCAGGAAGGGCAGTTTGGCAGTACCAGGGTCTGTGCTACAGACCACTGGGATCATGGGATTGTGCCAACTATGCCAGGATGGCATAGAGGGGGCAATTCCATGATCATAGACATGTTACATGGCCATATTCGGAGTTACCATTGTGAAGCTACATATAGGTAGTGACCTATATGTAGTGCACGCGTGTAATGGTGTCCCCGCACTCATAAAGTTCAGGGAATTGGCTCTGAACAATGTGGGGGCACCTTGGCTAGTGCCAGGGTGCCCTCACACTAAGTAACTTTGCACCTAACCTTTACCAGGTAAAGGTTAGACATATAGGTGACTTATAAGTTACTTAAGTGCAGTGTCAAATGGCTTTGAAATAACGTGGACGTTATTTCACTCAGGCTGCAGTGGGAGGCCTGTGTAAGAATTGTCAGAGCTCCCTATGGGTGGCAAAAGAAATGCTGCAGCCCATAGGGATCTCCTGGAACCCCAATACCCTGGGTACCTCAGTACCATATACTAGGGAATTATAAGGGTGTTCCAGTAAGCCAATGTAAATTGGTAAAAATGGTCACTAGCCTGTTAGTGACAATTTGGAAAGAAATGAGCGAGCATAACCACTGAGGTTCTGATTAGCAGAGCCTCAGTGAGACAGTTAGGCACTACACAGGGAACACACACATATAGGCCACAAACCTATGAGCACTGGGGTCCTGACTAGCAGGGTCCCAGTGACACATAACAAACATACTGAAAACATAGGGTTTTCACTATGAGCACTGGGCCCTGGCTAGCAGGATCCCACTGAGACAGTAAAAACACCCTGGCATACACTCACAAACAGGCCAAAAGTGGGGGTAACAAGGCTAGAAAGAGGCTACTTTCTCACACAGTGCCCTTACTCTCCGGTTTGGCACCTGTCTGTTGAGGATTCTCTCTCTCTTTGTCTTACAGCCATGCTTCTTCAGCCATTTGTTAACCTTGTTTGCGAACCACTTTCCAGCTAACACTGCAAGCTCCTCAACATCTTCTGCTGTCAGATCTTACTGGTACTTTCTAAGTGAGGTAAAGCACTCTGCAGTGTACCGCTCTGTCACCATCAGACTGTTAAGGGAATGAAAGTCTGTAGCCTCCATCCCTCTCAACCGCTCATTTCATCATGAACCACACCATGGATTAATGTTTCAAGCAGAACACCATCCACTCTCTTGCTTTCTTTGACCCTTCCTCCATTCAGTCATTCATAGTTCATCTACTGAGCCTAGGTCTTCACTCAGTTACTGCTGTAACTTCCATGGACTAGCAATTTATTAAAGTGGCTACCTTAGACACATCATTCAAAGCCTGCTTTCAGCAAGTAATCTCAAAATGTACAAACCATTCCAAAATGTCTTCTCCCTTCATATAAATTCACAGCTCCTTTGGAACCTTGGCAGGTACTCTGCTAGTGGTGGAATTAGAAAAGTTTTTCCCAGATTTGAACTTTTATGCCTTTCACTTTCCTGCTCCTCATCCTCCCCCTTTCTCTCATCATGGGCTTATTTTTCCTGTCTCTCCCGCTTCCTTTCTTCTTGGTCCTGATGAACAAATCTCAACACCTTCCTTTAAAAGTAGCTGCCCTTACCTTCCTTCCCAGTCTTGGCTTTCTGGAGAGCCAACTGCAAGTTCAAGGTCTCAACTAGACTTAATCCACCAAGGTAACTCCTGGAGTTGGTGACAATGGTTCCCAAACATTGATGGCTTAGGTTTCCTTGGGGAAACGTTGGAAAGCAAATTTGGGGACACACTCTGGGTGTGCCTGGGGGGATCCTGTGCTAAGGTCCTAAGAGAGACTGACATCATAGCACTGCCTCCATTCAGAAAGGTTAACACAATGCATTAAGAACATCAGACCATATCCTGATCTCCTTGTCCTCACAGCTAGATTCCACTTTTTTGAGGCATGGGACCTTCAGGCTAAAATGACAGTCTCCATCATGATGCAATGCTTCCGTACGATGTAAAGGAGACTGTAAAATGTTAAACAAATTTGGGGGTCATACACTGGGTGGGCCTGGGGGAAGCCTGTGCTTAGATGCCAAGAGTGCCTGGCACCATAGCACTGCCTCCTTGAGATTTATAGAGGGGTGCCCCTATCACATCTTCTGTTTGCCCTGATTCTAGAAGCCTTTGCAGAACTTTTCTGATAGACTCCATCTAATCACAGATTCTTCATCTTGTGAATTTCTCCAGGTGCCCCAGTAGATCTGCAAATGTTTGGAGCAATTCCCCCTCATGTCAACATGTGGTGTTGTGTGGCTCGCGTTGGATCCCTCCTGCCCTGGATGTGATGTCAGAGTTCCTATATATGCACCACCTCCACGCTCTGATGTCAGTTTCTTTATGACCTCCCCATCAGTGCCATTGGACGCAGAGCCATTGATAGCAGAAGGTGGCAGTGTGCAGTCTTCCAGATTGGGATCTTATTAATGGACTACATGAGTCCATTTCACGGAACAGGGAGGAGGTGGGTCAGTGAGGAATGTGTGTATAGACAGAATCTCTACCAGTAAAGATATTACTTAAGGTAGTAATTTGTTCTCTGATAGAGACTACTAAAAGCATGTCACTCACCTTGTGAATAAATACCAAAGCAAAGCAGTACCTCCCCAGGTGGTAGGTCTAGGAAGGGTCTCAGACTAGGAAATCTTGCTAGACAAAATTGGCAAAGTGCCCATCCCGCCAGACCTGGCTATTTAGACAGTAGCACTTTGTGAATGTGTGGAGGGGTGCCCACACAGCATCCTGGCGAAAGTCCAGAACTGCCACACCACATGCCAGGACAGTGGTAGCAGTCTATACACTGCTGCAATGAGCACACAAGCCCTTCAGAGGCTGCTTCATGCCTAGCCCATGGATGATCTTGACACATAACACAGTCCATTGGGAGAAGGTTATCTTGTGCATCGCTTTACCCTTTTTTGCTCCAGAGAAAACTGACTAAAAGTTGGTCATCCTGATGGTAATCTCTGGTCCAGATACCTTAGAAGTTGAGCATCCTCTTAGGGTCAAGGTGGTGGAGTTACTCTTCCTCCTTGGAGGGTAGAGGCGATGCATAGAAAGCCAGCAAGGTGATGGACTGCTCTATGTTAAAGGAAGTGATTACCTTGGCCAGGAATGCCTCATTTATCTGGAGGACTAGTTTGTCTGGGTAAAACAAAGTGTATGGTGGTACCATGCCTGGAGCTCACTCACTCGCCTGGCTGATGTTATAGCAATGAAGAATGCAGTCTCGATAGTTAGCATTTGAAGGGGACAACTGTGCATCTGTTTGAAGGGTGTGGACATCAGGTAGGTGAGAACCAAATCAAGGTCGCACTGCGGGATCACAAAAGATGTTGGCAGAAATATGTGGGTCAGCCTCTTCAAAAAATACATCACAACAGGTGGCTTGGAGATGGCTGGCTGATCCTCTAAGCATAAGAAGGCGGAAAGGGCTTAAAGATAACCCTAGCTGTTACAAGACCTTGCTGGGCTAAGGACAAACAATAAGGGTTGGATGTCTCTGAAAGAACAGCAGACCACAAACTTCTCCCAGCGTCTTGTGTTAACCAGTTTGGTATGTGGACGTCTTGCTGCCAGGATGACACTAACCCCTTTGGAAAGGAGATTGGAAGATGAGAACTGTTGCAGCTTAATCTCCACCCATGAAGGTGCAGGTACAACAGGGCATCTTCCTGAACAGGAAGCAAACTTGGAGGACGTGGGCAGAAGTTCCATGTACCATACTCTCCTCGCCCAATCTGGAGCCACTCTCATTACTTGGGCCTGGTCTCTCTTGATCTTTTTCAGCACTCTGGGCAGGCGAGGGAGGAGCAGAAAGGCTTACCAACAACCAATAGTGGTGCAAGGCATTGCAGAGGGAGAACTGCCTTGGGAACTTGGACATTGTGTGAACTCTGTGGTGGCAAATAGTTCGAGCTAGGGCTCTTCCCATTGTGGAAGATGCCCTGTGCTACCTTTGAGTGTAAATGCACTTGTTATCACCCAGGCAGTGATGGCTGAGTTCATCCACTGTGGAGTTAAACAACAGGTCAATAGGTTGGCTGTTTGGAGGTGGCTTACGAATGTTTGAGGTGAGCCTGTGTTCAGGAGCCAGTCATTGGGATATGAAACACCCACACACACTGTGCAGTCGCAAGATGATGCAGACCCCTGGGACCTCTACGATTCCCTTGTGTCGGACAATAGCCCTGAGTGCTACCCTTCGAAACCCTCTCCACCTGAGGATAGCACCTCATACACCCAAATCTTGGCCAGGGCTGCTGCATTCCATAACGTAAGCATGCATTCAGAGCCATTGGAGGCCGATTTTCTCTTTAATACTCTATCCACAATGCATGCTTCCTACCAAAGCCTGCCTATGCTCCCAGGCATGCTTAAACATGCCCAACAAGTTTTACAGGAGCCTGTGAAAGGGAGACCCATCATACCGCGGGTGGAAAAGAAGTACAAGCCACCACCGTCGGACCCAGTGTTCATCACACAACAGTTGCCCCGGACTCTGTAGTGGTTGGAGCTGCGAGAAAGAGAGCCAACTCACAGTCATCTAGAGATGCACCACCTCCAGATAAGGAGAGTCGGAAGTTCGACGCAGCAGGAAAAAGGGTATCGTCACAGGCTGCCAATCAATGGCGCATCGCAAACTCGTAGGACCTTCTTGCACGTTATGATCGAGCTCACTGGGACGAGATGAGCGATATCATCCAATATCTCCCCAAGGAATATCAGAAAAGAGTTCAGCAAGTGGTAGAGGAGGGACAAGCAATATCTAATAATCAGATACGATCTGCATTAGACTCAGCCGACACTGCCGCAAGAACAGTGAACACTGCTGTCACAATTAGGCGTCATGCTTGGTTGAGATCCTCAGGCTTCAAACCAGAGATACAACAAGCGGTCTTAAACATGCCATTTAACCACCAACAACTGTTTGGGCCACAAGTGGACACAGCCATCGAAAAGATGAAGAAAGACACTGATACGGCCAAAGCCATGGGCGCGCTCTACTCGTCTCAATATAGAGGGACATTCAGGAAGCTGCAATATAGGGGAGGTTTCAGACAACAGTCTTCAGAAACATCCACCTCTCAAACAAAACCCACCTACCAGTCACAATATCAGAGAGGGGGGTTTTGCGGGTCCTTCAGGGGACAGTTCCCAAGGTCAAGGGGGAAATTGCAGCCCACTAAGCAGGCCACTAATAACAAGCAGTGACTTGCCTGTCAGCCTCCCCAACACACATCACCTGTGGGAGGAAGACTGAGATTTTACCACAAACATTGGTCAGACATAACCACGGACACATGTGTCCTGTCAATTATCCAACATGGTTACTGTATAGAATTCACACATTTTCCTACAGATACTCCACCAAGAGCACACAAACTGTTGTCGCAACATTAGCAATGTTACAAACAGAGGTGCAGGCACTATTAACAAAACAAGCCATAGAACTAGTACCTCACCAACAAAAGGGAACAGGGGTTTATTCCCTGTATTTCCTTATTCCCAAAAAGGACAAAACACTAAGACCAATTTTAGATCTCAGGACTCTCAACCTATTCATCAAATCAGAACACTTTCACATGGTGACACTACAAGATGTAGTCCCATTGCTAAAACAGGTAGAATACATGTGAACAAGGAATTTAAAAGATGCGTATTTTCATATACCCATCCATCCATCTCACAGAAAATACCTCAGATTTGTCATACAAGGAAAACATTACCAATTCAAGGTATTACCCTTTGGGATAACAACAGCCCCCAGAGTATTTACAAAATGCCTCACAGTAGTAGCAGCCCATATAAGGAGACATGCAACACATGCACGTATTCTCATACCTCGACGATTGGCTAATAAAAGCCAACATTCAACATCAGTGTCAAAATCACACACGCTACGTCATAGATACCCTACACACACTAGAGTTTTCTATAAATTACCAAAAATCACACTTGCAACTGGCCCAAGTTCAACAATACTTGGGAGCAACACTCAACACTCAACACTCAAAAAGCGATTGCCAGTCCAAGCCCACAAAGGGTATAATCATTCCACACCATGGTACCAAAAATATAACCAAATCATCACTACACAGTCAGATTTGTCATGAAACTCCTAGGTATGATGGCATCATGCATCGCAATTGTCCCAAACGCACGGCTACACATGCGGCCCTTATAGCAGTGCCTTGCAAAACAAAGGAGACAGGCACAGGGTCAACTACAAGATCTAGTGTTGATAGACCGCCAAACACACTATTCGCCTTAATGGTGCAACCCCGTAAATTTAAACAAAGGGCGGCCTTTTCAAGACCTTGTGCCTCACGCCATTCTCACAACAGATGCATCAATGATCGGGTGGGGAGCACACCTCAACAATCACAATATACAAGGACAATGGGACAGTGTAGGAAGTTGGCTCTGTATGTACTATTTCAAAGTAAGAAATAGTATGCACAGAGTCCAAGGGTTCCCCTTAGAGGTAAGATAGTGGCAAAAAGAGATAATTCTAATGCTCTATTTTGTGGTAGTGTGGTCGAGCAGTAGGCTTATCAGAGGGTAGTGTTAAGCATTTGTTGTACACACACACACAGGCAATAAATGAGGAACACACACTCAAAGACAATTCCAGGCCAATAGGTTTTTATATAGAAAAATATATTTTCTTAGTTTATTTTAAGAACCACAGGTTCAAGATTTACAAACAATACTTTAAATGAAAAGTATTTCACTCAGGTACCTTAGGAACTTTAAGTCATCACAATAGCATGTACAGTTGTGGCAAAAATGGCAATAAGATATTTTAAAAATGGACACTGCATAAATCAACAGTTCCTGGGGGAGGTAGGTATTTGTTAGTTTCACAGGTAAGTAAAGCACTTACAGGGTTCAAAGTTGGGTCCAAGGTAGCCCACTGTTGGGGGTTCAAGGCAATCCCAAAGTTACCACACCAGCAGCTCAGGGCTGGTCAGGTGCAGAGGTCAAAGTGGTGCCCAAAACACATAGGCTTCAATGGAAATAGGGGTGCCCCGGTTCCAGTCTGCCAGCAGGTAAGTACCCGCGACTTCAGAGGGCAGACCAGGGGGTTTTTTTAGGGCCCTGGGGGGGACACAAGCAGGCACAGAAAGTACACCCTCAGCAGCACAGGGGCGGCCGGGTGCAGAGTGCAAACAGGCGTTGGGTTTGCAATAGGATTCAATGGGAGACCTAGGGGTCTCTTCAGCAATGCAGGCAGGCAAGGGGGGGGGACTCCTCGGGGTAGCCACTACCTGGGCTAGGAAGAGGGCCACCTGGGGGTCGCTCCTGCACTGGAGTTCGGATCCTTCAGGTCCTGGGGGCTGCGGTGCAGTGGGTTTCCCAGGCGTCGGTTTCTTTGAAGCAGGCAGTCGCGGTCAGGGGGAGCCTCTGGATTCCCTCTGCAGGCGTCGCTGTGGGGGCTCAGGGGGGTCAACTCTGGCTACTCACGGGCTCGCAGTCGCCGGGGAGTCCTCCTTGTAGAGTTAGTTTTCCGCAGGTCGAGCCGGGGGCGTCGGGTGCAGAGTGGAAAGTCTCACGGTCCCGGCTGGAAACGTGTGGTCTTTAAAAGTTGCTTCTTTGTTGCAAAGTTGCAGTCTTTGTGGAACAGGGCCGCTGTCCTCTGGAGTTTCTTGGTCCTTTTAGATGCAGAGTAGTCCTCTGAGGCTTCAGAGGTCGCTGGACCCTGGGGGACGCATCGCTGTTGCAGTATTTCTTGAAGTGGGGAGACAGGCGGGTAGGGCTGGGGCCAAAGCAGTTGGTGTCTCCGTCTTCTCTGCAGGGCTTCAGGTCAGCAGTCCTTCTTCGTCTTCAGGTTGCAGGAATCTATCTTCCTAGGTTCTGGGGGCCCCTAAATACTCAATTTAGGGGGGTGTTTAGGTCTGGGAGGTTAGTAGCCAATGGCTACTAGTCCTGAGGGTGGCTACACCCTCTTTGTGTCTCCTCCCGGTGGGGAGGGGTTCACATCCCTAATCCTATTGGGGGAATCCTCCATCTGCAAGATGGAGTATTTCTAAAAGTTAGAGTCACCTTAGCTCAGGACACCTTAGGGGTTGTCCTGACTGGCCAGTGGCTCCTCCTTGTTTTTTTCATTATCTCCTCCGGCCTTGCCGCCAAAAGTGGGGGCTGTGGCCGGAGGGGCAGGCATCTCCACTAGCTGGGATGCCCTGTGGCGCTGTAACAAAGGGGGTGAGCCTTTGAGGATCACAGCCAGGTGTTACAGTTCCTGCAGGGGGAGGTGAGAAGCACCTCCACCCAGTACAGGCTTTGTTCCTGGCCACAGAGTGACAAAGGCACTCTCCCCATGTGGCCAGCAACATGTCTGGTGTGTGGCAGGCTGGTAAAACTAGTCAGCCCACACTGGAAGTCAGGTATGTTTTCAGGGGTGCATCTCTAAGATGCCCTCTGGGTGTATTTCACAATAAAATGTACACTGGCATCAGTGTGCATTTATTGTGCTGAGAAGTTTGATTCCAAACTTCCCAGTTTTCAGTGTAGCCATTATGGTGCTGTGGAGTTTGTGTATGACAGACTCCCAGACCATATACTTTTATGGCTACCCTGCACTTACAATGTCTAAGGTTTTGCTTATACACTGTAGGGGCATAGTGCTCATGCACCTATGCCCTCACCTGTGCTATAGTGCACCCTGCCTTAGGGCTGTAAGGGCTGCTAGAGGAGTGACTTATCTATGCCATAGGCAGTGTGAGGTTGGCATGGCACTCTGAGGGGAGTGCCATGTCGACTTAGTCATTTTCTCTCCACCAGCACACACAAGCTGGCAAGCAGCGTGTCTGTGCTGAGTGAGGGGTCCCCAGGGTGGCATAAGACATGCTGCAGCCCTTAGAGACCTTCCCTGGCATCACAGCCCTTGGTACCAGGGGTACCAGTTACAAGGGACTTACCTGGGTGCTAGGGTTGTGCCAATTGTGGAGACAAAGGTACAGTTTAGGGAAAGAACACTGGTGCTGGGGCCTGGTTAGCAGGCCTCAGCACACTTTCAAATCATAACGTGGCATCAGCAAAGGCAAAAAGGCAGGGGGTAACCATGCCAAGGAGGCATTTCCTTACACAACCCCCCCCCCCACCCAAATGAAAGAGGATGAGACTAACCTTTCCCAAGAGAGTCTTCATTTTCTAAGTGGAAGAACCTGGAAAGGCCATCTGCATTGGCATGGGCTGTCCCAAGTATGTGTTCCACTATAAAGTCCATTCCCTGTAGGGAGATGGACCACCTCAACAGTTTTAGATTTTCACCTTTCATTTGCATTAGCCATCTGAGAGGTCTGTGGTCAGTTTGAACTACAAAGTGAGTACCAAAGAGGTATGGTCTGAGCTTCTTCAGGGACCAAACCACAGCAAAGGCCTCCCTCTCAATGGCACTCCAACGCTGCTCCCTGGGGAGTAACCTCCTGCTAATGAAAGCAACAGGCTGGTCAAGGCCATCATCATTTGTTTGGGACAAAACTGCCCCTATCCCATGTTCAGAGGCATCAGTCTGCACAATGAACTGCTTGGAGTAATCTGGGGCTTTTAGAACTGGTGCTGTGCACATAGCTTGTTTCAGGGTGTCAAAGGCCTGTTGGCATTCTATAGTCCAGTTTACCTTCTTAGCCATTTTCTTGAAGGTAAGTTCTGTGAGGGGTGTCACTATTGATCCATATCCCTTCACAAACCTCCTGTAGTAGCCAGTCAAGCCAAGGAATGCCCTGACTTGAGTCCGTGTTTTTGGAGCTACCCAGTCCAGAATAGTCTGGATCTTGGGTTGAAGTGGCTGAACTTGGCCTCCACCTACAAGGTGTCCCAAGTAGACCCTATGTGTTCCAGCGATTTTGCCTTTTGTTTCCTCAGCAGCTTGCTGCCAGAGGCCTTCAAGAGAGGGACAGGTTTCTTGCCCCTTACACAACTGTTCCCTTGTGGGTCCCCTGGGCCTGAGAGTTCAACCTGATAAGGTTCCAACTCCATGGGCTCAGTTCCCTCAGAGGGCAGAACTTCTTCCTGGGAAGAGAGGTTCTTTTTCTTTTGTTGTGTTGAAGCTGGTTCCCCAGTCGTCTTTCCTTTTCTCTTGGAGGGTTGGGCCATTATTCCAGGCCCCAACACCTCTTTTTCACCCTGAGCTCTGCACTGTGCCCTTGTCTTCACACACACCAGTTCAGGGATACCCAGCATGGCTGCATGGGTTTTGAGTTCTACCTCAGCCCATGCTGAGGACTTCAGGTCATTTCCAAGCAAACAGTCTACAGGGATATTTGAGGAGACTATCACCTGTTTCAGGCCAGTGACCCCTCCCCATTATAAAGTTACCATAGCCGTGGGATGTACTTTAATCTGATTGTCAGCGTTGGTGACTGGATAAGTTTGTCCAGTCAGGTATTGTCCTGGGGAAACCAGTTTGTCTGTCACCATTGTGACACTGGCACCTGTATCCCTCAGGCCTTCTACACTAGTCCCAATAATTAAGAGTTGCTGCCTGTATTTTTGCATATTAGGGGGCCAGGAAGCCAGTGTGGCTAAGTCCACCCCACCCTCAGAAACTAATGTAGCTTCAGTGTGAACCCTGATTTGCTCTGGGCACACTGTTAATCCCAGCTGGAGACTGGCTATTCCAGTGCTAACTGGAGTAGAGTTTGAAGTGGAACCTTTCTTTGGACAGGCCTTGTCTCCAGTTTGGTGTCCCTGCTGATTTCAGGTACGACACCAGGCCTTTTTGGGATCAAAGTTTTTACCCTTGTACCCAAAATTGGATTGTGAAGAGGCTTTGGACCCTGCCTCCTGAGCAGGTTTTTGGGGCCCTGTAGAAGACTCTTTACTTTTACCCTTGGATGTCTCAACACTCTTCCCCTGGGGAGTATTTGTGACCCCTTTCTTTTGGTCACCCCCTGTGGAAGTCTTGGTCACCCTAGTCTTGAACCAATGGTCCGCCTTCTTTCCCAATTCTTGGGGAGAAATTGGTCCTAGGTCTACCAGATGCTGATGCAGTTTATCATTGAAACAATTACTTAAAAGGTGTTCTTTCATAAACAGATTGTACAGCCCATCATAATCATTTACACCACTGCCATTAATCCAACCATCCAGTGTTTTGACTGAGAAGTCAACAAAATCAACCCAGGTCTGGCTCGAGGATTTTTGAGCCCCCCTGAACCTAATCCTGTACTCCTCAGGGTAGCCTTCATGAGGTCATAGGATTCTGCATCTTTTCCAGAGAGTGTGAGGAGTCTATCCCTACACTTTCAATCAATCAATCAATCATATTTATACAGCGCGCTACTCACCCGTGAGGGTCTCAAGGCGCTGGGGGGGGGGGTCACTGCTGCTCGATGAGCCAGGTCTTGAGCTGCCTCCGGAAGGCAAGGTGGTCCTGGGTGGTCCTGAGGTGGGCGTGGAGGGAATTCCACGTCTTGGCTGCCAGGTAGGAGAAGGATTTCCCACCTGCAATGGTTCGGCGGATGCGAGGGACGGCGGCGAGAGCGAGGCTGGTGGATCGAAGTTGATGGGTGGGCGTGTAGAAGGTGAGGCGACGGTTGAGGTAATCGGGGCCCTTGTTGTGGAGGGCTTTGTGTGCGTGGGTGAGGAGCCTGAAGGTGATCCTTGTGTTGACGGGTAGCCAGTGTAGGTGTCTCAGGTGGGCAGAGATGTGGCTGTGGCGGGGTACGTCGAGGATGAGGCGTGCAGAGGCGTATTGTATTCGCTGAAGACGTTTCTGAAGTTTTGCGGTGATTCCTGCGTATAGGGTGTTTCCGTAGTCCAGGCGGCTTGTGACGAGGGCGTGGGTCACAGTTTTTCTGGTGTCAGCGGGGATCCAGCGGAAGATCTTTCGGAGCATGCGGAGCGTGAGGAAGTAGGAGTGAACATTTCCCAAAGGAGAGCACCCCAGTGAGATTTGTTTACTTTTCTGGTTGCACAAGCCCTCTCAAAAGCTGTGAACCATTTGGTGATGTCATCACCATCTTCATATTTAGTTACAATCCCTTTGGGGATTTTTAGCATGTCAGGAGTATCTCTGACCCTATTTAAGTTGCTGCCACCATTGATGGGAGCTAAGCCCATCTCTTGTCTTTCCCTTCCTATGGCTAGGAGCTGTCTCTCCAAAGCCAATCTTTTGGCCATCCTGGCTAACAGGAGGTCATCTACATTGAGGCTGCCCTCAGTGCTTCCAGAGTTGTTGGACTCTCCTGTGAGAGAAGCAACATCTCTGACTATCACTTCTGGAGTCAGGGTTGGAGAAACCCTGGGCTTCCTAACTAGGACTGGAGGTGGGAATTCCTCCACATCACTAGTATCCCCCTCTGCGAGGCCATCATCAGAGGGGTTGTTTTTAGCAAACTCTGCCAAAAGCTCCTGGAGCTGTACTTTGGTAGGGTTTGAACCATTTTTTATCTTTTTGATTTTGCAGAGAGACCTTAACTCTGATATCCTAAGATGCAGGTAAGGGGTGAGGTTGAGTTCCACCACCATCTCTTCTGCAGCAGACATTTTGTTTCTAAAAGTTGGAATACTTTTTAAGAATCTAAAACTATCTCTAGAACTTAATTCGAACTTTTGCAAAACTTTTAAACTCTAAAAGAAATGCTAACAGGGACTAACACAAGGCCCTAGCAGGACTTTTAAAAATTTAGAAAAATAGCTCAAATTTCAAAAATCATTTTCTAATGACAATTTTTGGAATTTAGTTGTGTGATCAGGTATTGGCTGAGTAGTCCAGCAAATGCAAAGTCTTGTACCCCACTGCTGATCCACCAATGTAGGAAGTTAGCTCTGAATGTACTATTTCAAAGTAAGAAATAGTATGCACAGAGTCCAAGGGTTCCCCTTAGTGGTAAGATAGTGGCAAAAAGAGATAATTCTAATGCTCTGTTTTGTGGTAGTGCGGTAGAGCAGTAGGCTTATCAGAGGGTAGTGTTAAGCATTTTTTGTACACACACAGGCAATAAATGAGGAACACACACTCAAAGACAATTCCAGGCCAATAGGTTTTTATATAGAAAAATATATTTTCTTAGTTTATTTTAAGAACCACAGGTTCAAGATTTACAAACAATACTTTAAATGACAGGTATTTCACTCAGGTACCTTAGGAACTTTGAATCATCACAATAGCATGTACAGTTTTGGCAAAAATGGCAATAAGCTATTTTAAAAATGGACACAGTGCATAAAGCAACAGTTCCTGGTGGAGGTAAGTATTTGTTAGTTTCACAGGTAAGTAAAACACTTACAGGGTTCAAAGTTGGGTCCAAGGTAGCCCACCGTTGGGGGTTCAAGGCAACCCCAAAGTTACCACACCAGCAGATCAGGGCCAGTCAGGTGCAGAGGTCAAAGTGGTGCCCAAAACACATAGGCTTCAATGGAAATAGGGGTGCCCTGGTTCCAGTCTGCCAGCAGGTAAGTACCCATGACTTCGGAGGGCAGACCAGGGGGGTTTTGTAGGGCACCGGGGGGACACAAGCAGGCACAGAAAGTATATCCTCAGCGGCACAGGGACGGCCGGGTGCAGAGTGCAAGCAGGCGTCGGGTTTGCAATAGGGTTCAATGGAAGACCCGGGGGTCTCTTCAGCGATGCAGGCAGGCAAAGGGGGGTGGGCTCCTCGGGGTAGCCACCACCTGGGCTAGGAAGAGGACCGCCTGGGGGTCGCTCCTGCACTGGAGTTCGGATCCTTCAGGTCCTGGGGGCTGCGGGTGCAGTGGGTTTCCCAGGAGTCGGGTTCTTTGAAGCAGGCAGTCGCTGTCAGGGGGAGCCTCTGGATTCCCTCTGCAGGTGTCGCTGTGGGAGCTCAGGGGGGTCATCTCCGGCTACTCACTGGCTCGCAGTCGCCGGGGAGTCCTCCCTGTAGAGTTAGTTTTCCGCAGGTCCAGCCGGGGGCGTGGGAGCGGAGTAGAAAGTCTCACGCTTCCGGCGGGAAACATGTGGTCTTTAAAAGTTGCTTCTTTGTTGCAAAGTTGCAGTCTTTGTGGAACAGGGCCGCTGTCCTCTGGAGTTTCTTGGTCCTTTTAGATGCAGGGTAGTCCTCTGAGGCTTCAGAGGTCACTGGACCCTGGGGGACGCGTCGCTGTTGCAGTTTTTCTTGAAGTGGGGAGACAGGCCGGTAGGGCTGGGGCCAAAGCAGTTGCTGTGTCTCCGTCTTCTCTGCAGGGCTTCAGGTCAGCAGTCCTTCTTTGTCTTCAGGTTGCAGGAATCTATCTTCCTAGGTTCTGGGGGCCCCTAAATACTCAATTTAGGGGTGTGTTTAGGTCTGGGAGGTTAGTAGCCAATGGCTACTAGCCCTGAGGGTGGCTACACCCTCTTTGTGCCTCCTCCCGGTGGGGAGGGGGTCACATCCCTAATCCTATTAGGGGAATCCTCCATCTGCAAGATGGAGGATTTCTAAAAGTCAGAGTCACCTCAGCTCAGGACACCTTACTGACTGGCCAGTGGCTCCTCCTTGTTTTTCTCATTATGTCCTCCGGCCTTGCCGCCAAAAGTGGGGGCTGTGGCCGGAGGGGCGGGCATCTCCACTAGCTGGGATGCCCTGTGGCGCTGTAACAAAGGGGGTGAGCCTTTGAGGCTCACCGCCAGGTGTTATAGTTCCTGCAGGGGGAGGTGAGAAGCACCTCCACCCAGTACAGGCTTTGTTCCTGGCCACAGAGTGACAAAGGCACTCTCCCCATGTGGCCAGCAACATGTCTGCTGTGTGGCAGGCTGGTAAAACTAGTCAGCCCACATTGGAAGTCGGGTATGTTTTCAGGGGGCACCTCTAAGATACCCTCTGGGTGTATTTCACAATAAAATGTACACTGGCATCAGTGTGCATTTATTGTGCTGAGAAGTTTGATACCAAACTTCCCAGTTTTCAGTGTAGCCATTATGGTGCTGTGGAGTTGGTGTATGACAGACTCCCACACCATATACTCTTATGGCTACCCTGCACTTACAATGTCTAAGGTTTTGCTTAGACACTGTAGGGGTATAGTGCTCATGCACCTATGCCCTCACCTGTGGTATAGTGCACTCTGCCTTAGGGCTGTAAGGGCTGCTAGAGGAGTGACTTATCTATGCCATAGGCAGTGTGAGGTTGGCATGGCACTCTGAGGGGAGTGCCATGTCGACTTAGTCATTTTCTCCCCACCAGCACACACAAGCTAGCAAGCAGTGTGTCTGTGCTGAGTGAGGGGTCCCCAGGGAGGTATAAGACATGCTGCAGCCCTTAGAGACCTTCCCTGGCATCAGGGCCCTTGGTACCAGGGGTACCAGTTACAAGGGACTTACCTGGGTGCCAGAGTTGTGCCAATTGTGGAGACAAAGGTACAGTTTAGGGAAAGAACACTGGTGCTGTGGCCTGGTTAGCAGGCCTCAGCACACTTTCAAATCATAACTTGGCATCAACAAAGGCAAAAAGTCAGGGGGTAACCATGCCAAGGAGGCATTTCCTTACAGACAGTCAACAGAATCAACTACACATAAATCACTTAGAGCTGCTGGAGGTCTTCCTAGCACTAAAAACGTTTCAACCTCTTCTGGCTCACATACACATTCTTGTCAAAACAGACAATATGACAACAATGTACTACCTAAACAAACAAGGGGGGACACACTCATCACAACTATGCCTCCTAGCACAAAAAAATTGGCATTGGGCAATTCACAACAACATTCGCCTAATAGCGCAATATATTCCAGGCATTCACAATCAATTAGCGGACAATCTCAGTCGCGATCATCAGCAAACTCACGAGTGGGAAATATATCCCCGATACTACAAAATGACTTTCGCCAGTGGGGGACAACAGACATAGATCTGTTTGCCACAAAACAAAACATAAAATGCCAAAACTTCGCGTCCAGGTACCCACACCCTCAGTCCAAAGGCAATGCTCTATGGATCAATTGGTCAGGGATATTTGCTTACGCTTTTCCTCCTCTCCCACTCATTCCTTTTCTGGTCAACAAACTGAGTCAAAACAAACTCAAACTAATACTCATAGCACCAACGTGGGCACGCCAACCGTGGTACACCACACTGTTGGACCTCTCAGTAGTACCTCACATCAAACTTCCAAATAGACCACATCTGTTAACACAACACAAACAACAGATCAGGCACCCCAATCCAGCGACGCTCAACCTAGCAATTTGGCTCCTGAAGTCTTAGAGTTTGGCTATCTAAATCTTCCAAACGAGTGTATGGAAGTCAAGAAAACCTACTACCAGGCATTGCTATGCTAATAAATGGAAAACGATTTGTTTTCTACTGCCAAGCAAAACACATCACACCTTTAGACGCGTCCATACAGGACATCGTAGACTATTTACTACACTTAGAAAAAGCTAATCTTGCTTTTTCATCCATCAAAATACACCTCACTGCAATTTAAGCTTACTTGCAAATTAAACACACAAAATCACTATTTAGAATACCAGTCATTAATGCCTTCATGGAAGGACTAAAGCGGATCATACCGCCAAGAACACCACAAGTGCTCTCGTGGAATCGTACCATTGTACTTACACGACTCATGGGCCCACCTTTTGAACCCATGCATTCTTGTCAAATCCAATTCTTAACTTGGAAAGTGGCATTTCTAGTGGCTATCACTTCACTACGAAGAGTTAGCGAAATACAGGCGTTCACTATTGAGGAACCCTTTATACAAGTACACAAACATAAAGTGGTTCTCCGCACAAATCCAAAATTTCTACCAAAGGTCATTTCACCGTTTCATTTAAACCAAACAGTGGAACTTCCAGTCTTCTTCCCACAGCCAGACTCTGTTGCAGAAAGAGCACTGCATACATTAGACATAAAAAGAGCTCTAATGTACTAAATAGACAGAACAAAAGCATTTCGTAAAACTAAACAATTGTTCGTCGCATTCCAGAAACCCCATGCTGGTAACCCTATATCCAAACAAGGTATAGCCAGATGGATAGTTAAATGTATACAGACTTGTTACCTAAAAGCTAAAAGAGAACTACTCATTACACCAAAGGCACACTCCACTAGAAAGAAAGGGGCAACAATGGCCTTTCTAGGTAACATACCAATGACAGATATTTGTAAGGCAGCAACTTGGTCCACACCTCATACGTTTACCAAACACTACTGTGTAGATGTGTTAGAAACGCAACAAGCTACAGTAGGACAAGCTGTACTAAGAACATTATTTCAAACAACTTACAACTCCTACAGGCTGACCACCGCTTTTGGGAGGATTACTGCTTTGTAATCTATGCACAGCATGTGTATCTGTAGCTACACATGCCATTGAACGGAAAATGTCACTTACCCAGTGTTCATCTCTTCGTGGCATGTTCCGCTGCAGATTCACATGCGCCCTCCCACCTCCCCGGGAGCCTGTAGCCGTTTAAGTTGCAATTATAAATTGTATATATGTAAATAAACATTCCTTTAGAGCAAACTATGTACATACATATCTATTCCATTGCATGGACAGCTTTACTATTCTCATTCTACCACTCCTACCTCACCCTATGCGGGAAAATAATCTAAGATGGAGTCGATGCCCATGCGCAATGGAGCCGAAAGGGAGGAGTCACTCAGTCCCGTGACTCAAAAAGACTTCTTCGAAGAAAAACAACTTGTAACACTCCGAGCCCAACACTAGATGGCAGGAACAGTGCACAGCATGTGAATCTGCAGCGGAACATGCCACGAACAGATGTACACTGGGTAAGTGACATTTTCCATATATATATATATATATATATATATATATATATATATATATATATATATATATATATATATATATAGATATATGTATAGATATATATAGATATATATATATAGTGAGATATAGAGATATATAGATAGATATATAGATATATAGTGGCCCTGCTGTCACATCTGGTGCGATATGGATCTGACAGAGAGCTGCACGATACCACCTGTCGATGCAAGAGGGAATTGCTACAAAAATGTCTAGATAGGGTCTGACGCCTGGGGAGATTTACAAGGTGAGGAATCTGCGATTAGAATTTCCTTTCAGAAATAATCAATATTAAAACAGGGAAGGATGAGTTTAACCTGACAGTGTTTGCAGATAACGATCTGATTTTGATTACTGACCTGCTGCACTCATCTCATTTTAACCCCTCTCATTGGAACTAGGGAGGTAGGGCATTGCAGGCCGCTAAGGAACAAATGGAAATTTTACAACAAGACTTTCCCTTTAGATGGGTAGTTAAAGCTACGATCTACCAGGGTATTTTAGTAGTACCATCCACCTCACAGAACATTGTGTTAAATTATTTTTCTTTTGCAGCAGAGCTGCGCACTAACCATCTGAACTGTAATAGAGGACAGTACTCATGGCTAGGAGTGGCTGCTGTAGAAATGTCAGCCTTACCTAAACTAATGTTTTTATTCCTGACCATAGACCTTCCAATCTCACCTAAACGTCTTGTTGAGTTTGAAAAATTAATCAATGATGGAAGGGAGATGAAACCCGGCAACTACCCTCCACAGTCGTGGCTCCAACTACTCTGCGTCATACCCAAGTCAAACTGCCCTAGCCAAGCCCAAGCAGCAGATAGGGGAGCCATCAAAATTAAACTAGACTATTTCAGGGACTATTTCAAGCACAGGAGCCTTCAGGGAATGACCTCTAAGTCACATTTCAGAATGAAGGTGCTCACTAAACTAATTCCTAAGATTTTCTGTGGTCATTAGAATAACTGTTGAACTCTTGCATTCTGTGTGATTTATTTACGTAGTATTGCCTAGTGGTAGAATAGTATGTTGTCTTGTTAAAGTAAACGACCTGGCTGGATAATCTGTAAGTGAAGAAAATTGAATGACTTGTTGAGTTCAGAGCTGTAACTCTACTCTGCCTCTGGAGCAAGGCTTTGACTGCTTCCCTTGCTATGCTGACGGGGAGTCCTTAGTTCTAAGTTACCAGTGTCCCCAGCAGGACACCCCAGATCATCAGTAGTGAACAGTCACCTCTAGTGAGGCCTCATCGCCCCTGTGTGTTCACGGATCCCTGAAATGGTTCTGACACCAGGTACTCCTTGGAAAATTAGGTAGGAATGATGTCCCACGCAAGAGGCAAGGCCCAACCCTGCCTGAAACTCCTGTTAGACTTTCAGCAGCCATTCATTAACACTGTTTCTTATCTACCAGATTTAAAGTGGACGTTTGTTAAAGTAGTTTCCATTGTATATACATCACTCATCTTGTCACCTTCCTTCTTGACTCTTCAAATTATGTTGTCTTTCAGAAAAAACTTCAGTGTGCAACAGATGAATCTAACCAGTTGGACAGAGAGATCGCTCTAAGATATGATATGCTACAGAAAATTGAAGTAGAGACCCAACAGGTAGAAGAGGTAAGTGAAAGCACTAAGAACAACCTAAGTAGTGCACTAAATTATGAGAAACTGTGCATTGTAAGAGATACTAGCAAATATTGTGCTCAAAAGTGTTTAATACCTTCACATCAAAGCAGGATTTTGAAGAGTTCACTTGTTTATAGGAGAGTCTGTTTGGTTACTGTGGAGAATGGTGGAGCAAGTGATGTAACCTGTTGATTACTTACTAGTTATATTGAGTAAACTGTGCCCTACTGTCCCATTACTGTCCTTCAGTAAGTTAGGATGAGTCCATCTCCTAAACACAGTCCTCTTTGTTGCTCTTAAAGTGTTTATATATATTGAGTTCTACCTCTTGACCTGGGTACCATTATACATGGCTCTTCACCCCTACTCTTTTTAGTGTAATAAAATAGATCTAACATCAGCAGAAGGACAGGTCTGGGTGTCAAAAAATTAGATATGATGCCCATCAACTGCAACCACTGGCACAAAGTAAGCACTGATGTCTACAAATGAAATCTAGGAGGATACTCGCAAATAACCTTTTGTATGTCATTTACAGCTGGTGAGAAGTTGCTAGAAGGAGCTGTTTTGTAGTAGCCCCCGCATGCATTCAGTTTTTTGTATGTGACCATTGGCTGTTTTCTTATTAAAAGACATTTCTGATGCCAGAGGACATTTCTGTGGGGGAGATGTTACAGACAAAAAGAAAACTTTGAACTAAGAGGGTAAATAGCACATCCCATCAATTATAAGCTTTCTGACTGACCCACGCCTTCAGTCGAACCCCTAACCTTGCAGTTCTTATATGATCTATTTGTGACACTGTGAAACGAACACTGTGATTAGTTTAACTTATCAGAATGTGTAGAATAAGGGCGTTGCTTCTGGTCTTGAGATGCGTGGAAGTGCAGAGTACTGATAATGACGACAAGAAAATGGGACAGGACTTGGGTGTCTGCATGTGTAGGGCGGGTCTGGATGTGTTATTAGCCACATGTTCCTCACAATTGATACTTGACAATTGCCCTCCCTTCATTATGCTTCCCTACCATGGGTTCTGGTCCTTTATTTCCGCGCAAGCAATATATATAAGTTAACGCCCAGAGAACAGGATAATCAAACTGAACATATATACCTTGAGATTTTGGAGCTTCTTGACAAATCGTTTTGCATAAATATGCTTGTACTGTGTGTTTTTCATTGTTATTTTCATTTTGACTGTTATTGGTATTACGTTGTAATTTCTGCACTCCACACTGATTCTGGCAAACCTTTTTGATTGGCTAATAGGACTCTGCGCAAGAGTGATCGAAATCTCGCGTTCTTGACTGCGAATAATACCGGGGATATGCTATGCTAGCTCTAAACCCGCGCCCTACCTCTGTTAGCAGTAAGCGTCGCTATCAGCAATTGAAGTAATGGTCTGTTGTACTGTTCAGAGGCGAACAGATCGAGGCTGAAGTCTTTATCTCTCGAGCGATTTACACTTCACGGATGTTAGATTGGATAAACATTTAAAGCACTATTCAATCCGTACAATTGTTTGATATTGATGAAACGATCAATTATCGCTGCGTTTTAAAATAGGTGAAACTTCAGTAGAGGAATAATGTCTTTTAAGAGCACAACAATAAGAAATGTGAATGCTTTTGGATCCTGGGCCATACTTGAGTATTCTTGCAGTTGTACGTGTACCCAGTAGTGTACACGGAAGTACTACACAGTATGGAGTATAATGCAAAGTAAAGTTCTAGAAACAACAGTGTAGTTGCTGCACTGTACCAGATAAGGAACCGTTGTCACTTTTCTGTATGGCTTAATATGTGTTGTATTAAATTATTTTTTAGCAGTTCTTGAACTTGATTTTTACACTCTCAGTCTTGGTAAATATCTTCTGTGACCTAACAAAGGAGCCAAGTGGTCAATTATATAAGTATATTTATTTGTCACCCTGTTTTAATGAAAGTCGTGTTGATGAGGTCTATTAAAGTCACCTTTTGTGTCTCATTGTTAAACCAGCAATTCCAGAGAGGCCTTAACAGAAACTGTGCGGTTAAAGGCATTCGCCCATCTCAAGGATGGGTAGTTTGTGTGTGTGGTGCTTGTTGGTCTAGTTTTCCGGCTCTGGATTTGTGCAGCCATTTCTGAATCAGTCGCTGGAGTTGATTAATGCATCGCCTGCAGAGGGCCATCAGTGCTATTAAATATCTGACTTTAAAGCTGAGATAGGCAGTCACCGGTCAGTCCAACTGGATCTGTGATCATCATATTATCAAAAGTGCAGGCAGCCAGGCGCTGCTTCCAACGTCTTTATCCACTTTTGACTGGTTTGTAGAGGCGGTTTCTCCACTTTTCTTGAGTGCTTTTATCTTCTGAACCATATTTGCAAACAAATACACAAGACAGGAGTGGAAGGATTGCGTGACATCTCCCTAAAGAACTTGTCTTGCTCCATTTACTTACTTCAGGAGCGAGCCAAAGCAGAGGCCCAGAACAAGAAGTTGTGCCGTCAGCTGTCAGATTTTCGGGTGCCCCCTGTGTTCGACTATGTGCAGGACAAAATGGAGAACTCTGACCTGGAGAAGAGCATCAAGGCTTGGGAGAGAAAAGTGGAGATTGCGGAGGTAAGGCTGATTTCCACCCCTTCTCCCCTCTTCTTACGAACAACTTCAAAACCAGATTATAAAGAGCTACACAGTATGTGTAGAGTAAACAACTGAAAGGCATGCTCAAAATATAATGCCATGTGACTGCCAATGTCAAACACCAGCTTTGTTGTGTTCCACATGATAGTGGTTGTCTTCATTCATTGAAGCTGTGATCAGTCGAATTTATATAAAAGATGCATTTAGCTGTGTGAAACTCTGCTTTTGTCCATTGTGTAGGGTGCAAGAGCACTTTTTTTTTTGCAGTTTTATATGGCATAAATATGGTGCGAGGGCAAGAGAGCACTTCACATAAGAACCACGTGACATTACAGATTTTTTTTAGGGATGGGCTGAGGCCGGGACTTGAACCGGGTTCCATAGTTGTCAGCCCTGGCCGTTGGGCAACATCGCCTCCCTCCATACAAACGTTTTGTTTCTACTTCTACAAGGATGTGCTTGCTGCAAGTGTCTCCTCATTGCTTCTGCAGTTGTCCCAATGGGTGTTTTCTATTTGTATTTAAACATTGCTAAATAACACTAGAACATAGGCCTAGAACACGCACAGGTATAGAAAATCTACACTAATAGATTGAACTAATATAAAAACCATAATAAACAATACATTGTCCAAACCTACCATAGAATATATGTGCAAAGGTATTATGTGTTAGATGAATACAAAAAAATCAGAAAACATCACTTAGCTAAAGCTGTTTCACCATTTCCTTCAAAGATTATTTCCATTAATTTGAAAAGTTCAAACTCTGAGCTTTGTTCAGACTGTTTTGTAGTTCACTAATATTGTCCATTTTGTACCTACATACTCAAGAAACGTGATTACACCTAACCCAACCTGCCTTACACAAGCATTAAACCTTGAAATAGTGGGAATGGAGAGTTGAAAGCAGAAGTCTATGACACCAAAGGGGGTGAGGAGTACTAAACTTGAGAGCTGCAAGTGCAAATGTTGGAACTTGGAAGTCCCAGGCAGGAGAGTGGTGACTGAGGAATTAGTAATTGCTGGATGGGTAGCCGCTGGAGCTTAACAAATATGACGTAAAAGTGGGTGAGATATACCTTGGTGACTAAGAAACATCGATGTGGGAATAATTACTGGCTTGCTGATGAGATATGGTTTCACTAGAGGTTCAACGGGAATCGGAGGTTGCTCAGCAGAGGCCAGTAAAGGCTACTTTGGGAAGTGGGCTAAGTTGGAGTATAGGGAGATGGAAGCAGGGGCCTGCAGACTTCTGATGCTGAGACCTGGCTGGCAACCTGGAGGCATGGCCGTGTTTGTGGGTCAAGGTCAAATAAGGGGAATACATTACTCCAGATTTAAGAACAAGAGAGGCTAATAGAACTTGGCAACATAAGTCAAGAATGTGGAGGCATGACTAGTTTGGGAAGGCATTACTGCAAGACTCTTGAGACATGAGTGGGAAAAAGGCAACATGCCAATTGTTTGGAGGAACGCAAGAGATATTTTAACAAAATCATAAGATTGCTAATGTGAAAAGTGTATTAACAGGTAGTTTATCACAGAATGTGTTTATATACACATAGAGAGGAATACCCACGTTGATACTGTTTTTTTGCCTGCACATACAATAAATATTCGAATCAATTCAAGCTTTTTTAATTATTCTTAGGTAAAACCTCATTTTAGCATTATACATAAATAGCACTGGGCCTCATTCCGACCCTGGCCGGCGGCGGTAGCCGCTGGCCTGGCGGGGCCCGCCAGAATACCGCTGCGCAGTCACAAGACCGCCGCGGTTATTCTTGGTTTCCCGCTGGGCTGGCGGGCGACCGCCAGAAGGCCGCCCGCCAGCCCAGCGGGAAACACCCTTCCATGAGGATGCCGGCTCCAAATGGAGCCGGCGGAGTGGAAGGGGTGCGACGGGTGCAGTTGCACCCGTCGCGATTTTCAGTGTCTGCATGGCAGACACTGAAAATCTTGGTGGGGCCCTGTTACAGGGGCCCCTGCAGTGCCCATGCCATTGGCATGGGCACTGCAGGGGCCCCCAGGGGCCCCACGACACCCCATACCGCCATTCTCTTCCTGGCGGCCAAAACCGCCAGGAACAGGATGGCGGTATGGGGCTCGGAATCCCCATGGCGGAGGATTCCCCAGGGCAGCGGGAAACCGGCGGTGCACCGCCGGTTTTTCGTTTCTGACCGCGGCTGTACCGCCGCGGTCAGAATGCCCATGGGAGCACCGCCAGCCTGTTGGCGGTGCTCCCGCGGTCGTTGGCCCTGGCGGTTTTTACCGCCAGGGTCAGAATGACCCCCTTTGTATCTATTTAACAGAGTGTGCAACATTTAAGTACACATACACGAAATAGACCTGGTAATGAGGTTATGATCTGGGTTTGTTGGAAATGTAATTTCATAAATGTTTTTTGCATAATTATATATCTCGCTCATTTATATATCTCTCGGGGACTAAAACCTGAGTAACAACTATACAAATCTGATGTAATTTTCAGTTTTGTTAGTGACTGAATACCATTTACAAATCTTAGTTTTGCTGTCATGGCATTTAAATGTTTGCAAAGTTGATCCTTGGACCATCCGTCTGTCACAAAGTCGATCTTCAGGAGAGTTTGTAGTTCTTACACATTAGCTAAAGCACTACCTTCATACAGATGTACTGGTCTTTTAATCTCAAACCTGGAATAGATTGAGGATAAGCACATTCTAATCTTGCCCAGTAACGTGCAGGAGATTTGGCAGCCATCCGATTAAAAGTAGTTCTGCTACTAAGCTGTAGTCTCATCAACATCCTTGAGAATCCTTTCCGTAAATGTAATTCTCCTCTCGTAGCATTAAATTCATTGCAATTTAGTTTCCCATCCACAGAACCCAAATACATGGGTGCATCGTACAAAACAGTTAAATTCATTTTAAACTAAAAAGCCCCTAAAACTGGTGCTGACGAACTACACCAAACATATCTGTAGTAAATGAAGCCCTGAAGTTATCTGGCATATTTTAAGAGAAAAATGTGTGCTTTAACTATTCCAAGATAGTGAGAATGTCAGGGTCATACAAACAAGTATGTTTTCAGCTGTACAATTTGGTCCTCTAGATGGGGAAATATAACCCTTTTACCTGCCAAGTTTCTGAATTTTTGTTTTTAAAAGTTTAAACATAAGATGACTGGTCGTATTATAGGTCACTAAGCAGCGAATGTCTGAAACCCTAAGACTGTCTGATTAATTAAAGCTAAACTTTGGGCATACATTACCAGTAATACCTGGTAATCACCTAAAGTGGCGGATGCGAAGACATCAGGTTCTCAAGAGAGAAGGCAAATCCTCCAAATATGAATTGAGTAATGTAGAAACCAGCACACAACCTTGTTTTAGATCATTTAGAGTGTATATGTGGTTGTGTTTGCTCCAAAATGACCTAATTTGATTGAAAACAATTTATAGTGTGTCATGGAATCTGTGAATCAGGGAAAGAAGACCCTTTACATTTCCAGATTAAACAGGCATACATATAACTAATATGATGTTCCACACTCATTATTTGTTTGTAGCTGCAATTGACAACGCCCATCGTGAAGAATGGCATAGGGGCATAGTACCCCATCCCATTGAGAACAACCAGAATTGGTTCAACCTGCAGAGCCAAAAGATGAAGCTTTACAGGTTACTGGCGCAATGGACCTCTACAGTGTTATGTGCAGGGAAGGGGTATTTTCTCTTCCCATTTTCCCAAGGGAAATCATTTGTGATAAACACAGAGGCTCAACTGTCCTTCCTGAACATAAAACTCACACAATACATAGGAGTTAAGTATCACCTCAGCTTACCTAAAAGATTTTGTGCATAGACATTCACTGGATATAATTGATGCACATTAACAACCGACGTGGAGTTGCTTCCAGATGGAAGAGTCCCACTTTTGGTCCCTATAAAATCTCAGGTCTTACTAACATACATTCAAACATATGTGGAATCAACTTTTCGTTCCATTTGCACCATGCCCTAGTGAACTTGCATCACAGTGCAGAGGATAAACAGTGCCTAGGTGCTGCCTCCCTCTTTGCGGAGTCCTTCCTTCAAATTGGGCGCCTCTAAGCTATCCTCAGATCAAGATGCTATCGGCCTCCCAACCTGCTAAGCTGGGTCACCAATGAGGCAGAAAGACTGTACCATTACTTACAGCGTCCAGAATGATGGGGGAACAACCCTTTCCTTACTGTGGGTGCACTTGTTAAATGGATTGCCATTGCCCATCCTAGTGGAACCCTAGGCACTACTCTGACAGGTTGCTTTTCTTTGGGAGCCAGCACCCACCGCCCAATGGAGTAGGTGACTGTTCAAGTACCCTAACCCACTTCGAGGGTTGGTAGTTCTATGTGGTGCCCCAAGCAGATTGCCCACTAAGTACTGGTGACAACATGCATTGCTTCACCCATCCCTCGGCCTGCAAGGGGGCTCTTATAGAGGAGCTAAATAGCTGTACTCTTAAAATAATTGGAACATTCATTTACTTAATTCACTGTGAATTTACATTGTGGCTTGGTTGAGTATCCAGGACGTCCATAGATGCATATACTTTCAATGTAATCTCTTTTATTGCAGCTTGGTAAGGAGAAAGGCCAAGGAGGTAGGTTCTATGAGGAGTGCAGTGTTACACACTGGGCGTTTTGCATGATTATGCAAGCAGGGAAGCCGTGGGCAGTGGTGTTTATCTTAATTTGCAGTTCACCGTCAGTTATTTTATATATGATGATGCCCTAAAGCTTTTTTGTCGGACTGGCATCTGTGTGTGTTTTGGGACAGGAATGTCCAATGCGGGGTAAAAGGGTTTGTACCCTGTATTGAGTGCCTAATTGCATGTGAAACTGATGTCCTCAATTTTATTTTGGTCTTGGCCTCGTGCTAATATAGCATGTGCACTGAGGGTTACGACCTGTCCTGTAACCTGGAGGTTCAATTCTGCAGCGCGTCTCATCCCGCGATCGAGCTTCCTCCTTTCTTTGCGTATCTAGCGAAGTCTACACTTGGAGTGTGCTTCATAGACCCTGCGATTGTGCCTATCTTCTTGTGTCTATAAAAAGAATTCCATTTGGGTGCACAGACACATGAATTTTCTAATGACAACCTTGGAGTGCGAGATACATTCCTATAACTCTGCCGGACCTTATGCAGGTATAGGGTACAACGGGGTCCTAACAAGCCATCTGACCCTTCTTTATTGTCAGCTGTTTTCCGGTCCGGTTCTGAATCTGATGTAGCCTAAAAGGGTAGACAGTGCAACGTTTCCACTTGTAAGTAGAACCCACTCTTATGCACTTTGGTGGGTGCACTTGGTGAATGATTTTGTGTTTTTTGATTAGAAGGTGTCCCTTTAACAACTTTTCTCCTGATGAGACCCCATATTGATTAGAGGGTCAATACGTCATTGACTAGGCCTAAACGAACTCAGTCCTATTGCTGTGGTGGATTATGGCATATACAGGCCATGATTTAATTTGAGTAATGTACGGCTCTTGTTTGGAAACCTGTCTTGATGCATTCATTATGTGTTTTCTATTATATATTACGGGTTCCATTTGTCTGGGACATTATGCAACTTTTGATGGATACCCCACATGAGTGGGTATTTCTTTGGGGTATTGTGTAACTTTTTATATGCACTTCGCACAAATAGATTTGCTTAAATAATCCCTTTATCAGTGTATCTAATTATTCTCTGCAAATGAGTGTGGAAGCTGTCTTTCTGTCTATATGTTCTGCTGCGGAGCTATTGTCATTGTGCTAGATTATATCAAATATCCACGTATATTACAGATAAGAACCACTGTCTTTTTAAATATGTTGATATAGCCCAGGTTCTTACGTGCCTTTGTCTTAGTATGCCTGCAACCTGGAAGAGCACACCAAAAGTTCCCTCATAAAGCAAGGAACTACTGCCCTTCGCCTGGGTGTATCACGTAGCGCAGTGTATTGTCTTTTGTAGATTTTTAGTGTGACCAGATCCTTTCTCTGTCAGTGAGAGCTTAAAGTTCCACTGTTATGTGGATTCAGAAACCTGTGCTACCATTCCGTTGGTATATTGAGCCTGCAACACGTCTGGTATGTTGGGTGAGTCTGACTACCATTTGGATGCCCTCGGTCATAGCACCGCACAAGTTTGAGAGCGAGGATAGATTCCCCAGATATAGGAAGGGTATTGCTTGCATTCCTGAGAGTGGATAGAGTCAATAAAAAAATAGGAGCATGAAGTCAGGGCTGCCTTTTAAAATTCAAGGGGGACCTTTGTTGCAAAGGTGCAAAGAGCTGCTGATTAGTTCTCTGCTGTTTGGTGGATGGTTGCAGTGATGGGGAGGGACTACATTTTCTGCTATTCAAGTTGAGGAAGTTTCTAGTCAGAGCTTACCCTTTGTCTGTCCTTGATTACTACTTCAGGTCGAAGATAGCAACAAGGTGCAGCAAACTTGTGCTTTATTAGACTATTTATTGGGTACTCTTGCTTGTAGTGAGCCCCATTGCAGACTGCTGTGGGAGACATCACTTAACGCAAAGGCTGTGTCTGAAATGCAGCCTGGGAAGGACATTTGAAGTAAGACCACCCAACCGGTTCTGAAGCCTCAGACAGGGCATCCACATCCACTATTTTGAAAACGTATCTCAAGTCTAACTCAGACTACCCCACGTTTTTCAAGTTCCATGTTCTTTATGACCAAGGAAGGGCTTGCTTCGCACAGTACTCCAAGGACTGTTGTGTGACCAGGATTGGTGGCTGCCTGACAGTCAATCACGGAGAAACATAATGTCACCTATTATCAAAAAAGAAACACACCAAACTCCTTAAAGGTAACAAACAGAGAGTAACAGGAGAGGGACAGGCAGGTAGGTATGGATACTACGAAATATTTGAGGAAAATCCACCCCATTCTTTTACACTCTAATTGACAGTTGGTCCAACTATTTCCCAGTCACATCCGCACATGACATCTAAAGGGTTCCTAAAGAGCTTTCATATAGGAATTATAAGCAACATCCTAAATAAAGATGATTGGCTGCGCTGTATAAATGAGATGAATTAGTTGATTTAGATATATCGTTTTTTTATATTTGCCGCTTTTAGTAAAGTTTTTTATATTATCGTTTCTCTATCAGATTCATCTGTATTTTTTAATTATGCTGTTTTTAAGATGTAATCTGTCCTTTTATGATTATTATATAAGAATCGAATAAAGATATTCATACATTCATTTATTCATTTATTCAAGCAACATCCTTAAGAAAGAAAACAACACTGATTTCCCCAGGCTTCCTATGCATTGGCAGAGATGCATTCCAAATAAGGCCCTCAATATGACCCTGGCGGTCTGAAGACCGACAGGGTAGCGGTGGCGGTCTCACCGCTGACGGGTTGGTGGTGGTGAGCGCCAAATTACGAGTTCAGCGGAAGCCAAACAGACGATTCTCTGCCCGTCCCGCCACTTTTCCGCAGTCCACCGGACTGGTGGTGAGCACCTCCAGCACTGCGGATGCCGTAATACCGACGCGGTAAACCCCGAGGTGAGCACCTCCAGCACTGCGGATGCCGAAATACCGACGAGGTAAACCGCCAGCATTTTTCTGGTGTTTAGACCGCCAGAAAAAGCTGGCGATCTTGCATCCTGGCAACAGAAATAAGCATTCCTGTCACCAGGATACACACACTTCCACATACCTGCATGCATGCACTCACACACTTCTACACACAAACACACCCCAGTCACCAAATCAATCAATCACTGCATTTCTAAAGCGCACTACATACCCATGAGGGTCTCAAGGCGCTGGGGGGGGGGGGCGCTACTGATCGAAGAGCCAGGTCTTGAGAAGTCTTCTGAAGGCCAGCAGGTCCTGAGTCTGTCGTAGGTTGGTAGGGAGAGTGTTCCAGGTCTTGGCGGCGAGGTAGGAGAAGGATCTGCCGCCAGTGGTGGTTTTCCGGATACGGGGAATTGTGGCGAGGGTGAGGTTGGCTGAGCGGAGGCTTCGGGTGGGGGTGTGGAAGCTGAGTCGGTTGTTTAGGTATGTAGGTCCGGTGTTGTGTAGTGCTTTGTGTGCGTGGGTGAGGAGTTTGAAGGTGATCCTCTTGTCGACGGGGAGCCAGTGCAGGCCTCTTAGGTGGGGTGTGATGTGGCTGCATCGGGGGACGTCGAGGATTAGTCGTGCCGAGGCGTTCTGGATTCGTTGTAGTCGTCTCAGGAGCTTGGTTGTTGTTCCTGAGTAGTGGGCATTCCCGTAGTCGAGTCTGCTGGTGATGAGGGCCTGGGTGACGGTTTTCCTTGTGTCAGGGGGAATCCATTTGAAGATCCTGTGGAGCATCCGCAGGGTGTTAAAGCAGGATGCGGAGACGGCGTTGACTTGCCTGGTCATGGAGAGGGTGGAGTCGAGGATGACCCCCAGGTTGCGAGCGTGGTCTGTGGGTTCCGGGGCTGTGCCTAGCGATGTGGGCCACCAAGAGTCGTCCCATGCTGATGGGGTGGGTCCGAGAATAAGGACCTCCGTTTTGTCTGAGTTCAGCTTCAGTCTGCTGTCCTTCATCCAGTCGGCTACGGCCTTCATTCCTCTGTGGAGGTTGGCTTTGGCGGAGTGGGAGTCTTCGGTGAGGGATATGATCAGTTGGGTGTCGTTGGCGTAGGAGATGATGTTGAGGTTATGTTGTCGTGCGACGTGGGCGAGCGGTGCCATGTAGATATTGAACAGCGTCGGGCTGAGGGAGGATCCCTGTGGGACGCTGCAGATGATCTTGGTGGTTTGTGAGCAGAAGGGTGGGAGGCGGACGCTCTGGGTTCTGCCGGAGAGGAAGGATGTGGTCCAAGCCAGGGCCTTCTCTTGAACTCCGGCATCATGGAGGCGTGCTGATAGGGTGCGGTGGCAGACTGTGTCAAAGGCTGCTGATAGGTCCAGGAGGATGAGGGCGGCTGTTTCTCCTTTGTCCTTCAGGATCCTGATGTCGTCAGTGGCGGCGATGAGGGCGGTCTTGGTGCTGTGGTTGCTGCGAAAGCCGGATTGGGAAGGGTCCAGGATGTTGTTGTCTTCGAGGTTGCGGGTTAGCAGTTTCTTGACAATCTTCTCTGTCACTTTTGCCGGGAACGGGAGCAGGGAAATGGGCCGGAAGTTCTTGAGGTCTTTGGGGTCCGCCTTGGGCTTCTTCAGAAGGGCGTTGACCTCAGCGTGCTTCCAGCTTTCCGGGAAGGTTGCTGTCTCGAAGGAACTGTTGATTGTTTTCCGGAGGTGGGGCGCAATGGTTGTGCTGGCTTTGTTGAAGACGTGGTGAGGGCAGGGGTCGGATGGGGATCCGGAGTGGATGGAGTTCATGGTTTTGATGGTGTCTTCGTCGCTGACCTAGGACCAGGCGGTCAGGCGGCTGGTGCGGGTGGTGGTCGCAGGGGTGGTGGTCTCGGTGGTGGGTGCGGGGGGTGTCGGAGTTGAAGCTGTCGTGGATGTCGGTGATCTTGCGGTGAAAGAAGGAGGCCAGGGAGTCGCACAGGTCTTGTGATGGTGGGATGTCGTTGGTGTTGGAGCTGGGGTTGGAGAGTTCTTTCACGATGCTGAAGAGCTCTTTGGTGTTGTGTGCATTGTTGTCTAAGCGGTCCTTGAAGGCGGTCCTCTTGGCGGTCCTGATGAGTTGGTGGTGTCTGCGGGTGGCGCTCTTGTGGGCTGTGTGGCTGTCTGGTGTTCGGTCGTGGAGCCATTTCTTCTCAAGTTTCCAACAGGTGCGCTTGGCGATCCGGAGGTCTTCGGTGAACCAGGCGGCTTTCTTGCTGGTGTGGTTGGTTGTGGAGGTCTTGAGAGGGGCGAGGGTGTCGGCGCAGTCGTTGATCCACTGTTTGAGGTTAGTCGCGGCGGTGTCTGGGTCGGTGGGTGGTCTCAGGGCGAGGGTGGTAGTCAGTTGGTCTTTGGTGATCTTGCCCCAGCAGCGGCGTGGTAGCTGTTGGGTGCAGTGGTGTGTGGTGGGTTTCCTGAAGGTGAAGTGGACGCATCTGTGGTCGGTCCAGTGGGGTTCGGTGGTGTGGCTGAAGGACACATGGGGGCTTGTGGAGAAGATGGGATCCAGCGTGTGTCCAGCGGCGTGGGTGGGTATTGTCACGAGCTGTTTGAGTCCGAGGTTGTCGATCAGGGCGGTGGAGTTGGCGTTGTTGTTGTTCTCGAGGTGGAAGTTCAGGTCCCCGAGGAGGATGTAGTCCGTGGAGGCGAGGGCGTCGGTGCTGACGAGGTCGGCGATGGTGTCGCTGAACTGTGGTCGTGGTCCGGGTGGTCTGTAGACGAGTGTTCCTCTGAGCGTGGTGTTGGGGTTGGTGTGGATCTGGAAGTGCATGTGCTCGGCGGTGGTGAGGGTGTCGTCGGTGTTGGTCGAGACTCGGAGGGTGTCCTTGTGGATGATGGCGATTCCCCCGCCCACTCCGTTGGTGCGGTCTCTGCGGGAGATCTTGTAGCCCTGTGGGACGGCTATGGCGATGTCTGGTGCTGAGGTGGCGTTCAGCCAGGTCTCCGTCAGGAAGGCGACGTCGGGGGTGGTTGTGTCTAGGAGGTCCCAGAGTTCGATGGCGTGCTTACGAGCGGAGCGGGTGTTGAGGAGGATGCAGTGGAGGTGGTTGCGTTCTCTGGTTGGTGGTTTGGTGGGCTGGATGCTGGTGAATCTGCAGTTCCGGCAGACGAAGGGCCCTTGGGTGCGCTTGGGGGTGGCCCGGTAGCAGGGGTGGTCTCGTCCAGTGTTGAGTGTGTGGAGGGTGCTGGAGTCGTAGTGCAGTCTGGCGTTGCCGGGGCGCGGGGTCCAGGGGTCCTGGCGCTGGGCGTGGTCCAGGCGCAGACGGGTACAGACGGGCTTGCCTTTGGCGCGCCCGCTGCGCTTCCGCGCGGCGACCTCCATAAGAGGCGAAGTGGGAGGGAGGAGCAGCTGGGAGGAGGGAGCGGGGCGGCCAATGGGCGAGGGCACGGGAGACAGAAGGTAAAAGGGGGCGGGCTGCAGGGGAGCAATGGCGGGCAGTGGGGGGTGGGGGGGCACAGAGGGCAGTGGCGCAAAAGGGAGCGCCTAGCAGAGAGACAAAAATGAGAGGCAAAAGCAGAATGCCAAAATATAAACAACAATTACAAGACAAATTGGGAAAAAAAGATTAGCAGTACAACCAACAGTCACCAGGGGTGGCGAACCCTCGGCAGCAGCGGGAGTGAGACACGGGCAGCCAGGAGGAGCCGTGCGGAGCGACCCGAGGTCAGGTCGCACTCACTGCCGTGCGGAGACCTCCATAAGAGGCAAAGTGGGAGGGAGGAGCAGCTGGGAGGCGGGAGCGGGGCGGCCAATGGGCGAGGGCACGGGAGACAGAAGGTAAAAGGGGGCGGGCCGCAGGGGAGCAGCAGCGGGAAGTGGGGGGGCACCGCGGGCAGTGGCGCAAAAGGGAGCGCCTAGCAGAGAGACAAAAATGAGAGACAAAAGCAAAAGCAGAATGCCAAAATATAAACAACAAGTTACAAGACAAATTGGGAAAAAAAGATTAGCAGTACAACCAACAGTCACCAGGGGTGGCGAACCCTCAGCAGCAGCGGGAGTGAGACACGGACACCCAGGAGGAGCCGTGTGGCGTGGGGAGCGACCCGAGGTCAGGTCGCTCCCCCACGCAAAGGTGACAGACATACACACCCATTCACACTGACATACATACACAAACATCGCTGACACGCACGCATTCACTCACCCCTCCCCTTCTCCACCACATACCCACATTCACGCCCCCCTCACCCACATGCATCCATTCACGCCCCCTTCCCATCTCCACACCACATCGATCCATTCACTCTCTCCCTTCTGCACCGCACACATGCACTCACCCCAACCATCCGCATTCACCAACATACATGCACCCATATCCCCCCGCATTCACGACACTCACACATGCGCTCACACACGCACACACACACACCCTCCCCTGTCAGATGATCACTTACTTCGTCCGTCAAGGAGGTCGTCCGGGAGGGGACAGGTCTCGGCGCTTCCACCACCAGCAGCGCCCCACCATCAGGACACCGGTGTCCTTTTGGCATGGCAGCGCCGGCAATGGAACCGCCGCCGACCGCCAGCACGAAATCAGGTGGAAATCAAGATGGCAGTCGCAATGTGCAGGACTTAACACCACCAGCACTGGTGGTCTTTCGGCACCCACGGCTTTGGCGGTCTTGTGAAAAGACCACCAAAGTCGTAATGAGGGCCTAAGTCTTAGCTCCTCTATGCCAGCTGACAACATATAGAATTATAGATGGATAACAGTGAATTATGGCAATGTTTTTCACCAAGGGGTTCTGGAAGATATCAGATCGACAATTGTCACTCAGAAGTCTAAGGTGAAAAAGATTTCCGTAATTCACTTTTTACCTATCTATAATTTTATGTTATGCATGGCCCTGAAATCATCTGCCCCTGCTTTTAACTACTACACAGGAGCAGAGGAATAATGGGGGAAGACATAAATAACGTAACATATATAATACCTATGGCCACCATTTTGTGCCTTCCCTACCCTGAAGGAACTGTGGGTCCAGCTTTTCAGCACTGCTCTGATAGACTCTCAGGAAGGCCAGCCAGAGCAGTCAGGAATTTCATTAGGTGTACCAAAAGTGGTTACAAGTTCTGTTACCCACAGGTGCTATGTCATAGCAGTGAATTCTGGATTCAGAATCCACTTGTTAACACTAATGGCCCTCTTTGAGACCATGCATAACATACAGAATTACAGACGGATAATTTTAAGTTATACGGATGTTTTTTACTGATGTCTAAGATGTGATTCAGAGGCCGGAGGTGAAAAACATTCCTGTAACTCACAGTTACCCATCTATAATTTTGATATGTACGGTCTTCAGAATCACATGGCCTTGGTTTTAACTGCTAGGCTGCAGCAAAGTAGCAATGGGGGAGGCGCACATAAATTAAGCATCTCCTCTGTGCCCCAAGTGTGAAAAAAAACTTCATCTGCCCCCCTTAGTGAACCCCCACCACATTCCCTGCATTCTTTTCCCCCTCAGCAGGCAGCTGTGCTTTCAGTCAAAGTAGACAAGCGGCACTGCACTAACAATCTCTAAGAGAACCCTGTCAGCCTGGAAGGGAAGGCGTTAATGAGGTAGTGACACTGGGGAACCAGTTTTGTTATCATTTACTGCAACTTCATAGCAGTGAGTTATCAGATTCAGAAACTGATGTAACAATAGAGGCTCTCTATGACACCCATACATAACATATATAGAATTATAGATGAGTAACAGTGAATTGGGAGAATGTTTTTCACCTCGAGGTTCTCAGTAACATGAAATAGACAATGCTCTTGCCTCCAATCAGAGGTGCTCCTTTCTATAAAATAGCCATTACCATGCACCCTTCACCATACAGGCAGTTTACTACACAGTCTTCACCACGCAGGTAAGTACCATACAGGTAAGTATTTATACTTTTACCAAGCAGTATTTTACCACATAAGTATTTTCTTTGAATAACATGTTTTTTATGTTACTTTTAAAAAAGTGGTTTAGTTGCAGGTAGAGGTAAAGGCAGGCAATGGTGATTTTAGGGGTGGGTAGAGGAGGTAAAGTAAGGTAAGGGTGAGGTGATGGGATGGAAGAGTGATGGGAGAGGTAAAGGGAGGTAAGTGTAATTTTAGGAGTTGGGTGGGTATAGTTAAAGGGAGGTAAGTATATCCTTGTGTGTGTGTGTATATATATATATATATATATATATATATATATATATATATATATATATATATATATATATATATTTATATTTATATATATATATATATATATATATATATATATATATATATATATATATATATATATATAAATGTATATCCAAGAAACAAGTGACTCAAACAGATGATTTCACCCAAGAACAAAAATATATTTCTACTACAACGCTTCAGCTTCCTCACGTAGTATAAGAAGGTTTGCTCAGTGGCTGCACAGCTGACACTTCTGGATTTTCAAAAAGCATCATGAGTGAAGATTCCAATTGGAATGTGGAATCAATGCAGTCCTGAGAACTCTTCAGATATGCAAAAATCAAGTGGTATTGTCAGTAATGTTCAGTCCATCTGAATGCAGTGATTTTAAACGGTACATCCAGAAGTTTTCTCTGATGTCCAGTAGTTCTTCTTTAGAACATGTTCCACAAGGTTAAAATGATTGGCTACAGGCTGGCCAAGTTTCTTGTTAATTATTGCTGATTTGTGGTTCCTGAATCGTGTATGGAGGTCATTCACTGCTTGGCCTACATATTGTTTTTTACAGCTTTGGCGTTGACACTGAATCACATAAATAATGCGTGTTGATCGACATGTAAGATGCTGTCTTATTCCATAGGTCCTTCTAGTAACAGAGCTAGTTACTGATGATGTTTGTAAAAGCTATTCACTTGTGATGCACCTTTTAGAATCACAGCAATGAACTCCTGCATCTGTTACAGCTTGCTTAAGTTGTGCTCTCACAATAAGCGATCGTAAATTGGGAGCTTTGCTGTAAGCAATTGTCAGGATAAAACCCTTCATAAGTTGAGCTTTCGAAGACTGCGTTTGGTGTATAAAATTACTTAGTATATCAGGCTCCTACATTCCTGTGACTACCGACTAGCAGATGTTGTTACATGCTAGTTGCCACACTTTCACACTCTTGGTTAAGCACTACAGTTTACATTTTAACTGCAGGACTTGTTCTGAGAGCTGGTTTGGCAGAGACGTCCTTCACAGTCTTTTAATTTGAATTTCTCAGGCTACCACATTGCTCACTAGTAAGTAATACTGCTGTTGAGGCTCCATTGGCTGGAGAAGAGACATTATAGAAGACAGAGACATTATGAAGCTGCAGAATGCATCTGTGGGCATTTTACTGCATTTAAAGTACCTGTAGATGTTCCTGAGTGAGAGAGCTTGAACAAACGCTTTTGACTGTCTTTGGCATAAAAAGGGAGAGTTAGAAAATGGTAGTTGGGGGTTTGAGAACTGACGAGTTAGGGGAGAGGGAACATGGCTTACTTTAACAAGTTACAAGATGAGTATATTGTTTTGCTTTGTCCTAATATTGTGGAAAGCCTCTGTAGGTTGTACTTTGTATACTGTAGAACCCTAATGAGTCATCCTTATTCCTCTAACCTCCACTAATATTTGGGTAAGTATGGTGGATTGTGTTATGTTGCAAATCCTGTTGGTTTAGATGTTCTTTGCATTATTTTTGTTAACTGGATGACTGAAAATTCTTAATGAACCTTTTATGTTTACCTATACATAAACAGCTAATGTCTGCCACCATTTGAAGTCACTTGCACACTTTCCTGTGTGCCTGCACGTAGTACGCCATCCTGTCTGAACGCCTTAGTACTATTTGCAAGTCCTTTGATACATCCTTCTATACGTATATTCTCATCTTGACCTGAAGAACTGATCCTCAGTTTCAGATTCCATCTCCCATTGCCACCAGTTTCAATGGATAAAACATGTGTAATTACAGTTAAGCTCTAATAGACCTTATTTAACTAGAGAGAAGATTCTGAATGAAGCTCCGTGCAACTATCCATATGCACCTCATAACTTTCCCTATTTGAAGTCCTTTGCATCATTTTCCTGTGTGCCTGGTGATAGCCCATTGGCAGGTGAGGGAAGTGTGATATAGCTGTTCTAAGTGTACACCCCTGTGTGTACTTCACTTTGTTTGTGGCTATAAATATTTGGCCACAGTTTTAGTCCAGTTAACCATCGTCTTAATTCTCTTTTCCACTGCAGATGTCTTTGAAAACATACCGCAAGGCATGGGACCAGATGAAGATGGCTAGTAACCAATCGCAGGTTTTCAATCAGGTCTACGGTGTGTAGTGATTATGTTGCATAAGGAACCTTGAGAGGCGAAATACCAGAGAAGAAAAGGCACACCCTAGCACTAGATTCCTCCAAAAGAGATACCATATTACTGGTTAAAATAAATAATAGATGACAAATGCTGTTTTTGTGTTTTAATACATTTGTAACAATGCTGGCCTTTACAGAGACGTGTGCCTCCTTCATATACACTGTCACTAATCATTTCCCAACCACATCAAGCACTGGACATAGAACATCTTCATTTGAACTGTATTGGTTGGTAGTGTCTAGCTTGAGTTCTGCCTCTGGTATGAGATGTTTTTGGTTGTAGTCAATATGTAAGGTCATAATCCTCTACTCAGCCATTAAGACACACTCATTCAAAAAGTTAAAACACAGCGTATTGGACTTAATTCAAGTGATGGCTTTATTACTTTGATTTTCTGTAACATATATCAATTGCACTCCTGGACTCCTCTCATAGTGATTCCCTGTTATGTTTGGGTTTTGTATTCACTTACTTCTTTCAGGCAAAGAGACCCCCTTACACAATTTCAGGACAAAATGTAAAATTCATATAAATTCAGCCACCACTGTGATATCCGACATACTGTATTGTACCATATTAGTTTCTGATGAATTCTTTTTTTGACATACACTATACACAATTTTAAAACTTCTCAGGCTGGGCCACAATTATTTAAGTACCTCAGTTCTGTACAACTACAAATAATCTCCTGCTGAGGGTAAGGGGCCTTTTTGAATTACACTGTTTTATACTTCTACCCTTATTTAGTCAAGTGGGATATCTGTTCCTCCATTAATTTTTGCGTGTTTTGCCTCTATCAAGAGGATTCATAGTAGTGGAGGTGTTCGCCAGAACTCCAGCCCACAACATGTATGCAGTATGTTCAAAAGTCCGTTTCCTGAAGAACACAATTCCTATAATCTGAAGGCTCATCATTTCTTGTATGCCTTTCAATACTTTCTTCTATGCTTACACCGCCTTCTTGACCTGAAGCACTGATCCTCAATTCCAGATTCCAGCTCCAGAGGCCACCTGTTTCCAAGGATGCAAAAATGTTTTCATCACATGAATAAAGATAGGTACTGTTAAGGTCTAATAGACCTTATTTAATTAAATAGATATAGGAATCAGGTCACTATAAGAGGACCACATTACCAAGTTGTATTTACCAGCTATTAGTTTTGTCCTGAATGTTCAGCACATCAAAATCAAAGGTGCTACCAGCCAGTATCTCAGTTTAAACCATGCTGAACTGTGAAGAAAAATGTTTTGTTCAAATACTCCTTCCCAGTCATTTGCCAGTTGTGTGGCTTGAGTCATTTGCACAGTTTTCAGAAAATGTCTTCTGAAGAACTTTTGAAGATTTCCTCCTTTTCTTGATGTGCTGTACAAATCCTGAAGTTATAAAAGCTAATAGTCAGGAGATCTCATAGCCTATCCACTTATTGGCCTGAGCTTTGGCATTTAACAAGGAGGGTAGGGTACTGGGCCGTACGTGTTTTCATGCATTGAAATTATTCTGTGTTGTCATTACTGTTTAACTTAACTTCTAAGAGTTCCCTGAATAGATGACTGTAAATAATTCAGGCATGTGAATCTGTGAAAGATCCATTGCTGGAGGAATTTCAGTTGGTGATAGAACTGTGTTCTGCCCAATTCCCATAAGTAATTTTTATTAACTCCCAGTTGTCAATATACTTTGCTACCCTTTGGGAAATAAAGCACTCTGGAGATGGTAGATTATAAATGTATCCAATTATGTCATGATCACACCATAAGGAGCCCTACGAACAGGTGTTTCCTTGGCCCATTTACAAAAACAGAGCTCACTGAGTCCCGAACTGTCCCACATTTCTACCCTGTATAGTGGGCGCGCCTAGGAGAGAAAAAGCTTCAGCTATAGAGAAACACGTGGTAGAAACTATTCTTCGCCCGGAGACTACGTTACTGTTAACGATGGCCTTCAAAACTTGTATTGTCTCACAGCCTTCTGTCCAGGAGCTCAGCACTTCGTGTGTGCGCCTGCTTACATCTGTCAGGTTCACTCCTCTCTCTTGTGCCCAGGGTCAGTTACGTGTAGCAGCAGCTATGATGGGTCTAGTTGTTTCTCTGACACAGGGGTTTTAAAATGACTGTTTTTGAACGTATAAACTTCATACAAAATACTGGTAGAGAAGGAAGGAAATACAATAGAGTCAAGAAAGTATGGGTGTCCCGAGCAAGGACATTATTTAATAGTAAAACACATGTAGGCAGGCATACGAAAGAAAATATACAAAACTTTCTGTCAATATCAATTATGCATGATTTGTATGTGTATTATTTCGACTGAAAAAAAGAGTTTGTTCTTGGGATGGTGTTAAAAATTGAAACTATTCTATTCCCTATTGTGCTTCATTTGTGGGTGAATCTTTTTTAACTGTAATGAAGAGGGTCTTGGAGAACTCTCTGGATGTGAAAAACTACGTACGAAAAAAGCAGTTTTGTTCAGGCTTTTGGGCGGTGCGACCTGTGCCACACTGGGGCACTGACCTGGAGGGGGAGCTACGACCTCAGGGGGGTCGCTTTGTATAGCAATAACTTAGATTTGAAAGCACTTGCTGCACAGTTCCTTGTGTGTCCAACTATCAGGCAGCAATACAAATGACAACATAACTCTTGTGGTTAATGTTCCTGCTAGACTAGAGAGAGAGAGATCATAGTTTTGTTCTGTAGCAGTTTTGACTCGCCATAAAGTAGCTCCTAGGGTTAATATGCCTGCTGCAAAGAACAGAGCTGTATTTTACGTGAATAGCTGAGTGGATTAGTAAAATCAGCCTTTACCAATCCTTTAAAGCAAATACATTTCATGTGCTATGGAGAGATGAGGGGCACTTTTTGCAGTTAGTAGTGAGGGAATCTGAGGAGGAGATCAGGAGCTGGGAGGTGGGGGAGCACCAAAAAGATAGTAGCATCATGCGCCCACAGCGCTAAAGCAGGGCCTGATTTTGGTTCAGTCTTGTGCGTCCCAGTGTGTCTTGTATACTTTGGAAACCGTTCTCCCACTTAAGAAGGAAAGCAAACTGTATGCCATACTTAGCAGTGGCAGTTACTTGTGCATGTCCTTCACTCCACCCACACTGGGTACTTTTTCCCCTCATTTTGGAAAGAAGTCCTTTTCCACCTGGAACCCATAAAAAATATATTTTTCTTGGCCATGAAAGTCGGATCTCTGAAGCCCATGGACAGAAAAATGTCTCCTTGGAGCCACACATCCTGAACATTGAGAACTAATCCCAATGTAGGTCTGTGAAAGTTTACACATGAGTAGCTATGCCCTTCATCAGCCCATCTCCAAATGGACTCCCTGTTTCTTCAATCCCTGACTCGGTCTTCACCATTTATCCCAGCCCAGGACTTATCTTTAGTGACTCTGCCTTGCTTCTTTTTGCTAACAAAGCTGTCCTAATGAACATGCAGAATGCTGGCTCCAGCTTTCCAAAAGGACCGAATACACATGGACCACCTTTCCCTTTCTACCCCTTAGGTTCTAAGCAGGTGCGCACCCCACCTCCTCCCAGGCATTCTGCAGCCATTTGGGCTCTTGTTCATGGTGCTCCCTCTGATTCTACACAAAACTGGAATGGAAATAGTTGGTCATTGGTTCCCACCAGTAAGTCATTTTTTTCTTGTGTGGTTTTACGGGTGTGTATTGGTTGAAACCTGAGGAAGTATCATGCAGGTTTGGACTGGGGCAGCCATAGCAGCGTGCTTGTTTTTAAGACATTGACCTGTGAAAAGTGGATATACTTATTATTAAAAAAAATCTCCAAATAAGTGCACAAGATGCAAACGGGCATCACAGCAAAGTGTGAGTCTAATTTAGTCCAGTATTGGAACTGTCATAGATTCACATGCTTGAATCATTCCCCGTCGTTGAGATGGAAGTCCCCGGTACCTTAGAAAAGACAATGTCCCCAAAGACATAATAGCTATATCATTAAAAACTCTACATTTTAGTAATCTATAGAAGTCCTTATGCAGAAAGGACCAAACTTGAGACTCAGCCAATCAGAACCCTCCTGAGAGAAGCTCCAGCACCTCAGATTTTCTACCGCACATCGTGCTAGGGAGTCTCTTGTGGAAGAAGATTTAGTCACTACATCTGAATTTCTACTTGCTTATTGAGTGTTTCTGATTTACACTCATACTTTCTGGAGCCTGTTATACCAGCATAATGTCTGACAGAGAAAGAAAAAGTCTCTTTAGAGCCTGCATCACTTGTGGGAAGAAAAGGCTCCATTCAGAAGATCCTCATACAGATTATATATATTGCCTTTATCCTGAACATTCTGCTACTGACTGTAAGGTATGTCGTACCTTTTCCTCAAATACTTTAAAGGATAGAGAGGGGAGATTGTTAAAATGGCTCCAGAAGCTTAAATCAAGAAAGAACCCTGTCTCAGATTCTGACAGTGAGGCGTCTTCATGGTCTTCTAAGAGACCACAAAACAGGCAAAGATCACCTAATTCTGCAAAGGTTTCAAAACAACCCTCAAAGACTTTCAAAAAGACCTCACAGGGGTCTGGTGAAGGCCGCAGTCTCTCATCCTCACCTCAGGAGAGAAGATCCTCCTCTAAGTCCAAGCATCAGCATTCAACATCAAAGGAGGTGCCTAAACTTTCCTCAGAGCCTTCTACTTCTCCTCCAAAGGTTCTGACGGTGTTCAGAAAGCCTTCTTCAGCTCCCGAAGACAGACGGTCGACGACGATTCCACTGTCGACGAAGTCACCATCGTCGACACCGTCGTCAACAAGAACTTACATGGCGGCTGCATCGACATTGACAACGTCAATGGTAACCAGTCTCTTGATGGTGGCTTCCTGTTTGTCGACGACATCTACGTCTACGGTAACGAAATCTAGGCCGTTGACATTGAAGATCAAAATGTCATAGTCGACGATGATTCCGACGACGGCTCCATCAACAACATCATCGACGACGAGGATTCTTACATCTACGCTATCATCAGCAACACCGTCGACGGGGGCTGGTGCAGTACTAATGGACACGACTTCGTCGATGACCTTGTCAACGGCACCGTCGACGAGAAGAAAAATACAGGGGGTCATTCTGACCCCGGCCGGAACCGCCAGAATACCGCTGTGCGGTCAAAAGACCGCCGCAGGTATTCTGGGTTTCCCGCTGGGCTGGCGGGCGACCGCCAGAAGGCCGCCCGCCAGCCCAGCGGGAAACACCCTTCCATGAGGATGCCGGCTCCGAATGGAGCCGGCGGAGTGGAAGGGGTGCGACGGGTGCAGTTGCACCCGTCGCGATTTTCAGTGTCTGCATGGCAGACACTGAAAATCTTGGTGGGGCCCTGTTACGGGGGCCCCTGCAGTGCCCATGCCATTGGCATGGGCACTGCAGGGGCCCCCAGGGGCCCCACAACACCCCATACCGCCATCCTGTGCCTGGCGGCCAAAACCGCCAGGAACAGGATGGCAGTATGGGGGTCGGAATCCCCATGGCGGCGCAGCAAGCTGCGCCGCCATGGAGGATTCCCCAGGGCAGCGGAAAACCGGCGGTACACCGCCGGTTTTCCGTTTCTGACTGCGGCTGTACCGCCGCGGTCAGAATGCCCAAGTTGGCGGTGCTCCCGCGGTCGTTGGCCCTGGCGGATTTTACCGCCAGGGTCAGAATGACCCCCACAGTCTTTTTCTGGGAAAGGAGATATAACTCCAAGAGCTACATTCCCAAGTAAGGTTACACTGTTAATCCCAACTCATCTTTTGGAGGAAGATGATGATGGGCCATTTGGGGCAGCCCACAGCCCTTCCCATCTCAATGTTAAGTGTCAAGAGGATGAAGAGGAGTATTATCAGCAGTATTATTCTCTTCAACGACAGCAGCCATATATACCAGAAGATATGGTCTGTGTCCCAAGTTCCCTTATTTCTGATTTACAGCTTATGTTATCAGATTACAAAAAGAGGTTTCCATCAGCGCCACAATCAAACATCCTACCTCCTACCTCAATGCCTGCCACTCCAGTGCCAGAGCCTATGTTATTCCCGAGATCGTCCAGAAGTACCCCGCAAAGGTCTTTCATGCAGGTTACTGACTCTTCGGATAAAGAGAGAGAAGAAGGAGAGTTGCGGGATGCAAACTCGGATTGGTACAACTATATATTGCTGACACCCTCATCTCCATCGCCTACTCCGGTGGATTTTCCCCCCCAGGAGATATTGGGGTCTTCCATAATCTGCTTGAGAGAGCAGCAAAGAGATTTGCGTTGCCCATGCCATCTAAGCAGATGGATTGTTTTTTACATGACTTCAATGAGCCTTATCTGAAAAGTGTCCGCTCCATACCCATAGTAGGCTACATCTGGGAAGAAGGTCTTAAGGTGATGAGAAATCCAGCTACGGTGACAGCAGTCTTGCCTAGATTGGACAAAAGATATAAGGCCCCAGAAGGCGCCCCAGCATGTCTAGTTAGTCACCCGAAGCCGGTCTCGGTCATAACCCAGGCAGCGAAGAGGCAATCAAAAAATCCATCAACGCCAATTTCAGCTCCTCCAGACAAGGAAGGGAGAAGAATGAATAACATCGGGAAGCGTTTCTCTTCCATGTCGGGTCTGATAGTAAGAGCAGCAAATTCATTGGCAATCCTGGGGAGGTATGACAGACAGCTGTGGGCTGATATTTCCCCGTATCTAGGCCACCTTTCAGAAGACTCTAAGGTGGAAATGAAGAAAATCCTCTTAGAGGGATAGCGCACCTCGGCTGAGGTGATAGACTGCGCCATAGAGATAGCAGCCACAGCTTTTCGGCAGCTAGCTGGTGGGGCAGTGCTGCGGCGTCAGGGCTGGCTTAGGGCGACTTCCTTTCGTCCAGAGGTTCAGAATAAGGTATTGGACCTCCCGTTTGATGGGGAGGCTCTTTTTGGCAAGCATGTTGATGTGGCCTTACAAGCCATCAAAACAGATACAGACACTGCAAGGTCCTTAGGAACCCCTCAATTTAAGAAGATGCCATTTCGTGCCTCCAGAGGTCGAGGAGTTTTGACAAATATCGAGGGGATTACCAGAGCTTTCGTTACCCCTTCTATCCTACACAGCAGCTCCAACCTCAGTACTCCCAAGGCAACCACCTCAGGCGTCCTATTCTAGACCCCTCCTAGGGGTAGACCGCGTCAGAGCAAAGAGGTGGTAAGACGGCAATGACATGCTCCAGGCTCTGGCTGCATCCTTACCACAAATCCAGAAGATAGGGGAAGGATATCACACTTCTATCGGAAGTGGGAACAAATAACATCGGACCAGTGGGTTTTGAATATTGTTTGATTTGGCCATACTTTTGAGTTCATTCAATGCCCACCTTCTTGTCATCCTCATACCTTCTTTCAGAAGCATCTAAAACAACTCCGGCTGGAGGTCGTGACGATGCTCAGGAAGGGAGCGATAGAGAGGGTTCCTTCTTCAGAAAAAGGCAGAGGTTTTTACTCTTGTTTCTTTCTGGTGCGCAAAAACTGGGAATCCTGGCGTCCTATTCTGGATCCCAGGGACCTAAACAAATACCTCAAACGTCAAACCTTTCGTTTGGTCACATTGCAAGACATTCTTCTCCACATGAATCACGGAGATTATATGACGTCCCTGGATCTACAGGATGCTTACTTTCATATTCCTATTTCACCTGCCCACAGAAAATATCTGCGATTCACAGTAGCAGGCAGCCATTTCCAATTCAGGGTTCTTCCGTTTGGCCTGAAATCCACCCCAGAATCTTTACAAAGTGCCTAGCTCCGGTAGCGGCTTCCCTGAGAAAGAAAAAACTGCTAATTGTTCCCTACTTGGACGATTGGCTAATAAAAGCGTGGTCGTCTCAAGCAGCTCACGACTCAACAAGGGCTTGCATAGCATTATGCGATGACCTGGGCCTCACTCTGAATCGGAACAAGTCAAACATATTGCCAACAAGAGTGGCAACCTTTTTAGGGGCAAAAAATCAACACCATCAGAGACAGGGCTTTTTCTTCAATGGAGAGGCAAGCAAGACTCATTTGTCTAACAGAGTAAAAAGAAAAAAGTCTCTTTCTGTGCGGACCTACTTATTGCTTCTGGGGATGATGTCTTCTTGCATACAGTTAATCCCCATTTGTCGACTGAGAATGCGTCCCCTGCAAGAGGAACTAGATCTTCAGTGGACACATAGAGAGGGCTCATTCAACGATTTAATCACAGTAACTCCTTGGATGGTTCAACGCTCCACTGGTGGAAAGACTGGTTAATCATCGCAGTCGGTCTTCCTTTCCTACCTCCTCACCCTTCATTAGTCATCACCACGGATGCCTCCCTAGAGAGGTGGGTTGCGTATTTTCAAGACCTTCAGATCAGCAGAAAGTAGAGCAACTCCTTCCAAAAATATCACATCAATTTCCTGGAGTTGCGAGCGGTTTCCCTGGCCCTGCAGGCTTTGCTCCCGAGAATAAAACACTCAGCGGTTCTCATAAGAACAGACAATACTGCAGCAATGCATTATTTAAAGAAGCAAGGGGGAACGAAATCTCTTCTCCTATATCGGGAATCGCAGACTATTTGGAATTGGGCCATTCGCAATGGCATCAGTCTACGAGCGGAACATCTATCAGGAAGGCAGAACGAGACAGCAGACACTCTCAGCAGACTGACTTCCTTCTGTCACAAATGGGAGCTGAACGAGGAGGTGCTCAACCAGGTCTTCAAGAGGTGGGGGAAACCCAAACTGGATCTTTTTGCAACTCCGCAGAACACCAAATGCCGCTTTTATGCAAGTTGGGTTCACCATCTGGGCTCTTGGGGGAATGCGTTTTCAATGGCATGGCGCAGAATATTTGCCTATGCTTTTCCACCCATTCCCCTGATCTCAAGAGTACTTGCAAAGATCAAACAAGAGCATTGCAGGCTCATCCTGATAGCTCCGTTTTTTGCCCGCCACATTGGTTCTCGGAACTCCTTCTGCTCTCGGAGGCAGGCCACATTCCACTGAAAGGTTCATCACAGCTCTTGACAAGGAACGAGGGTCAGATTTTACATCTGGACCCCAGATCACTCAAATTATCGGCCTGGCTCCTGAACACAATGAGTTCACCCATTTAAATATTCACCCCAAATGTCGGGATATTCTTTCAAAAGCCAGAGCAGATAGCACCAACAAATCGTACTCTTAAAAATGGAAGAGATTTTGTTTGTGGTGTGAGAAGGAGCAGATTGATCTGCTGCTATCACCGCCGGACCAAATATTGCTCTATCTCCTCCACGTGGCATCTACGGGCTTGGCGCATGCATCCATCAGGGTGGACTTGGCAGCTATATCTCGCTTCAGACGTTCGTCGACATCTTCATCTATGTGGTCTTCTAGATTGGTCAAACAATTTCTCAAAGGACTCTTTCGAGTTTTTTCACCAGTAAGACCTCCTCCACCATCTTGGCAACTCAACATGGTTCTCTCTCAGCTTATGAAACACCCGTTTGAACCGATACAAAGAGCAGATTAAAAAGCACTTATCATGGAAAGTAGCTCTTTTGCTAGCCCTTACTTCTTCTAGACGGGTCAGTGAGATCCAGGCATTGACCATTCAAGAGCCTTTCCTTCAATTTAAACAAGATAGAGTGATACTTCGTATGAACCTCAAGTTTGTTCCAAAGGTGCCATCAGACTTTCATATTAACCAACCGTTGGTTTTTAAATCTTTCTTTCCGAACCCAACATCTCTGGCGGAGAGAGCTCTGCACTCGGACATCAAAAGAAATCTCAAATTTTACTTGGAAAGAACCAAGCATTTTAGAAAGACTACTGAATTGTTTGTCACGTATAGTGTCCCTAGGAAGGGACAGGCCCTTTCCAAGTGGAGTATAGCCAGGTGGATAGTATCTTCTATAAACTTTTGCCATCAAGCAGCTGGTAAGCCTTTACATTCTTCGGTAAGGGCACACTTTACGAGATCTGTCTCAGCGTCCATGGCACTGTTTGCAGGTGTATCCCTGCAGGACATTTGCAGAGCAGCCACTTGGAAGACTACTCACACGTTTACGAAGCACTACTGTCTGCATGCCATCCCTAAGGGAGATGTGGCGGTTGGTCAGGCAGTCCTGCGACATCTGTTCCAGTAACGGTGAGCTCACTTTGCCTCCCTCCATCCTTTTTTTCTGCTACGCACATTGCATGGTTTAATCTTTATATATTTCATTTGCATATGCCTTCCATAGTATATAAATATGTGTACAGATAGATGATGCTATCTTTATAGAATGTAATTCTTTCATGTTATTAAGGACAGCTCAGTGATCTCTCATTAATGTGAATGATGTAGAATCAATGCAGTGTGCTCTGAATACTGCTTTATAGTCTGAATCAAGCATGTGAATCTATGAAAGTTCCAATACTGGAGTAAGAAAATAAGTTACTTACCTGTAACTATAGTTCTCCGGTACTGGAATCTTTCAAAGATTCACATGCGACCCACCCGCCTCCCGGGGGAAGCTCATCTTCAATATCTTTTGTTTAACCTTTAACATGCACCCTAGTGCTCATAAAATCTGAGTGCTGGAGCTTCTCTCAGGAGGGTTCTAGAGGGTGGGGCACTCTGATTGGCTGAGGCTCAAGTTTGGTCCTTTTTGCATAAGGACTTGGATAGATTACTAAAATGTAGAGTTTTTAATGATATAGCTATTATGTCTTTGGGGACATTGTCTTTTCTAAGGTCCTGGGGACTCCCATCTCGACGACGGGGAAGGATTCAAGCATGTGAATCTATGAACTATAGTTACAGGTAAGTAACTTATTTTCATGTAGTACATCTGAATCTATCTATGATCCTGGATTGTGTCTAGTGGGGGGTCTGTGGACATAATACACCTAAATGAGGTTCCATTATGTGCACCCACAACCTGTAACTCCACAAATAAAGGAGTGTTTGAAAAATTGATTTGGGATCAAAGATTTTGGGAGGAGGGGAGTTGGCTTGGAAGCCAAGATGGTGGATGCCTAATTGCAGTCCTCCATTGTCATTCCTACTGTCCAACAACATTGTAAGTGCAGAACCCAACTCCATATCCTATCAACACTCGCCTGCCTGCTGGACAAGAAGATCTCATTGGGGAGCCCAAAAATGTTGGGAGAAATGTTCTAGCAGGAACCTGAGCTCAGATTGGTGCGCTAATGTTCTAAAGATGGTGACTGCATGGTGTTGGAGTGGTTTTACAGCCTAGTGGGGCAACGGGTGAATACCAGCAGGATCAACAGGCCGGCCTAGACCTCTTACGAGAAGCTGCGGTCAGTCACTGGTGCAGTGGCCCCACCGGGTGAGTGGCTACAGCAGACTGAGGAAGATGAATCAAGTTGATGGCCCTGGGAAGTTAAGGCACATTACACCCTTTGGGTTGGCTGTGAAGCAGTGTCGACTACAACGACTCAAGCAGGCAGGGCCTTAGTGAACAGTGGGGCTTTGTAAATGTGCGAAGTCAGCCTTGTGGCCTGTGATTTCTAAAGGATACACATCAGATGAGCTGAGACTGCATGCCACTTTATGAATCAGGCCTGGTGCATGAGTGGGCACTCTTTGAAAGCTGAATGGATAAAATGTACCCTTGAAGGATCAGGCCTCTGGTGAACATGGGAGCTGTGGATGGGGCAAAAGGGCAGTCCACACTGTGTGAAGCACCCTTCGAGGCATTGTGCATCAGCAGGCTACAATAATAAGCTCCCATTTTCCGGGGCAGGTAGGACTAGACCCTATGCACAAACACTACTTGGACCAATGGCAGTTGGCAGGGGGGCTGGCCTGATATCACTGCCAAGTGTTGTTCTGGCTGGTTATGAACAGGAGGACATAACTGGCCTGAGCTGGGGCAGTGACTCTTAGGCAAGTGTGCAGCCTGCTTGTGGGATGGATGTCGTAGGAGCCACAAGAATTGTATAGATAACACACCAGATTCCAATAGAGGAGATCTGAGCTGACTTGACCTTGCTGAGGCAAGACCTCTATAACACAGCAGCAAGAGTAATGGAGGCTGAGACACATCGCACTATCCCACCTACTTGCTACCTCCAGGCATCTGTAGGAGTAAGCTGAAGATGCAGATGGGGGCCAAGTCTGAACATTATCTAGATCGTGGAGATTCCAGAAGGAACAGAGGGGCAATCTGTGGAGCAGTTTCCCACCACCTCACTGAAGACATGGGTACCACTGGATAATCTTTCCCAATGCTTTATAATCAAAAGGGTGCACAGGGCCGTGCAGTCCAGATCCCCTGCTGGAACTCCATCAAGGCCTATCATAGCCACGCCTCCTGAATTCTAATAGTAGAGACGTTATATTGGGGGTAGCTCACATAGCTGGTGTGGTGCTGTACGACAGTCAGAAGGTTGCTCTTGAGCCGTGCAGCAGTGTTTCGTCATTTGTGGAGATGAAACAGAACCTGAAGGCCGTGAAGGGTAGCTACACCCTAATGCTCCCAACCAGGGTATGGTTCAGTCTCAAAAGCAGATCCATCTTTTTTGACACACCAAAGGCTGCAAAGGATTGGAATGAGGAGAGGCAAAACCCTCCACAGGAAAGGGGATCAGTCCGACCCCTTGACACCAACACAGAAGCCAGTACACCCCTTTATATTCCATGGAGACAATACCAGAGACACCAAAGAGACCATCTAGGTGGAAAGTTCCAGCCTGTCACTCTCAAAAGTGATGTAAATGATACTCGTAGAGAAGAGACTGCCCTCCAGTCCTGACAAAAGAACAACAGGAACTAGCACCAGCCCAGACTTGTGGGTCAGAAAAGGGGTTTTGGTATCCCAGCAGGAGCAGCTGTAATGTCAGGTCTACCTCGACAATTACCCAGTGGGTAGTTGGGGTGACTCATCACACAAACCTTCATCTGGTTGTCAGGAGGCACACGCCGGACATCCTCCTTCTGCAGGAGATGCACCTCCTGGGTACAAAGTGTGGTTTCCTAGTCCACTATGGGTACACAAGAGTGAACCATCCTGGTTTCTCTTAGGGCTCTAAAGGAGTTGCCATACAGCTCTGGAAAACATTTCCCTTCACATCAGTGACAGTAAATACAGATCTACTAGGCAGATCTTTGGTCGTCTAGGACTTCTGGAGAGTTGCCCTCGAACATGGTTAGCCTCTCCTTAATCCCCAGGATTACAGCAAGGCACCTTTCAATCAGGTATCCATCATATCGCTGGACACTCCATCAGTAATGGTAATCATTGGTAAGACTTTAACTCAGTACTGAACCCCAACCTAGAAGCACTTAGTACAGCAAACACACATAGAAAGTTTCCTCTGTCAAAATGGGCTGCCTCACTAGGCTTGACTGACACATGGCATAAATGACGGGGGCAGCACTGCAGTATAGATACTATTCTGGTGCACCGTGCTCCTTCTCGCATTTAAATTATGTATTTGTCCAGCAGTAAATGGAGCTTCCATTACGGAGGTAGATGTTCTCCTGGGGGAGCTCTCAGACCACTCCCCATTTGAGATATGATTTAGGAAACGAATAGGGGGGTTTGGCAAATGAACACCTGTTAGTTGCAGGATGTGCAATTGGCAGACCTACTCAGGGATGACGTGGCCAAATTGTTCAAATTAAATACAGGCCCAGCATCATCCCAAACGATCCCCTGGGAAGCATTTAAAGCTGTAGTCTAGGGGTGTGCTCTGGCTTACTGCAAAAGCAGAGAGAATGACAGACCATGGGAATTGGAAGAAGTGTAAGACCAAATGAAGCTCCTGAAAGGGTATGACAGCCCATTAAATATTAATCCGAGAGAGTGGGAAACTTTGAGGGGGAAATTGAAGGAAAAGTTGCTAAACATGTCCTGATATGCCTGGCTGCCAAAGCAGCACAAAGTATATGAGTGTGGGATAAGGGAGGTAAATTGCTCTTTTGGCTTCCCTACAGAGACAGATACTAGTGTAGTTCCCATGATTTTAGACAGGCAGGGTTAACAGATTAGTGATGCCCCAGGTATTGTAAAAATCTTCACTGCCCATCACGGTGAGCTGTATTCCAGGCACAACCCAATTCATATGGAAAAGGATCACCCATTTTTAGAAAACCTTGTCATAAGTTCACTTTCAGGCACTGATAGTGCCAAATTGAATCTACCCATTTCTGAATCGGAGATTCAACTTGCAAGATCGACTTGCAAGATCCTCGACCAAAACGAATCCTGGCAGAATTTTAAGAAATATGCCTCGCTTGTGCTGCTGCATCTTTTGGCACTTCATGGTGAAGCTCTGGAGGTGGGTATGCTGCCATACGACTGAGGGCCACCACAATCACCTTTATCCAAAACCATGTGAACCCCATAATACCTGTGTTGCATACAGCCCTGTTTCACTTATGAATGTGAAGCCAAGCTCTTAGCTTAAATCCTGGCCACTAGGCTTCTAAAAAAATTTGATCCTTAATACACAGTGACCAAAACGGCCATATGCCATACAGAGGCCAAAGCACTGCCCTTGTCTGCTTCATATTGCCATGGCACACACAAATGAACAACAGGGGAAGGCTGCATTTTTACCTGTAAATTCTGGCTAGGCCTTTGACATGATACATTTGTCTTTTTTGTATAGTGTGCTTTGAAGGATGGTGTTTGGCCACCACTCTCTTGGATATGTCAGGGCACTCTATGCATCTCCATGGACCGAGGTGCGAGTGAAAGGAGAACGGTCCACTCCCTTCCCCATGTGTTGGGGCACATGTCAGGGCTGCCTGTCCTCACCGCTTATATTTGCTCTGGTAATGGAACCCCCCAGATGGAGTGGTTGAAGAGAGGGGGCCTGTTGTGGGAGTTCAGGTGGGAAGTAGAGCAGAAGGCAGGGTCTCACTTTATGCAAACGATCTGCTCCTGTTTAATCAGCAACCTCACCACCCCCTAGAATATGTCAAATGTTTCAGATTTACGGGGATGCCTTTGGCCTCAGGGTGAACTGCTGGAACTCTACATACATATCATTAATGGGTGAGGTCCAAAACATTCTACAAAGTTCCCAATTGAGGATAGCTAAGACCTGCTTCAAGTGTTTGGGAGTGTGACTCTACAGAGACAACAGGCTAAGTTGGGATCTAAATATCACCCCCTTACTTGATAAGACCAAGCAAGAGACTGAGGGATGGGCTTTCATGCCACTTACTATTATGGGAAGGGGAGCTTTATATAAAATGATCACCCTGCTGGGAACTCTATACATCATTCAGAAATACCCATAAGTGCTCGCCCTCAGTATTTCCAGGCATAGGATCACTGCTCATGGGTTTCCTGTGGGTGAGTGTCATCCATGCAGGCCCTCTACGATGGGGGCTGGAGGACCTTGATATTTAACTATCTTACTGGGTATCCTGGGGAGAGGATAGGGCGTAATGGCCAGACGTGCCGACTGTAGAAGTTTGGGTGCTTGAGTGTTGGTGTCAGCTCAACATCCTGTCATTCTAGGCAAATTACCTAATCTCCCCATCCCTAAAAAAAAAAAAATGAACGTGTCCTTGCGAAATGCAATGCCTGTTCGCGCAAAATAGTCCAATACCTTTGGGTCGAGTTTGCACTATATAAAACTGCAAAAAAACAATTAAAGGTAATTACACTTATTGACTGGTTCGTTTGCAATAAAGGTGACATGGCTGTTTGGCAGGAACTGAACTCGCTTGAACCATTTGATCAGTATCTCAAAGCTCCGGGATGTCTGACAGACTAATTATCTCAAATTCTTTGAACAGCTTGTGGCAGACTTCACCCTCCATAGCTCCCAATTGTTTAGCTACCTCCAACTTCAGAATGCACTGTGAGGCAATGGGGAAAAACTAATGGCAATACCTGAATCACAACCCCTGGAGGCCAAGATTACCATGGGCCAGCTAAGGACCCTGTTACTCAGGGTTCCAGAGTCCTTCCAGAAATGAAGAAGCACATATGGATTGGATTTGGGAGTTCTGGAGGACGAGGAGTAGACTCAAGCAAATATTGCTCCATGTGTCTCAGTAATACCCACTCGCCTTAGGTTCATTTAGTTCAAATAATTTCATAGGGTCTATTTCCATCCTTCCGGATTATGGCAGATAGGCAGGGCTATGTCTTCCTATTGTCTACACTGTAAGTTCTCAAAGGGTATATTCCTTCACACCAGTGCTTAGTTTGTAAAAGAATGAGTGCTGTAACCCAAAGCTCTGCTCCGAAGCCCATGTCCATCGGTATTAAATGTCAGCCTTCTAAATACCAAGACTGCATAGTCTTCAATTCTCCTCATGCCTCTTTAATTCAATACCAGACACCCCAATTTCTTGTATGTCATTCTTGTAGTTTCCTGCTTTCTGATGGTGTGTCAGTCTTTCCATCTTTCTCTTCCTCCTTTGTATGTTTTTCTCACTTTTGCTCTTGGGAAATGGCTGATCAGGAAAGGTAAGTGCTGGTTCCCAAAAATGAGTGCCAGTGACCTCCACCAGCAGTTACCAACTCAAATTATGCACTGCTCCACAGCATTTGAAGCTGTCCGGTAATATTGCAGTACTGGATCCATGTAAACAGTCACATAGAGGAAGTGCTAGGTCATATTGTCCCCCTGACCTTAACTTAGCAGTGCTGGGAATAATGGGTGGTTGGGAAGGGTTTGTGTTTCTTGGTGGGGATTGGTCTCATTACTGAAAAATGTGATATTGCATGGAAACAGAGATGCCCCATCCTCCTACTTTGAAAGACTTGCAGAGGGGGATGGACAAATGTGCACAGGTGGAAGAAAATGTACATAATGCTAGAAGCTGCCCAGGGAAATACTGGAAGATCTGGTCTTGCTAGAGGTGAGATGAGAAGTCACCTGAGTTGTGGTAGGGGGGTTTTACCCCTCAAAGCATTTGTGCTCGGTGTAGGGAGACGGGTTGGGAGACTTGTAAAAGCCTATGTCACTGGGGCTGTACTGGATGTTTACATGTAACTCATGGTGCCATGGCTACTTTGTATTTGTTGATGCCTCTGTTTTGTGTGTTGCTGGTGAAGGAACGCAAAACTCAAGTAAACGTGTTATCAAAAATGATGAGACGTGGAGGTATGCAGTTTGTGGATATGACCTGGTGGAAATCTGTTGGAGTATTCGGTTTGGTTAGTGAGTACTGTATATGGGATGACAGGCAGGGCACACACCTACACATGCTTGGGACTGCCTGCTTTCTCTTTTTTACTACTACAGCTGTGTTACTCTGTGTCCTATATTTTAACTATGTCCTATGTGGTAAAACACGAAAGGGCCTTCTAAGTGCCTCCGTTTCAAAATGCACATTGGGGAGTAAAATCCCCCTACCACAACTCAGGTGACTTCTCATCTCACCTCTAGCAAGACCAGATCTTCCAGTATTTCCCTGGGCAGCTTCTAGCATTATGCACATTTTCTTCCATCTGTGCACATTTCCCCACAGATAATTTCATATTTACAATTCTTTGCAGCTTGACGAATACTTCCTTTTTTGGTGTGTCAATTAAAGTGATTCTTCAAAAGTGACTCTCCATGCTGACTTCCCCTTTACTGAAGTTTACAAAAGAGTTGCATGGAAATATGCCTACACTTCGTGCAAACATTCTATTTGAATGCAAACAAGGCCTAGAGCAGACCCCTGAGTGGACAAACCTGTTCTTAAAATTCTCTAGAAAACAATATTTCTTCACATCCTAGGCACCGGCAACTCTTGTAACTGTCCTGTAAATAGAAATGTTACCCTAAACTGTATCCTCGGGAAAAACATAAAATGTTACTTACTGGGTACGGTATTTCTCTAATATGTATATTTCCTAAAATGTTACAAATGAAATTCTCCAAAGTACCTACTCTCTTAAAGAGGACTTGTAAGTCTAAATTCTCAACCAAAAGGTATACCCTGATAGAGCCGCAAAAGATAGTTGTATCAGACTTGGTGATGTAAATGTATTTTATACATGAGTGTACCACGGTGTCACCATGCTTTTGAAGTGTTTTGAGAAGCTGCCAGTGATAGAGAGATATAATAATTGGGAGACTTAAGAGTTAAGAGACATTTTTCTAGTTTGTTCTATTTTTTTCTTGTGTTTGGCGAAATAAATACAGCATTCATGAGTCTGTATTGTTAAGTCACTTCTAAGTGGTCACTGTGTTTGTACTGAACTAGTTCTTCAAAACTTCTGTTTCATTTCGAATGTCTTTTTATTCTTGGCATGCCTTATTGGCTGAATCCCAATTGTGTCCACTGCCCTACATTCCCGGACTGTGAGTGTCTGTCATCCTGGTTTTTGGATTCAGGACACTAATCCAATGTGTGCACAGAGTCCTAGGCCTTGCGTTGACTTACAGGAGATTTTCAAATTTTCCTGGATCTGGAGAGGTTCCTCAAACAAACTTGCCACAGAGACAGCTCGACTACTGTCTCTGCCACAGGTCTTAAAGGTGAAGCATGGTGGTGGCAGCATACAGTTGTTTGTAGTGAATATGATATGACTTCTCCTTTTCATCTGGGCTGTGTGAGTGGGAGCCTACTAGCCCACTCACCCAAAAGTTCCATTGCTCATGGTCAACTCCGAATCCTGTCATCAAGATCCCATGAGCTGGAGTCTGTGCGTGTATGATAGTGGAGTGGTGTGCAATACATGGGTGTATGAGTGAACCAGAGTGACATAGGCCTGTGGCGTCCATTTTGAACATCTGTGTCGCTTCAAGTGCAAAAGCTGGAGGTGAGGTTGCTTTCCCAGACATTGGAAATGTATTGCCGACATTCCTGAGGATGGAGAAAGAAAGCCCAGACACATAAATGGGGAAAGAGGACACAGGCTTTCTCAACTGAGGAGGGGGTACTTCCTAGAGTAATCAGATGATCACTGCGCAACCAAGGACAGGTGTGAATAACACGATCAAAAGCAACAATTTATCTGAGAAGCTTTGTTGAAGAAACAGCTTCACGGCCAAAGTTTGTCTAGCGGTCCGTGTGTACCATCCTTGCCGTTGTGCTTGATATCCTGATTGGCTGGGCTGACTGAAGCAGGGACAGGTAGCATCTGATGGGTGCCAGTTAACATGGATGGCTTCACAGGGGCATTCTCATTTGATGCCATGCGGAAGTAAAGACTGCATTCCAGAGTTTCCTGTCTGGGGTACCTCTTCTGAAGTAGAGAAACCAGCACTGCCCCAGATGTGCCTGGGAGCAACCTTTACTCTGGTTATCTGAGGCTATCATGTCCTTTTTGTGTCAATATTAGAACCTGATAGCCGTCACACTAAGACCTTATCACCGAACAAGGTACTGCAGCCTTGACCTAGAATGTCACCTGGAAGTGTGACACCATAGCTGGAACCACTCACATGGAGAAAAGGACTGCCAACTGTCTACACCTGGTGAGGCCCTTGCGCATTTGACCAAAGACTCACTTGAGTGATGGGACCAGGGATGCCAATCCTCAAGGCTCGCCTATGCTGAGCAGTATCGTCACAGCCCAGAAGAGGGCCTATGCCAGAAGCACCAGGTCCTGCCAGGGTCTCTCTGAGACTCACCCTAAAGCCAGCAGCTTCTCGCCTACAGCAGGACTTATGCACACCATATGGGAAGGCTGGTGAACTTGTTGCCATGGGAAGGTTCAATGGTGTACCCGAGCTGCACCACCATTGATGGATGAGATACCAAAATGGACCGACAGCCCTTGAAACTGTATGCTGAGAGAAGTAGGATGAACACAAACTAGAGGCTATGCCACATTAACCTTGAGATTGAGATACAAGAAGGAAGGGATGGTTGGAGTGCCTAATAGGGGCATAACTATAAACAGTGCAACAAGTACAGTGGCACCACAGCCTAGGTGTGTGGGATGCCTTTTTGCTACAATTAGTCCATGCTTTTTACAATCACCCCAGTGGATGGTGGGCTCACTGTCCTTCCTTGCATTGGGGTCTGTGATTCCCTTTATAAACCACTGTTGGAAGAGTCTTACTTTGAAGCTTAAAAGATTCACACCTGCAAGTTAGGTATGAGAGCATTACTGCAATATGTGTAATATGTTACTTTCTGTGTAATAACGTACTTCTTGTTTGTAAAGAGAGGCACTTGGCTGGACAACTATCTTATTGCATTGCTGGGGGTAGTGTTAAGTGCTTAGTTTGAATAGCCATGCTCCAACCACCGTGAAAGGCTTGTGACTGCTCGCCATACCTACCACGGACAGTTAGGTGCCAAATGCATTGTATTTGACCTCTTTGCAGAGCCATACTAGGGCAAGACCCGTGACAGCAGAAGCAAGTTACCCCATACCCCACAGGCTCTGGCCCAGTAGTCCTTGTCCATGTCTTACACCCCGTTTAAGTGTCCTTAAATGATTTTGTTGATGTATTTCAGTCTAACATCCTGGGCTAGTGCTGATGAAGGATTGAGAAACTGGTCATTGGATCCAAAGGTCAGCCGTAAAGACCCTCAACAAATTTCCTAGAGATCAATGACACAATGATTTAGAGGGTAAATCTTAAAAATATGTTACTTCTGACACTAAATTTACTTGACACACTGAGCTCTTTAGAACATCTATGTATGAGCTTGAAGAAAAATATTTTAACTAAACATGCCATTTGAACTAAGGGCCTGAGTTAGATATTGGCGGACGGGTTGCCCATCATAACGGTGATGGATATCCCGTCCGCCGAAATCTAAATCCCATTATATTCTATGTGATTTAGATTTCAGTGTATGGGATATCCGTCACCATATTGACGGAGTAACTCATCAGCGAATATCTCAATCAGGCCTTAATCTCACCAAAAACTCAAAACAAATGCCATTTATGAGGTTGACTAATCCATCCTAACTAATCTATTTCACCTGACAAATATTTTCTAACATATGTTTTCTTTTCGGTCACATAAATCCTCTATCTAATTTGTGTGAGGTGTATGTCCCAAGCCTCTTGTGTTTTTGTTCAATGGCCCTTATCATTTTTGTCCTTGCTGATAACTGTGTTTAGGTGGGAGACTACCCAAAACTTTCCTCTCTGATTCTCTGTTCCATCCTTTGCTGTTGCTCACCTCTTGCTTTCTACATTGCCAGTTTTCAATGCACTCCTCTCCTTTCCTACCTTCCTTTAGTTCCTTTGGCTTCCCTTTATTTTAATATGTTTTAATCAGTTTAACCTCCTTCCACCCCTGCTTTCTCTATCATCCAGTACTCTTCTCCCTTTGCATGCCACTTTTTTTCAGCCATCCTGCAGTACAATTTGTTTGTTCCTAACATTCTTGCTTTATTTAATAAGTCTCATCTTTCACAATACTTCCTAACCTTCTCCTTTTAACCTTACCTTTTTACAAGTTTCCATTCTCCCCCTTATTGGGTTCCCATGTAAACCTTCCTGTAGGTCCTGTGACAGTACAAAGCGAAGACAGACTGCTGCATCTGGCCTTTAATGTATTTGTAAGTGTTTATTTTGCTTTTTCGGTCTGTTTTTCTTAAAGTTTAAGGACCTTACAAAAGCTTTGGTGGACTGACCTCCAAACCATGGTGGGTGGTGGTACCCTCAGTTCTGCCAGTGCTAAAGCAGATGGTGTACTGATTTAGAGTTCCCCGCCAAACAGGTAAGAAATATTCACCAAAATTGCTTTTGCCAACACAGCTGGATTGCGTTCTTCAAAACTGAATTGCCATGGCAGCTCAGGCGGATATTGTTTTTGAGAAAAAACCCAGCCAAAGCCATGGTTTGTTTCCGAAAAAACAAAAAAAAACAATGTTCCTGATGCGCTGAGAGTTTTTTCTTAGTCCTCAGGGGACACTGCTGTTTTTTCCCTGCTGTGATGCGGTTGTGGGCAGTGAAATACAGCATAGGAAGCCCACCCTAACTAGGGCATGCCTCTTGATCCTGTTAAGCAGATGACTATCTGACACATTCCAGGGCTCCACCCTTCGAAGATGAGCAGTTTCTCCACCTCTAAATGAGGAAGCGTAATCAAGAGGGAGGGCGTCAGGAAACGGGCGCCTCACTCTAAATGAGGCCCTTTATTTCATCTATGTTCACAATATATTAGGACCTGTATTACAAATGTAGACTCTTTTGTAATTTTCGATTTTGAACCTGACATTTGATTTTAAGTTTAGGAGATTTTTGTGTGTTTTATTTGAAAAATAGTTAATTGAATTTGCTTCTCCCTGTATCTCACTTTTATAAGCCTGATTTCACTAATTTGGACTTTTCATTAAGTTTTTCTCGGTTGGTTTTGAAAATAATGTAAATATTTCTTCACAAGAGAGCATTAGAATATCAATCCAAGGGTTTCTCTGTTGTGCCATTACTGACTCCTTACTTTTAAATAAGAAAAAATAGCCTGGGTGTAGATCCAAGATCAGAAATGCTATGGAAAAGTGGAGTATTTGTTTGTGGGCACAGTCATCCGGTCCCAATCTTTCATTAATCCTACTAAGAGTTGAAACAGAGCAGAAGGTTTGTAACCAGTATTTCAGGGGCAGCATCTCTATTTACACCTGGTTGTACCACTCTACTCCACTCTAAATGACTAGCTTAGTAAATTGACTTTTACTCAAATATTGAACGCTCGTGGCTTATATGTTGGCATGTGAGCGTATAGTGTCTTCACATCAGATTTTGCTGACTTTTTCATGACAGTTTAAGGAATCTGTCTCTTGAGACTCCTCTCTTTGCAGAAGGTGCAATGAATCATAGAGCACAATTTTTGTGAAACTAAACACATAGGGGGTCATTCCGACCCCGGCGGGGGGCGGGCACCGCCCGCCGGGCGGAAACCGGCCAAACACCGCCCCGCGGTCAAATGACCGCGGGGAGCATTTTGACTTTCCCGCTGGGCCGGCGGGTGATCTTCAAAAGATCGCCCGCCGGCCCAGCGAGAAAGCCCCAGCAAAGATGAAGCCGGCTCCGAATGGAGCCGGCGGATTTGCTGGGGTGCGGCGGGTGCAGTTGCACCCGTCGCGATTTTCAGTGTCTGCTATGCAGACACTGAAAATCTTGTTGGGGCCCTGTTAGGGGGCCCCAGCAGTGCCCATGCCAGTGGCATGGGCACTGCAGGGCCCCCCAGGGGCCCCACGACACCCGTTCCCGCCAGCCTGGTTCTGGCGGTGAAAACCGCCAGAACCAGGCTGGCGGGAAGGGGGTCGGAATCCCCATGGCGGCGCTGCATGCAGCGCCGCCATGGAGGATTCCCTGGGGCGGGGGAAAACCGGCGGGAAACCGCCGGTTCCCCTTTTCTGACCGCGGCGGTCAGAATGCCCCAGAAGCACCGCCAGCCTGTTGGCGGTGCTTCCTCTGCCCTCTGCCCTGGCGGTGAGACACGGCCAGGGTCAGAATGAGGGCCATAATTCCCACGTCCTAGACTTTTAGAAGCTCACAATTATTTTTTTCCCATGAAAAGACTGTGAACTAGTTTTAATACGCCCAGTAGTTTGCTATAGTGTTTTTATTGACACTTAACACAGTATGCAGCTGTATTTCTCTAACGACTGCTGAAGGCCCACGCCTCCGGCGAAAGCTTCCCCCAGAATTTATTTCAGGCTAACATCTCACCCATATGTGCTCACTCACATATGATGACACAAATCTGCCCGTTCTATGCAATGAGATTCGAAGAATGTATGGATCAATGCCACCTCAATAAAATACAGAACCCTTATCTATGTGCCTCATTATCTAGTCTAATTTAGCTCTATGTTCTTGGTCGTTTGGTTTTGAGTTTGATATTGCACAACAGCGATATGTGTGGTTTTCTACACTAAAAGGAGGTGCCAGGAACAATGCCCCCAAATTTAGTGACCACATAATTAAGAACACCTGGAATCACAACACTCTCCTATCCTGTCCTATTCAGTTACCAACTCAGCCCCCTCCAGGGGCCATCATATGTGAAACAGGATAATCACCAGTGGAAGAAAGATGAAGAAGACCAAACAGTGAATAGTTGTAAAAAGAAAAAGTAAATAAAGAAGTGATCGTATCCAACTCTTTCTAAGAGTAAGCTTCCTGAATACCAAACCTGATTTTTTTTATTCCAGGTTCTGCCTCTTACTTCCATCACCCTACACTTTCTTCCTCTTTATTACAATGTTGCAGGTTCTTTCTCATCCCTGATTTCTCTATTTGTCACTGTTTTGATATATTTCTCTTCCCTTTCTTTCTCTCTTTCTCTTTCTTAGTCAAGGTGAAAGGGCCCTATTTAGAGTTTGGTAAAAAAAAAGTTACTCCACTGCAATGATGACGGAGTAACCTGTCTGCCAAACTCTTGGTCTCCTGCCCAATTATGAATCGGGCGGACTTCTGATTTTTACTGTATTGGCCTAAACCTTGATTTGACAGCCCGAGGAAAATATGGGCTGTTGGATAAGCCATTTGACCATCCTCACTATTCAGAGTGAGCAGTTGGATGGCTTTTTTCGGACTGTCCTTCGTTGCCAGGAATATCTTGGTGGAGAGGGAAAGTAAAAATGAAAAAAATGACCCTCACATCATGAAAGAAAACTCCAATTGTGTTGGGGCCATTAATTTTACTCTTCCAAAACTTGTTTTTGGAAAAGTAAAAACTTCTAAAGGTTTGGTGTAAGAGTCCATCACGCACACTGAACTTTTAAATGAGTATGTAACAACGATGCAACTGCGGTTCATACAAACCGATTGAGTTCAGGACAGGGTCGGCAGTGACCTCTACATTTGGTGACTAGAGTACAGGCAGGGTGGCAGATGTAATGTCCCCCACCACCCTGACTGCCTATACTCTCTTCACCAAACTCTAATTTGGGCCCAAAGTCTGGTGCTGAAAAATAAGCCCTAGACCTCAATTACCATAGGTAAAGCTAATAGGTATTTCCTTTACTGCCAGCTTTTTGGCTTTGTTCATGCTTGTTTTGTTTTTTTCATGGTTTTGCAAAACTTTATTGCTAGAGAAGTAGCTAGACACTCACCAATCTAAAAAAAAAAAGGTTATAAGAAAAAATATATTTTTGATCTTAAGAAAAAGCACACATTGCTATATCGGGCATTTAAGGGAACTTCTTTTTTGCGTGGATGTACTTTTTGTGAAAGGTAAGGATTTCGTCACTCACCATGAAGTTAGCCAATGGTTGAAGCTTACTGACCCTTTGCACCATGCTATATGCTGTAGTGAGTGGAAGAAAATGTGAACAACACAATAACAGATCAACAGATAAAGGGGGCTGGCTGAAAGTCTCATAGGTAGGTATATTATATGCATAGGTTTGGTAAAATCAAAAGGTCATGCCTAACTTTATACCAAAAAATGAGTGCTGCGTGAACATCACAGACACAGGTTAAGTACTGTGACCCAGGAGAGGTCGCACTTCCTCAGCTGAAAAATGATAAGGCTATTTCCTATGAAAAAGAAGACACAAGTGAGGCCAGTTAGTATTTTCAGTTTCAATAATAAAATAATTCAGGTACTCATTAAGCAACGTTCTACCCTGGCAGATCCACTTGGAACGTGTTTCTAGTTTCAGTGGCTGATATTTTCCTCAACTTCTTCCTAAACTTAGCTCTTTGTTGGGAGACAGTAGCACACACGCTACAGGATGGCCGCTGCACTGTGAGCTCCAACACATACATAGCTGCCAGGTGGCAATGATTTTGACGATGCTGAGGATATTTATTGAGTTTTTCTATGTTGGAAATTGGGAATGTGGCGTGGAGTGAGTAGTGAGGTTTTTCGTTTCTTTGGTGCATGTTTGAGCAAAGAAGCTCATTTCAAGAGCTTCTTGGACCTCCTCACACAGTGAGCTGCCTTTTTCTGAAGACTGTGACTTGCAGCTTCTAATTTCCTCAGTCACGCCCACCTCTTCCTCCATACCATTTCTTCCTAAAGGGATTGCCTCATATGGACCTTAAAGAAATTTCCTATGCTATTCTGCTTATTTGAACATTGGCACTGATAAACTGGGTCTCATTACGAATATTTTCTCCTCAGACTACCTCCTGTACTCAAATATTATAATTTCCCTGGACACTGCAGTGCTTACTATTTACCCAGTTTACCCAAATTGCTATAACTGATGTTTCTTATATACATTCTATTTTATTAATACTGCCACCTATTATTTTAATAATTTATCATCTGTAAGCAACACAATGGAATCGAAAACATCATCAATGCATACAAATAAAAGGACACAAACTGCTGCAGATATTTGTTTTCTTCAACAAACCTGTATAAATAATATAATTCTGCAGTATTTGTCCAAGAGATGGATTAGTAATGTTATTTCATCACCAGCTAACAGGTGGAAAAATCGTGTGGCAATTTTCTTTTCACGCAAATCACAAGTATAATTGTTACATCACAATGAGACTCTGGTGGTAGATTTGTATATGCACAAATTAAAGTTGATAACTATGGGCCAGATGTAGCAAAGGGTTTTTCCCATTCTGTGTCAATGGGAAAATGTGTTTGTACATATGGCCCTATATTCTTAACTTGAAAAACATCTATGCTCCCATCTTAAATGACTCTTCCTTCTAGAAAAATGGCAGTACAGATATTGTTAAATTAAGCAATTAGATAGATTAGATTAGATAAGAGGAGGAGACTTCAATCTGATTTGTGACCCCGTATGGGATTGTTCATCTATTTTCAAATTTAGACCCAATAAACCTTTTCTCATGTTGAAATCCTTTTTCTTGACCACTAAACTGGTGGAATTCTGGAGACTAGCGCACCCCACTACTAAAGATTTTACCTTCTACTCAAACACACATTCTACTTGTTCCTGGATTGACTATCTTTGGCCCTCTAGACACTTATGTAATTAGATAAATGATTCATCAATTGAGCCTCTTACCACTTCTGACCATGCTTTAATCTCCTTCTCTATCCTATTAGATGAGACCAGCTCTGCTAGTAAGAGATGGAGAATGACGAATTCCACTAAGTTATTAATGGCCATTAAGGACTATTCTTTTACACAACAATCCTACTGACACCCCTAAAAGTATTGCTATATCCTTAATGGCACGTGAAAATAAATAGTTCTATGCTACCTTCTCTATGTTACAAAAACAATTAGTTGATTTAAAAGAACTTTTTATCTCCTCATGTGATGATAGGTACAAAACTCAACTTTTCAGAAATTAGAAACCAATAGAAAACTCTAGCTAACATATCTGGTTTGCTTGTCTCTAAAGACAAATCAACTTGCCGTTTTAACGCTAGCAAATCTTGATGGCTCTTAGCCAATTACTTAAGTATTACAAAAGATAAGACCCAGATGCCAGCTATTAAAAAAATCAGATGGTACTTTGCTCTTTAAAACAGAAGAAATAGCATCAACATTCTTATCTTTTTATTCTTTGCTTTATAATAAACCTGCAGATACTTCCGATTATGTTATTGATGTATTCTGCAGGAGTGCCATTTACTCCAAAACACAATGATAGGGCCAAACTTGACAACCCATTTGATATCCAAGAAATTCCTTTGGCAATAAAGGAATTACATTCTAATAAAGCTCCTCGGCCAGTTGGAATCCCTGCAGAATTTTATAAATGTTTCCAATCACAACTCTCTCCCATTCTGCTTTCATTGTTTAATGACTTTCAGATAACTTTCACAATAAAAGGTTCTCTTAATGAAGCTATTAGTATTGCCCTGCTGAAACCCAACAAAGATCCCACTTCAGTTTCCAATTATCGTCTCATATCTCTCATCAACCAAGATTGTAAGATGTACGCTAAAATTCTAACAAACAGATTAACACCTTTACTCAGTTCTATCAAACAACCAGATCAAACAGGTTTTATGAAACGTAGACTTGATACACATAACACCAGGCTCCTGTGTAATGTGTTAGCCTCGGATACCAAACTCCAACATCCAGCAAGTCTATTAGCATTAGATGCTGAAAAAGCTTTCCATAAAGTAAACTGGCAATTCATGTTCCGAACTTTAGATACTTTTCATTTTGGTCCTACCTATATGTCTTATCCAGGTGACTGATTGACACCTGATCTGTTCGATATAAGTCAATAAGGACGCTCAATGAAGGACCACAAGCCAATTATGAATACAATTTAGCTTTACTAGAATTTCAGGGAAATGTATGCATTTGGCACATCAACGGAGAAGAATAAAAATAGCAATAAAGAGAATCTATTTATATATGAGCACACTACAAAGAGCATCTGTATATATATATATATATATATATATATATATATATATATTTATATATGTAAGCAAAGAGTTGATTGACAGATATAAGCTTTGATTGACTGTATACCAAAATGCGTCACACTACGTGGTTCAGGAAGCAAAATATAAACGAGCTGAATACTTCAGATAAGCTTTGATTAACTGCATACCAAAATGCATGTTTCAATTACTGCAGCAAGCTCACACTACGATGTTCAGGAAGCAAAATATAAACGTGCTGAATACTTCAGATTATAAACACAGTGCAAGCATAATAATCAATCATAATAATAGAGCGGAGAAACAAAGGCCCTTCATCCCTGGGTGGAACTTAACTTAGTCCACGAAATGCTGGGAAGCCCTCTACTGCCCGCTTGGACCTCTTTCCCCCTCAAGCGTCACGGTCTCTGAACAGCAAACAGGGAGGCAGCACTGTGGGCTTGACAATGGCAGCTTTCACAACACCATCTGCGAGCTTCAAATCCCTCACCCGCACTTCGGTGCTTAAATAACTTGAAGCTTGGATTCTATCCCTTTCTGGCATTTTCTAGCTATGTTATCAGCACTTGTCTCTTGGCTGCTCTGCCATTCCCTAGCCATTGTTTTCATTCCATCTTCTCCCTGTATTCTCGTTCTCAAGGTTGAGACAGAGTCTCCTACACAAACAAGCTTGAAAATAACATTGTGAACTTCTCCACGTTGTTCGGGTTTCAGCAGGCATCACGCTCATCTACACTGCTCAAGCTAATTAACCCTTCGCGTCACAATGTCTTCTGCACCTTTCCCTATACTGGTCACTATATAAACATGGTTAAAGCATTATATACTGTCCCATCTGTTGATACGTATCAATGGTTCCTTCTCCTCTTCCTTTAACCTCCATGAAGATACTAGACAAGGTTGTACATTATCTCCACTTTTGTTCTTAATTGCTATCGAACTCCTTCTTTGTTCTTTATGGAATAATAACGATTTTATTGGACTCACTGTTAGGGATACTGTTACCAAATTCTATGCGATGCTGATGATGTACTATTGTATGTCAATAATCCTGCTACAACATTTTCCGTAATACTGCATGTTATCAATCAATATGCTTTTATTTCTGGTTAACCTCTTAATGTCAATAAAAGAGAAATGTTTCCTTTAAATTTGTTATGTACTCCCGATATGATAGCTGATACACTTATATTATGGAACTCTATTTCCTTAAAAACCTAGGTATCACGTTTACTCGTACTATTAAAGTTACAATACCTTTCAAATGTGCTAAGATGCTCAGACAAACAAAAGAAAAGCTTATTAAATGGTCAGTTCTTTGCTTAAAGTGATGGGCACATACTGAAGCACTTAAAATGGTATCACTCACCAAATTCTATACACACTATCTATGTTGCCAAATCCTTTCCAGCCACCTTTTTTTTACTAAAAGATACAAAATGTTTAACACATTCATCAGGAATAAAAAACTAGTACAGATTGGTCTAAAACACTAACAGATTCAAAAGAAAGAAAGTGGGGCTGCTGTACCAGACCTTATGAAATACCATATGCCTTTCCTCATTGCCCAAGGCTCATTATGGTTTCATCCTATTGACTCTATGCTCCAACCTAAGCCATTTAGGATTATAAATAATCTATTGCAGCCCTTTCCTTTACTTGCCTTTTTAATGATAGCCAATACCAAAATTGGTAAAAACTCATCCATATACATGCCACTAAGCTATCACTACTTTCTCTTGATGACAAATTTGATATTAATATTTGATTGTTCAAAAAAGTCCCACGTTGACATAACCCCAAACTCAAAGCCAACAAACCTAACCTATATATTTTTGAAACTTATCGATTAAAAGATGCATTTTTTTTATATTAGTGAACCAAATGTCATCTCCCGCAATCAGATTTTCCTAAGTATGAATTGTTATGTTATTCCATTTTGAAGGCTTATAATAATGTATTACTATTTGCTAAATGATCTAATATAGAATTCTATCTAAGCCTTTCTAGTAAATCAGGTCATATTGCATCCAAAGCCTATAAAAAATTAACCATTACTTCAACCCCTAGCGCGCGGATGGTCTTTGGAAGTAGATATTCCTTCTGTGGTACATTGGAAATCAATTTGGTTGTGCAATACTGCAGGGTCTCTCCCTGCTACTCTGATACAAACATATATATATATATATATATATATATATATATATATATATATATATATATATATCTGTCATACAAATGTTTTTAGTCTCCAGATAAAATGTTTCAGGTGAAACTCATTGAAACACCAAAATGCTGGCATTGTAAAACACATTTAGGACATTTAAAGCATATATTGTGTGATTGTCCTGTTATTTCTACCTTCTAGACAGAAGTATGTAATATAATATTATTTTACAGATTTTTCAACTACAAGTTCCTCTATCATTTAACATTCTTACATGTAAATCTCAGGCTTTTCAACATTTACTAACACCGGGTGATTCTGAGCTTTTTTATTGTCTTATACCTGTAGCTATTAAATCAATCACTTCCAATTAGAACGATGCAAGTTTATTATCTGCTAAAAGCTGGTGGAGCTGGATAAATTTTTTAATGACAAGGTCAATTATCACTATTGTGTACACATAAATGACTATACTACTTTTAACACTTATATAAGCAACTCGTATATCCTAAGCTAATAATTTCCTATTTCCTCATTTTCATATTGTAGCCAATATATGTTTTTGCTCTTAATTTCAAAAGTCTTAGTTATGAATATTGTATGCCCTTGCAGAACAAAATAAAGGGAACGTTTGCAGAAATTATTGGAATTAAAACAAGTTTTCTCCTCTAAATGCTACATGCTACATGCTCCATGGCATAATTATGGCTCACTTAACAGCTAAAATAGGTAATGCCAAAAAATCTCAGAGGTGAAAGAGAGCCATGCATTTTGCCCATTATAACTCTATTTTGGCCCCAGCTGGTTGAAAAGAGGAGGACAATGCTTTTTCCAAATGGCTCCTTTTTGTTAGATATTAGTTAGAGTCTCTCAGCCTGATTTAGATATTGACAGACAAGGTACTCCGTCACAACGTGGACAGATATCCCATCTGCCAATATCTAACTCCCATAGGATATAATGGATTTAGATACTGACAGACAGGATATCCGTCGCCATTGTGATGGAGTAACTCGTCTGGCTATATCTAAATCAGGCCCTCAGTTTGTCATTAAAGTTTCCTCGCACAGAAACCTTTTACAATAGTTCATGTTCATCTACTGTGATGCAGTTGCTGAAATAATGCCATATCAGGGAGGTCCTGAGGTGCTTGGGGAGTCTGTTCCAGGCTTTAGCTACAAGGTAGGAGAAGCAGCATCCTTGTATGCGGGGGGTATGAGCCAGTGTGAGAGAGGTGCAGCAGAGGTGTCTGGGGGGTTTGTGGAATCTCAAGGCGGTGGTTGATGTAGAGGGGTCCGGGGTCAAGTAGGGCCTTGAACACGTGGGTGAGGAGCTTGAACTGGCATCTCTGCTGAACCAGGAACCAGTGAGGATTTTTGTAGAGGGACTGATATGGTTGTGATAAGGGAGATCCAGGATGTGTCATGCTGCGGCATTCTGGATGGTCTGTAGTCTTTGAACTAGGTGGGCCTTGATTTCCACATAGATTGTATTTCTGTAGTCCAGACAACTGGTGATGAAGGCTTGTGTGATGGTGTGTCTCATGTTTTGGGTCAGCCTCTTGAAAATCTTATGTAACATGCAGATAGGAAGCAGGAGGATGACAGTGTTGATTTGGGACCTCATGGTGAGTTTGCTGTCCAGGATAATACTGAAATTCCTGGCGTGCTCAGCTGGGGTTGGAGTGGGCCTTTGATCTGTGGACCACCAGGATGTGTGCCAGGGGGAGTTGTCGCTGCTGAAGATCAAAACTTCTTTCTTGTCTTTGTTGAACTTGAGGCAGTTATTCCTCATCCAATTGGTGATGCTGGTCATGCAATGGTGGAAGTTGGTTTTGGCAGTGGTGGAGTTTTCGGAGAGGGAAGGAATGAGTGACGTGTCATTGGTGTAGGATCTGACTATGTTGGCAAGGGAGGACATGTAGATGTTGAAGAGGGCGTGGACTGAGTGATGAGCCTTGAGGGACTCCGTTGATGACTGGTTTGGGTTCAGGGGTGAAGGGTGGAGGTGAACTTGTTGTGTTCTGCCAGTGAGGAAAGAAGCGATCTATATGAGTGTGGCTACTTGGATGCCTATGTCGTGAAGTCTGGTGATGAGCGTGTGGTGTGCTGAGAAATTGAGGAGGTTAACAGTGACTGTCTCTCTTTTGTCATGGATGGCCTGGATTTTGTCTGTGGCCACGATCAGGACTGTCTCTGTGCTGTGGTTGCTGCTGAATCCGGATTGGGAGTTGTCCAGGAGGTGATTATGTTCCAGGTAGATGGTGAGTTGTTGGTTGATGGCCTTTTTTGATTACTTTGGCCAGGAAAGGGAGCAGGGAGATGGGTCTATAGTTGCTGAGTTTGTTAGGGTCTGCTGAAGGTTTACTCAGCAGCGGTTTGATTTTTGCGTGCTTCTTGCTTTCTGGGAAGGTGGCAGAATCAAGAGAGGTGTTGAGTAGGGTGGAAAGTTCGAGGTCGATCATGGATGCTCCTAATATGTGGTGGGGACATGGGTCAGATGGGGCTCCTGAGTGGATGGGTTTCATGATGGTGATGTGTCCTAAGTGGTGATCATTGGCAGAACAAGACAGAAAACCCATAAGAAAGTTAACTTGACTGCTGAATCGGAGAAATAACAGGAGTCCCCCTGCTGAGGGGGAGACCTGGGGTGGCTGGCTTTGGACCTGAGATCTGCATACTCAAGATGGGGAAAGACGGAGACCAAAAGACAACCAAGCAAACTTTGGAAGACAAACCACACAGTGGGGGCAACTGGCAGACCACCCCTGAACTCGAAGCAAGGAGGCAAGAATCCTCAAATATAGAACCTTCAGCTATGGAGATAATAGATGTAACTGAAGTCTCAATACTTATGTTAGAAAACAAGATTGACACCATTACCACTAAAGACATCTTACTCTGAGTAGACCTCTGTAAAGTTAGTGAGAGAACACTGCAAGCTGAGAAATCAGTGACTGAACAAAATCAGAGGTAGGCAACCTTAAGAACACTGTAAAATCGATGACAGAAAGGGCTAACCTACTGGAAAATAAGACAGAAGATCCAGAGGGTGGGTCTCGTAGAAATAATTTGCATTTTATGGTGTTACCAGAAACAGTTGAGGGAATGGACCCCAAGAGGTTCTTGGAGGAGTGAATTACTGGTACTTTGAACCCCGAAGAAATACTGAGATGTTCTGTTAGGAAAATGGCCTCAAGGCCCTTGCTCTTCTGCCTCATCCTGAAGCCACTAAAGGGCAATAACAGACAGGTTCGTTACCTACAGGGATACAGACTTAGGATCTAATTTAGAGTTTGTCAGACAGGTTACTCCATCAATTATATGACAGAAATCCCATCCACCTTATTAAAAGTGCCATAGAACATAATGTAATCAGGCAGACAACATAGATGTCACGTTTCTGATGGAGTAACCCATCCTCCAAACTCTAAATCAAGCCCTTAATCGAGGCATCCTTAATCCAGTGAAAAATGGATGACAAATATGAAGACAAGAGCATTGGAATCTTCCAAGATTACACCCAAAAAGTACAAAAGCACAGGAGATCCTTTGAAAGAGAGAAACAGAAATTGAGAGGAATGAGCTTGAAGTACAGGTTACTTTATCTTGAAATGTTAAGGGTGATCCCTGAAGGTGGTATGGGACTAGCTGAAGATGCCAAGCAGAGAAGGCCAAGGCCACTGAGAGTTCCTCTCTGACAACCCATATAAGGAATGTGAGAAACCCCAATGGTATGGACGATTGCAATCTACTGGTGACTAGAGCAATGGACAGAGTGGTGCTTCAAAGCGATGGCAGGCATACACTGATAAACTTGGGTCTGTCTTGGAGAACAAGTCTCTCAGAAGCAATGTGGATGTTGGCAAAGAATATGAGAATGGGTGACCCTCAGAAGCATGAGATTATGGGGCAATACCCTGGTACAAGCAAGAGGAGTGTTGGTTCTCACTGGAATATGCTGTTTTTTTTCTTCTCTTCAGAAATCCAAATGGAACCCAAAGTAATGGGGGAGGGGCTGCGACGTTGTTGAAAGCACGTAGAGCGAAATGGAGGTACACTAGTGCACACCCTGCTGATTAATCACAACAATCACAAAATTAATGGGATGGCGGAAAACGATAATGCTACACTGGGCAACGTTACTGAAAACATTAATCTGGTAACTGGAAAGCTGCTGACAATCATGTAACGTTATAATTCACAGTGGTGAAGCTGGGGAGGCCGGTTGCAGGTCCCACAGAGTTGATCCCCTGACTGGGGACTAAGAGTAGCGGGCTGGTGACTGTAATCCCATGCTAATAGACCATACAAGAGAAAGTATAAGCAAGGGAAAGTTCTAAGGATGTTTTGAAACTGGTCAAATTATAATTTGTCCAGACCGATGAGAATGAGGAAACACCACCATTTGAGCTATCAAAGTGCGCACCTGGGGGAAAAGGATGTTGGCTAGATGGTTTCCATACAGTGTAGTCTTTCCTGCCATCAAATAAATGTGAAAGTGGAAGCAAATGAGAATCAAAGAAAGGGAAGAAAGCAGAACAGAAGAATGTACTGAGAGTGCTGACATATTTTGCAGGGTATATCAAATCATACTGAGTACATTTTTCAGGAGGTAGAAGTAGACTATCTTCAGGAGACCCACCTCACAAATTAAGATGTAAATAAGGTTAAGATGAAGTGGTGGTGGCTATTGTATTCAGCTACATAATCCATGGCACGTACGGAGATCACAGTCTACCCAGAGTTAGGGTTGTGCTGGAAGACAGAAAAATGTATGTATCTGTGGGTTCAGGTGTCCCATAATGACAAAGCATTCTATAAGTACAATATGGGCAGAGTGTTGGATGGTCATGCTGATTCAATCACATTTTGGAATATCTTGCTGTTCTCTATCATGAAATGAATAGCAGTGGCCAAAATTGTCTGTAACCAGAGGGTTATTTTTTTACATTTATGCAGATGCAAGAGACATTTGGAATTGGTCCTAGTTAGTTCCTTCAATATGCCAAGCTGGCGAACACAGCCAGGGAAATTTGGACAGGATATCCTATGGCACGCAGTCTGTCGTTAACACTAAGGGCTCTGTTAGACCTGGAAGGGTGTAGATTGGTACAGCAGCTGTATAAAGCTCTAAAGGCAGAGAGGAGAAAAAAAACCTTAAAGGTCAGGCAGAGATTGCAAGATGTGCTAGACCCCATCACAGAAAAGGATTGGGAAATTACTTCTGCTTAAATTAACTAAGTATTGAGCAACAAAAGATTCAGGTTAATGCAATTCTACTGCTTACATCGCATTTACACAATGCCACAAAAGATCAATAGCATAAATCTGAGGAGGTCCTCTGTTGGTCTGAGGTGTGGGTAGGGAAAGCTCCTTCATTCATATGACTTGGAGATGTGGGGAAATAGTGAGTGTTGGAGGAAGGCAGTAGGCAGCCTCTGTAGGATTACAGACAATATACCAGAATTGTCACCCAAACAGTGAGTACTTAATATACTCCCAAGTGTCAAGAAAGGGAAAATGAGGTGTATGTTTGTGAGTTAGGGATTGGTCTTGAGGAGATGCAGAAGTGCCATTTGATGGTTGCATCTGTGAGGTCCAGGAGAGATAGAATGGTAGAGAGGTTTCCTAGGCCATAGAGGAAAACATCCACATGAGAGTTCCTAGCAAAGATTCAAAAGTGATAGAAGACTTAGCCACATTGACAGGAATGATAAATTTACAAACCTCTTAGAAAGTGGTTTGTTCCCCCTACATGCTCTTGTGGCAGAACTGAGAGAGACAAATAATTCCTCAGCAAGACAGATGTACACTCTTACTAAACCATGCAAGTAGGGACAGACAGTGGAAAATGTTGCACAGTGGAGTTCGATCTGGGCCTGGGCAGATATCGAATTAGGAGGGTTGAGGGTCTGAATCCAGTAGGAATACACGGACATGGATAGTAATTTAGGACAATGGAATTCTATGCTATATCCTCGTAGCGACAAATAATGCCCATTTGATATGAAAAGTGGGATTCAGCATCCTGATGATCTGTGTTGTTTACAGCAAGTTATTAAAATGTAAAAATAAAGTCTTTAAATGAACTGTGTTGAAGAGGTTTCACACAGTTCTCGGCAAACAGATGCTTGACAGGAGACAAGTAGGCAGAAGTGAAATTGGCACTAATGTCACCAGAGGCACTGATCTCACACAAGACGAGCAAGAGTTGGCTGTGGTGGATTCAGCATTTATGCCACAAGAAACTTATGGGCTTTTGATTAAAGTGTCAGGCCCCTGTGTGCATAATTTAATGGTATATGTGAGGGACAGAGACACACGGAAAGGGAAAAACAGGAGGCGGATGCGTTGGTGGCCTTTGTTACCTGGGAACAGGACCATTTCACCATCAACACTCATCAATGATATGTGGGTATAGATAAGGAAAAAGACAATATATTGCCTTCCTCAGTGCCAAGGGGAAGTCTAGTCAAAGGAGTTCACTTAGAACCCTGTGATAATATTGGGTGCAAATACTTACTGGCGCAAATTAGATTTGCACCAGGGGTCTTCTGAAGTTTTCTGTGTGCAAACGATATTTGCACTGGTGTGCCTACATTATTGTTGAACTTCTTGAGTCTAGGGCCTTCTGTTGCCATCAACATAGAGAAGGGACAGTTATCATGTAATGTGGTATGAACTTGAAAAGGGCACAGTTGCCTATAAAGGTGTACTGGTGCTTGTGTTAACTGGCTGACAGAATTTTGACTGCTTATAAATATAAGTTTCACACCCAGATAAGTAGCATCCTTCTGAGAATATAAATATTGTACAAACGCATTTTTGCAGTTGGAAGCGGCACGATACACAAATGAGGCTGATTCCGACCATAACAATATTTTTTCATACATACAAAGCACAAATTGCGATTTTGTCACATGTTACCAAATCTCAATTTGTTTGTAGCAATTCAGTATTTGGAGGGGGTGTGTTTAGGGCGGCCCTTCCAAATACCGAATTGCAGTGCTATGTATGAATGTTTTGCAGCTGAGTTATGGTTGCAAAACATTCATTTTTTAACCGACACCTCAAAGGTAGTGGTAACCATTCGCAAATTGGAAGGGGTCCCCCATGGGATTCTTCCCCGTTGTGAATGTTGAAACAAATATTTGTTAAGAGTAGGCAGTGGTCCAAGGGACCACTGTCTACTCTTAAAAAATGAAACTTAAATGTTTCTTTTTATTTGCTGAAACTCATCCCGTTTTCCTTTAAGGAAAACGGGCTGTATTTAAAAAAAAAAAAAGATTTATTACAAAGGGATCACAGACATGGTGGCCCGCTGACCCCAACAGGCCACAATCCCTGTGATGGCTGCAATTCCTCATTCATATTCATGAGGTACGTCGATTTGGGACCCGCTAGGAATTGCTGTTTCAAACTTGTATGTTTTTGGACAATAGGAGTTGCAATTTCCTAACAGCAATGCGGTATTGTACATATGGCCCAGAGTCTTCAAGGCTGCCCTAACATTGAATAACTGGCTAATATTGCACAAATAGGGAGGGAGTGAATTCCATGCTGTCACTGCTGTTACTGAGAATGCGCAACCAGTAGCTCAAGCCTATTTTATCCTAGGGGTAACAAAGAAATGAGAAACCCCAGATGTGAGTGCGTGCGCTGGCTGGTAGTGCTGAAACCTATGTTGTAGATACACCAAGCCAAGCTGATGAAAAACAAGAAACACCAAGCACAGTGACTTGAAATCTACTATTTTAGCCACTGGCAGCCAATGAAGCAAGTACAAGGCCAATGAAGCAGAGTAGCATCGAGGTAGCTGGAGAGGCAATCTTGCCTTGACATTCTGTACTCACTGTAGACGCTCCAGCAAACTATGTGACGAGCCCAAATATAGCAAATTGCAGCAGACCTGTTGACTAATAATAGTCATCTGGACAACCAGTGGAGGGGACAGTGAAGGAAGATGTGGAAGAATTTTGTGCAGGAGCCTTTAAAGTAAACAGCAGGTGGGCCATAGGCCATGAGAAAGCGACTGAGGTACATTTCGTCAAGACATTATCATGGTTTCTGTCTTGTCAAAATAACATGTCAAGGACTTATCAGCATCCACTTGGCTACTGCTAACATACACTTTTGAAAATAAAAGAAATGATCGCAGAGGTCTGATGAAATTAAAATCTGTTTATCATTACTGTGATTCATAAACCATAAGTAAAAGGAGTGAATGAGTTGTGCCAGTGATCATACATATAGATTAAACAGAGTAAGACTTAAAGGAAAATCCTTTAGGAGTCCTCGTGCCAGAGTCCTAAATTCAGAAGGAACCTGAGAGAGATACAATGCCTTCTACGTTTCTGACAGATTCCTATCCTTTTCAGCCACTCTGCAGTTTGGCCCTCAACTCCCACCTCTAGCAGCTTGGCTACCAACCAGTCATGGGGAATCATGTTAAACACGACTGACAAATCTAGCAGAACCACAGCTGATGACTGGTCCTAACCTGCTGGGATACAAAGTCGTCCAGTACAGAAATCAAGGCTGTTTCTCTACTGTCTGCTGGACAAAATCCAGATTCAGTCATATCCAAAATAATATGAGTGTTCAAAAATGAAGAGAGCTGCTTATTGATTACCGTCTCCAAGATACTGACTGGGAAAGGAAGTAGTAGAATTGGTCGAAAATGACTCAGGCACGATGGATTTGGAATAGGCTTCTACAAAACTGTAGGAACCAGAGCTTGTTTTCAAGATTGTGGAAGTATTGCTTCCAGAACCGAAATATTACAAATATTCAAAAGAGACTGTTGAAGACGAGAAGTGCCAGACTACCAAACTGCTGGGAGAGAGCCTGAGGTGATCACAGAGACCATCTTGGTCAAGTCTTCCGAAGTCAGCAGATTAAAAATGTGTTTCCAAGAGCCAATCATAATATCAGGCCCCCAGAGAGTTTTTTCCTCTACTTCCTTAGTTAAGTGAATTGTCTAATTTAAAGCCCCTTTTGATCAGGTTCCTGGAGACTCCTAGAAAAAACTGGAAAAAGCTGGGTACTCCAACTAAAGTTGCTGAAAGCAATACAGCTGCTGTTATCAGACGTGGATTAGAATTAGATTTTGCGATGGTTCCCATGTTGCCAGGTAAATCCTCAATCCAACCAGCATAAAGCAAGGGTGCATGTTAGCACTCATACTTTTCAACCTATATATCTCCGAACTGTTGCCTGATATTGATAATCTCAATGCGCATTCACCTAAATTAGAGGACACCTACGTATCTAATGTTCTGTAAGTAGACGACCTGGTGTTATTTAGAAAAATGACCTAGAATATTAATCAGTAAACTCCACGAGTGCACAGGGCATAATTAACTTGAGATCAACATCAGCAACTCCAAAGTCGTAACCCAAGGCAAGAAAATAGAATAATGTCACATGCAGCATCAGCTGCACTGAAATAGCCAATGAACAACAGTACAAAGCCCAGGGTGTTCTGGTTGACTCAAGAGGCACTTTTTATTTGCAAAAATATCATATCAAGGCGAAGGCCCTGACCTTGTTCTCAGCATTTTTAACTTTGACAAAACCCTATGGGGTCATCCTTCAAGTCTTGATGGCTAAACGTCTTACTAAAACATACAGAAGTGAAATTCTGCCGGGATGGAATGCACAATTATTAGACATTTTAGTGGTAGGAGCCTACAGGTTAATCTTCTGCCTTCCAAGGATGGCCTTTCCGGTCCAGGTACGGCTTAAATGTGAACTTATAAAACAATTAGTGGCAAGAAGTGGGGCATTCCTCAAGATTTATCACAAGATACTATCCTCAAAAAGGCACATTAGACTGGCTGTGCTGGCAGCAAATAAAGAAATCAAGAAATAAGGCGGCCACTAGCATTACCTTGAAGAATCCATAAACATGCTGTCTATAAAAGGATTAATGGAATCTTCAAATTCTCCATCAGCATTTAAAAAGGTCGTTAATAAGAGGACTAGGAATCTATCCTGGCTAGAAGATAAAAATTAAATCTGACGGTGCTTTCACACTTGGACGGTAATCAAGTCTTATTCAAATCCGAAAACTCTACAGTATCTGGCAACCAGCAACTCCGAACACACAAAACAGTCATTCTGAGTTTCCCTCGCTGGACCAGCGCCAAAATGGTTAAAAGATATAACGCAGTTGAAGTGTGCAGGCTCTGTAGGAGTGAAGTAAAATCGATGACGCACCTTTGGTCCATATTTATACTTTGTTAGCGCCTCATTTGCGCAGCTTTTTGACGCAACAACGGCCCAAAATTACAAAATACATTTGTATTTTGTAAGTTTGCGCTGCTTTTGCGTCAAAAAATGACGCAAATGGGGCGCTAAATTAGTATAAATATGGGCTTGTCTGCACATGGCCTGCACTTCTTATGGATAGAAAGCTATCACTGCGCAAACATTTCGACAACTTGCAGGTTCGGTGGTGCAGACAAGCCGTCATGGAAGTCCTGAACCCAATAAACATAGGGATGAATTCCACATCTGTTAAATTTCTAGTATTAGTAGCGAAAATATTTTTGGCTTGTCAGGTAGTGAGATGGACACATTGACGTAAACGTGTGCCCCCACTGAAGATATTGGTCCCGCTTCTGGCACACAGATAAACTTTCATTTGCTGGGAAGCGAGATGGACACAATAAACAATTGTATTCCCGCCCACCGAGGATGATGGATTTGACCCTCTATCCCATGTTTAATGCCGCTAGTGCGAGGTATTGCTAAACATCTGAGTCCAAACATTAACATCACCTAAAATGAAAAACGCTGAGTGGCTAATAAGGAGAGGGGCCGAAAAATCAGCCAACAAATCGCCCAAATTAGCATGTAAGGAGGCGATAACAAAGCATACTCCTGATAGTAATAGAGAGGGACGGCACAGCTGAAACCCCGTCTCCCATGCATAAAGAAAATGACTTAACGGAAAGGTGTTTAATTCAAAGGATTCTTTGAATAAAACAACGAGAACTCTCCCATCTTATTTGGGCTTTACAAATGAATAATTGCGCCTGAGGGCAACCAACAGTTAGGTCGGGTGCCGAGGCACCCATGCTGCAGGCGTCTGAAATGATAAAAAAATCCAATTCTTACTGGATTACCAATTCGAAAAATTCCAACTAATATTTCACCACAGAACACATATTCAGGGGCGTAGCTTGGTCAGTAACATTAGGGGTCTGATGTTCCCATTTTCTAACAGTCACACTGCACATAGTGTTAAAATACATTAAAGGACAAACAGGGCGCATGTGAGGGGCTTAAGGGGCGGCAGAAAGGGAGATAAATGCGGTTTGGTAGGGGTACTAAGTAGGAGAAAACACAATATTTTGTAAAATGACAAACATTTTTAAAGACTTTCAAACAGGGCCGGCTTTAGCACTGGTGGCATGCTGTGGGACAATCCTTTTTGGCGTCCCCCATCACCTTCTCCTCGGATTCCCACATTACCACCCAACAAAAGTATCCCACATCTCTCCATAGACCCTGTCTCGCATACATTTCATTTATTTTAAAGCGCTGGTAAGATCTGGTTTTACTAAACCACTCAGCTATCCACATAAAATACAGATCTGTTCTTTACAGCAGGCATATTAACCCTCTAAGCTCCTTTATGGCAAGTCAAAACTGCCACTAAACAAAACTCTGATCTCTCTCTGTCAGGAACATTAATCACAAAAGTTATCTTGACATTTTTAATGTTGCCTGACAGCTGGACGCACATGGAGCTTTGCTTCAGGTGCTTTTAAATTCTAAGTTATAGCTAAACATGGTACCTCCTCCCCTGGAGTCAGTGACCCCCCCTTCCAGGTCAGCGCCAAGTGTCGGCCGCACCAGTTGCAGTCGCCCTAAAGCCGGCCCTGCACTCAAAACAGAGCGGGAGACAGTGTGTGCGCTTTTTTGTCTGTGTGTCTGTAAAAAGCTGACTAACACCTGACCCTTCCCACTGAAATCACATGACCCTGACTATTTATCAGAAAATACATTTATTAAGGGGGTATAGCACCCCAAAAAAAACCATTGAAGCTAAGTCTCTGCACATATTAATAAGCACACAAGCTGGAGCTTTTCCAGCACTTAAGTTCCTTAAGATAGTAGTCGTGGAGTCAAGAATCAGACTTCCAAATGGATTGATACTTTGCTCCAGCCAGTCTAGATCTAACCCCAGCATTGATTTCCGGATACTGTTAGCCATATTCCACATTTCTTTGGTCTCAAATTTCATAAGAATAAACCCTTTTTGAGTCAGTACTCATCCTGTGACTCCCTGACCTGGTTCTGGCCAGGAGTCCATTTGGCTTCACCAGCCTGCCCCCGTGCCCCTGATCCTTCCAACTGCCGCCTGGACAGCAGTTCGATGCCCTCCTCCACCCACAGGCACCCGCCTCATCCCTGTGGTAGGCTTCTCTGATTTCCGTGTAAGTGATCCTTGTGTGTTTTTGGTATTTTTTTATTCCGTATATGCCGTTTTATGTACTCTTGTATTCTGTCTATGCCTTTCTCTTCTGCCTTCTTCTAATCCTTCTGCGATCCTCTCACTGCGCTTTTCTGCCCCCCTGACCCCCCGCCCCCGTTTTGAGCTCTCGCTTCGCTCTTGTGTGTTTTTGGTATTTTTGTATTCCGTATATGCCGCTTTATGTACGGTTGTATTCTGTTTATGCCTTTCTCTTCTGCCTTGGCACGCCAGAGGCAAGCCTGTCTGTGCCAGTCCATGCCTGGACCGCACCCCGTGCCAGTCCCCCTTGTCCCCCCAGCCAAGACCCCCTCAGACAACACTACACCCCATTCACACTCCACTCCCTCAACCCAGGACCACACCCTGCCTGCACCCAATCCAGCCCCACACACACACACAGGGTCCCTTCACCTGCTACACCGGCCAATTCTCCTGCTCCACCTCCCACACCTCAAACACCCCCACACCAACCCCAGCGCCCCCCACACCAAACACAAAAACCTCAATGCACTAAACTCCCACACAGCTCCCACACCCACCAACCGGCCCCACCACAAAACACCCCATAACCTGAACACACCCCACGACAACACCACCACAACCCACAACAACACCATCACACAACCATCTCAAATGCTTGCTCCTAAACTCCCTCTGCCTACACAAACACGCCATAGAACTCTGGGATCTCATCACATCACACTCACCTGACATCGTCTTCCTCACAGAAACCTGGACGAACCACTCTTCTGAGCCCGCAATAGCCACAGCCACCCCTATGGGATACAAACTCCAACGCAAAGACCGCCTAAACAAGCCAGGAGGTGGCATCGCCATCCTGCACAAAGACACCTTTAAGGTCACCACCAAAACGCACGACACCCTCGACAGCGCAGAATACCATGCACTTCCTAATCCACATAAACAACACCACCACCCTCAGAGATACACTCATTTACAGACCCCCAGGGCCACGCCCACCCCCTTCTGTGACACCATCGCTGACACCATCGGCACGCATGACCTCACCTCCACAGACTACATCCTCCTCGGTGATTTCAACTTTCACTTGGAGAACCTTCAAGACCACAACTCCTCTTCCCTCCTAGACAACCTCACCAACCTCGGACTCAAACAACTGGTCACAGCACCCACCCACTCAGCAGGACACACACTTGACGCAATCTTCACTTCGAGCCAACACATAACCTACACCCACACCACTGAACTCCACTGGACCAACCACCACTGCGTCCACTTCTCCTTCGCCAAACCCCCCTCACACCACCACCAACACCACGCCCTACCGCATGTGCGACACGATCCCAACAGAACGCCTGAACTCCCAACTGGCACAGAACCCCCCCCCCACACCAACGACCCCAACACTGCGGCCCACAACCTCACAAAATGGATCACTACCTGCGCAGACGCACTCGCCCCCTCAGTAAAAACATCACCACCCTCAACATCAAGAACGCCCCATGGTTCACCACTGAACTCCAAGACTCCAAGCGCAAATGCCACAAAGCAGAGAAAGCCTGGCGACAAGAACCACCAACTTCTCCACCCTCAAAACCTCTATTCGCAATCACCACCAACTCATACGCACCACCAAAAGAGCACACTACAAGGAACGCATTGACAGCAAATCCCAAAACAGCAAAGAACTCTTTACCATCATCAAAGAGCTCTCCAAACCCAAAGCCAGCAACATAGACCCCACACACACACAACCCCTCTGCGACTCCCTCTCAAACCACTTCCACCGCAAAATCCTGGACATACACAACAGTTTCATACCACACACACCCGCCACCCGTCCAACACAGACCCCCCTCACACCCCCCTAGCCTACTTATCACCTGGGCCCCAACCACCGATGAAGAAACTGAAAAAACAATGAATTCCATCCACTCTGGATCCCCCTCCGACCCCTGTCCCCATCACATTTACAACAAAGCCAGCCCTACCATCGCCCCCAAGCTTCGTGACATAATCAACACCTCATTCGCCACGCCACCTTCCCAGACCTCTGGAAGCACGCAGAAATCACCGCACTCCTAAAAAAGACCAAAGCCGACCCGGACGACCTCTCCAACTACCGCCCCATTTCTCTCCTCCCTTTCCCTGCCAAGGCTGCTGAGAAACTAGTTAACGCCCACCTATCCCACTTCCTTGAGGAAAGCAACACACTCAACCCCTCCCAATCTGGGTTCCGCAAGAACCACAGCACGGAAACCGCCCTCTTCGCATGTACTGATGACATCAGAACCAGAGTCGACAAGGGCGAGACCGTCGCACTCATCCTCTTGGACCTCTCCGCGGCCTTTGACACTATCTACCACCACACACTCTGTACACACCTCTATAACACAGGGATTTGACACAAAGCCCTAAACTGGCTCACCTCCTTCCTCACCGATAGAACCCAAAAAGTCCACCTCCCGCCCTTCCACTCCACTGCCACCAAAATCATCTGCGGAGTCCCCCAAGGGTCCTCCCTCAGCCCCACACTCTTCAACATTTACATGACCCCACTCGCCAACATCCTCCGACCACACGGAATCACCATCCTCTCCTATGCAGACGACACCCAACTCATCATCTCCCTCACCCGCAACCGCACTACCGCCATAACCAACCTCCATGCTGCACTCCTTGACACCGCCACCTGGATGACAAGAAATCACCTCAAGCTCAACTCCAACAAAACCGAAATAATCATCTTTGGCCCCAACAAAACCATATGGGACGACTCCTGGTGGCCCACCACCCTAGGCCCGCACCTACCCCCCCAAACCACGCACGCAACCTCAGCATCATCCTGGACCCCTCTCTCTCCATGAACCAGCAAATCAACGCCGTCACCTCCTCCTGTTTCAACACACTCCGCATGCTGAAAAAAACCTTTAAATGGATTCCCACAGAGACCAGAAAGACCGTGACCCACGCACTCATCAGCAACTGGCTAGACCACGGTAACACCCTCTACACCGACATCACACTCAAACTCAAAGCAAACTCCAGAGAATCCAGAACACAGCCGCACGCCTCATCCTGGACCTCCCTTGCCACGGTTGCATCTCACCACACCTCAAATCCCTTCACTGGCTCCCCATAGACAAGAGGATCACCTTCAAAATCCTAAACCCCGCACAAAAATCCCTCCACAACACCGGCCCAACGTACCTCAACAAAAGAGTGAACTTCTACACTCCCACCCGCCATCTCCGATCTGCAGACCTCGCACTTGCCACAGTCCCCCGCATCCAACGCACCACCACAGGAGGCAGGTCCTTCTCCTACCTCGCCCTCAAGGCCTGGAACTCCCTCCCCACCAACCTCCGCAAGACCCAAGACCTCCTGCTTTTCAGAAAAAACCTCAAGACATGGCTGTTCAAACAGTGATCCTCTTTCACCCGCCCCCCTTCACCCTATCTCCCCCCCCAGAGCCTTGAGACCCTCATGGGTGAGTAGCGCGCTCTATACATTTTTTTGATTGATGGATCCTCAAAGATAAGTAAGTATAACTGGAAAAATTGACAATTTAGCTGCTTTAATCAGTGGTAGAATACACGGGCGCAGACGCGCTTGCCTTTGACGCGCCCACTGTGCAGACATGGTTTATAGGCACACCCATGAGTCTGCTCATTCACATGTCCCAACACGTAGAACACCAACCAAGATGGCTGCTAACTACCTCCCAGAAGAGAAAAGGTGTTATTGTGCTGGCATGTACTCAGCCCAAAGCAAGATGAGAGGGATCAAACTGATAACAATGGCAATGCAATCCTTCCTTACTAACATGCCAAAATAGTGTGTGCAAAACAGTTAACTCCACTACTCTTCCATTAAGAAAGAGGTGGACCACTAACGAAAAATAGCAAGGTAAAAAAACTAAATCAAATTCCGATAAAATACATATAACTTCTCACAGAAAGCCTAAATTTAAAATAATTGTTCTTCGGATTATACACGTGCTACAGACTTTCCATGATAAAGTTAGTGTTGCATCAGAAATGAGTGCAAGTTAAAAAAAGCTTGTCTATTCAAACGTGTGAATGCAATAAAGTAATACTGGTGTGTGGAAAGTAAAATATCCAGCATGGTTAACAGTATCACAGTACAGGTGAACAGCTGAAGCTGTGCACCATAAGTAACAAATTAAGTGGATTAAGCGAGATGGAGAAATTAATATTGAAATTAGAAAGCACTCCCAAAAGATGCCAGGGAAATTCCAAGGGTGGAAATAAGAAATGCTACGAATCACCACAAAACATTAGTGGTCCAACAGCTATTGTGTAGGATAGCTAGAGGCTTGATTTACAATGCTAATTTACATGCTTTGGCCAGTAAGCAGGTAGGAAGTGGACAGACATGACAACCAAGACTGACTTCCAAGCTTCCAAGAAAAAACTGTAGAACAGAAGAGCAAGATGACCTAATTTTAGCTACATAGGTACATCCTCGCTATGGTAAATCCAACCAATTGAAGGCACTGTGTTGGGAACATTAGAAATTTCCAAGATCTGCTGGGGACTTTTCAAAGATAACACCATTCATTAACAGATTCTGGAGTCAGAGCCCCGTTCAGAGGGCCATGGGGTAAGCAGGGATTACTAGGCCCAACTGTGGGGGTTGAGGCCTTTTAGTTCTGATGTTTCAGAACCCAACCTACCATGGATTCTAAGTAATTAGGCCAAGTACCCTTCTGCATTTGATTGTCAGGATAGGCGTCGTCTGTGCAGTCCAAGGCTCCTTTTGGGGAAGAGGTGTGGATACAGGATAGTAAATTCAGGCCCATAACTCAAAATGCATACAGGAGCAGCAATAAATCATTGTCCAGTCAAATACTCACTTTTATGAAAAAAGAGAAGTCTTTTATTTTCAGCAGCTACCAGCACAAAGGAAAAATACAAGTCACAAATAATCACACCCTTGAGGGCAGAACTCTAGTGTTGCTTTAACAATGCCCTGTCCTTCTACCTCCTCACATTAGTGATAGTGGTTATTCCTTATTCACCATTCGTAATATCCAAGCTTTGATCTACTAGTAGTCTGAGACTCAAGCATCCACTTCGACTCTAATTTAAAGTCAATAGTGTTCCAGCGTTTCCATGCTAGCTAGAAGCAAGTTCCCCCAGGGCCCACACCACCAATTCCTGAGCGCAACCTCTCCACGGGCACTTGAAGCAGCTGAGTTCAGGTGTCTCTGTCGCCTGCGGCCCAGGTGGCTGCACTCAGCAGGTGACCAGTCCTTCACTCGCAGTCATGCTCCTGAAGTGACCAGAGGTTTATACAGCTCCTCCTGCGGGGTAAGTGTCTGGCTTGTCTGGTGATAGTGCTCTGGTTCTCCCACAGCATCCTCACTTTCTCGGGGGAGATCTATGGATCAGGATGTGGTTCTTGATGGTCCCGATGATTCTCTCTGGCGTACAGGGTCGCCCTTTCTCACAGTACAAGAGCTGCTGCACAATTGGCACAGTGAAGTCTTCAGCAGCGGGCCCTCCTGATGTATGTGGTTGCAGCCCGCTATTGCATAAGACAATGGCTCTTACCATACAGCAGTCTTTTTCACAACAGCCTTTCCTGGTATACGGAGTTGAAGACTCAGCACTATGCACGGCCTCTGACCTGATGGAAGCAGATTGGCACATCGGTCACTTCCCAGTGGCCTTCCATTGTAACACAGTGGTCCCTAACTCTGTCCTGCACATGGGGATTTACTTGATTGGTGCAGCAGCCTTTTCCTCAGGCCTTGCAGAGGAAGTCCACTTGTTAGGGCTCTCCACTGGACTAAGCTCCCTCCAGTGCCCTCTTCTTCCTCAAAGGGTGCACTGGGCTTGCCAAGCAGGCAGGTGCTGGTGTGCCAGGCTCCAGGGCAAGCAGTCTTGGATTCCCTGGGTGATGTCCCCTCATCCAGCAGAGAGACCGGGAGGCCAATGGCTCCCAGTTCTGGTCACAGGCAGAAACTTTACAGAGCTTTCCCTCCTCACACAGCTCATCTGACTTCTTGGCAGGTGACAATTTTGGGAGGATCATATCTGCATTCTTATTGTCCACTATCAGACACCACATGTAATTTAGCATGTGAATCTTTGAAGTTTTAAGTTGGGGGTCTGTTTCTTTTGAAGCGTTCACTCCTCTGCTCTCTCTTCCTCTTGAAGAGCAGAAAAGCATTCTGTCACAGCAGATTGACTCGAAAGCTGATAGTCTCACAACACAGGCAAGGGGGGTAACTAGAGTTCATACATTGATGTCAGCCACAGTTATTTGTGCATCAAAAGGTTAGCCATGGGCTCCAACACTACTCTTTATGATTCTCTTATCAGCCCCATCTCCTTTTAGAAGTGTCCAGGTCCCTCCCCTGTGACCTCTCACTGAATGAAAAAGCAACCTTTGAAGTATACATGGGAAGCCTGGCTCTCCCCTCTGCAGTGTGTGCCCCACACAGCTTACTGAAATGCAGTAACACACAAATCTGTCTACACACAAATCTGTTGGGGGGGGTCTCTCTATCTCTTCTCCCTGTTGAACCATTCCAGTGACACAGGTTAAAAAGGACCCGTTTGCTACTACTGAACCGTACATGGTATGGTATGGGATCCAGACATCAGTACAGTTAGTCACTCAGGGTACGGGTGGATGTCCATTACATGCAGAACACTTTTCTGTCCCAGCAGGTGGTGTGTGATTACTTGAAGAGTCTGAGTGATGAGGACACTGAGTCGCTCACACTCATGATTCAGCATGAGTAGGGGCATAGCTTAGTCAGTGAGATTTGGGAGTTGTGAATCTTAAATGGCCCAACTAAAAATCAGACGGTTGCAGAGAGGAGAAGTGAGATGACCAAGATTTGGGAAGAACTGTTTGCATGACGAACAAGGCCATGACTGGTTTGCATTTGGTGGGCCTATCTGGAGGGGCACAGTGGGTGAAAAAGATGGGTTGGAATGCTACCATGAGTGATTGCCAATTGTTACACGAATTGCAAGCATTCATCCCATCAACTTTTGGAGGTTTGATTGCCAGTGGTATGCGTGGAAACATGAGACTGGTACAGGTTTCCAAGCCAGCTACTGTCAATGTTTGTGAATTCCAAAAGGAGTAAATTTTCACTGATTGAAGAAGTAATTCTAGGGGTGCAAATGTACTACTTTTTTGGTAAACCGAAATATATATATTTAAGACACTGATCCAAAAAAGGAACAAGTTAAAAACTTTTAGTGAAATAAGAACTGACACAGACAAACTGAAGCTATGCCCCTCGCCTACCTAGATTGGTATGGTAATTCTCCCTGGGAACTCATGACTACAGTCACATACAACACAATGGTCCGGAGTCCATGCCTTCCCAGGGATCATTTATTTTAAACGTATTTTCACTGCAAACACTCATATTCATTTCTGCTCCTAAAAGTCTTGGTGGTAGATATGTCAAATCAATGCAGGTGGGCAAGTCTTTATTTGTAGTCCTCCCCTTTTATAAATCACTTTAACAAGAGACTAACGGTCCCATACACTAAGTCCTGGTCACAAATAGAGTAGGGAGTGCAGACAAATGAATAGGTCAAGCCAAACTAGAGCTGAGCCATGGGCATGGCTTTGCTGTTAGAGCCCATGGACGAGCTGAGCCAAGCCTTGAAAACATTTGGTATGTATATAGTGCAACAAACAGTGTAAAAAATTAATAAAATCTCTTCAAGAAATCAAAAAAGTGTACTTGTTTAACATGTGGAAGTGTTTCACCTTAGTACATCAGAGTATATCACTGCATAAACAGATATGTATTAAAAGTGATAGATTTTAAAAACATTCATGGCTCGCCCCCCCAATTATATTACCATTAGTGAACTAAGAGGCAATTCAGTAGTCACATAAACCCTAACCATGGCATAGATTCTTTTTTCAAATGGAGCAGCTTTATAGTCTGATCAAACATAATTGGTAATTGTACAGTGCTCATCCTGAACACAATTTAAGTTTGCGCTCATATGTGATAATAAAGAAATCAGAGTCTCAGTGAAATAAAATATTTACCTAGGATCACACAGTTTCGACAAGCAGGGAAGCCAGTACTGATTCCAAATTATCTAGTTTCACCTTTTGAAATTCAGCCACCAGATGCTATCTCTCTCTTCCTCTCTCTCGTTTACATTAAAGGTCACTGTTTCATCTTCCATTCTATGTTTAGGATGAGAAAAACTGACATTGAGATAGCAGACCCCACTCAGGGCCCCAGATTCAACTACTAACCAAAGAATGTGCTTATTTCGGCATTGGCACACTCAAACACACTACCCCGAAGCCACACCCCTGAACATGGGGATAGCTCCTCACTTAGAAAAGAAGCTATTGTTACCTGGTGGGCTCCCCCTATGAAGTTCTTATTGTGAATGTCCTGTTAATATGGAGTTCAAACAGTTTGTAATGTTTTTCTGCATGCTTGCAAAACTATCTAAAGCAGTGCTTTTCAAGCTTTTTAGAACCACGACCCACAATTTAGAACAACAAATGTCCTGACCCACCTAGCTTTAATGGACATGAGACAGGTGATTTTCTAATGGAACTAAAGCATACTGTGGTAGCAGACTGTCATTTACATGCAGTACACTTTCCACTGAAAGGGCCACTAAATTTACACAGTTGTACTGTTTTACTAAAAAAAAAAATATTGTACACAAATCATGTGTGAAAATCGGGATTCAGTGACTGTTTATTATTTGTGCATCACCAAGTAAATTGTCTTGATTTGATTTGATCCTATTAAAATCTGCGTTTTCATCACAATTCAGAAATGCAAAAAAATGTGCTTCATTTTTGCTTTCCTAACCTTAACATTTGAATGCATACAGTTCATTTACAGGTATTTACATTTTGTTGTTTGTTACGAAGAATGACACCCTACAGCCTTTCCTTTCACACTCTCTTTAAACCCAGCAAGATTCTCACACAATTCACTTTACTTTTCTTTCTTTGACTGCAAAGTCAGAGAAGTGTGTAATCATCGATCCCCATGTTAAAGAAATAAGCAGTAATTTAGCAGAAGACAAACCTGATATTTGACTTCTGTCTTTGAAGTGCAGGAAATGTGACAAGATAAATACAGAATTTAAAGGTATCTTTATTTATTGCTCGAACTTTCACGACCCTCCAAATTTGGCTTGGGACCTACCAGTGTGTCGCGACCAACAGTTTGGGAAACATTGGTTTAAAGGCTCAATCATGGTTTCACACAAAGGACCTTGTAATGATTAAAAATTCTTTGAGAAAGGCTAATCTCAACTTTATCACTGCCCTCATTCGGTAAATTAAAAACAGGACCCTTCTTGTAGATATGTTTCTGATCTATTACCATACATGCCATCATTTAAGAACAGCAAAGGGGAGGTTTTAAAACCGGTAGACAGTATTTTCCCCAATGAATGTTATTGAAGCAGAGGCACTTGCATACAGCCAAAATAATGCAATTTTTTAAATTAAATATCTTTTTTATTTTGCAATTTTCAGTATAACCACTTTGAAAAACAAACATTAATAACAGTGGTGTGGAGGACATGTACATAGATTGCAATAAGTCATGGTACAGTAGGTTCACATGAAATAGTTGGTGCACAGGAATCATAGCAGTACAGTGCACACAGGCATAGTCTCCTACCCGTGCCTCCAGTGCCACAGTCTTATCTACTGGCCGTTCAGTCCTGGGGGGCCCTCATACTTCTCTTTTGCCCATGGGCTTGGTGTGCTTTTCTGACCGTCATCTACAAGATCAAACCCACAGGAGCTGATCCACTGGTGCCATATTTTACAGAACTTTCAGGGGTAGTCCCTACAGGCACATGTTACCTTCTCCACCGGCATGTAAAGGTCCATACTCTCCTCCATTCCAGGATGATCGGAACTTCCACCACAATCCCACCTCCGCTCCACATCTTGTTTTGCAACTACTAGACCCAGAGCGCTGAATAGAAGGATAAGGTGGGGTCTTGGAATATCTATACAATTTAGGATACCCAAAATGACATATCCGGGTTCAACCAGAAGCACAACCTCCAGGACATTACCTAGTTCCACAAGGATCACATTCCAGTGCCCCTTGACTGCCGTCCAGACTGTGTGCATGAAATCCCTTCTTGCTTCATTACATCACAGGCATGCTGGCGATGTTTCCGTACCCATTGTGTACATTTTAACCCTATCATAGTACACGCTGTGTATGATTTTGTATTGGATTAGGCGCAACCAGGATTTGATAGCGACTTCCCTAGGATGCATAAGTGCTGCCTCCCAGTCAATGTCTTCCACTTCGCCCACACGGAGCAGTCCCTAAGGTTCTATAGATTGTTGGCATGTTGTTATTCAATGTTCGATACATGAGAGAGATGGCCCCCTTAGTGAGTTCTTCTTGCAGTAGTCTCACCTCTAATGGGGGTATTTCTGGTTCTCAGTACCGGTTAGGCCCTCTGCAATCCAAGCATGATGCAGTTGCGCACATTTAAAAACTGAGATTTATGCAAGGTATACTTGGAACAAAATGTTGTCAGGGATTTAAACTTTCCATTTTCCAGGATGTCCCCAAAAGTGGAGATTCCAATTAAATCCAACACCCCAAAACCCTGTAATTTGCCAATCTCACTTAGCCGTGTTCCCTTCCAAAGTGGTATTGCCCTTCTGATTTTGAGGGCCCATCTGATCGTTCTCATTGCCCTTTCCCACACCAAATAAAGCAGTTTTTGGCTTCACAAATGGGGAGTCTCCCGTGTGAAAAGCAGTGCTTAATTTGTGCTTGTTGTTTCTGGTGCTGAGCACCAGCTCTTATTTTTGAGGGCCGGGGCTTGCTCTTCTGCCTCAAGCATTTGCTGTGTGCAAAAGACACATGGGAAAGAAAGAGGAAGGGAAAACGAAAAAAGTTGACAAACCCCTTCTGCAGCAGAGCATGGGGTAAGGCCTCATATCTATTTCTGTGTATATATATATATATATATATATTGTTTTAACACAGAAATAGATATGAAGCATTACCCCATGCTCTGCTTCAGAAGGGGTTTATCAACTATGCTAAAATCACTCCTATCCAAGCCAAGATTTTTCAGGAGCCTTGTGATTTTAGTGAACAGATCCAACAGGCTTGCACACCACTCTGAAAAGTGTTCCAGCTCCAGACTCCCTTGCAGTTCACTGTCTGCCACTTTTATGGGCAAATTAATATCTTGGCCACAGTCCGATATCGAAGGGCACGGTCAAGTTTGTGACTTACAATTTCTTCTATTATATTTTTTAAAATCACCTGCCTCATATCCATTAAAGCCAGCGGGTGGCTAAAGTTTTTTATTCTAAAAGTTAGGTTGTAGTTCTAAAAAGTTTGGGAAGCACTGGCATATCCTATTTAATGTGGGGTCTGGCTCAATATGGTGTGTTGCGAGACATGTATGTGGCTTCTAACACGAATATTGTGAAAACAGGTAACATACCTATCGCAGGTGTCGTCACGCAGTACAGGGGTCACAAAATCGCCTATGTGTCATCAGTAACTGATCCCAGGCTCTTCTCTGTGGGCATAAGGCTTAGCTTTGTCTTGCTGTATTTCTCCAAATTACACACAGATAACGGTACGCAACGAACTGAAATAGTATGTGTGTATTTTTAACAGTGGCTGGGATAACGTGTGTGTTTATGTGTGCCCGGATTGACCATACTAACCTTCTCTTTTCCAATACTCTCTGTTTCTTCCATTTCTCTAGTCTTGTGAAGCATGAAGATCGGTAAACCCGCGTGACAGGCGCGCGCCATAGAAATGAAAGAGAGCAGAAGTGGGTCACTCGCATTCGTCACATGTGATGAATCACTGCTTTATTTAATCGTGCTGTGAGGGGGCACTTTCGTCTAATTAATGGTAGAAGGGTGCAAAGTATTTCACTCCTTTATTCATAACACAGAGACATTGATTTTTCTGGTGTTATCTAGATGTGCTTGCAGTGTTAATGGCGCACTTGTAGTCAGCTGCGGCCTCCGGGAAAGGGGGTTCGGGAGGGGGGAGGTGGAGCGGGGGTTATCTTTGGATGTCTAATCATGAAGCATTTTGTACCGGGTGTTAGATGCAACAGCACACAGTACTTTGTGCCTTTTTGTTTATTTTGTGGAAAGCATCCTCAGCCACAACCATGAGTGCGTTAGCTGAGTAATGTTAACACCTGAGTAATGTTAACACCTCCTATTTGCAGCTTTGAAACGTACGGCAGCGTTGATAGATATCCGCTTTGTGAATTACCTTATACTACTTAAATGTATCCAGGGCTGGAATGAAAACCATGATCAGCCCTGGCAAAAAATCTTCCAAGCAGTGCCACACTGTTGGAGGCGACACTGGGGCTTCATGGTGGGGTCACGGCAGACCATCTGCTTTGCACCGAGCCTCCTATCCTGCAGCCCGCCGCGCAAATGCAAGAGTGGCAGAACGGCCAGTCCGGCCCCGAGTTTATCACAGGGGATTTAATTTCAGTAGACGTATAGATAGCTAAGGTATAAGTATCACGCACGCCAGGTTTGCCCCCACACAAAAGGCCTAACAACTGCTACTGCATGAATTAGGGACAGCACTGTTGCCTCACTCTTCCCCGTGGAGTGTACGTCACATCAGCTGTGGCCCTGTTACGTTTGTCTACAGGTGGAGCCCAGGATGTATGACCCACAGGCCCTGCTCACGGATCCAGGATCTGGGCGGACCATGATGAAGCATGTGTGCGCCATGAAGATGAATGGGATTGCCCTGGTGTCCGAGGGGCCGGCTCTGTGCCTGTTGGATGGCCTTGTAAGGGGGTGAACTCAACTGCATACTACAAACTGAACTGCTGGGCACATTCACTGCTCTTTCTTGGTCTCTTTCGCTCTCCCACTAGTTTCTCCCATTTCCATCACCCCCGCTTTGCCCAACACCCTTCTCTCCTTATGTTCTACTCAGTGGCATATCGAGCCCCCCGCCTCTTCAGTTGATGTGGGGAGTGGGGTCGATATCGAGTCCTCTACTGGTTTTACACGCAGGTCACACTTGGGGTGACCAGAATTCCACGAGTGTCAGCACTGCCCTTGTTTTGAATGGATGCCACAGCGTTCCAAGATACTATTTTGGACACACCTTTGTTCCTGTTTTCCCAGGTTTAAGCGTCTCCTCCCACCTGACAAGCGAGAGAAAGAGACCCTTAAGTTTGCTAAAGTTATTTACCCCTCTAATGCTCCCGGTCACATCATTTGCCGAGCCAGCTGCTGAATAATACCGTATCGCTTTATTTCAATAATTCTTCCCTAAATCCGTCCTATAAGCCTGTCGGTCAATGGCCCGAGGTGGCCTGGGATTGAGTGTTTCGCTGCAGACGTGGCTGGTCGTACACTTTCGATGCGGGAGCCCTGCAGAAGGCTGGCATTAGTCCCCGGGCTCTGGACAGCTCCTTGTGAAGAATTGCTTATGCAGGTGCACCTGTGGTTGGCCTCCCCCAGATTCCTGCGCAGCAACTGTGGCTAACTGTAATCAGAGCGCGGCACCTGAAGTTTTGTGACTCGCCCATTACATATCAGCTAATCAAATATCACTTACGAGTCTGGACAGCTGATGGGGGTGTATTGGAGAGGGCTTTTCTGGGCTTTGCAGATCACGCGCCTTCCCTGCTGGCTAACTAAAGACAGCACAAATGACTGCATGTCTGTTGTTCTCGTACAGCTTCTTTGTCCCCGTTCGGTCAAATTGTGTCAAACACATAGTGATGCATTCTGCTCCTGAAAGAAGGCACTGACCTGCAGAAAGTAAATACAGCTGCCTACAACAAATCCTTCCTAACTTCAACTTGACTTTTATTTAGCACACTTAGCAGTGCCTGTCATGTGTGACATGTTTATCAATGTTTATTTTCAGCCAATAGTCCTTTTATTCTGTAATTTATGAGCTCTTGTTCATTCTTTAAAGAGGAAATGTAAACACCAGAGAGCAAAGTACTATTGTTTGAAAAGCCATACCTGGCTGTAAATGGCACACATGAATTCAAATCGCTTAAGATAACGAGGACAGCAACACTTTTACTCGGCATCATGACGCAGCACTGCTTCACAAGCAACCGACATCATAGATTGAACTCTTTAAAGTACTGCTGAGAAATGCTCACATAAGCGCTTCCTATGTTACAGTTCAAAGCATCCTCACATGAGCACTCCCGACTGTTACGTGGTTGGTAAAAGGACAGCTCTGCCAATCTCTATTATTGGAGTACCTTCTATTTTAGCACTTAACCATGCATGAGCCTAATAACAAACCTCAACCCTAAACTGCAGAACTGTTATTATTACACCAGAAAACCACAAATATCTCTATAAATGAACCTCAGTACCGAACTTTAGCATCCCAACTATTGTAGTGCACCTCAATCGTGACCTTATATGACTTTGGGCCTGATTTAGAGTTTGATGGATAGGCTTACTCCATCGCAAATGTGATGGCTATCCGTCCACTGTATTACGATACCATTATATCCTATGGGAATCGTAATACGGCGGATGGGATATCCGGCATGTTTGTGAGGGTGTAACCCGTTCGCCAAACTCTAAATCAGACCCTTTGTTTCTTACAATCCTGGACCCCCACATTCCAACAATGCACCTTGCTCAGGCTTTTAGATAGCATAAGATGCTTCAATACAGATCTACACCAATGTGCTAATGTGCTGGCAGCTGTTACAAAGCTAAATCATTTCCAGTGAGCACACTCCCCCTCTGATCTGGAACCCTGTGTAAAGATCACATCCTGTCATTGCAAGCAGATTATGTGATTTACACAAGGGAACTCTTCCTTGGACGTTGCATTGATTTGGGTAGTAATTGTAGCATCTATTTGCAAACTAGTACTTAATTGTATCAAAAAACATCATAGAACTGCCTTGAAAACACATAGGCTGCTGGCCCAATTCTTTGAAAATGGTGTTTTATGCAGTCTTTGGTCCAACTTTTAAACAAAATACTTGGATAGAGAATCGGGTAAATCCTCCTAGCTAACATAGGCTTGCCCACTCACTCTCTTTCTAAAAGCCATTCCATATGTAGTTCAAGTGAGTTGTTGTTTTTCTAGCTACTCTCCTGGTTTTACTACCACCCTCTAGCCTTTTGACACTCAAAACGTATTGTTTAGCCATCGCGTTCTCTCTGACCACCTTCCTTTTCATCACCACCTTCCTTCACTAGCCTCATCCTCTGCCTTCACCCTTCCCTACTTCTCTTCCTCTACTCACCTATTTTTGCGCCTTTCTCGGTACAGACCTACCCATCACCCTACTCTCATCACACACTGCTAACCACCATCCTCGTGGTCCACCCTGCTCCATCGGCATACTTCCTCACACTCCTCTTTCATCCACCTCTCACACCCTCTTCATCACCTTCTGTACTTTACAACACCCATCCCGTCCTACTTCTCTCTAATCCATCCTTTCAGCCATGATCATTTTCTCTGCCCTGCTACTCACTCCTTTAATCTTCTTTCATTCACCCGTTTCCTTAATATTCTTTTATGCTATCCTTCCTTATCATTTTCCTTACCCTTGCCTTTTCTACCTTCATGCACTCCTCTAATCACCCTCCATTTCTCACCTCTTTACCACATCACCCTTTCCCCTAGTCAATATTCTAGAATGCTTGATTGTGTCTGCTACCCTTTGGAGCCATCATTGTGAAGACTGTGGCCTGGGTTTTTCAGGATTTCTGACGAAAGGACACCACAAGTTAATCAACAGCTGATGTCATTAGTGGTGTGAGTAAGTTATGCACTCTACCTTTCGAAATGCCACAATACATGTTTTTGAAGCTCAAATAAGTGTGTTGTTTAACAAGATCAGACACACCTAGTATACCAGAATTTTTATATAGAGGGCAAGACATAAAAGTGTTTTTTTTAAACTCCTGTAGTCCCACTCTTCTATCAGAATTGAAAGGCTCATTAGAAACATTTGGCTTGGGAAGTCACACATTGTATGAACTTCTCAGCAACATGTGCATTAGCCCACTATTGTATTTTATCATTTTATGCTCGGAAAGTCACAGCAGCGCTATAATCCATTTGCATCTACTCATAAAGAGGGACGTTGTTGGGCGAGAACAACTGGGCAGTCACCAGCACCCCAAAGAGCATTGAATGTGCCTTAAGTTCCTCTTAAATATATCAGCAGGCTCAGCCTTTCCTTCTGCGAGCTCTGCAGGAAATAGGGAGTAGGAGGGCATTGGCATCAGTTGATGTCAAAGCTGCCAAGAGAAAGGGCGCCAGTGCTGTTCTGTGCATAATGGGAACTTGCGCTGCTTCTGCTCATGCTGTATCTGTGTTGTGTTAGTGAAATTTGCCAAAAGTCTTTTCACTTCAGAAAAGTAAAGGCTGTCTTTGGCAATGTGTTTTTTTCCATATAGCACCCCAAATTAGGAATAGCTTCACAAATGGAAGAAAATAAAACAAACCAGGACTAAGATATATATCCTGAGAGTATGCATATTGCAATTACTTTTGTCGGGATGACAAAATCCTATCAGATTGTTTCTATGTATGTCTGTTTACGTGTCTTAAGTACTTTATGATGGAGCTTGCAGTTTCTTTTGATATATTGGAACATGGGCAGTCTGTAATTTTGATGAATTCCTAAAATGAAGAAACCTGACGAAAACAGGATGAGAAGACGTTATTTTAGGAAAAAGTTAAAATGACAAAATACAGTTTCCATTAAAATACAGGAACTCATTACAACCCTGGCAGTCGGTGATAAAGTGGCGGTAATACCGCCAGCAGGTTCGCAATAAGTACTGCCAAATTATGACCATCACGGTGAGAACTCAGATAGACAGCCACTTTACCACACCGAATGCCAGGGCGGAAACAACAGCCACCACAGCGGTAGCCGCCTACAGCCAGGCGGAAGTCAATGTTCCGCCCACCATATTAAGAACCTGGAAACCGCCACCTTTTCCGCGGTGGTACTAACGACATCAAAAGCCTGGCAGAAACACTGCACAGAAGGGAAAGGAATCACCTTTGGAGACACAGGGAAGAACCACGCCGCCATGGAGCCCAAACTGCAAATATTCCCAATCATTTTCTACGTCCTGCTCCACCTTGAACCCCAATGACGGTCAAGACAACCACGGTGAGTACAGCCACCTAGCACACAGGGGAGGGGCGGAGGAAAAAGAGAGTGACACTCCCCCACCCCCAACACCATACACACAATCAGCTGCAGTAATAAAACATATTTACCCCGTACCCTTGAGAAAAAATGCAAGGTCATCACAAATGTGCAAAAGTGAGTGTAATAATAACAACACAGTAGAAATACGAAAATGCAATGCAATGGTATATACATATGTACAGGTCAAGAGACACTGCCCAGTCCTCATTGTGCGTGGGCCACAGGCCAAGGTCCAAGGCCCCACTTGTCGCCTGCACCAACCCGGAGAGAAAACTGCAGGGGCATTAGTTGGAAAATAGGCAGGCACCTCAGATGGAACAAGACCACTGGCTCTGGAGGGGGCAACATGCCCTGTGCTCGGTCCTCGGGAGCGCGAGGCCACAGTCTCTCAAGTGGGTGACTTGCCCATATGCTCTGGAGGGGGAAACATGCCCTGTGCTCAGTCCTGGGGAGTGCAAGGCCACAGTCTCTCAAGTGGATGACTTGCCCACATGCTCTGGAGGGGGCATTGTGCCCTGTGCTCTTGATCATGGAAAGGCTGGGATAGGTGGGTGACTTACCCACTGGTTCTGGAGTAGGCATCGTGCCTTGTGCTCTTGATCCTCTGGAGGCTGGGGTAGGTGGGTGTCTTATCCACTGGTTCTGGAGGGGCATCGTGCCCTGTGCTCTTGATCCTGGGGAGGCTGGGGTAGGTGGGTGTCTTATCCACTGGTTCTGGAGGGGGCATCGTGCCCTGTGCTCTTGATCCTGGGGAGTGCCAGGTTACAGTCTCTCAGCTGGGTGTCATACCTACAGGATTTGCAGGGGGCAGGCAGCACTGCAGCCCATTGAGGCAGGACTACCTACCCTCCACCGGCAGTGACGGCTGCTCAGTGGTGGTGGTGGTGGTGCTGCTGCAGCTGTTGGTGAGGGGAGGCTCCAGCCCATCCCCTGCAGCCTCGGATGGCTGCCAACTGGTGGTGGCGGTGCTGCTGCTGGTGGTGGGGGGAGGCTCCAGCCTATCCCCTGCAGCCTCAGATGGCTGCCCACTGGTGCTGGTGGTGCTGCTGCCGCTGGTGCTGGTGGGGGAAGCTCCTGCCCATCCCCTGCAGCCTCGGACAGCTGCCCAACCATGGTTGGTGGTGGGGGCTCTACCTGAGTCCCTGCACCAGGCCCCTTACCCTTCCTGCCTGCTGGCTCCTTGCCCTTCCTGGCAGCAGCTGGGGCAGGCTCTTTGCCCTTCCTGGCAACAGCTGTGGATGGCTTTTTGCCCTTCCTGGCAGCAGCTGGGGCAGGCTCCTTGTCCTTCCTGGAAGCAGCTGGAGCAGGCTCCTTGCCCTTCCTGGCAGCAGCTGGGGCTGGGCCTTCCCCTTCTGGGCAGCAGCTTGGGCAGGCTCCTTGGTCTTCTGGACCTCAGCTGGGGCAGGCACCCTTTCCGTGAGGCTGCCTGTTGGCCTGGATCCTTTCCCCCCACGAGTGGGTGTAGACACTAGTGGGCCAGTGAACTGGGTGGGTGAGGTGCTTGCCTGGGTTTTTGCCACTCTGGCCAGACGTGAAGGACGTGGGGTAGGGAAGCGGTCAATGGTGGAGAGGAATAACTTCTTAGGGACATTGATGCAGGAAGAGGGAGAAGGTTTGGGAGTGGAAGAAGAGGGAGTGGTTGTAGGAGGTGTCTGTCAGCTGTGTTTGGGTGCAGGTGCATAGGCTGGATGCTGTTGTGAGGTGGATGGCTGTTGGGTGTCTGAGTGCTTGCGTTTGTGTACCTTGGGAGGGGGGGTGACAGACACAGTGGGAGAGGACATAGGGGACATGTGCATGGCTGTTTTGGAGGTGTCTGCCAGTGAGTTGTGTGTTCTGCTACGTGTGGTGGTGATGCTGGTAGTGGATGAGGATGTAGTGCATGCAGGTGTGAGTGTAGACGCACCTGGGAGGGAGGTGGAGGAGAAGGAGGAGGGGGAAACAGTGGAAATTGTGGATGTAGGTATGTCTGCATCTGGATGGTGTTTGTGTGAGTGCCTGTGGGATGATGTGTGGTGCTTGTTCCACTCTTGTGTGTTGTCTTGAGTGCATGCTCATCTGCCTGTGTGCTTGGGATAGGCTGGGGCGTGAGGGGAATGGGATTGGGAAGAGGAAGTTGGAGGGGGGAGGGTGGAAACAGGGACAATGGCTGCCATCAGAGAGGAGGCCACAGCCTGGATTGATCTCTGTTTGGCCGCCAAGCCAGTGTGAATGCCCTGCAGTAGTGCATTAATCTGTTGCATCTGAACTGCCAGCCCCTGGATGGCATTCACAATGGTTGACTGCCCTACAGAGATGGTTCTCAATAGGTCAATAGCCTCGTCAGTCAGGGCAGCAGGGCTCAATGGGGCAGGGCCTGAGGTGCCTGTGGCAAAGGAGATGCCCACCCTCCTGGGTGAGCGGTCATGGGCAACTCGCTGAGGGGCTGCTGGGAGGGAGGTGCTGGTACGGGGGCGGCAGCTGTACCTCTAGCTGGGGTGGGTACAGAGGTGTCCACCACCACCAGGGAGCTTCCATCGGAGGAGGTATCTGTGTCTGAACTGTCCCTTCCTGTCTCTGCTGTGGTGCTCCCCTCGCCCTCCATCCCACTGGTGCCCTCAGCGTCAGTGGACTCTGTCTCCTGGGTCCTGTGGGATGCAGCTCCCTTCATCGCCGGTGCCTCTGCTCCTCCGCCAGATGATGCTAATGCACATAAGGACAGGGTGACAAAACAAAAGGGGGGGAGAGATAAAGTATACAGTGGGTAAACGGCTGCCCCAACACCAGCCCTGCGGATGAATAGGAGATGGAGACATACCCCCGTGTACAGACCCCTGGTAGACTTGGCAACAATGGAGGACAGGCACATTATCCTCACCTATAGACTTGACAGGGCCGCAATCACAGAGCTGTGTGCCCAACTGGAGCCTGACCTGATATCTCCTATCTGTCACCCCACTGGGATCCCATCTCTTGTGCAAGTCCAATCTGTGCTCTATTTCTTGGCAACTGGTTCTTTCCAAGTGGCAGTGGGCTTAGCAGTAGGAATGTCACAGCCAATGTTCTCAATAGTGCTGAGAAGAGTGTAGTCTGCCCTGACTAAGCACATATGCAGCAACATTGTTTTCCCCCAGGTGGAGGATTTAGCCACAGTGAAGGCTGACTTCTATGCAATGGGACATATCCCCAACATAACTGGGGAGATTGATAGAACTCATATTGCATTTGTCCCCCCCCCCCGGTAAAATGAACAGGTACACAGAAATTGAAAGAGTTTCCACTCCATGAATGTACAGATGGTGTGCTTGGCGGACCAGTACATCTCCCATGTCAATGCTAAATATCTTGGGTCGGTGCATGATGCCTTTATCCTGAGAAATAGCAGCATCCCTAATGTGATGGCCCAACTACAGAGGCACTGGGTGTGGCTAATAGGTGAGCCCTGGTTCCCACCCAGTAGATGTTGGAGTATGGGTATGGTGTGGGCCATATAGGATAGAATGTGCCTAAATGTTGTCCCTCGATATTTGCAGGTGACTCAGTTTACCCCAACCTATCATGGCTACTGACCCCTTTGAGGAATGCCAGGACAAGGGTAGAAGAGCGTTACAATGAGGCACATGGGCGAACAAGAAGGATAATAGAAAGGACCTTTGGCCTCCTGAAGGCCAGGTTCAGGTGCCTCCAACTAACTGGGGGATCCCTGTGCTACTCACCCAAGAAGGTCTGCCAGGTAATCGTGGCATGCTGCATATTGCACAGCCTTGCCTTGAGACGCCATGTGCCTTTTCGGCAGGAGGAGGAGGCTGGAGATGACCGTGTGGCAGCAGTGGACCCTGTGGACAGTGAGGATGAAGAGGCAGAGGATGAGGATGAGAACAACAGAACAGCAGTGATTTGACAATACTTCAAATGACAGACAGGTAAGACAGTGTTACTTCACATTTCATTGTCATTATTTAGACTATCTTTGGCACTGACAGGCTGTTATTTCCCACTTCTATGCCCACTCACTCTACCCTCTGGCAACTCATTTTGCAGATGTTGGTGCCCCACTATCGCTCCTGGTGTGATCACTGCAGCCACTTACAGGTCTTTCCTATGTGAACATTACTGTACAGTTGAATTGCAATGTTTGAACCTGGTTAAACGGATACATACTTAAATAAGTTTGACATACTCCATACTTGTATTTTTTCAAAGGGTGTTTATTGAAGTGCTAAGAAGAAGAGGGTCAACTGCATTGGGATGGGTTGATGATGGAGGAAAGACCAGGGTATTGTTCCAGTCTATTTGGTGCACATGTGCATTGTCCAAGGGGACACAGGAAGGGGATCAATGGCAATTCAAAGTGGACAGGGTGACAGAGTGGGACACAAGGGTGACAATCAGGAGAGTCCCATTTCCTGGTGGGAGTCTTGGCAATAGTCTCTGGCTTCTGCCTGGATCGCAGAGAATGTTTGCGGAGTGGTTCACCTTCTGCATGGGGAGGGGTACTGGTGGCCTGTTGGTCCTGTGGTGGGGCCTCCTGTCCAGTAGCGGCAGCGGAGGTGAAAGGCAGTTCAGATGTCTGGCTAGTGGCAGGGGCCCGCTGCTAAGAGACTGCCTCACTCATAATGTTGGCCATATCTGCCAGCACCCCTGCTATGGAGACCAGGGTGGTGTTGATGGCCTGCAAGTCCTCCCTGATCCCCTGGTACTGTCCCTCCTGCAGCCACCTGTTCTCCTGCATGTTGTCCAGGATCTGGTCCAGCGTATCCTGGGAATGTTGATAGGCTCCCAGGATCTCTGCAGGTGCCTCCTAGAGAGTCGGTTCCCTGGGCCTGTCCTCCCCCTGGCACACAGCACTCCTCCCAGTTTCCCTGTTGTCCTGTGCCTCTGTCCCCTGAGTTGGTGAGGGTGTGTCGGGTGATGTGTTGGGGTGTGTGATGTGGGGTGCACAAGTGGTGTATAGGTGTAGGTGGTGTGTGGCTCTGGTTTTGTCTGTAGTCGTTGTGTCTGTCTCATGACAATAGTTTGTATTCGTAAGGGAGTGTGCGTAATGTGGGTGGGTGTTTTATCGTGGTGGGGTGTGTGGCTGTGGTGTGTATGGGTGTCAAGTGTGTGTTGTTTGAATTGTCAAATGTGGTGGTGTTTTGTATGTGTGTGTGTATTTTGAGCGCAGAGGTATGTACCACCAGTGGTTTACTGCCATTGTGATTTGTGGGTCATAATGTGGTGGGCGTAGTTCTGTTGGAGTAACGGTGTGGGTTTTGATACCACCAGTTTATCACTGACCTTTGGTGTGGCGGGCTTGTGTGTGTGGCTGAATAGTGACGGATTGGTGTGTGTGAGTCATAATATGGTGAACGGATATCTGCTATGGCAGCGGTATGTTGGTGGCAATTAGTATGGTGGTAAGTGGGATTTACCACCAATGTCATAATGAGGGCCATAATCTTTCTGTGGAAAAGGTAAATGTAGAGAAAGAAGAGGACCGCATGCCATAGAGGTAAAAACGGAAAAGGGATGGGGTATACAGACAGTGGTGGTGTTGAAGAGGAATAAGGGGTTTGCAAAAAAAAAAGAAAAAGATATTAAAGTGTAAATGGATGTAAAGGGATTGTAAAAATAAATGAGAGTAAAGTGGGAAGGGGAGTAAATGTTATTTGTTACAGAAGTATAATGGGAGTGTGAGAAAGGGGTTTGTGAAAAAATCAGAGTAACTCAGGCGTGGTATAAGAGTACTGTAAAAATGGGAGTAAAGGGGATGGGAAAGTAAGTAGTCATATAAAAAAAGGCAGTAAAGGGAAAGGTAAGCAAACGGTTTTTAAACAAAGCATTACAGCAAGAAGGAGATTAAAGGGCTTGTTAAAAAAAGTAAAATGGAGAAGGGTAACGGATTTAAAGAAAGTGGAAATAAAAGGTTTGAAAAACCACTAGGAGTAAAGTGGGAATGGGAGTAAACGGGAATAAGAGTAAAGGATTTTAAAATTAAATGGAGTAAAATGGGACTGGGAGTAAGGGACTGTAAAAAAGGGGGTAAGTTTGCAGGGGGAATCAGGGATTCGAAAAAGGTGGAGTAAAGAAAGTGTGGGAGCCCGGTTATTGCAAAAAAAATGGAAGCATGAGGGGTAATTGGTTTGATAAGAAGGAGTAAGTTGCAGGCTCGGCTCCTCCGCTATGGCAGAGGAGCGTCACCCCCCACAAGCAGCAGCAGCCACAAAACTTTTACTAGAAAATGAACATAAACTAGGTTTATTATCTTTTTGTAATAAAAGGGGTAGGGCATTAGGGATGACGAGCACAGCACTCTACCTCAGTGCGCATGTATGTTTGGCCGGCCAAACATACATGTGCAGTAGGCTCTTGTCAGCCCAGCAACACAGTTGGGTGCTCCCAGCCAAGCCAAACGTTGCTTTAAGCAGTGTCAGGATTGGCTGCAGGGCAGGAGAGGAGCGGTGAGGCGACAGAGGCGAAGCAGGTAAGTGGTTTGTTTTACATTTTTTAAAATGAATTCACCCCCCCATGCCTTTCCCCCCCCCCCCCTCCAACACGCCGTTCCACCCCAACAAAGCCCCGTAAGCCGCTCCTGGTAAATTGGAAGTGGTAATAAGTAGTTTGTGCAAAAAACAGGAGGTAAATCCGGGGTGACAAAGGGGATGGACAAAAGGAAGTAAAGAGTTTGTAAAAAATGGGAGTTAAACAAAAGGGGAGAAAGGAGATTTAAATAAGAAGTATAGCCGAAGTGGAAATAAAGGGATTGTAAAAAAGGGATAAAACATGAAGGGGAATGAAAGATTCTTCAAGAATGGCTTTCGGCAGGTTGGTTTTGTCAGCGTGGTGAAGGCCTTCAGATTTTGTCACCTCCCCTAATTCTTCTCATTCTGAGTTGAAGTCTCTTGAATGGGGAACGACCTGCTTGACCTGGAATTACCACGTCAAAACCTGAATGGGTTTCCCATTTCCATGGAATTATCTATTTACATTTACCACATGCTCTAGGCAGGTGGTAAATGTGAGTGGGGAACACAGAGCATCACTGTGCAGGGTATCGGAAGGGTGAGGAGGCGGAGGACAGGCACTAGTGCTGTTGGGAGACCATTGTACATTCTTCCAAGCTGTGGGAGGTGGCCCGAGGGTGCCAAGTTGAGGATCGACTTCCTGCTGCAACCCAGGAGCCCCAATGGGCTTACTGGCTGCTGATCCAGCCAACTTGTATTGAGAGCATTATTGACTAAAGTGTCCTCACAGTACCATCTCACCCTGCAATAGTCCCAACATTTTATGTACCCAGCCTTAAGTACACCCATCACTTAACTAGATTAAACTGAAGAATGACTGTGCCCTAATACCTCTTCACTAACCCCACAACCCTCCAAAAAGTCCCTTACCTACGCGAATGACCAAGAATCCCAAACATACCCACATTTTGTACCATGTAGTCTTGCTTTTTCTTTGAAGGGGGAAGGAATGCCTTTAACAACTGTGCAGCAGGGTCAGACCTCCTGCAATGGGGAGACCTACTTGGAGGAGTGAAGGGAGAGGAAGCGAATGGGCGGGAAGAGAGAGTGGTGCTGCTGCTGTTCTAGACTGGCAAGTGGTGATAAGAAACTTGCTATGATGATGTGCACCATGTGCTGTAACTCTGTCTAGATGGGAGACAGGATGGCCAGATGTTACTTTGTCATGAGTCTTGCTATATCATGAATGGTGGATGTCATCCTCTATGTACCCCTCTCTTCTGTCTAATTTAGGGTGACCAGAGCTTAAAAAGAAAAAGACCAGGACAGGTCAGACATAAAAGTAGGACTAAAGACTTTAGTCTCACTTTTAATATCTGTCCTGTCCTGTAAATGTGTGTGTGTGTGTATACACACACACACACACACACATAAGGGAGCAGGCAGCAGCAGATGGGCAGAAAGCAACAAATTACTTCTTCAGTTATTTAAGACTGTAGAGCTGCATGTGAAAGGAGAGCATGCCTTTCACTTCTGACTCTCAGGTTGACCTGACATTTGTCCCAAAAAACAGGATATTTATTTAAAATAAAAGCGTGCACAAGTTGACCCGATCTTTGCCCCAGAAACCGGGACATTTATTTAAAATGAACAAAAGGGTCGGGACACCAGGACAGTCCTCTGAACACCGGGACTGTCTGGGGAAATCCAGGACGTCTGGTCACCCTAGTCAAATGCAACATTTGAAGATGGTGGGCAGCCCTGTTATCCTGCTGCTATGGTATGTGGTGGGGATAGCATCTATGTTGTCGGATTACAGCTAGCTCACTCACATGATCCCTGACAATGGTTGTGGTAGACTTGCAGGACTTCACAAGGGCGTGGCATGTCATGCCTCCCTGGCAGTTAATCTCACCCCCATCTGCTGCATAGATGTTTTTATGTTTGCCACAGACTTCTCAGCTGAGGGAGCAGGCATTGCAGTTAACTTTTCTTCATAAAATGAGGCAGGGCTCCAAACCTCTATGTAAGCCTCACCATTCTAGAGAAATGCTGCTATTCGTCCCCTTCATCCCATGTGATGACCCCTTTACCATTCACCAGGGGTGATCTCCATGGCAGATAAAGCGATGTCAGCGGTGGGAGTATGTACAGTGGTGATGGATGGAGCAACAGTTGCGGTGAAATCGCCACTGATGGCAGCAGTGGTAAAGACCACAGAGGTTGCAGCAGCAGCAGTCAACTCAATGTGGCTGGACATCTTCCCGACCCCATCTTTGTCAATTTGTCCAACATCATGGTAGACAAGACCACTCCACTCATCTGGATAAACCATTTCCTTGTTCGTTTCGGCCTGCCCAACCAGCCCACAACTACCTAAACCCAGACTACCCGATGACAATGGAACAAAATTCCTCACGGACATCTAGATCTGCGAGCTCTGGTCCCAAGGCTCCCCACACCACACAGCATAGCGTGCTCTATCATAGACTTCAAAACATGGATCACCTTCAGCGTGGATTCCCTTACTGCTCTGAGAAGAACCCCACACCTCCAATCCAAGCCACAATCAACCTAATATCCTGAGGACCTATTGGTCATTGAAGCATCACTCCAAGGAGCTAGAACAATGGTGGCACCAGTACCACAACAACACTGACAGGGAAACCATAAATCTGTCTTCAGGATCTATTACATGCATCTCAAAGCACCAAGTGCCTTGTCTTCACCAAAAGGATCCAAGAAATCTTCATCACCTCCAGAGAAATGTTCATGATTGTGAAGCAGTGCACGTCCCGAGCTGCCAGATTCACAACCCTGACCCCATCATAAGAAAGCTGCACAAAACTCTTTCAGTACTTCACACTTAAAATCAACACCATCTACAAACACTTTGCCACCCAACCAGACCTCTCCTTCTTCTAAATCCTCCACTCTGATGACAGAAACTCCCTGGAAACCACATTGACCTACTGGCCAGTCATCACCACATGGAAACCCTCAACACCATGTGTACCATCCACTCAGGAGCCCCATTGGATCTGTGTCCACAATACATCTGCACCAAAGGGCTCAACCCAATCTGCACAGCCATTACACCCATTCTAAATTCAACCCTCTCCACCGCTACTTTCCAGGACTCTTGAATACATGCCACCATCCTACCATCCTTCAAAAAAACATCAGTGGACTCCTTGACCTTTTCCAACTATTTGCTCATTTCCCCTTCCTGTACTCAGCGAAGTGCTGATCAACACCCGACTGACCTAAGCGCGACCCATATCCTGGACCCTTCCCACTCCAAATTCTGGTCTTTTGCCGGCATGTATGTACAGCTAGCCATACCGATCTTGGCACAAACCCATCCCTCCATGACCGTCATCAAGTCTAACACATACCTATGTTGCATGGGCATTACTCGCACTGCCCGCACCTCTTCTTTGATTGCATTGAAACCATCTTCCGTGGCATTGGTGGCTTTCATCAGTTCCCATCATGTTATTTGCAGCCAATGAGCAGTGGCTTTCGCTTGGATGAGTGGGAGAATGCTACCGAAAAACAACTGAGCATCATTGAACAACCGAAACTCCTGTGGAATTTCTGCCAAAGTTGCAGTGTCAAAATACTCAGCGGCTCTTCTCTTCCAATGATGATGTAACAAGGTCATTGGACAGCTCATGGGATGGTCATGTGACTTCGAAACGTCCACTCCTGGAATCACCAAGGAGGGGGTGTGCAGAGTAACTAAGGAACAGAAACGACCCCATCCTGCGAGAAGTTGCGTATACAGCCACTCTTCATACTGGCAATATTAGTCCATCAGACTGGAGGTGCCACATTGCATATCAGCATTATACCTTGTGGTGATGTAATTTACATTCTTCCCTACCAAGACTGTTCTGTTTCCCCTAAAACATAAAGAAAAGATAATGGGTGTTCGGCCCACTCAAAGAGTTGAAGGTGTTTCTATCCACGTTAAGCTTTGAATGTTCTCATCCCATACAGCCTGACAGTTCTGTTGTGTGTTAGTGTTGTTTTTATTCTCTCTCCATAAGGAGAAAGCTCTGCATACAAACGTTGTACCATGGTGCCATTGACCATGGGCATATCCTGAGCCATTTACCTTGAGATATGGCCTCTCCTGACAATCATTGGGCCTAGGTATTGCTGCATAGTCCTTGCAAAAAAGAATAGGTTGTGATACCCCTAAGAATCCCTGCTCTAAAATTCTAGCCTTCCACCTATCCCCCTTGGACCTTAAAACCCCTGTCCCAGCAATTGCCTCTATCTTCACATCTGTTTCTTTACGGTCGGTCAAAACATTCATTATGTGAGCTGTCTATTCCTCATACTGTGTGATGTTCGCTAAAAATGTTCCCTGTTGTATCTGTGAAGGTTGCATCCGTGCCCTCATTCTACACAGGAAAAGATGTAAAAGATACTGTGTGACATTAGGAGATACTTCTTTAGATTATATAATCTATCTGAATCACTGGCATGTGGAATTAAAGAGCATACGAGGCAAGATTCGTTATTGCTTTGTATACCTACTTCTTTCGTATGCTGGTACCACATAATATCTAATAAGGTAGCATGAATATTATGAGATACATTCTGATACTCATATGCTTCTCTTTGCAAGCACACAATATTTGAGCATGATACTTTTCATAAATAAAAATACCATTGTAATACCAATGTAAATATGATAAAACATAAACTAGAAAACAAAACAATAATCCATAAATGTCTGTTGGTGGAGCCCATAAGTTACTCCGCTCGCTCTTTAAAAAAAAGCAGTGTTATTTCTTCTTCTGTTCGCCCTTCTCTAAATGTTCCTGTACCGATAGTGATGTTTGACACAGAGCAGGGGTCAGTCGAATGTCCGATAAATGTATCCACGGTTTCCTGCCCCCCACTTTCACTGCAGTGGGGGTGCTCTGAATGATCAGATAAGACCCTTCGAACTTGCTGTCTTTCCATCGCCTCACAAAATTGTGCATGTATACTTATTGACTCACAGGAATTGGACTTATCTTCTGGGCTGCGGTAGTGCACTTCTGCTGTCGCGTCACCTGTTTAGAGAAGAACTTAGCAGACTTCAGCATCTGAGACAAATAGCAACCCATCTCATTCCCCAAAACCACAGCTGTCTTATGAGCATCTGTCTTCTGTCTTGCTATTGTTAAGGGAGTCGGCATTGGGCGCCCTGTCACTATTTGATGCGGGGTAAGATGATAATCACTTCCTGGCTGATTTCTGAGGGCATACAAGGCTAATGGAAGGCAGTGGAGCCAATTCTTATGCAATGTAGCACACAATTTGCTTATTTTGTTTTTCAACAGGCCGTTGAGGCGCTCCACTATACCATTACTTTGGGGGTGATATACAGATGACAATTTATATTTTATCCCTAGAGAGGTGCAGATGTGTTGAAAAATTATCTTAACAAAATCTAAATGTAGTTTTTTAAATGGACCTGTTGGGCGGTGAATTGTTGATGTTATAACTTTTAACATGGCTATATTGTTGGCATACTGCACATTCAGCAATATACATAGTAATCATTTCAGATAGTTGTGGGATAAACCAATCTGTCTTTAATGTAGCAAGAAGATATTCTTTGGCTGTGTGTGCGGGGAGATGCAATTGCTCTAGCGCTGTATATAACAGGGCATGTGGCATTACAGATTTCCCAGTACTTTCCTTCCTATAAATGAAATCTGTTGGTGATTGTATACAACCTTGCTGTTCCCACTGCTCTCTCTCATGTGGTTGTGCCTGTTCTTGCAACTCACGTAGATGTAACTGTGCTGTCTCAGTGTACACGGGTGGTAATTCAGTATCATTCTGTTGCCTGTTCACCATCATTTCTAATGTGTTTCTTCTACTTCTATATATCCTGGAGATGTTTTAGCTGCCTCTTTAGCTGCCCAGTCTGCCAGAACATTACCTCTAGAGACAAGGTCTTGCTTGTTTGTATGTGCCGCACATTTTATTACTGCTACCTTGAATGGTAGAGTTAAAGCATGTATCAGCTTTTCCAGTAAATCTCTATGCATCACAGGGGACCCGTCAGGTTCAAGAAATCCTCTCCTTTCCCATTTGTGTATGCTTGAATGTACAGTGGTTGTGACATATGCTGAATCTGAATAAATAGTAACTTCTAGCTCCTCAGCATATTGCAACGCTTCAATAATGGCCACTAATTCTGCAGCTTGGGTCTGAAAAATGAGAAGGTAATGGTATATTACTCACTATCTGCAAGGTATCAGACGATCCCTGTAGTTCGGCTCTTACTTCTTTGCAAGATAACAAATACGTCATGCTGTACATACAATGTTAAAGGTGATCCCATCACTAAAGTGGTGCTTTTCTGAACTGCAAATGCTGCTGTAGCCAGGGCTTGCTCACATGGATAATGACCTTTCATGACAGGATCTAGCAGCCCACTGCAGTAGGCAATTGGCTTATGTCCCATAGATGTCTTTTAAAGGCAGTACTGCCATCATCGTCATTCCATTGCAATGAATTCTCTTGGTAACTGCACTGTTTTCCCCTTCAGCACTGGTGTGTGCGCTATCAGACTGTATATGCCCTGCAAAAAAGCCTCTGGGTCCACTGGTGCTGCTCTGACCTGTCGCCTTGATTCTTCATGAGCTGTGAGGGACAATATCCTGCCTGGCGTGACACCGGGTGTGTAACACACCATCAATCCATCCTCCAGGAACGAGATAGTCGTATTCAATTTACTCATAAGGTCTCTCCCAAGAAGGCTGCCTGGGGACTCTGGGGAATATAACAATGGCCTGTCAATTCGTGTGTCACCCACAGTCATGTTTACTGAATTAGTGGAAGGAACCCATCTGACAGCCCCAGGACACCCTTGTTTGTCCATTGAGTTGCACAAAAGTGGTAGTGTTCCTTCATTTATGCAAGATTTGGTGGCCCCAGTGTCAATTAAAAACTGATAGGGGTAGCCTTCTATGGCTACCGTCATAGTGGGTTCCTCTTCTGATCTGTGGGTTACAGATAGTATTGGACACATAGGGGGTCATTATAACCTCGGCGGTCTTTTTTAAAGACCGCTGAGGGACCGCTGTGCGGAAGACCGCCAGTAGTGGCGGTTTGCCGCTCGGCGTATTATGACTGGTGGCAGCTCTCTGTCCCTTTTTCGGATGGAGAGCCGCCAACAGCCATACTGGCGGGTGGCGGGGAAGTGGAGGTTGCTCCACCTCCACCGCCACGCCAACAGAACACCGCCCAGCGAATCACGTCCTGTGATTCGCCGTGGCGGTGTTCTGTTGGCGGTGTGGTGTCGGCGGAGCTGCCCCCATGGCTCCCGTCCCCTCCCAGACGATCGTCAGACCAGGTAAGTCGATCGTCCGTGAGGGGAGCGGGGTGGGGGGGTGTTGTGTGTTGTGTGGGTGCATGGGGGTGTGTGTCTGTGTATGTAGAGGGGGTGTGTGAGCACGTGTATGCTTGCGGGGGTGTTGTGTGTATGGGAATGAGTGCGTTTATGTCTGTGGGTATGTCTGTATGGATGTGTGCGTGTATGTTTGAATGTGGGTGTGCGTGTCTGCCTGTGTGTGTGTATGTAGGCATGTATGTTGGCGTGTGTGCGTGTGAGTGTGTAGGTGGTGCCTGCGTGCGTGTCGTGTGGGTATGGGTAATGTGATGTTGGGGGTCGTGGTGGGGAGGGGGGCCCTGCCACCTTTGGGGGGTGGCAGGGGTGGTGGGGGTAGGGGAGGGAGTCAGGGTGGGGGGGAGGGGTGGGGGAGACACCTATCAGTGCCAGGGAAGGAATTTCCTGGCACTGATAGTGCTTACCGCCATGCATTTCATGGCGGTTCAAACCGCTGGAAATCCACGGCGGTAAGCCGGGTCAAAATACCGCCGGCGGTATAGTGACGGCCGCCGGGCTGGAGACCCAGGTCTCCAACCCGGCGGTCGTCTCCGCCCTGGAGGGCGAAACGGAGAACCGGCGGATGACCATGGTGGTAACCGTCATGGTCATAATTCCATGCAGTAAGACCGCCAGCCTGTTGGCGGTCTTACCGCCAGTTCTCCGCCTTCCGCCAGGGTCGTAATGACCCCCATAGTTGCTACCTGTCGGCTTTATCACTGGGCATGGTTAGGTGCCCCACTGGATACTTGGGGCGGTGCGTAAAAAGGGTTGCCTCCTTGCCCAATACGCTTCCTACTTGAACCTGCGCTTGTCCTCCCATGGTTTTGCTACCACCTTGGGGCCCATTTTGCAGTGGTGGCACCTGTGGTGCCACCCACTGAGCTTGAGGAATTTGGGGGTACTCTTGTCTTGCATATTGTTGTGGTCCCCATTGCATTTGCGGTGGCCTCGCTGCCTGTCTTTGCGAGGTGGGCCACCCCTGCATGCGTACGTCGTTTCTCTTAGTTCTGCATTCCCTTACAAAATGTCCCATCCTGCCGCAATAATAACATTGCTGACCCCCTCGATTTCCTCGTTGTGTTCTCCACTGCATTGCTTCTTGTTCTCTTGATGGACTTCCTTGTCTCCTCCCCATATCACTTGCTATCTGCTCTCCCAACACCTGTCCCTGCACTGGCATTGCGACAGTTGCTGGTGGTGCTGTCACAAGTGCTCCTTTTGTGCTTGGTTTCTTAAGCTTCTGTTGCACCACCTTAGCTGTAGCTCTCTCTACCTGCTCTGATCTCTCTTTATCCTTTTCTTGTTTTTGTTTAAAATAATGTATTATGTGAGCCTGTATTTCTGGCCATGGTTTGGCCTCAATTCCCACTACCCCTTTTAAATTTGACTGTATTTTGGTGGGAAGACCTCTCTTTAACACATTGTAAAATAAAAGTGCATTTCCTCCCATATTTTCCCAATTACATCCTACCTCCTGTATCCATCGTTCTATCCTTCTCATAATAAACTGTGCAATATCCTCAGTCAGCTTAATGCTCTCTGCCATAGGAGCTCCAATATATGGTCTGTCTGAGTATGTCCACCAAAGCGCATCCCAAACATGTTGGCGGACATTATTAAAGGAAGACCCGTCAAACTGTATATTTGTCAATGTGACTTGAGGAAGTCCTGCTCTCACAAATATTGAGGTTACCTCATCTCCCACTACAGAACTCAGAAAACTCTTAATGTTACCCAGAGCAAAGTTAACTCCAGCAGTGTGTTTTTCAAAAAACCCTATCCATTTTCCTGCACCTTCAGACAGTGGGGGCAGTGCTCTCTTTAAGTTATTTTTGTCCATCTGTGGCCAGGGCACATATGTTGGTGCTTGCCCTCCCTTAAAAAGAAGGGGCAGTTGAGTGATGGTCAGTGGACCTGTTGACCTGCGACGTAACCTCAGGTCTGGTCTGTTACTACATATCACTTCAGTCGGTTGATCTTTGGCATACATCTCCCACACTGCAAGGCACTCCTGCATATATGGATAATCCCAACCCGGGGCACCCTTTCCCTGCTGTATACATTCTTCTGTCGTAGCTAGATCATAGGGTTGGAAAGACCCTTGTCGGGCCATGGTTTTCTTCAATTTTTTCAGTCCATGCAGCCAATTCATCTGATAAGGGTTGACAATAGTACCTACCCTCTCCCAGTTCTATCGTCTCCATGGGTGTCAGACTCAACTTGGTTGTTTTTAGAATTTACTTTCTCTTTGTCTCTCCTGGGTCCCGTGCTATCAATTGTAGCCTTGGTATAGGGCACGGTCGAAAGATATACAGGCTTCTATCATTTCCTGCTGCACCCTCATTCGTATCAGACCCTTCGGCCCAATCCTCATCTGCTGCTTGGCCCCTGCTCCCCTTCCTGTCTTTTCTAGGTATTTATCATATTGTGATCTTTTTACTTGTTCTTCCTAATCCCTTTCTTCCAGCATCCACTCCCCTGCTGCCTCTCTCAGTGTTTTTGCAGATGTGTCTCCCAACTTGAGAACAACCTTCCCAGTAGCTCATTGCCCTCAAAGAGGGCCAGGGTTCTCAAATCTTTCTGCCCATTCTCTGGTGTACTACAACTTAGGTATTGCCCCTTCTTTTCTTCTCTGTTCATTCCCTGCCCGAGGAGCTGTCGGGACAAGACCAGGCGTTCCCCCCGCCTCCTTCATATCTATCCCACCCTCCTCAGGTTCAACCCGTACAGGATCCTGATATCCTGAAGCTGGCAGAATAGGGTAGAGACCATACAGTGGGGACTCCTCTGGAGCCTTTTCTGGGGGTGTTTCTTGTACCTGTGTCACTGTCTTTTCTGGCATTGTCGAGTTTACATTTGTCTTTGTGTCACAGAAAACCCACCATAATGACAGAATAGCTTCCCTTTTCTTTCTCTTTTTCTACTGATATTTAGATTTAATGTAAGTCAGTGTATGTTCAACTATGTCTTCATCAAATGTCCTTTCCTTTCGCCATGACTGAGTATCTTTAGTATCTCTACACCATTGCTTACAGTATTTAAGTATCTTCTTTTTGTCTGACAGGAAAGTTTTTATCATATGTTCCAGGGGAGCATACATTTTTCCCCAGGACAAACGATTCCTAAATATCTCTATATATTTATTATTGTCCACTCTTTATGTCCCCTCTCTACTCTTCGTTTCCCTCACATATATATATATATATATATATATATATATATATATATATATATATATATATATATCATTATCAATGTCGCTAACCTATAGCAGCGTGCTTGGTGAAGAGGTATTCTCATGGAGTGTTACCTGACTTGACATACATCATCGTAAGGCCGTACTGGTGAACATCAGCGATACTAATCGCTAACCTGTGTAGCACTTCTTCTATGTTAATATTGGGTGCGGGGGCATTTATAAGGGGTGAAGTGGATTGTTACCTGACGCAATATGGGTTATAACATTGTCATGAATGAAAATTATTAGTAGTGGTGTCTGGGGATGCGGCGTCCCTTCCATCATTTAAAACCCCAGAATTATACAAATCTGTGAAAAATGCATCAAGAAGGGCTTCTAATACAATGGATTCCTGCGTTATTATGTGTAACCGAGGAGTGTCACACAGACATGGGGGTTGGTCATGAACCAATTTAAATTTTAGAACTAGGTCAAGGCTGCCTGTTTACTGCCATAGGGAATCATCACTCTCACTCATAAAATATTTTATTTATTTCCACTAATGTTGATATTACCTATTTTTAATTCTTGGGTTTTATTTTCACTAGTGTTTCCCCACTTTCAGGACGCTTCAAGTTTTTCTATCGGGATATCAAAAATATGGCGGAGATCTCGCACTCTCTCTTCCTCGCTTATTTCAGATTTTATAACTGTTGGCAAGAGTTTTTGCCTTTTTTCTATAATTTGCCCACTATGGTAATGAAAAATCACACTCTTTTTTATCATTCTTACTGCTCATTATTTACACCAAATACTTATTCATTTCTATTTGACCTTTTTCAGGTTTGCAACCAAGGGTCTGACCGTGCTCAGGGTAAAGTCAATTGACACCGACCATTCGGTTGTCCCCTTACCTCACTGATGCCTCAGCCTCAATTGCTCTCCCTTAAAGACATCTTCCCAATATTTTAAATCTAGGAATTAGTGAACCAGGTATCTGACTTTTTCAGAGTGAGGCCTGCCTGCGCCGGTAACAGTCGCTTGGCCCATCAGACTTTATACGTTACCTGATTCACCTCACATTCTCTATTCTAACCCTCCAGATCTAACTGGTATATCTGATGGACACGAACTGCCCCTTCCAGGAACTGTTTCCTGGGTAATCCACTAGTACCTATCTATTTCTTCCAGGAGCTGCCTCCTAGGTAATACTTTAACACACAATATATCTTCCAAGAGCTGTCTCCTGGGTAATGCACTAGTATTTATCTCTTTCTTCCAGTAGTTGCCTCCCAGGTAATGCTGTAACATAAACCTATGTCCTCCAGGAGCTATCTCCTAGATAATCCACTAACACAAAGTATGTCTTCCGGGAGCTATCTCCTGGGTCATCCACTAACACAAAGTATGTCTTCCAGGAGCTGCCTCCTGAGTAATCCACTAATATAAACCTATGTCTTCCAGGAGCTGGCTACTGGGTAATCCTCTAGTACATACTATGTCTTTTAGGCGCTGCGTCCTGGGTAATCCATTTAATACTCGTTACCTCTTTTCTATCACAAAAGGGAATCCCCACTAGCTAGTCTTCCAGTCTGGCCGGGAAATCACATTTCATTTCTAAATCAATATTATATTTAAAAAAACACACAAATCCTGCATGCACTTAATTCCCCTATACTACAATTGCCACACAATCATGCACTTTAAATAATATTGTTCGAAGCCCAATCCCTCCTCACCCTTTAGGACAGCAGCCTCTGGAACCCCGACTGTCCCCTCGAATAGGCAGGTGTAATGCTCACCTGGTTTGCACGCAGTGTTCTATTCAAGCGTCGCAGGCGGTGTTTCCTTCGGCCGTGGTCCGGGGAACTGAGAAGATGGAGGAATCCTGGCTCCAGCTTGCCAAATGTAATTGAATTCTCAAAAATAAAGAAGTGACACGAATCTGATAACAACTGAGTATATTTATAAGCAATACAGCCTGGAGTACAGTCCAGTTCTGTAACTGAAACCACACTCAACTCAGCTCTTACAAACAGCATCTTTTATAGTCTTAGTCAGCTATTGAAGTTCCACCTCCTTCGTAGTACTTACAATTAACAGAGGCAATCATTCTTTAATAAACATCTGACTGCTTGTCACAGAAATGCAGCTGTAACATATATACCTATACATCTTCTAACGTGCACAGTGTCCTTTGGTCTTTACCCTCTGAACTCTATCAATATGTCCTCCCTACACGTCTACCAGGCTTTGAAGTTTTACGGTCTGCCTCCCACTCCCTGCCAGCCTTGAAACACAAACATCTTGTGTCTCCCTTTCAGGCCTGTCATGATTTACCCCTTCTCCTAACCTCGGTATCAGAAAGTGACTCAGTCTCTCACATATGTGTGTGTTCTTCTAAATTATCTGTGGTATGTGAAGTTCGACTTTAACTGTTTTGCCATGCACCTGGTCTCTTCCTTCATTCTCCCTCTTGTCCTTGCACTGCAGTCTAACATTGTACCCAGATTGAGGCCTGTATTTTTCCTCTACAATATACACGTCTTCAAGTTCCCTTCTAAGTCATGAGTTGACCAGAGTAGGCCTTCTTTCATTTTCTTGAGGTTTATTACAGAAGTTTCAGATGTTTTGGAATGGATGAGAGTGGTGGGTTTGAAGGTGGGATCTGGGTAAATTCTAAGGTGTGGCCGAATTGAATAAGCTTTAGTACCCACTCGTCCGATGTTATCTCCTGCCACCGTTGTGTGACCTGAGATATCTTTCCTCCTAATTTGAGTGTTGGAGCCACATAAGTAGCCAAAGCCTGTAACCAGTCAGTGGCAACAATCTGTTTCTTTTCCCTAGCGTGTTGCTCTCCCTCTAGATAGTGGTCAGTTATAGGCCACTTGTGGCAGTTGTCTTTGTGCCTAATGTGGACGAAATTACTGAGTGGAAGATGGGTAGGAGAGATAGCAATATTGCTAAAAACCTCCTCTATAAGATGGTATCCCTTGTCCGCTGGCTCCACGAAAAGGAGACTTTTTGAACTGGAGAGTCCCCAGTAATCTGGCTATGTCTGTTTTTATTGTTTGTAGGGCTTCATCTACATGTTTTTTCAAAAAGAGCTTCTCTATCAAACAGAAGGTCTAAGATCTTGTTTTGCACTTCAGGTCTGAAGGTGGTAGCCTTAAGCCATCCTTGTCTTGTAAGTACTGCCGAACCACAAGCTGTCTAAATGCAGTGGTGGTGATATCCATCCCACAATCTATGATTTCTGCCGAGGCTCGTTCTCCTTTTTCTAAGACCTTCCTCACCTCTTTCTTTGCTTCTTCCGGGAGTTGGTCGATATATGGTGCGAGGTCAGCCCATAATTGCCTATCATATTGTCTCAACAAATGCAAAAACAACAGATGCTGGACGGAATGCAGAACAAATCAAACATTCACCCCAAGTCACAGATCTGGGTTTAATCCATCAGTTTTTTTGCTTGCCATGCCATTCCAGTTTGGACCCAACCATATGCAAATCAGTCTTGACCCTGTTCCTCATGGGAACAGTCCAGCCTGAACTGCCAACCCCGGATGGGCCAGTGACAGGATCCGGTACATCAGGGGGGTCATGGTGCGACGGGCACCCCTTCCAAGTTAGGAGGCCATCCCCAGCTGGGCCTCCGCCGTCTTCTTGCTCCAGCAGCGCAGGTCCTCCCATCTTTTACGGCAGTGGGTGCTCCGTCTGTGGTAGACCCCAAGGGTCCGGACATCCTTGGCAATGGCACGCCAAATACCCTTCTTCTGGTGGGTGCTGACCTAGAGGAAAGGTACAGGTGGAAAGGAAATTACTCACCCGTCCGGACCGTCATACTCATTGCCCACCAGTTCCCAGCCATGCCCTCACGCACATACACTCACCATCCGCACATGCAGGCCTCAGCCCCCCCCATGTATCTTCAATCCACACCACTCAAAAACATGTATTGCCCACGCAGCATGCTCACAGTGCACTCACCTGTTTGTCTGGAGGACTGTACAGTTGCGTGTACTGTGGGAGGACCCCATCCACTAGTTTCTCCAACTCCTCTGCAGTGAAGGCAGGGGCCCTTTCCCCAGACACTGTAGCCATTGTTGCTTCCAGACTCAGGTCACAGCAGCACTTGCAGTGTAGGTCCTCTCCTGTTGAAGGTCAGGTATCAAGTGAGTGAACAGATAGAAAATGGCGGTCACGTCCGCGGCGGTGCGTACAGTCACTGCTGGCATACATCGTAATTGGCTCCTGGGACCCATAGGGCCCAATGTTAACCTATGCTGAACGGCGCTGCGGTCTTCGACCACCCAGAGCGACGGTGTACAACGCCAGCGCAGTTACCTCATTTCCCCTTGTCCCACCTTACAGGTCAGACAGCCGCCATTTCTGGGGGCCAAATGGGATGGATAAAAACTGCGTCATACCTATTGAGGCCGGAAATACAGACAGATACCTGCACATTGTGAATTATCAACGTTTCAGCAAATAATACATTGGGATACCTCAGTGTTGGATGACCCTCAGCTCGCTGTTCTCCTCCATAGGGAACGTCTGCTGGGGCAGGTGATGAGATGGCGGCATCCTCCGGTGTACAGACCCCTGGTGGACCTGTCGACAATGGAAGAGAGACACATCATTATCACATACAGACTTGATCGTGCAGCAATCCTGGAACTGTGTGCCCAGTTGGAGCCAGACCTGATTTCAGCTATCCGCCATCGCACAGGAATCCCTCCTCTAGTGCAGGTTCTGTCTGTACTCCATTTCCTGGCCAGTGGGTCTTTTCAAACAACAGTGACCATGGCATCAGGGATGTCCCAGCCAATGTTCTCTAACGTGTTGTCCAGAGTGTTATCTGCCCTGCTGAAACACTTGCGCAGCTACATCGTTTTCCCTCAGGTGGAGGATTTGCCCACAGTAAAAGGTGACTTCTGTGCCCTGGGACATATACCCAACATCATTGGTGCCATTGATGGTACACATTTGGCATTTGTCCCCCCCGCAGGAGTGAAGAGGTGTACAGAAACCGGAAAAGCTACCATTCGATGAGTATGCAGATGGTGTGTTTGGCAGAGCAGTACATCTCCCATGTGAATGGCAAGTATCCTGGCTCAGTGCATGACACTTACATTTTGAGGAATAGCAGCATCCCTTATGTGATGGGGCAACTCCAGAGGCACCGTGTGTGGCTAACAGGTGATGCCAAGGTCCCAACACAGTTGACATAGGTGTCTGGGTATGGGGTTGTCCCTAAGGGTTAGTGTGTGTCTAACAGTTGTCCCTCGACATTTGCAGGTGACTCTGATTACCCCAACCTGTCATGTCTACTGACCCCAGTGAGGAATCCCAGGACAAGGGCAGAGGAATGCTACAATGAGGCACATGGGCGAACTAGGAGGATTATAGAACGCACCTTCGGCCTCCTGAAGGCCACATTCCGGTGCCTCCATCTGACAGGTGGCTCCCTATACTACTCACCGATGAAGGTGTGCCAGATAATAGTGGCCTGCTGTATGCTGCACAACCTGGCTTTGCGACACCAGGTGCCTTTTCTGTAGGAGGATGGGCAAGATGGTGTTATTGTGGCAGCTGTGGAGCCTGTGGACAGTGAAGAAGAGGAGGAAGAAGAAGAAGATGTCGACAGCCGAAACAACATCATCATGCAATATGTCCAGTGAGACACAGGTAAGAAGATGTAACTGCTTCCCACATCTCATACTATTGTTGGAGCTAGCATAAGTCTGTCATTTTCACTCAGTGTATGGACCCTGACTTGTTACTTTGGCTTTCCATTTCACAGATCTTGGTCCCACTTTGTGACCTCTGCTATGTTTACTGCTGGCCTACAGCTGTGTTACATTGGTATGTGAACAAGTACATTGACATTGCTATAATACAGAGATTTTGCAATTACACATTTGTGAAAGAACAGACTGACTCCAGCTTGTTTTGTGATTCAAGTGTGTTTATTTATGTGCAAATAAGTGGAGGGGGTTGTAAGATGGGCTGGGGTTATGGTGGAGGAATGTCCATGGCAGAGTCTAGTCTATGTGTTTCACGGGTGCATTGTCCAATGTGGCATGGGAAGTGGAGCAATGGCAGTTTCAGGTGGACAGGGTGTCAAAGTGTGACAGAAGGGTGACATTCAAGGGGGTCTTATTTCCTGGCGGGGGTTTTGGCAATGTTCTCTGTCTTGTTCCTGGATCTCTGGGACCGTTTGCGGGGTAGTTCTCCATCTGCAGGGGGTGAGGTGCTGGTGTCCTGTTGTTCCTGTGGCTGTGCTTCCTGTCCACTAGCACCGGTGGAGGTGGAGGGCTGTTCATCTTCCAGGCTAGTGTCAGGGGCCCATTGGTGTGCCACTGTGTCCCTCCTGGTGTTGAGAAGATCTGCCAGCACCCCCGCAATGGTGACCAAGGTGTTGTTGATGGACTTCAAGTCCTCCCTGATCCCCAGGTAGTGTTCCTCCTGCAGCCGCTGGGTCTCCTGAAACTTGGCCAGTACCGTGCCCATGGTCTCCTGGAAATGGTGGTAAGCTCCCATGATCAGTGGCGGCCAGCAGCTTTAGGATGGAGGGGGGCGGGCAGGACACACACACACTCATTCACACGCACATCCATTAACAACAATCATACCATTCACGCATGCACCAAACATTAATTTTAAAAGATCGCACACACTCATTCTTTCACACACGCACGCACGTACATCCATTAACAACACTCATAACACTCAAACATGCACGCGCGCACCAAACGTTCAATTTAAAACATCACACACACACACACACACACTTACCTTCAGCCTCCATGTCCCAGGAGGGTTGGGACTGCTGCCTTCTCTCATTGGCTGACCTTAGGTCAGCCAATGAGGGAAGGCAGCAGTCCCAGCCTCGTCACAGAGTGGGATGGTGTCAGTGACACTGCTGACCCAACCCCACTCTGTGACGAAGTGTCATTGATTGACACTCGCTCTGGGCACTTCAGGGCTTAAACCTGAAGCGCCCAGGGAGAGTGTCAATTGGTGACGCTTTCCTCGTCACCCAGGGGAGGGCCTCTAGGCACCTTTGCTGAGCCAAGGAGATCACGCCCATAGGAGCTGTGACCTCCTCAGCCCAGCAAAGTTCAGCTCAGGCAGCCAGGAGTGTGAGCAAATCGCGCATGTCTGCTCCTGGGTGCCTGACCTGAACATGGAGAGTGTCTGTCAGGCTGACCTTTGTTCAGCCTGACAGACACTCTTCATGAGGGGCTAAAGGACGGGCCGCCACTGCCCATGATGTGCCTCATGGAGTGTCGGTTCCCTGGGCCTGTCCTCCCCCTGTTGCACAGCAGTCCTCCCAGCTTCCCTGTTATCCTGTGCCTCTGTCCCCTGAACCATGTGCCTAATGCCACTGCCCCCAGGTCCCTGATCGTCCTGTGTTAGTGGGGTTGCCTGGGTTCCCTGTAGTGGTGGACACACAGCTGATTGACGTGTCCTGGGGACAGAGGGATGGGCCCGCTGGGTGGGTGCTGTGGTGGTATTTCCTGAGGGGGGAGTTTCATTGGTGGTTTGGGACTGTGTCAGGGGAACCGACTGCCCTAGGCCGGGCTGGTCATCTTGATCCAGGCGTGCAGAGCTGCTGTTGTCACTGTGAGCCTCTTCTGTGGGGGGACTCGATATGTCTGGCAACTCCTGTCTGGTGACGTTGGGTAGGGGTCCTGTTGGGGTGTAAATGCATAGTTATTGTATGTGTGTGTGCCATCTTGTGCAATGGGTGAGTTACCCACTACTCCTGTGTTTGCATTATTGGCTTGGCCCTTGTGTGATTGGTGATTTTGGGGCATAAGTGAGTCTCTCTACTGGACATGCTTTGGTGATGGGTGTCCATGCATTGGTGTTACATGCAGGGCTTGGTTTTGAGATGTGTGGGTTATGTTAGTGGGGTATCTGTGGGTTGTTGGGGTGATGGGTGTGAGGGTGAGGGTGGGAGTATGTGATGGCATGCAGGTGGGGTGGGGGGGATAAAGTATTAAAGATTTGCCTTACCAGAGTCCAGTCCTCCTGCTACTCCTGCCAGGCCCTTAGGATGCATAATTGCCAAGACTTGCTCCTCCCATGTGGTTAGTTGTGGGGGAGGAGGTGGTGGTCCACCGCCAGTCCTCTGTACAGCAATCTGGTGTATGGATACCACGGAACGTAACTTCCCCCGTAGGTCGATCCACCTCTTCCTGATGTCATTCCGTGTTCTTGGATGCTGTCCCACTGCGTTAACCCTGTCGACAATTTGGCGCCATAGCTCCATCTTCCTTGCAATGGATGTCTGCTGCACCTGTGATCCGAATAGCTGTGGCTTTACCCGGACGATTTCCTCCACCATGACCCTGAGCTCCTCCTCTGAAAACCTGGGGTGTCTTTGGGGTGCCATGATGTGGTGTGGGTGATGTGTGAGGTGGTGTCAGTTGTGATGTGTTAGGGGATGTGTTGGTGTGTGTTGTTTGAGGTGCGTGGATGTTGTATGAGTGATGGTGTTGTGTGTCTGTGGATGCTGGTGCTGTGTTAGGTAGTCTCTCTCCCTGGCCTTCTTTCAAATTTCTGGTTGTAAGGGGTTGTGGGTGATGTGGATGTGTGCTTTATATTGGATTGAGTGTGTGGGTGTGGTGTGTCTATGTGTATCAGGTGTGTGTATTTTGAATTGTCCAATGTGGTTGTGTTTTGTTAGTGTGTGTGTATTTTGAGCGCTGCAGTGTGTACCGCCAATGGTTTACCGCGGTTGAAAGACCGCCACGTTGATTCGTGGGTCGTGATACTGTGGGCGTATTCCTGTTGGATTGACGGTGTAGGTTTTGGTATCGCCAGTTTATCACTGACATTTGGTGTGGTGGACTTGTGTGGGTGTTTGTATTGTGGCGGATTCCGAGCTGTGTGTCGTAATACCTGTAGCGGAATTCCGCTGCCGCAACGGTATGTTGGTGGTCTTGTGCACGGCGGAAAGCGGGATTTACCGTCAGGGTTGTAATGAGGGCCTTATATTTTAAAAGGAGTACAGGGAATGGTATTCCCAAACCAAACCTTGACCACTCTCACCAAGGGATGGTACAAACCAGAGACGAAGGCTGACTAGTAGAGAACAACTTGTAGTCCACTAAATCTCAGAGAAACCTCATGGAAGCCATTGTTTAAGTCTCTCTCCAGCTTTACATAACTTTTTGTTCTGTAGCACCTTATTGTGGTGGCGATTGCCACCTGGATTTGGAAATTGGAAGTCCCTCACTACCAATAACTTACAAGCACCAGCCTGAACTAGCACTAGCCTGAAAGATAAAAAGATAAATAAGTGCGGAAGTGCATTATAACTTATCTGTGGCATCTCTCCTTGCTCTGAGGGGCGTGTACTGTACTACCGGCAGACCAGATCTCCAGGCACCTAGAGGGAAAAAGACGAAAAAAGACTTGAGAAGTTTATCAAGCAACAGACAATCTTCTAATACAGAACTTTATAACCCAATCCTCGAAGCTAGTGTCATAAATCCTGCACAACGCAACAGCCTAAAAAGTAAGCAGTGGAAGGACACCAGTAAAGAGGCCATGATCTAAGGGAGGAATAAATACCAGAAGAGGAAGGAAAGTCCACACAAGCCAATGAATAGGCAGCAAGCTTTTGAAAGTTACAATAAACCCAACCAATGGTAAGCAATTGGTGGACTATAAGCCCACTGTAAGCGTACAGTAGTTCTGTTCACAAACAGATATCTTGAACTATCTAGAAGGTGAGACCTAAAATGGAGAATATTTTCTAATTAAACTTAAAAAGCTACAAATACAAATGTGTGTGTGAGCTGCAATGTTCATGTTTACATACAAGCATGTTGACGTTTTGTAAGTGGGCTGGTGTGGCACAAACATTTGACTGTACATTTATCAGTTAAATATATATGCAAAAGTATACTGTGTGCAGCTTCATTTCTTCATAAAATCCAAAATAAATATAGATAAATATAGATAAAAAGGCAAAAAACAAATATGGGTGAATACAGATGAAAATGTCAAAAAATAAATACCATAAAACGTGAGCCATAATGATTCTAGACTATCAGCTAGTTTTGAATATGCACCTGGAATTACATATGCAGACACACTGAATCCTGACTTAATAGTGGGTCTAACGTAATGGCAGGCTGCACACCGCAGAGTTTCCCACAGCCTACATTGATAAATGTATTCCCAGAACCGTAGCCCCATATGAAGCTGGGGGTGTGTGTACACATTTTACCTTCAAGGGTTTCAAGAAAATGATTTGAATAATGTTGTAAACAGAGGGCTAGGTTGCTTTACAAGTGATGTTACCAGCGAACAAATAAAATGTTATCTAAGTCATAGATGAGCTAATAGAATTCTATACTGTTTGGTTTCGAAAATTTGTATTGATAGTTATGCTCTGAGGGAGCTGCCACCTGGAAGGGTTGTTGGTCTGTTACTACTAATTTTTTTACTTTATTGTAATAGACATTTCTTCACATCATCTTAACAATAATGTTGTACACAGAGGGCTATGTTGCTTCACAAGTGATGTTACCAGCCAACAACATACGTTTTACTAGTAGGAGCTGCAGTCGTTGAACGCACTTTTGTACCCTCAGCAATGATGTGTCCACACTGCTGAGACTCTGAACATTATTTGTCCAAATTCTAAATGTATTTACATCTAATATTCAGGGATAGATAGATGTGTTTAGGTTGCGGATAGCAGCGCACAAGCGCTGCTTTTTGACATGTTGTAATTTATTCTGTTTGTTTTAACAACGCCGATCACTTTAATCCGTTCCTGAGCTTGCCTTTAAAATCCCTTGATGTCGTTACATTTGTCCCGCCTTGAGGCTCTTTAGTTACGCCTTGCAGACCCACCCTGTTACATACATTAGTGCACGATTGCTGATATACGTTAGAATGGGCAGACTACTTTTTTCTTTTGTCTCTCCCCTTCATGCTCAGTGGCAGCCATGGCGCTTTGACATTTCATACAGTGCGAACAGAGCAAATCAATTAGTGGTATTGGAGCATTTCTCACATTGTTTACACTGTTACCTAATCAAAGTTATTTAAATTTTGCTTTTGCCTTTCCCTTTCGTGCTCCGTGGTTTTCAGAAGACCCTTATAAGTGGTAATTCCTTTACAGAAAAATACAGAAATCATCAAAGCATCTCTCCTGCACAGCAGGAGAGCCGATACTACAATATTTACTGCACTCAGCAAATCTCACCCCATAATACTTTGCGGGGCACTCCTTTTACAAAATATTTTTGCTCATAACTCAGCCTGTGTTGGTTCTAGGACAATGGGACCACTTACAAAACGTACAACATGAGATGCTCTTTCTAACTACTCGTCTCTGGGTCCCCACACTAGGTTAGTGTGGAACCCAAAATTATAACCCCTCCCATCATTCAGTGTCTTTTTAAGCTCTCTAACGACTGGAACTTTTGTTTTACAGCTGGGAGCAGTTTGTGTTTTAAGGTCCTTGTTTGTAATGTCATTGCAGTAGGCCTGCCAGCACTGAAAATGTGTAACGCTCTATGCCCTCTAGGGGCTAAATATATGGTTACACTGCATTACTTTCTGCCATTCTCTTTTCATGTGGTTCTGCATTCTAGGGGCTAACTATATGGTTACATGACCTAGGGCCATATGTACGAACACATTTTCATATAGACACAGAATGGGCAAAACTGCTTGCTACATCTGGCCCCTCTCTGGTGGCTGTTCTGAGCATTACAGTCAACATACTACAATATTTGCAGCACCCGGGAACTCACCCCATAATGCTTTTTAGGGCATTCCTTTTTACAATATTTTTTCCTCATAACTCAGCCTATGGTGGTCATAGGATAATGCAACCACCTTCAAAAAGTCCACCACAATGTGCTCTTTCTGTCTGGACCATCTCTGGGTCCTCAAACTAGGTTAGTGGAGACCCAAAAATAATAACCCCTCCCACCCTTCTGTGTCGTTTTATGCTCTCCTATGGCTGAAACTTTTGTTTTACAGCTGTGATTCTTTGTGTTTTAAGGGTCTTGTTTGAAATAATATGCCAGTAGGTCTGATAGCCCTTTAGTTATAAGCCGGACCATTGGAATTATGTGGCAGAGAGGACCAAATTATGCTGCAGGGTTGACCAATTTATGTGGCAAATGAAGTCCAGTTATGCATTTACAATGCCAATAGCTCTAACTCAAGGAAATGCAAGATCTATTGTATTGCAAATGCTTGTTTTAATATTGTAACGCAGCAGTAGTTCACTACTATTACTGCAAATAATCTCTGTGACATCCTCACATTTCTCATATGTGAGGTCCAGGAGTAGTTAGTAAGTTTAAAGATCGGTGGGGTGTGGCACAGCGCCAAAACATTTACTGAAATGCCAACCAGTCCTGGAGCTGCTCTCATGCTGTAGACAGCCGGCCGATCTCACATGCGCACCTGCAGATGTCATACTGCAATCTGCAATCTGCCCGCCCCCACCATCACACTCGTGCTAGCGCAGCCAGCGGCACACAGAATAATAAAATGGTAATGACAGTTTTATTATTCTGTGTTTACATGTTGTGCAGCAGGCAGGGTGACACTCCTCCGCCTGAACATAGGAGCACCCGCTGCTGAGGTTCCGTTTTCGATCTAAAAGAAACTTTTTTATGGATGTTGCATGAAACATAAAGGCAACATTTATCTGCAAAATGTCTGTAATAGACTTTCACACATTCCCCACATTAAGAGTAAATTGGAGGGAAACAGTATTTAAAACAATCTGTTTAGGAATTATTCAAGGTCACAAGGGTAAGCCTCTGCAGAACAAAGATGGCTGTAACAGGGGGCCCTTGGAAGGATGAGGCTCTGGGCCAGAACCCACATTACCCGTGCCTTAAGACTCTGCTTCTAGGTATTCACGACCTTCAGTATCATGCATTTCGACTCAAAAAACTGTTGGAAGTTCACTCCTGCCAGTAGCAGGGGTAAATGTCTTCCAGAGTCGGAATGGGAAGAGAACACAGCTAAATATTATGGGAATGTAGTGGAAGTGTTTTTTTCCAGAAGGAAAAATATTTTCCAAATTGATAACTTTTTTTTTCCAAAGCTTTTCTAGGTACCACTGCACTCGTGAGACATTTAGCCATACAAAGTTGTGAGCTTTGTGCAGTTATGCATTCAGAAATGCTGCTGCAATATCATAAGTAGGAATTCTAAAGGTTTTCTTGGAGTAGCTACTGAATCCTGACAGTTTACAGCTTCCTAGTCGAGCTTTTGGAAAGCTATGTGACCTTTAAAAAAACGAAATTCACTCCGAAGGAAAGAGGAAATCGACAGAAGTAAAATGTCAATTTTTTGTGAATCTGCCCCACAGTGCATAGAAAAGTCCCAAGGCTTGGACACTTGAGGCAAATATCCCCATAAAGCTTTAGCAGAGTGTTACACCATGAAAGAAGCAGGAACAGTGGTAGTGGCCTGTGCTGTGTAACCTTTTAAAAAAAGGTTAATCAATGTATTTATTTTCATATGGAAAGATAGCAGCATACATTTTAGAAATTCGGAACATCCACTTTAATGTGAACAATTACAGTTCTATTGCAACATCCTGGGGTGAGCATTGCCTTACACAATGAGAACTCACAGTTCACTAACTGTGAGAACAGATAACGTGATATACATGTCCCTCTCTCTGGCTCGCCCCCTATGAGACATTCCAAATGGTTTCAACTCAGTGTAGGTTTAAGGAATTTTGGGGCTTTAGGCAAGATATACTCTGGGGCCCCATGTTTGTAATTTTACTGCCCATTTTCTGCAAATTGAAGCCCACATGATATCAAAACAAACATTCAGAAATGGGGTTCACACATAAAAAATTAAAATATGTATTTTCATGGCTTTCAAAAATGCTTAAGGTGCAACTGGGCAAAGTGGGAGAGACTCAGAGGAAGAGATAGGCAGAGAAGAGAGGGGCTAGAATTTGGAAATAGACAGCAATGAGCTAGATAAAGAGAAAGTTTATCTCCCAGGAGAGCCCTTGGAAGGTGAGGGCGCTGCAAATTCTCTACTTTGTCGATGTCTGTAAACGTTTGTTTCCACTCCATTAGCAAACAAGCCATACTTCATGATACAGTTTTCTCAAAATATGGTCTCCTTTCTCCGGTATACTAAGGCTCAGTTCGTCTGTGCTGTGTGACCTTCTCAGTCTCCACACTGCTGCCTAAAATGTCTCAGGAACCGCAGGAAAGTCCCCCGAGTTGAACAGTTGTTGTGCCGTGAGGTCGGCATGGCAGTTGCTGTGGTACTTTCTGTAAGGCGCTTCAAGGCTCGGCAGTGTGGGCGCCGGTTTCTGCACTGCGTTCAGTCCTGGAAGAAGCCACAGCGCTGAAAAAAAAAAACTTCTGAAACGAATAAAGTTTGGGCACCAGTACTTTTTGTTCAACATCAGACTTTGACCCAGAGCAAGAGGCTGAAAGGTGAAACAGATGGAAAGAAAGAGAAAGGGATAGGAAACAGCGGCAAATGTAGAAAGTAAGTTGGGAAAAAACCCTGCAGTTGTGAGATAAAGAGACAGGAAGTGTAGGCGCTGAAACAAAGAAGCAACGAAGAATCAGCAGCCTTGACATTCAGCAACCGCAGTGTTCAGCGCCACAAGCGTGAGCCCCGAGGAAAAGTCTTGAGCCCTGGCTCGTATTATTAATATTATTTTACTCTTTACAAATTAAGCACTGCACTGGGTGCAGACCCACTACACCTGCTGCACTAATGAGAGGAATGGCACGGAGGCCATTTTAATTAGTTCACTCTTCTGTCTATAAACCACTCTCCCTGGGTGATCAGGAACCATGACGGCGTTCCACAGGTCCTGGTAACTGGGCCCAGGACAGTGTTTCAGAATATTTCTGTAACACTGCTTGAAGGACAGCGTGGGTATACCAGGATTTGGAGAAACGAATGTTCTCTAACACTGAAGCTCCTCCTAAAGTAGACACAGACCTTTCATGTCAGGGTACAAGATTGTTGGGGGTGGGGGTACCTAATATGTGCCCCTGGGACATTTTACACCTCCGTGTAGATCAATGTTGTAACGAAACTTAAGGAGCCCCCCAGCAAAGTACATAGAGGGGCCTCTAGTCGGAGTTACTCAGAAGCTGTCAGGCCCGGGTACTCTGCTGAGGGGGCCCCCTGGATCTCGGGGCCCCCCACCGGAGGGGCTGCGGGTGGCTTTGTTATACCACTCGTGCCCCAGAGCAGTTCCGGGGACTTTTCTTCTTTGCAATGTGGAACCAACATTTAAGGTTCTCGCCTTGTCTCTGTTCCAAGCACTGCGCATCATCTGAGGCAGGAATATCATATCTGGACAAGGTTCCCAAAAGTCCCAGGCCTCGGAGACAACACAAGGGCCTCGCTGCTGAGCTGCTGATTAGAGTACCAGCCGGTCACAGCCTCGGCAGGGCGGATTCAGCATTCCATCCAGCTTGAGGAAAGGAGCCCCTTTGTGTTGGTAACGGTATGTGTTATCAAGACACGTAGTCATAGTTCAGCTTTTACAGCGTCCCACATACAGATATATTGTTTGTATTGTTATTAATAATAGTGTCTTATTGATATTAGCAGCAATAATACTGTTTTGCAGTTTTATATAGTTCGAACTGGACGCGAAGGCACTGGAGCGCTGTACGTGAGCGCCGGTTACATTACACAAGAACACATTTCATTTTTTGTTGTTGCTTTCAGGCATTGGGGGGTGATCAAGTGAGTTGCCCAGAATCACTAGATGTTGATCTGTCGCCGAGACTAAAACCCTATTTCCCAATTCTAAAGTAGGCTGATATTGGCGTTACTGCACAAAACAAAGCATTCCTCGCCAAAGAGAGGTCTCTTGACGTTACGCCACATCTTCTCTCCCGTGATATAAATTCTATGTCAGGACCGGAGGCTCGGATTATGCTTTCTGTTTCTTTACTGACTTAAACAGCAGCCAATCAAATACAAGTAACAGAAAAAACTACACATCCCAAGATGACTAACATCCTATCACATGGTCCAATCACTAGCCATGTCCTCTGCCATAAGTACTTTGACCTTTGATGTCACTTCCTCTTTCTTTGCTGTTTCGCAGCAGATAAGTACACGTTTTGATTCTCTCTAATACTTTGTATGTTTACTTAGTTCTAATAACTGTAAATGTTGTTTATATAAGCGTCGCGATTCAGCGCGCTTTTATTACATGTATTTAAGCGCCCGTGCGCTTTGTTTCTTGGCTTTCCGCCAAGGTTTGAGGCCCGTTTTTATGTGGAGCGGGAGCGGAACTGCTCTTTCCTGCAGTCTCCTTTCTATTTTTAACTCGCACGCGCGCGCACGCCTTAACAAGCCAATTCCTTTCCAATTTTGGAATCGATCGGCTCGTGAGGGTGCAGCGAGTGCGTCCGAGTGCCCCCACAGTTATACCAATTGCTCCCTGACGCCCAGCAGATCATAAAACTGACTGGGTTGTAAAATTAAAATAGGCTTTTGCCGAGAGTGCCTTTCAGGCAGCTCCCTCCACACTTTAATAAAGGGCTCTTTATCACTTGCCTGAATTGGTTTTTTTGTTTTGCACTCCCCTTTGATTCCAACATTACCTACTCGTTTTACATTAATCTTTAAAGGTTTTTGTACCTTAATACACTGGTCATGGCTCAGTGGGATGACCAAGAAACAGAATATTATACAGAGGAGTTGGGCAATCAACTGGAAGTAGATCTAGTGGAAGCCCTTGATACCAGGGTTCAGCAATCTGTAAATGATGCCCTGGTGAGAGCTCTGGGTCCCTTTTCAGGGCAGCTATTTGACTACATTCGATCACAGGGTTGGATGCAAGGGCAACAACCTCAACCCGAGTCTAAAAAAGTAAAGGACAAGACAAAAAATGTGGAATCTAAAGCCGAGGTTAGTGATATTCATGCCGACGCATTCGAAAAACTGCGTAAGAAACGTAGTGGTGAACATAATTACAGCTCTAAAAAGGAAGCCTCCCTTTCTACCTCTTCCTCTGATAAAAAATTCCTCCTCTGATGATTCGGATGATTCGGACGCTCCTATGCCTAGTAAAAAAGCTAAAAAAGCACCCCCTCCCTGCCAGGTTCTGGACTTCGATCCCACAGAAATCATACACCCCAGAGCTTCCAATTGGGTTCCTCCACCCGAAGTGGCTCAATATGTCCAATCTAATTTACGGAAAAGCTTTGATAAGGAAGTCAGGTCACGCTTAAAAGCAGAGTGCCCCAGACCTGACCTAGAAGGCAAGGTTTCTGATACCCCAGAAATAGACCCCACCATGGTCACCTTTATGAGGAAATTTGTGAAGGACCCCAAAAAAGGTTTGGATCGATCCTGGCGTAATTGCCAAGACAAACTGTTGGATCTTTCAGGACCTTTGACCAAGATCCTTGAGATGGCGTATGTAGCTAAGGAATCAGGATCCCCTGTGGACACAGATGTCCTTATCGGTTGGGCACAAAGATCCATTTGCCTGCTAGGAAACTCTAATTGTGCTATTTCTGCAGAACGCAGAAAATCTGTTCTAATGCGCATTGATCCTAAGTTGTCAGATCTTGCGACCTCGGAAGCGGGCCCTTCGGCAGAAGGACTTCTTTTTGGATCTTCTTTTATCAAAGACTTGGCTAAGTTCTGCTCCACCTTTTCTTCGCTTGACAAGGCCCAAATGTCTCTCAAGAAGGTTTTTAAACGAGGCCTTTTTGTCAGGGCCGGTCGTTACGGGGGACGTAGGCCCGGCCGAGGAACATACAACAGTCCCCAAAACTACTACCCGAGAGGCAGAGGTGGTTGGTACGGGGAACAAGACACCACCTTCTACCCCACACACCCCAGGGGAGGACTTTCCCGTTTCCGCAAGGGCCATCGCAGAGGGCAGCAAGGAGCCATACAGGACTCAAGTTTCACAGGTGAGCATTATTCATTTCTCTCAGGTCAAACTTGGGGGGCAGAGTAGCATCATGCTTGGCAAATTGGAAACAGATCTCCGGAGATCCATGGATTCTCCAAACGGTCGAGGGATTTCGACTGGAGTTTATCAGTACTCCCAAACAACTCTCCCTTCCGTTACAAATGTGTTTTTCCCTAGCAAATCAAAACTTTATAGACAAAGAAGTGCAAGCTCTATTAGACAAAGGAGCCGTCCAGTTTACCTCTCCTCATCCTTACGGTTTCCTCAGTCCTATTTTCGTAGTAGCCAAGAAAGGAGGAGGTCACCGTTTAGTCTTGAACCTAAAGGATTTCAATCATTGGATCCTATACAAACACTTCAAGATGGAGGGCATCCACATGTTAAGGGATATCCTCTTGGAAGGGGATTGGATGGTTCGACTGGATCTAAAAGATGCCTACCTGTCGATTCCAATTTTTCCTCCTCACAGGAGATTTCTGCAATTCCAGTGGAAGGGCAGTGTTTGGAGTTTCTTGCCCTTCCATTCGGTCTGTCGTCAGCCCCTTGGTGCTTCACGAAGCTTCTGAGACCTGTGATGGAATGGCTCAGAGCCAAGGGAGTCAGATTGATTATATATCTGGACGACATTCTGCTGATGGCCCAATCCCCTCAAGTCCTACTATCTCATTTGGATTGGACCATCAGCCTTCTGCAAGACTTAGGTTTCCTGATCAATGTGCAGAAGTCATTGTTGAAACCCTCTCAGGTGATAGAGTTCCTTGGGTTCCAGATAAATTCCATTTTATGTCAACTCCTCCTTCCCTCTCAGAAGATCTGCAACATCAAGAGGGAATTGAGATTGGTTCTATCCAGTCAGACCGTCTCATTGAGGAATATAGCCAGAGTAGTGGGCTTACTAGCTTCGTCTATTCAGGCGATCTTCCCTGCACCCCTACATTATCGGGCACTACAGATACTCAAGATCGGACATCTACAACAGGGTCTGAGTTATTCGGAACAAATCCCATTGACTGCCGAATAAGATCAGAGATTCAGTGGTGGCTCCATCATATGGAAGCTTGGAATGGCAGGGCGATTTTCGGGTCTCACCCAGAAGTGGTGATAGAATCCGATGCCAGCAGATGGGATTGGGGAGCACCCCTAGTGACGGGGGCAGATGGTCGGAATGGGAGCAATCCCTTCATATCAATTGCCTGGGACTTCTGGTGGGATCTTTTGCCATAAAGAGCCTCTCCCCGCAGAAAACAGATTGTTGCATACTCTTACGGATGGACAATATCTCAGCAGTGAGGTATGTCAACAAATTAGGAGGCACAAAGTCCCGAATTCTGGCAGAGATTGCCAAGGATTTCTGGCACTATTGCCTAACTCAACGTCTAGTGGTCATAGCGGAATACCTTCCTGGGGACCAGAACATCATAGCAGACTGGAACTCCAGATACCTGTCGGATTCCAGCGACTGGAAATTGGACCCTCTGATTTTTTCTCAGATAGTCAGGGAATGGGGCAATTGTGAAGTGGATCTGTTTGCCTCACGACTCAATTGCCAAATTCCAAAATTTTACAGTTGGCGTCCAGACCCTTGTGCGTTAAAGACAGATGCCTTTCTTCAGGATTGGTCCCAATTTCGAGGTTATGCCTTTCCTCCATTCCTGATGATTGCCAGGGTTTTGTCTCAGGTGCGGAGACAGAAGACAGAGATTGTTCTGGTGACGCCCTTTTGGAGAGCACAGCCTTGGTTCCCCATAGCTCTTCATTTAGCTTGTGCCTCTCCTCTTCTAATTCCGCCTCGTCCGAATCTTCTATTGAGTCCGGAGGGCCTTCAACATCCACTGGTCTTGTCAGGGAAGTTGACTCTGCTAGCCTGGTTAATTTCAGGTCTAGATGGAGTACCCCAGACGTTTCGAAGCAAGCTGCGAATACATTAAGCAGGCCTGGGCCGGTAGTACCCATAAAAGATATGACTCAGCCTGGCACAGATGGTCTAGTTGGTGTGATGGAAGGGGTGCCAATCCAGTGGAGGCACATATTGGTACGACTGTTAACTTTTTAGCAGAGCTAGCTAGTTCTGGTTTGGCTTATCGGACGATCAATAACTTTAGATCATCTATTTCAGCAGGACACTCTTATCTAGAAGGTAAACCCATTGGAGAACATCCGTTAATTTGCAAACTTTTGAGAGGTATACGTCTTTCTAAACCTCCTCAAGCTAAATATTCTGTATTATGGGATGTTAGCATTATTTTAAAAAATTTGGATTCTTGGCCTACCAACAGGTATTTATCTCGCAAGCAGCTTTCAGCTAAGCTGACCATGCTTTTATGTCTTATCTCTTGTAAAAGGGTTTCAGACGTCAGAACTTTGGATTTAGCTGGTAGAACCTTTTCTCCAGATGGAGTCACTTTTTCTGTGACAAGAAGGACTAAAACAAATTACAGGTCAGTGTCCTATCCAGTTTATACTGAAAATTCGAAATTATGTGTAGTCCAATGTTTAAAGGATTATGAAGTTGTCACAAAAGAATTTCGACAGGATGTTAAAGGTCAATTATTAATTTCTTTGCAAAAACCTTTTAAACCAGTTACCTCAGCCACTTTGGCCAGATGGATGAGATGGTTGATGAAGGAAGCAGGTATTGATACCTCTATATTTGGGGCTCATTCTGCTAGAGGGGCTATGGCTTCTAAATCTTTTGCCTTGGGTTCCCGGTTAGAAGACATTATGAAGGCAGCAGATTGGTCTTCAGAAAATACTTTTCGTAAGTTTTATCACAAACCAGTATTGGACGTAGCTACTGTAGTAATGGAACAGCTTTAAACTAGCATAATTGGAGCCTCCGGTCCTGACATAGAATAAAAAAAATTCTAGCTATTGCGTCAAGAATTTTCAATTCTATTAAGGACACGGAGGCGAGGATTATCCCTTCCTTAAGCACAATGACTTATTGAATATCATTTATTGTGGATATTTATGATTTATTGTTATTTCACCTTCCTATTTTTATTGTCAGTTATAGAAACATCAGTTTATTGAGACATTTTCAATTTCGTTGGGATATTGCCTGCCTGTTTATTGTTACAGGTTCTGATCAGAAGAATTCCTGAAATTCTTATCTTCATGGAAAAGTTTGGTTGTAACGTTTTGCCTCGGTTGATTCTCCGGTGTTGAGCTCTCCAGGAGACGGTTATCCATTGGGAGAAGATTTTCATGACTCCGGATTTCGAGATGGCGTAAGAAGTTTTGTTTTCAAGTTGATCTTATCTGTTCTGACCAAAGAAAGAAGAAGTGACATCAAAGGTGAAAGGACTTATGGCAGAGGACATGGCTAGTGATTGGACCATGTGATAGGATGTTAGGCATCTTGGGATGTGTAGTTTTTTCTGTTACTTGTATTTGATTGGCTGCTGTTTAAGTCATTAAAGAAAGAGAAAGCATAATCCTCGCCTCCGTGTCCTTAATAGAATTGAAAATTCTTGACGCGATAGCTAGAATTTTTTTTATTCATTTTCATAAACTAGAAACGGTATCTGCGCGTTTAAACAAAGAGCGTGGAGTTCATTTGAAAACAGTCAGTGTGCTGTCTCATCGCCCCTTCACTCTACACAGTCAGCAGGGAGGCCTCACCTGAGATAACATGGGCGAAAATATGCGTGAACAGTAAATATCTGGATTTTATGCCTATTAACTTGCCAAAGACGAAGAAAACTTGCGAGTATTACATGTACGCGCATCCTGATACTACCACACTCGCACTACTGATAACAATAATATTATCCTTATAAATGTCGTTATTATTATTACTAATCAATGCTTACACCGAAAAAGAAATGTTTATAAGCAGCGTGTTGGGACACTTCATAAACGAGAGCGATTCACGATTTTTTCATTCCGGGAGTTTTCTAAATGTGTTTTACATTCTCAGAGTTTACGTTTGGAAATTGTGCATGCACGGCGGGTACCGTACTTGCCTGAGGCGGCTCGTGAGCCCTTTTGAAATATTATATCCAAAGCGCACACACCTCTCTCTGCAGAGGAGGGGTCCCTCCTGACATCTGGGCTTTGAGTAACAACAGCCAGGGCGGGTTTAGGGCAGTGCGGCCGGTGCAGCTGCACCTGGCGCTGACTTTGGAGAAGGGCGCTGTATTTAAAAATAATTTATGGGTTTGATAGCATGTGAACTTCCTTGTGCGTCCAGAAGTTCCATGCAACAATAAAAATGTCAAAATAACTGGTGATTAATGTGACTGTTGGTGAGAAAGCAGAAGTGTGTAACGGCATTTTTGACTCGTCATAAAGTGGCGCAGGGAGATAATGTGCATACTGTAAACAGCGTGTACCATGCAGATTACAAAACTGAGTGTGAGTGAACTACGAGTAGCGCGTAAAAAGAAATAAAACGCATATCAGAAAGGGCCTATGGAGAGATGATGGGCGCTGGGCATTGTTGGAGAAAGGTAGTGAGGGAATTCGTGGAGAAGGAGGTCATGGGGGCTCCAAAAAAAGACTGTCGTATCGGGTGCCACCGGTGCTAAAGCCGGTCCTCACAACCGTTTTTGCAAAATCAGAATATCTTACTGAGAAATCGCGAGCGCAGTCCCACTTGGAGGAAGTTGCATATCCTCCATGCACGATTTCGAAAAGCTATTTTGTATACACATTGACCCCACCACTCGTGTGTGGGGCACGAAAGTAGTGCTATAACACGTCTTTGTGAGCGTACGCCATTATTCAACGCACTATTTTACTATATTTTGTTTACAATCTTGCCTTTTGAAGTCTATTGTTGGGACAAACCGAATGTCTCGCACAGCCCACCCAAGACCTTGAATTATGTTCATCGATGTGCTTCAGTTTACAGTAGAATGTACAATTCTAACTTTTCTATGCGGTTCTGTACGTGGAACAGATATAGGAGCAAAGAACTATCGTGTAATGATCGTTCGCCTCGCCTGTCGAATCCGGTATTTGAATAGACGGAACGTGACGTTCAGGTAAGGAAGCCAAGAGGAGTGACCCATTTTGTCTATATCACCGCAGTGATGAGTTTCCGTCCCTAGAGGGCAGTGTTGTTAAGCTATGAGTACGCGGCGCTTGCACAAATGCAGGGCATGTAAAGTTTACGTAACTTGCATTTTCAGTTTGTACTGTACTGTACTGTATACACAAACATTGGCAAAGCTTATAGATCTCGCCTATAAGACCTACTGGCTTTGATAATGTTCTTTAACCACGGTGGAAAGAATCGGATCTGCTGTGGGGCATGCTGGTTTAAAAAACAGGCATTTGCAATACAATCGGTCTCACATTTATAAAAAGTTCAAGCTCTTGGCGTTGAAAACGACAACGTTTTTGTACTTTTTTTTTGCATGTAGTGGACTGATTCTATTTTCATAGCGCTATTACCATTCGCATGACCTCGCAACGCTGCGCTGGAGAACAAGAAAATTGGAAATAGGTTATGAGGGAGGGGAGACAAGTAATATGATGACTGGAAAAAAGTAACAACATCCTGGAAAATGCAAACACTCATAGGGAATGTAAGATTAAGTAAAGCATGTGAAATGTAAGCAGGAATAACATGGTTACCATAACGCTTTTACACTTATTATTCAGAATGCAATGAGTGTTTTGCCTGGAAAGTTAAGGACATGTCTATAAGGCCCAGAACGGACCTGTTTCAATATCCATTGCTTATATCCTTACAAAACATAAGCAGTATGGCTAAAAAGACCACATTCCTGAACACAGAGCCATGGCACACATTTTATAAACTAAAATGAGGAAAACAGCTGATAAGGATCATGTTAATCATTTTCCACTCTACTCATCAACTGGGTATTGCAGTAGCTCCAGGAATGGTGCACTTCCACAGCAGGGGGGGGGGGAGGAGGGGGGGGGGACAATGGGTGTTATTTACAAGCCCCTTCAGCCACCGGTGCATCACTTTTAATATGGGGAAAAGTGATGTAGTGGCGGCGCAAGGGGCTTGTAAATAGGTCCAAATGTTGTTCAAAGAAAGAGGAGGAAACAAAAGTAGTGCTTCACTGGCAAACTCTGTAAAGTGGCACTAATGTGTGTGGTTGTGAATAAAACCAAACTGCCCACTTTGCAACCACTCTGTCTTGCTTTATTTTTTTCCCCATATTTTGAACATTTTTTTTTCTTTCCCTCCTGATGCTGTACTTTAGAATAGAAAAATGTCAGAAAAAGATGACATTTGCAGCCAAAATGTTTCTTTCTTTTTTGGATCCATTTCACAGAAGAACAAATAAAGGAACGGAGAGGAAAGAGAGGGTAAGAAACCTTTGTTGAAGTCATGGTTTTTAGCAGAGGAGGAGTGAGACAGAAAGAGAGGGAATAAGAGAAAGAGGAAGAAAGGAAGGGGCAGCTGCCTGTGCCAGAGCAAAAGTTAACACTGTAGGGAGGGGCGTGATGATGAGTGTGGTGAGGGGGGTGGGGTTCATCATATCCAGAAGGGGTCCCCTACACATGTGTGGGGTAGATAAATCTATGCACTCGGTCAGTTTTATTGCAAGTAGACCAAAGACGAGCTGAGGAGCAAACTTTAACTAAATGGTGTCCCCTCAAGAGGCATCCATCAGGGTCAGCAGTCAGTTCCTAACATACATGCTACAGGCTATCCACGATGCACCTGGCTTTAGGAATGAGCTGGGTCCATTGCTGCTTGGCTGCATGCCACTGAATGATTTGTACAACTTCTAGCGCCTTTTGAAAGCATTCATCCTGGTCGGTGGCCTGGCGAATAGTGTCCATGGAGAGTGGAAGGGGTCTCAACTGATCCGCCATGTACCTGACGTACTCTTCTGTTTCATTTGCCTCTTCTTTCTCTTCCATCATGGCCTCCCTAGGTGTCGAGATAGGTAGTCTGTAGGGTTGTTGTATCTGGGGTGATATTCCACCTGACAATTGTACTCCTGAATTTGGAGCATCAATTTTTCGATCCGTGACCATGGTTTTGAGGAAGTTCCTTTGAAGAGGAGTATCAGGAGCTTGTGGTCAGTGGTGACAGTAAACAAATTGCCATAGACATAGAGATGGAAGAGTCTACACCCCCGGTGATTCATAATTGCGCCTTTCTCTATTCGTGAGTATCTCTGTTCTGTCATGGTAAGAGATCTGCTGGTATACACAATGGGGCTCCAGCCATCCACATCCTTTCGTTGCATCAGCATGGCTCCAGCCCTGGTGCCTGCATCTACCACTATAGTGGTCTCCGGCATGGATCGAAGTACATGAGAGTTGTGTCTGTGGGTAGGGCATTCTTGGTGGCTTGGAATGCTGCATCTTGCTCTGGGCCCCAGGACCATGGCACTGCAAACTTGGTGAGGTCTCTAATGGGCTGAGTCAAACTCGTGAGATCTTTGATAAAATGTACGCAGTAGTGGGCCATTCCCAAAAAAACTGCAGACCTCTGTCACAGTTGTTGGGGAGGCTGCTTCCTTGATACTTCAAACCTTGATGGGGTCGAGGGCCACTCCTGCTGAGAACACGTAACCGAAAAAATTGCGTTTTTGTTTGAGAAACTCACAATTGCTGCGATGGAGAGTGAGGCATGAGTCTTGAATCCTTTGAAGGACTCTACACAGTCTATGACTGTATTCAGGTATTGTTTTGGAATGAATTAAAATGTCAGTCCTGACACTGACTACGCCTGGGAGGTCAGCAAGTAGCTCATGGAACACATTTTGGAACATCTCTGCGGCGCTCGAAATGCCAACACTCATGTTCATGTAGCGCCAGAAGGCCACATGGGTTGAAAAAGTCATGATGTAGCGGGAATCTTTGGCTAGGGCAAGCTGGTGATAGCCTGATCTCAAATCCAACTTAGAGAATCAACTGGCCCGCTCAGCTCACTGATCAAGTAATCTATCGTGGGAGGTGGTTGTCGCTCCCACTTGAATGTGGCGTTCAGCAGCCGCATGTAGACACAGATTCTCACCGGAGTGCTTAGGCTTAAAGGCCACCACGATCAGAGACACCAAGGGTGTGGACCCCGTCACCTTTTCAATAATTACTGCAGCTTCGTGTTTGTCAAGCTCCTTCACTACCTGGGGCCTCAAGTGAAAAGATATGCGTTAATGCCAGAGAGTAACAGGCTGTATTGACTTAGCAATGTTCAGTGTTACCTCTTTGTCTTTCAGACAGCCAATGCCTTCAAAGACTTTCTGGAATTCTTCAAGGATGTTGGTTATGGATTCCCGGTATATTCCAAAAGCAAGAGTCACTATGCAGAGAGCGTCACCAGCTCTCCACCCCAACAGCATACCATGGACATCTTCTGCAACATAAACCTGGGATTCGATTTCCCTGGACCCATTTGTGATGGTTATTTTGAAATTTCCTCTCATGGCTAATGGTTGGTCCTGTCCGCAGACCAATACTTTGACCTTAGCTGGGCTTAGACAGGTAAGTGACTTCAGGGTCTGGTATGTGGCGTAGGACATTATGTTAATTGATGCTCCTGTATCCACTACTGCAAGCGTTGGATGTTCCCCCAGGCCTATCTGGCACCGGGGTAGTTGACGGTCAGTCTGGGCTGCCGAGCCAACTGTGAAGCTGGAGTGAATGGTGTGGACTTAGTCATCATCCATGTCATTATTATTTTCCGGTGCTTCCAGAGTGGTGTTCACGGTATTGTTTGGGACACACCCTTTGTTTGATATACACACCTTCAGAAATTTGTTGAGTTTTCTGCACCCGGCACACTTCTTCCCTCTCGCTGGGCATTCTGCGGGGCAGTGAGTCAGCCTGCCACAATAGCCACATGTGTTGCGGCGCGAGCCGAACATTCGGCTCGGGCCGCACAGCGCGTCTACAAGACGCGGCGCCCCCCTAGCCTATTATGTATCTTACGAGGCCCCAGATTTGGCATGGGGCCTCGCTCTGCTTTTGTGCTCTGCATTTCTCGTGCCCCCTGACTCCTCTTACCTGTTCTCTTTCCTTCTTTTTCTTTTTCTTTTCTTCTTTTCTTGGGCCATTGGTTGTACCTTCCTTTATGTTTTTTCCCCCTTCCCATGTTACCTTTTTCTTCCCAGCATTCCTTGTTCCCTATTCTCTATGGTTCCTACTCTATTCTGTTCTATGTACTTTTCCCTATCTAAGATGGTGTCCTTTTACTTCCTGTTGGTCATTTCCTGTTTCTTGGTATTTAAGGGATGTGTTTTCTTCATTTCCTTGCGCTGCAACACTTTCTGTTCTGATAGTGTCTTAGCTCCTGATTCTTTGCCTTTTGGTTCTGGATCTCGTCAATTCTGTGTTACCTGCATTTTGTTTCTGTTGATTCCTGTTCTTTTGTTCTTGTTTCAGGAATCTTTCTGTTTGGAGGTTTTTTCCCCTTTTTAGGGTTTTTTTCCCTCTGTCGCTATTTCTGAAGGGCACGGTCTGTTCTTGGCGTTTCCATTGCCTACAGCACCGTGGCTACCAGAAAGAGTCGCCCCTTTCGGAGCCAAAGCCGAACACTCAAGACCCACGCCACTCGATCTGCGGATTCCAGGCGTAAGCAGCACGTGAGTCGTGACAGATTGGAGCGCCTAACCATCCCGACGTCCTCTAACACCATGGATGATACAGTGGCGGCTGCTGCAGATCCTGATCAATCTCTTCTGACAACAATTCAGCAACAAGCTCCAGAATTGCAACAACTACGCAACGAGAATGCTGCGTTACGACAGGCTTTGGCTTTCCGCAGTGGCGATGTTCCGACTATCTCCGCTTCTACTCCTCGTTTCTCTGGTGAACCAACTAAACTACGTGAGTTCCTTGATGCACTAACGGTGTATTTCGCCTTCCGACCTACCCAATTCTCCCACGACAGGACAAAGGTGGGATATCTTATCAGTGCGTTATCCGGTCCTGCCTTGGCCTGGGCAACCCCGATGGTATCATCCAACGATCCGGTATTGTCCGACTATTCCGCTTTCGTGAAACGCTTCAAACAAATGTTTAGTCGTCCAGGGTTGGAGGCCTCTGCAGAAGAAGCCTTATGTGACATCCAACAAGGCTCACAAGATGTCCTTCAGTATATTACACGTTTTTGTCAGCTAGCGGCAGAGACCATCTGGGTGGAACGTACTCTGGTGACTTTGTTTCGTAGAGGACTTAGGGCCATATGTACAAAAACTTTTTCCCATAGACACAGAATGGGTAAAAACCTTTGCTACATCTGGCCCTTAAAGAAGAAATTAAAGATGAATTAGTACATTCCACCAGAGTTGAAGATCTTCGTGGCCTGATGGATCAAGCACTTTCCATTGAGTACCGTCTTCAAGAACGACGATTGGAGAAGAGAAGGAGTAGAGGGTCTTCCCAGCCAAGCACTTCACGGGTTTATCTGCATCGTTCTGAGGAACCTCGCCCTCTTGCTAGAGACATAGAGGGGGAACCCATGCAAGTGGATACTACTCGAGGCCCACTCTCCGCTAGCGAGCGGGAAGACAGACGTAAGAAAGGATTGTGCCTGTACTGTGGTTCTGCTGGTCACATGCTTCGTACCTGCCCTGTACGTCCACCTAGGCCATCGGGAAACGCCACTTCCCGTCCTCTGTAAGAAGGGAGGGGACGGGATCATCGGCTATACCTTCCATCAGTTCATTTAATGACAATACGACATCCTTGTTCATGTTACCTGTCATGTTACAACTACCTGACGGCCGTCAAGAAAAGACTATGGCATTACTAGATTGTGGTGCTAGTGGTATTTACATGGATAAGACTTGGGCCACTACTCAACAAATTCCAACACAACCCAAAGAAATTCCCGAACAAGTACACACAGTGGATGGATCCTTGATATCCTCTGGTCCAGTCGATACTACCACCCTGATGTTAAGTTTACAGTTTGGTAACCATCAAGAACACATCTCCTTTGATCTCATATCATCCCCCAACCATACCATCATTCTCGGAATTCCGTGGTTTATAAGACATAATCCGTATGTGAATTGGGTAACCCAGACTATTTCCTTGTCTTCACGGTTTTGTCATGAGAACTGTTTTGCTTCCGACAAAGATTAACACCTACTGAAGGTACTACCGGATATTCCATTAATACTGTCCAAGGAGTCCCTGAACACTATTTAGAGTTTCAAGATGTGTTCCAAAAACCATCCAGACCTGTGTTACCTCCACATCAAGACTACGATTGTGCTATTCCCTTGGAACCTGGAACCGTTGTTCCCTTTGGGAGGATATATTCCCTCACGGAACCCGAAAAGGAAGTTCTAAAAGAGTATCTGGAAGAAAATTTACAGAGTGGTCTTATTGTTCCATCGTCTTCTCCGGCAGGGGCTCCTCTCTTTTTTGTACCCAAGAAGACAAAGGATCTTCGTCCTTGCCTGGATTTTCGAGGCCTGAATAAGATAACTGTAAAGGATCGTTATCCTTTGCCTCTCATCAAGGATATTCTAGAAGCAGTCAGAGGGGCTCAACGTTTTACCAAACTGGATCTACGGGAGCCTACCACCTTTTACGTATTAAAGAAGGAGACGAGTGGAAAACAGCTTTTAGGACCCCATTTGGTCACTTTGAGTACAAAGTTATGCCTTTTGGTCTCACGAATGCCCCCGCAATCTTCCAAAGATTTATGGACTCAGTGTTTTCTGACCTTTTGAACCAGACAGTTGTAATCTACTTAGACGATATTCTTATTTATTCTAGACGTCCCGAACTCCATTCTTCCCATGTGAAACAAGTCCTTCAAAGACTCCGGGCACATCAACTATCTTGTAAACCAGAAAAGTGTGAGTTTGACAAGACGGAAGTCAAATATCTGGGTTATCATTTAAGTCCCACCGGCATAGCTATGGACCAAGAAAAAGTACAAGCCATTCTAGATTGGCCTTCTCCTTCTTCTATTAAAGAAACACAATGTTTTCTAGGACTAGCAAACTTTTATCGGCAGTTCATCTTAGACTTTGCGAAACAGACCAGCCACATAACTCACACTTTAAAGAAGGAAAATTTAATGAAAGGGTTTGTCTGGACTAAGGCGGCTGAAACAGCTTTTCAAGATTTAAAGAAGGCTTTCACTCAAGCCCCCATCTTAAGACACCCAGATACCAACAAACAATTTATTGTAGTTATCGATGCTTCCGAAAGAGCCATCAGAGCTGTCTTACTCCAACAACAAGAAGATGATGGTCTTGAACATCCTGTTTTCTATTTGTCCCATATACTCTCTACATCAGAACAACATTACTCAGTACTTGAAAGGGAATTATTAGCTCTGAAAACAGCCTGCCTAGAATGGAGACAGTTCTTGATGGGTTCCAAGGAGCCTTTTGAGGTGAGAACAGACCACCGTAATCTACAATGTTTACGTACTTTTGTATGCCAGAATAGTCGGCAGGCTCGTTGGGCCTTTTTCTTCAGTCAGTATGATTTTTACATCACCTATATTCCTGGATCACAAAACATTCTGGCTGATGCTCTGTCTCGCCGTTATCCAGATTGTACTCCTTCCCCATCTCAGTATCTACTTGAACCTAGTAAAATCATTGGAGTAGCTCAGTCTTTCTTGGAGGAGGTACAACTGGAATACTCCAACCTATCTGACCGCGAAGTAGAGAAACTAAGACCATTTTTATGTAAAAAACAAGGATATTATTATTATCAGAATCTGTTATTCCTCCATACTAACAGAATTAGAGAAAAGGCATTACAAATGTGCCATGATTCGCCGGTTGCTGGTCATAGAGGCATCAAGGCCACACAAGAACTTCTTTCGCGATTTTTCTGGTGGTCTACCTGGAAGCCGGATGTTGAAAGATACGTTCAGGCTTGTCCCATATGTGCTCAAGTCAAGATTCCCCGTACCAGACCTGCAGGATTACTACAGCCTTTACCTGTTCCACCAGCTCCATGGCACACTATTTCTACTGATTTCATGTGTTCGCTCCCACCATCAGCAGGAAACCGGGTTATCATGGTCACTGTTGATTCCTTTACTAAGATGGCTCACTTCACTGCCCCGAAAAGGCTACCTACATCCCAAGAACTAAGCCAGATATTTATCGACCATATTTTCCGTCTCCATGGACTTCCACATACCATTGTATCTGACAGAGGACCTCAGTACATTTCCCGGTTTTGGAAATATTTTTGTAGGACACTAAATATCAATATAGCACTGTCATCGGGTTTCCATCCTCAGACCAATGGACAGACCGAGCGTCTGAACCAAGGATTAGAGCAATACCTTCGCTGTTTTTGTAATTCTACCCAAAGCAACTGGAACACTTATCTCCCTATTGCTGAATTTTCCTACAATAATACTGTCCATAGTGCCTCCAAGGTCACTCCTTTTTTCTGTTCTTATGGCTATCATCCTACCTCTTTTCCTACTTCTCCTCAGTCTATCTCTCCTCTGCCCGCGATTACTTCCCTTTCAAAACGACTTCTACAAATCCATAGACTAATTCGATCCAATTTGTTAAACACCAAAAGATATATGAAGAAAATAGCAGACAAGAAACGTAGGACCACTCCAGACTATCGCCTTCAAGATAAAGTCTGGCTTTCATCCAAATTCTTGCCCTCACGCCTTTCTCAGAATAAGTTCACACCTCTCTACTACGGGCCTTTACGTATTCTTCAGTTGATTAATCCTGTCACTGTCCATCTTCACTTGCCTCATACATGGAAGATTCATCCAGTCTTTCATGTTTCCCAGCTCAAACCTTATATACCTGACCCTTACTCTCGTTCGCTCCTGATTCTTTGCCTTTTGGTTCTGGATCTCGTCAATTCTGTGTTACCTGCATTTTGTTTCTGTTGATTCCTGTTCTTTTGTTCTTGTTTCTGGAATCTTTCTGTTTGGAGGTTTTTTCCCCTTTTTAGTTTTCTTTTCCCTCTGGCGCTATTTCTGAAGGGTACAGTCTGTTCTTGGCGTTTCCATTGCCTACAGCACCGTGGCTACCAGAAAGAGTTGCCCCTTTCTGGGCCAAAGCCGAACACTCAAGACCCACGCCACTCGATCTGCGGATTCCAGGCGTAAGCAGCACGTGAGTCGTGACAACATGTTCTGGGTGCCCAGCTTCTCTCCTTGGACTTGGGTCTGCTGAGAGTCAGAGTTTTACCACATTGACCAGTTCAACCTTAATCAGTTTATGTAGGGCGGCCTCCATGTAGGACTCCCAAGGTTTTTACAGTTCTTTAGTTCACCCCATCATTAGGATGTCAGCCAAAGACCACCCTGACTCTTCTAGAATGCATTCCCCCAGTTTCACTGAGGTACAACCTTGAATGATTTGTCCTCTTATCTCCTCATTCTCAACAGCAAAAAACATGTGCTGGCCAACTCTTTCATCCTCATATAGAAAGTGTCAATGGATTCCTCCGCCTGTTGCCTCACTTGTCGAAACACAAACCTCTCATAGTTTTTATTCATCATCAGCTCAAAGTGGGCACTGAGAGCTGCAATGAGGGTGAGGTGCGTTTTTGGGGTGGCCTCCACAACAGTTTTTGAGATCCTGTGTTTGTCTTTGCCCTGTAAATGCAGGCTCATGGCTCTTTTCTGGGCATTGTCCACTCTTGTGGCATCAAAGAACAGCAACACTCTTCCGACCAGTCCTTCTACGTGGAAGCTTGAGCTGATGGGGCATCTTTAATGACAAAAGGATCTATGGACGGTATGGTGGCCATTTTCTGTTTGGGTTAGTCACCTCAGGTCTGACTCGTTTGTATGAGTGCAGTGGTTTGGCTGATTTTCGTTGTACAGCATATATTGTGGGTCAAATGTTGTGACAAACAAGTCTGATCAATATTCAAATGTGGCAAGCCTTTTGTTGTGCAGCATATATTGTGGGTTAATTGTTGTAGCAAGCAAGTCTGAGCAGTATTCAAATGTGGTAAGCCTTTGCCTGCCTATATATCCTCCTCACCCTAATTATTGGGCATAACTGTATTTACTCACTGTGATTTTCACTTAATTGAGAGGAGGCCCTTTTTCAGTCAATGACCCCTACCCTACTTTCTGTGTGTACTTACAGCTTACCTTTGTCGAGGAGATGGGGCCACTGGCAGCAAATAGGCACTGTTGCCTTTATTCCCTCCACCTTGGCTCACATGCGTGGTTTAAGGATGGGCCTAATAGCCTGGAGCGCCCTCCTCCATTGATGGCATGCAAATGCAGAGCGCCAATGACAGCCCTTATTCTCTGCCTCAGTTGCCAGGGTGACTCACCCTACTCCTCATCCTCTCCTACAATCTGGAGGTCACCTGCACAAATCGGGTGGGCTCAGATCACAGCCAGAGCACACCGCGCGGGTCTGGTGCTGACGCACACAGGAATGCCACCGCCACAGGGCACCAGGCACGGTGACAAACACCCTTGTTGCCAGTGTTATGTTCTTCTGTGGTTATAAGCATGAAAGGAGGCGCATGGCTCATAAGCAATAACACTCGGCGGCAGCACAACTTATAAATGATTCACACGGAGAAACCACATGGAACTTTGATTGGGAGATTGTGGAGGGGGATTGTGTCACGTATCTCCCGCGACCATGTATGGCAGCCCCCGGTATTTATTACTGGTGACTCACGTGGTCATGAGATCATCCTAATGAATAACAAACAGTGCGGGAGAGATCAGGATCCCCTTCACACTGTTTTCCGGCATAGAACTCTCTGCGCTCCAGTTACGCCACTGGAGCGACACTACAGCCAGCCAATAAAAAAGATGGGTAAATGGACTATACTCCATGGCAGGGACAAACCCAAGTCTGACCAAAAAAGCCATAAAATAAAAAGCAGCCAATTCAGAGTTACAGGAAAGCCAACTAATGGTAAGCAATAGGTGGGCTCCAAGATACTGCAGGTTCTTGATAAACCCAGAATATGTCCTTCAGGCTCAACCTAAAAAGGCCCCAAAACAGTAGTAAATGTACTCCAGCTCAGAGCTGGAGTAAATCCATCAGCACACATGGCCAACCACTGGTACTGCAACACCCCCATAGAATTAATGAAGGTAAGGGCCTGAAATAAACCCTAACGGTAAATGATGTTAAAAGAGACTGATTTATTTAAACTTTTTAAAAATATATATACATTCATTTTACTGTTAAAAATAAATATCAATTATAAATAGATATTATTTTATATTTAAAACATTGCAATTACTTTTTAATTAAATTATTTTAAAGTTATTTTTACAATACATAATTATATTAATGAAAATTCTCTACAAAACTTTTAGTAACTTGTTAATAAATATGAACATGTTACATTCAATACATTTTTTAAAATACATTCTAAAGCAATAATTTTATTTTCATTTATATATGTATGTTCATTTAATAATTAATTCAGAAGTAAGCTAATAGTACTGCCACAATTTTTAAAATGTGTACTACTTTTAAATTTACTTATACAATCATTCAACAAAATATTTAAACTACTTTTTCAAACTTTAATAAACTTACTTATATTACCTGGAGGCGTCTGCCCTAATTGCGGCAGTCTAGGCTAAGTGTGCGGAATGTCAAATATGGTAATAAAGGTACTACTAGTAGGACTGATAAGGTAGAATATGTCATTTTAGTTGACTACTGTATTGCTACATGCACTACGTGCATGTAGCAGCACTACGTGCAAGGTAAACAGTGGTGCAGGGTGTGGACCATTGGCCTCTGCTTCCATTGGCCTTCGCTTCCATTTTGGTTCACGACTCCATTTTGTCGAGTCTGGTTCTGTGCGTAAGGCACTGTTCTGTGTTTTTCCACAAGCTTCGGCAAGCTACAGGGTGGGGTGTTTTTCTGCTCAACTTTGCTCCATCTGCCTGATACGAAGGGAGCTATTTACATTCCACGAGCTATCAGTTAGAACAACAGGGGGATGCGCCTGTACTCAAGGAGGAATGCAAACTTCACCTTGGAGCCCTCTCCTGGGAACTTGGCCCGTTCTGAGGAGACATCTCGAAGGGTGAACAAGGTACCGCCGATTGCACAATTTGTAAAGGAGGGGGTCTTTTTCTAGAAAAGACTCCTGGGCGTTAGTAAATACTATAAAGGTTGAGGGCCTGGATGGACTGGTTTAGGAACTCTCTTCTGGGTTGGACGCAACGCCAGGAGGACTGATTGTCCCGAAAGAGGCTCCCTGTGCCAGCCGAATTGGGTTCCCCGGCTTTGTGTACGGTGGAGGGATGCAGACGCTCTTTACGGTGAAGCTTTTCAATTTATTAAGTATATTGTGTGTGTGTGCGTAATATGCACTTATTCTTGCAGTCATTTTCATGCTATTGAGCATTGAAGTATATTGTGTGTGCGTGTATTATATGCACTTACTCTTGCAGTTATTCACAGAGTGCTTATATTCTCACCATTATTCTCATGTTATTCTCTTGATATATATATGTATATATATATTAGTGTGGTTAGTTTTGCCATATGAGAACTTGCCCCTTAAATAAACTTGATTATTTTACTCACTAAAGTGTCTGAGAGTGATTGCTTTCCATTGTGCCTTAAAATATCCTGAAGTGCATAGTTTTGATATTCTGAAGAGTAAAGCAACACAAATTGGTGTAGTCGTTTGCAGGATTCAAAAAAAAAAAAAGGGAAAATGCTTAATAAGATTAAAGCGAACTCAAAAGCAAGTTCTCATGTAGCAAATCCGGACATAGAAATACCGGGGTGGGAAACTGCCCCGTATAAACTTTTAGCTCAGGAATGGTCACGTTGTGCTGGTTTGTGTGAAAATTGGAATGTTTGTATGTCAAATGCAGAACCTGAAGATGTTCTTACATGTTTACAAAAGGTATCAATTGATAAGGGAAGGGAGATTTGTGCGTTGGGGAGGCGAGGCTGGATCTTGCTTTCTGCGTACTGAAAGTTGTATGAAAAATGTTTACAGTTACAAAAAGACCACGAGCAGCTGGAGAAGGAGTTAGTAGGAGCCCGAAATTCCTCTACCATGCTAGCTTGTCAAAATAAATTATTAAGTGATAAGCTTGAAATGTACCAACTGGTTGCAGAGAGAACGGCCGTTAGCGTCGCTCAATATAAACACAAGAAACGAAGAGGGAAAGTTAATAAAAAGAAGGTGCATTTAGCTATCTCTCAGGCAGGATTAGCCTTTGACCCTGAATTTTGGGATGGAAACATCTGGGATACATCTGATTTTTCAGATGAGTCCGGGGGTAATAACTGTCAAGATGTTAGTCAGGGAAAGACAGAGCGCAGGAATGTTGTCCGTGCGCAGCCCATATATCGGCGAAAGTTACAGCATAGCCCAGCTAACCCTGGAGGGGTGATGTTGGATGCCCTGGAGGATTATACACAACAAGAACTAAGTGATGTGATAGACAGATTTCGACAGAGGTCTGGGGAAACATTGCTTACGTGGATGGTGCGGGTGCACGATATGGGGGGTCAGGGGGTCCAATTGGATCACGGCGACGCCCCGAGGCTTTGTATGTTAAGTACAGACCCGGTTATCCAAAATGAGTTTAGAACTTATCCAGGGAATGGTCCCATGACCAATTTGTTAGAGTTAGCTGCGCAAGGGTGTGCTCAGAAGTATCCGACAGAGTCAGACTGGCCGCCTAACGATAAACCTTGGTATACTTTGAGAGATGCAGTACAGAGATTGAAGGAAGAAGGGATGAAAACAGCTCTCTTTATGGGTAATGCCCATGATTTGATGAATGGAATTTTAAATGTGTCTGTGCGAAACCGGTTGATTAGGGCCGCTCCTCCTGCATATAAGCATGTCATCATGACTTTGTTAATTAATCAGACGGGTAACCCATTGTCTCAGGTGGTAGAAGCGGTGCGTGAGTTAAGTGATTTAGGAGAATGGGCTAAGCCAGAGAGGAATTCACGGTCTGAGAATCGTACTGATAACAACAGGGTGACAAGGCGAGACATGTTTCAGGCCTTGCTGTGAGATGGGGTGACCAGGGATGAAATTGATGGGATAACCACCAAGGACATGTGGGAGATGTACCGCAAACGCGGTTTGGATAAAAAGGAGGGGAGCAGGAAAGGGAACAAGAAGGATAACAAAGTGGTGAACCAGAGAAAGGCAGGAGGGGAGGAGCGTGAGGGTGAAAAGGGAGAGAGAGGGAGAGAGCCCCACAGTAGAGAGAGATCCCCAGATGATGGAGATTGGGAGGAAGAGCACCGAAGCTCAGAGGGAACCCGGAGCAGGGAGAGAGACCGGGAACTGACAGGTTCTGGGAAAACGCGAGGAAGAGAGTGGGAGAGGGAGCTGGTAAGCTCAGAGAGGTTGCGAAGCAGAGACAGAGAGGAGGAGTTCCCTGAGAATTACCGCAAACTGTATCCAGGTCTGACTTGGGCAGACTCTGATGTGCGCAGAGTGAAAATAGATTAGGAAACAGGTCAAACTCCGGTGCAGGGATGGGCTCGCAAAGATAACAGACCTCATGTCAAAGTAGAAATTTATTGGAAACGTGGAAATGTTCAAAAAGTTCGAGCCCTCGTTGACACCGGAGCGGAGGCCACTTTAATTCATGGCAACCCAAGAAAATTCAGGGGACAGTACTTCACCATTACGGGATTGGGCGGAAAAGAAACCCCGGCAGTGCAGATAGTGGTTCCCATGAAAATAGGGGCACTTCCAAAGAGAGAATACACTGTCTTGATTGTGCCCATTCCCGAGTACATTATTGGAATTGACATTTTGAAAGGGATGACCCTACATTTGGAAGATGGATGTTATCAATTTGGTTCCAAAAGATTTATATCAATAGCCGCCGCAAGGGTGGGGCTGTTGAAGATTCCTCTGGTAACACTTCCCCAAGCTACTAAGGTGATTCAAATGAAACAGTACAGAATACCGGGAGGACATGAGGAGATTAGCCAGACTATACATGATTTACTGGAGGCCGGGGTAATAGTTCCCATCACCAGTGCGTGGAATAATGCCCTCTGGCCTGTTCGTAAAAGTGATAACAGTTGGAGGATTTGCATTGATTATCGCCAATTGAATAAGCATACACCTCCTCTGACTGCAGCGGTCCCAGACACCATTACCTTGATTGAGAACATACAGAAACATAGTGGGACTTGGTATGCCACCATTGACATTGCCAATGCGTTCTTTACGATACCAATAGCTACTGAGAGCCAGCCTCAACTGGCATTCCAGTGGGCGGGGCATCAGTACACCTTCTGTAGATTGCCCATGGGGTATTTACACAGCCCCACTATCTGCCACCGGCTGGTGGCAGAGCATTTGGATGAAGTACCAGTGGTTCCCGGAGGGCAAATTTCTCACTATATAGATGACGTGATGATGCAGGGAGAGACACAAGAACAGGTGCAGATTCAGCTAGACAGGGTGGTGGAACATTTGCAGAATAAAGGGTGGGAGATTAACCCTGAGAAAGTACAGGGACCGTCTCAGAGCGTGAAATTTTTGGGCATTCAGTGGAATCAGGGATACAGAGAAGTGTTGCCAAAAGTGAAACAAAAGATTAAGGAATTTGCAGTGCCGCGAAATCAGAAGGAAGCCCAGAGTTTTATTGGACTATTCGGGTATTGGAGACAGCATATACCCCATTTGTCTCAGATTTTGGCCTCATTGTACAAAGTTACACGAAAGAAAAATGCGTTTGAATGGGGAGAGTAGGAGCAGCGCGCGTTTGAATTGGCGAAAGACGCCATTCAGCATGCTTTGGATTTGTGGCCGATTCGAGAGGGAGACATCGAGTTGAATGTGACAGTCCAGTGGCAGCATGCTAATTGAAGTTTATGGCAAAAACAAGGAAGAAAGAGGGTGCCCCTGGGATTTTGGACAAAGAAGTTACCCGAGGCAGGAGAACGATATACTCCCTTTGAGAAGCAGCTACTGGCCTGCTATTGGGCCCTGGTTGATACTGAGCAAATTACACTGGGACACAATGTGATTTTAAGGCCTGAAATTCCCATCATGCAGTGGGTGATGAGTTCCCCTAAGACTCATAGAATTGGACATGCGCAGGAAGCCAGCATTATAAAATGGAAATGGTATGTCCAGGACAGGGCACGAGCGGGTCCAAAAGGAACCGCCGTTTTGCATGAGCAGGTAGCGCAGGCTCCAGTGGAGAATTCCGAAATGTTGCATGATGTACCTTCAGTGTGTGAATCCCCAGTAGGGTGGGGCCAGCCGTTCGCAGACTTGTCTGCAGATGACAAAAAACATGTGTGGTTCACGGATGGCTCAGCAAAATATGTTGGAGCGAAAAGGCACTGGAAGGCAGTGTCCTATAATCCTGTTACAAAGAAGATTTTGACAACTACAGGACAGGGAAGAAGTAGCCGGTTTCCAGAGCTTTATGCCGTGTATCAGGCTTTAAAACAAGAGCTACCCGGAAAATGTCACATTTATACAGATTCCTGGTCTACCGCCAATGGGTTAGCTACTTGGCTTCCCACGTGGCATGCACATCAGTACAAAATCCATAACAAAGAGGTATGGGGGAAGGAGTTATGGCAGGAGATCTGGGAAATGTTACCTCAAAGCACTGTGACTGTCTATCATGTGGACGCTCACTGTCCAACTGATTCTTCAGACCGATGGTTCAATTGTCTTGCAGACGATCGAGCCAAGATTCAAGAGGCTGAAGTGGAGGCGCAGAATTCTGATTTGGTGGGAATGGCTAAATGGGCACACCAGAAATGCGGACATCTTGGAGAAAAGGCTACTCACAGGTGGGCCGAGATTAGAGGGATGCATCTTCCCCTAGATTTGATTAAAACAGCAATCATTGAATGTCCCATTTGTCAGCATGCACAGCACAGACCGGTCCCACAGGTGGTGAGAGGCCAGCTAGGCAGAGGTAAATTGCCAGGACAGATTTGGCAGATTGATTACATTGGACCAATGCCAGTGAGCAGAGGGTGTCAGTATGCCTGCACCGTGGTAGACACTTACTCTGGTTATCTCACAGCCTTTACCTGCAAGCGCGCAACTCAGCAGAGCACCCTGAAAACATTAGATCTGTTGATTCTGTACTATGGGGTGCCACTCCAGATTCAAAGTGATAACGCCAGCCACTTCAAGGGCAGACTAGTGCAGGACTATTGTGCACAACACAATATTGAGTGGATTTTTCACATACCTTACTACCCACAAGCAGCGGGACTGATTGAGAGAATGAATGGGTTGCTGAAAGAACAATTGCGTAAACTGTCTGATGGGACACTGAAGGGGTGGAGGGATAATTTGTACGATGCTTTGCAAATTTTGAACAACCGACCCCTTACAAATGCCGAGACACCTCTCATGAGAATGCTCACACCTGCTTTACAGATTAATCAGTTTACAACGAGCAATACCATTGTGTATTGGGAAACAGCTCCAGGAGCTTTGGCCCCATATCGAGCTACACCAGAATCTGCAGGACTAGACTTATATGCTTTACACATGCATTGATTGAAGCCTAGAGACATCACTCTGATTGAAACTGGAGTGGGAATTCAGATTCCCCCTGAGCATTACGGTCTGATCGCCCCTCGATCTGGGCTTGCCCTGAGAGGCATCCAAGTTTTAGGAGGCGTGATAGATGCAGACTACCAAGGCGAGTTAAAAGTCATTCTCTTGAACAGTGGTGACGCAGACCTAGTGGTGCAACCTGGTGATCGCGTTGCCCAAATTGTCATCATGCCGGTTTATGGAGGTGTTGTTAAGAAGGGGAGCGCCCCAGCTCTTCTCACTGTAAGAGGCAAAGGAGGGTTCGGATCTACTGACAAGAACCCAGGGGCCAAAGTGTGGATTTAATCCCCTAATAACCCTCCTCAACCCGCTGATGTCATCGCCACTGGACCAGACAATGTCCTGGTAGTTATGCGACCTGGTCAAGACAAATGGGAACATGTTCCCGCTGACAAATGCTATTTGCGAGAATGATAATACGTGTTTTGTCCTTTGTTCTTTTCAGATCATCCTGTGGAGTGCCTGTGCCATGAGTGTGGTGTATGGAGCCCGTTCGGGAGACTCCACCGGGGAGCGGGAGGGGCTCATAGCCCAAAAATTCAACCGTCAGTCGCAGATGCCGACGCTACTGCATCAACCGAACAATGTTTGGATTCATCTAGCGCAGGAAGTGCTGAATATATCTCACTTCTGTATGAGTAACATGCAAAGCGTTCAAGATCTGATTACCACTTGTCTAGTGGCAGTGCCCACTCCTGCTGCTGTATTATTGCACATCTTTAACAATACAAACCAGGATGGAATGGTGGATGTGAGTGACGTTCGCTCCCATCTGTCACTCTATGAGTACTGCCGTCATTGCCCGGAGGTGGGCAGGCGGTTGTGGAGGAACATGACATCTATACTCACGTTTAACATCTCAAATGGGGATGTGTGCTATTCGTTGACCTGTGATCCTATGAAAATAGGTAAATGTGCTCAGCTCAAATTGGAGAAAAGAGACAAAAACTTAACTGCTGCACAACGGACGTTGTGCCACTCACGGAATGACCTGACCTGTTTGAATGTAAATAATTCAATGTTTTGCCAGCATGTGGTGCCTGCTGCCAGCCACATTCAAAATGTTAAGTTGCCCAAAGGTTGGCTCTTTTCTTGTGGTAACCTTTCTTTTACTTATATTCCAGCCAATCTAACCGGAGGGCCTTGTGCCTGGTCACGCTTAGGCTTTCTCATGTTTCCTATGGATACTGCTCTACACCCTCGCTATACCAGAGACACTATTCAATTACCTACGGACTGTGATTCTGAAATTTCATTGCTTTCCAAAACAGAATATGTTAGTTTAGCTGGTTCTATCGTAGGGGTGCCAGGACTTGCAGTATATAATACCAGAGTTATTAATAAACTTGCATGTTTAGTAGTCAAGAATATTAACTATACATCAGCTGCCTTAGCTGAGCTGTTATTAGATGTACAGGGAATTAGAAGAGCTGCTTTGCAGAATCGCACTGCTATTGATTATTTACTGCTTAAACACAACCATGGCTGCAGTGATTTTGAAGGGTTGTGTTGCTTCAATTTATCCGACCACTCCATATCAATCAACTCCCATATAGAATCCCTGCATAAGTTAGTGAAGGGGGTGCAGCAGGATGTTGACAAGGGGTGGTGGGATTGGGCTTTTGGATGGCTGCCTAATTTAGGCCAACTGCGTTATATCTTTGGTGTAATCATTATCATAACAGTTATTTTAATTTCGTTATGTTGTTGTATTCAGTGTGTGCCTAACCTTCTATCTCAGTGTCGCCCAAGAGCATTGCCATTTCAGCTTATAGGATATACTTAGTTGTAAGTTGGCCAAATGGTCCAATGGTGGAAATGTATTGCTACATGCACAACGTGTATGTAACAGCACTACGTGCAAGTGGTGCAGGGTGTGGACCATTGGCCTCTGCTTCCATTGGCCTTCGCTTCCATTTTGGTTCACGACTCCATTTTGTCGAGTCTGGTTCTGTGCGTAAGGCACTGTTCTGTGTTTTTCCACAAGCTTCGGCAAGCTACAGGGTGGGGTGTTTTTCTGCTCAACTTTGCTCCATCTGCCTGATACGAAGGGAGCTATTTACATTCCACGAGCTATCAGTTAGAACAACAGGGGGATGCGCCTGTACTCAAGGAGGAATGCAAACTTCACCTTGGAGCCCTCTCCTGGGAACTTGGCCCGTTCTCAGGAGACATCTCGAAGGGTGAACAAGGTACCGCCGATTGCACAATTTGTAAAGGAGGGGGTCTTTTTCTAGAAAAGACTCCTGGGCGTTAGTAAATACTATAAAGGTTGGGGGCCTGGATGGACTGGTTTAGGAACTCTCTTCTGGGTTGGACGCAACGCCAGGAGGACTGATTGTCCCGAAAGAGGCTCCCTGTGCCAGCCGATTTGGGTTCCCCGGCTTTGTGTACGGCGGAGGGATGCAGACGCTCTTTTCGGTGAAGCTTTTCAATTTATTAAGTATATTGTGTGTGCATGCGTAATATGCACTTATTCTTGCAGTCATTTTCATGCTATTGAGCATTGAAGTATATTGTGTGTGCGTGTATTATATGCACTTACTCTTGCAGTTATTCACAGAGTGCTTATATTCTCACCATTATTCTCATGTTATTCTCTTGATATATATATGTATATATATATTAGTGTGGTTAGTTTTGCCATATGAGAACTTGCCCCTTAAATAAACTTGATTATTTTACTCACTAAAGTGTCTGAGAGTGATTGCTTTACATTGTGCCTTAAAATATCCTGAAGTGCATAGTTTTGATATTCTGAAGAGTAAAGCAACACAACTACACTCCATGTTTCAAGGGTGAGGACATGTCAGTTTACACATTTGAGTAAGTCTTCTACTGTTGGACCTGGCCTTTTTTGCAGAGTTATCCCCAATATTTTGCATTCTTCCTCCTATTTTTTCTGAGCTGTTTGGGTTGGCTTTAGGACTCTGGGCACTTTACAACTGCTAACTAGTGCTAAAGTGCATATGCTCTCTTTCTAAAATGGATTGGTGATTGGTTTCTCCATGATTGGCATATTTGATTTACTTGTAAGTTCCTAGTACACTGCACTGGGTGTGCCCAGAGCCTGTAAATCAAATGCTATTAGTGTGCGTGCAGCACTGATTGTGCCACCCACATGGGTAGCCCTGTAAATATGGATCAGGCCTGCCACTGCAGCATCTGTGAGTGCAGTTTTAAAATGCCATTCCAACCTGACAAGTGCACCTACTTGCCAGGCCCAAACCTTCCCTTTTCTTACCTGTAAGTCACGCCTAAGATAGGAACAAGACAGCCCATGGGCAGGGTGTAGTGTATTTAAAAGGTAGGACATGTACTAGTGTGTTTTACATATCCTGATAGTGAAATACTGCCAATTGTATTTTTCACTATTGCAAGGCCTATCTCTTCCACAATGTAACATGGGGATTGGTTTGAAATATCTTTTACGTATAATTTCCCATTGGAAGCAGATAGAGATATGGAGTTTGGGGTCTCTGAACTCACAATTTTAAAATACATTTTTTGGTAAAGATGGTTTTTGAATTGTAAGTTTGAAAATGCTACTTTTAGAATGTGGGCATTTTCTTGCTTAACCATTCTGTGCCTCTGCTTGTCTGCTGACACGTCTGCGTCAGGATGACAGTTGAGCTGTTTGTGCATTCCCTCTAGACACTCACACAAAGGGAGCTGAGGTGTGCCCTGCATATCCTGATGGCCCATCACCAGGCTGACGGGTCTTCCTGAGCTAGAGTGGTGGGAGGAGCTGACACCTGCAACTGAATAGGGCTGTGCCTGTCCTCACACAAAGCAGTCTTCAACCCCCTGGAGTGTGTCTGGGGCCAGGGCAAGGAAAAGCAGGGTCTTGTGCATTACAAAGTCTTCTCTTTGAAGTTTGTCTACTGCAGAGACAGAAATGTACTGGACCTCTGACACCACATAGAACACTTCTGGACTAAGGACATTCTGCCAGGAAGAAGAGCTGAATGCTGTAGGAGGGACTGCCACTTTGCCTGTTGCTTTGTTGTGCTGGCCTGCTGCTTGCTGCTTCTGTCCTGGGAGTGAGAGGACTGGACCTTGCTTTCTATCTCCTGCTTTCCAAGGTTCTCCAAGGGCTTGAACTGAGCCTGCCTCCTGTTAAGAAGTCTTAGAGCCATCAAAGACTTCATCTGGTTGCACCTGGGCTCTCTTGCTGAGAGTCCTGACTTGTCAAGTGGTGCCAAATCCAGTTCCTGGGCCCTTGGGAGTGAGTTCTGGGGCAACCAGGAAGAAACTGGTGCATAGACTACCAGAGCAACTTCGGAACTGGTGCTGCTCCCCGACCCAGTGCCACTACCTGTGCCGGAGCTGTGGTCTCCACTGAGTGCAACAACCGTGACCTACAACTCAGGTCCCACCTCGCGCCTCCAAAGTTCTGCTACAGCATGAGTCCAGAATGCCATGTCACCGACGTCCATGCCACCCGACTCCGCCGCAGCACTTGTGGCCCTGTGGTGTAATCACAACACCACAAAGTCGATGCCTTGTGACTTGAACTGCTAGATTTATTGACCCCGCCTTGTCGTAAGGAAGCAACACCTCGCTGACAACACTGCATCACCTCTTCTGCAACTGTCAGGAACCAACGCCTCCCCTCCCCTGCCTAGCAGTAAGGAACCAACGCCTCACCTCTCCAGTGGCAGTAAGGAACCGACTCTGCACCGGATCCAGCAATGCCTCACCTCCCCGACTCCGTGCAACGTCTTTCTTTCCTAATCATTTTCCAAGGTACTGTAACCGGGGTCTACACAACTCCACACCTGGCCCGTGCTTCCTCATTGTTGGCACCGAACTGTTGGAAGTGTCTCTGTCAAGCCGTTGTGGAAGCCCAGAGTGGAGTTATTGTGTTTCTAAGTGCTATACTACATTTAATATTTGAAAATGTGTATCTTTACTTGTGTATGTTGGATTTTTTTATCTTGTTTTACTCAGATGAATGTTGGCTATTTTTCTAAACTGGCATGGAATACATGTGTGGTGTTTTCACTGTGTTACTGAGTGTGTACAAATACTTTACACATTGCCTCTGAGATAAGTATAACTGCTTGAGCTAAGCTACCAAGGGGACAAGCAAGGGTTATCTTAGCTGTGTGACTCCCTTAACCTTACCCTGACTAGAGTGAGGGTCTCTATTTGGACAGGATGCAAACCTCTGCCAACTAGAAACCCCATTTCTAACAACTACCATAAAAATTGAATAGCCTAAATTAATAACGTTACTCAAAAGTGCAAGAGTAAACTCACACATATAGATTTACTCGTGTGTACGTTTGCTTTTGTGAGTAGGCTCCAGTATGTGATGCTAAGGATCTGGTGAGTTCTGTTAGAGGTGAGACTTGTGGGTCTTATGTATGGAGTGTCTCACCTTGTGAATATTTGTATAGCTCTAGTCGCTGTGGAATGCAGTGTTGCATGGTTACTCTGAATGTTTTTGCTGTACCAGTTAAATAGAGATGCTGAGCTATTAACATATAGCTCTCTCAGTGGGGTGTCAGTACCTCTGTACCTGCTTGAATGAAGAAACCTGCATGTAACTGTATTTTCCCTGCCTCTTCTTCATCATCCACCTGACAGGTCAATTTCACTTCAAGATACCACATTCTTGGTGATGTCATGTCAGGCCTCCACATCAGACGGCAATGTCTGCACATGGTCATGTACATTGGCTTGTAGGTGATATTTGGCCAATAGTGTGGCAGTTTTTAGTGCACTGATGTTGTCTGAGCTGGGGAGACAGTGCTGGCTGCTGGGTTGCATTTAGCCTGTGGCCCATGGATACAAGTGTCATTTCACCACCACCTCCACCCTATCTGTCAGAATCAGCCCCACAATATTGGGTATTTCACTGTTCTGTGTACCTGTCTTTCTCAATAGTTGAGGACACAGAGCCTGTTTCCAAGCGCCAGGTGTTGCAGCACAGCTAGGCCCACATTGATGGGCGTGTGCTCTGGGTGGTTTCTAGCTGCTTCCTGGCTGGTTGCTGCTTGGATGGGTACAGGTTGAGTACTGCCTGCTGACAGATTGAGTTCTATCTTACCGGTAGCTGGCTGCTGGCTCACTGTGAATGGCGAAGGACCACTGGCTCACTCTGCATTAACATGATGTACTTAATCGTTAACACTGCTATGATCATCCTTATGTATGTGTGTCAACTGTAATGAGAAGTGTAGCGTGAGCGGTAGCTCATACACAGATATATATTTCTTGGTGTATGTATGTTATTGCTATGAGATTGTGCTGCTGTGATACTCTCACCTTCAGCCTCCACATCAGCATCTTTTGCTTCCACAATCTGCACCGCAAATGAGGCAATGTTGGTCACCGACTGAATCTTCTCCTCCAACAATCAGAGTGGTAAGACTTGGGCATGAGTGTCCATGTGATTCATCATTTATGGTTGTGCTACTAATGATGTTGGCACATGGCTCCTGTGGTTGTGCTACCTCCTTTTGGAGTTGCCTTGTTATTTATTGCCTCATACAGACTTCAGCATGTTCTAGAAGTGTTCTGTATCTTTATGTTTACTGATGAGTAAAGCATTAGCACAAGAAAATCGGTGCATAGCTACCAAAACAGCAGCAAAAATTACCTTCAACTTCATGGCTAGTACAGCATGAAGTTGAAAGTAATACAAATGATGACAATGAATAACATAAAACAGATATTTAAATGATACCTTTATTACAATTTTCACTTTATATAGTTGGAGGCTGTAGGAAGCATGCCTGGTGTGTGGTGGGTACCCAAGGTAATTACACCTTATACTAGGTCCAGGTATCCCCTCTTAGTGAAGTGTAGGCAGTGTCTAGAAACCAGGCTCTCTAGAGGTAGCTGTGGGTGAGCAGCCAAGGCTTATCTAGGAGACATGCAAAGCTCATGCAAAACTACTGTAGTCAAACAGCACTTACACACATGAAAGAAAACACTCAGTTGTACAAAAATAAAAGTACTTTATTTTTGGAACACAATACCACAAAGTACTAGAAGGACAACCCTCCAATAGGAGGCAAGTAATACACTAAACATATACACTAGCAATCAGAAATAGGCATAGAAAAGGTTATAAAACAATGTAAATAGCAATAATCAATAGTGACCCTAGGGGGAGCCCAAACCATATACTAAAAAATGGAATGTGAACCCAGGACTCCCACCTAGGTAAGTGGAATGTGTAGAGGGGAGCTGGGAGTACTAGAACACCATACAGGTAAGTAACACAGTACCCCCCAGCGACCAGGAAAGCAGGAGTAAATCACTTGATTTTCTCCAAACCACCCAAAAGAAGAAAAGAAGACACCCAGACAAGACTGCGAGAAACCAGCGGTGGATTTCTGGAGTAGAAGACCTGTGGAAAGAGGGAACCAAGTCCAAAAGTCACAGTGGAGTCCAGGCGGAGTAGGAGCTACTACCCACCCAGCTGTACTTGCAGGAGTTGGTCCACGGTGAGGAAGAATAGGTCAGCACTGCAGCCCTGGAGCCGGAGAAGAGTTCCTGATGGATACAGAAGATATCCCACACTGAACTGAAGATTGCAGATGGGTGTTGGTGCAGGAATTCCACCAACAAGCCCTGGACAAAGGTAAATTTGCAGTTAGTGGAAATATGGTGCTGCTGGGGAACAGCAAGGGCCCAGAAGGACTCAACCCAGGAGGGGGAGACGCAGAGAGTCAACAGGAGCAGAAGCAGCACCCACAGGAGTCCCACAGGACGGGGGCTCAGGAGTCGCAGAAGGAGCCCATGCAGCACTACAGAAAGGGATCCCACGCCGCAGAAGAACCATGCAGAGGGCTGTGCATCACAGGAAGGAGTGCTGGGGACTGGAGCTTCACGTTGCCTGAAGATCCCTTGGAGGAGATGCAAACAAGCTTTGGCAGCTGCAAGAGACGTAGTGCACCAGGGTACTGTCCCGCGTGGTAAGGCAAGGGCTTACCTCCACCAAATTTGGTTAGCTGGCAGAGAGGACCAAGAGGACTACTCCAGACCACCACCTGTGATGCAGGATCCATACAGCTCAGGATGAGAGGAGATCCACACAGCCAGTTGTCATTGCAGCAGGTGCCTGTGGATGCAGGGGAGTGACTCCTTCATTCCAAGGGAGATTCCTTCTTTCTTCTAGTACAGTCTGAAGACATGCCGCCCTCAGTGGATGCGCAGCCAGTGGAAATGTTACAGTTGCTGGCAGGAGCCCTGGAAACAATGTTGCAGAATATTTTTACTTCTTAGGAGCAGCTTGTCAGGTTCTGGAGGTTCCAGTCGCAGTTCTGTAGGCCAGAAGTCAACGTAGAGGTTGCAGAGGAGTCCTGCTGGAATCTTGCAAGCCGAATCTGAGGACCCACCCAAGAGAGAGACCCTAAATAGCCCTGAAAGGGGGATTGTTACCTAGCCAGGTAAGCACCTATCAGGAGGGGGCTCTGACGTCACCTGCCTGGCCACTCAGATGCTCCAAGAGTTCCTTGCCAACCTTGGAAACAAGATGGCAAAACCCAGGGACCCTCTGGAGGAGCTCTGTGCACCACCCGTGGGGTGGTGATGGACAGGGGGCTGGTCACTCCCCTTTCCATTGTCCAGTTTTGTGCCAGAGCAGGGACTTGGGGCCCCTGAACCGCTGTGACTGGTTTATGCATGGAGGGCACCAAATGTGCCCTTCAAAGCATACCAGTGGCTTGGAGAGGCTACCCTTCCTAAGCCAGTCACACCTGTTTCCAAAGGGAGGGGGTGTTACCTCCCTCTCCCAAAGGAAATCCTTTGTTCTGCCTTCCTTGGCTTGATCAGATCAAGCAGCAGGAGGGTAGAAACCTGTCTGAGGGGTGGCAGCAGCTTGGGCTGCCAGAAAACCCTGTAAGGCTTGTGGTAGCCGTGCTGGAGGTCCTCCAAGGAGCCAGCAGAGGGCACTGAATCATACTTCCAATACTTGCAACATTATTGGGGTATGATTCCAACATGTGTGATACCAAACATGCCTAGGTTTGGAGTTACCATTATGTAACTGGACATAGGTAGTGATCTATATTCAGTACACACGTACAATGGTGTCCCCACTCTCACAAAGTCCAGGAAAATGGAGCTGGAGTTTGTGGGGGCACCTCTGCTAGTGCAGGGGTGCCCTCAGACACAGGTACTTGCACCCTGCCCTATGGGCTAGGAGGACCTGCCATAGAGGTGATTTGCAGTGACCTTGTGCAGTCAACTGGTGGCGAAAGGGTGCAATGATAGGCCTGCAGAACACTTTGCATGGGCTCCCTATGGGAGGCATAATACATGCTGCAGCCCATAGGTATCCCCTGGTACCCCAATGCCCTGGGTACCTACGTACCATATTCTAGGGACTTACTTGGGGGCACCAGTATGCCAAATGTGAGGTGAAAAGGTTCCAGCAACCAAATTTACAATTAGAGAGCATAATCACTGGGGTCCTGGTTAGCAGGATCCCAGTGAACACTGTCACACACACTGACAATCAGGCAAAAAGTGGGGGTAACCAAGCTAGAAAGAGGCTACTTTCCTACAGAGGCCACGCTTTCCCAATGTAGAGGAGTGGAGGCAGGACAGGGAACAGTGTACAACTCCTAAGAGTGGATATTCCTGACATAGACTTGGCCACCAGGATAAAGAGCTAATAGCATTGTTTATCATGATACAATTTTTATGGGATGAGATTGTCTGGGTCACGTGAGACAGAGGAGCAGTCTAGTAGTAAAGCTTTCACACAGTTGTGCAAAGGTACATTTTGAGACCTGGAATAAGATGTTACAGCAGTCAAAAAGTACATCTTTGGTATTGTGATGCAATTGAGGTGGAGGAGCTAAATTATCTCAAGTACATGTTGGTGTTAGGTAGCACAACAAGATGTGGCAGAGGGGAAAAAGCAAGAATATAGAGGAAAGGAGGGCAGTGGAGTCAAAGCAGATGTGAATGATTGAGAAGAGACTGAAAACTTAATGTTTGCTGTTCTTGATGAGGTCTGCATTAAGGATTGTAGGGTCGTGAACAGTCTAACAATCAATAAACATCTAGAAAGTTGATTGTGGAGCTTAGTGCTGAAGGACAGACAAGACGTTTTGGGTGTCATCAGAAGAAAGGTGGTGGGAGAAACCAATCAAGGATACAATGTCACCCAGGAAGGAAGAATATGAAAAAAACACAGAGGCCCCAAAACCGAGCCTTCAGGAACACCCACTAGAAGGTTGTTGCTGACAATTGGACAGAGCACCAAGAGTCAGAAAGAGAATGGTCCTACTGGTATGGAGGAGAATCAGTTAGATATAAGATAAAGGGCAACATCTGTGGAGTTGAGTGTGAAGACCAAACCGGAGAGGAAAAAGCACCACATAAGTTGTTGGAGAGTAAACCTGTTTCACACCAGATTCCCCAAATCTTAGAAAAAGAGGAGAAAAAATGTGCAATGACTGGGGTCATGGAAAAACAACAGGAAAACCTGGGAAAGGTGTTTTGGATGAGATTGGAGGCAGGAAATTAGTTCATGGCAATATTGAGTTTTGGCTGTGTCAAGGGCAAGCGTGGGGGGAGGTAAGTGCTACTTTGGAACAGTTGATATTGGTGGGGCACCAGAACTACTTTCATCTGAGTAGTAGGGAACTCACATTGGTCTTAAGAAACTGACTATGATCAAAGATGAAGGCGTGGATGCGGGCTCACCATTATTTCAAGTTGAGGCGGTGGAATAGTGCCTCAAGAATGGGGTATAGGGGTTTGTTGAAGTCTTTAAATAATTTGGAGTTCTTTGGTAGGGCGGGGACTTAATAGATCTGATTAAGATAAAGGGGAACTCAATTAATGTGGATTTTCCTTTAAGAATCCAGACATTTGTAGTTAGGCAAGGGTGATGGAGGACCTTTCTTGAGGGACAAGGTGATAAGCGGATTTGTTAAATATGGGCTTAGAGTGTATCAGAGCTATGTTTCAAATTGAAATCATTGTTTGGACAACAAGCAGAGAAGATATGAATGTTGAAGAGACAGTAGACAGAAGGGAATTCTTTGAAGATAATATTTTTAGTGTGGTATCTGCAGTTGAGGTTTATAATGCCAAGAATGCTGAGGGGAGATGAGTCGTAGTTGGTCAATGATACAGGCAAGGGTATTACCAAATGACTGAATAAAACTAAGAGTACTGGCTATTAGTATGTCAATAAGGTGGTCATTGTCCTCTGTGACTATTAGGAATATATTTGGAGTTCTGGATCATGGACATATTTGTTTTTATTGATGTTCAGTCATGCCGCTGTGGGCGGAAGTGGTGGAACAAAGTGCACAAGATACAATCCCATAGGCTTTTGCTGCAGTACAAATGTAAGGGGGGTTGGGTCATAGGGGAGCACCAGACAGTTCAGTGCAAACGGAGGTGGAAGAGTGGGCAGACACAGACAATTTTATTGTAAGACTGGAGTCTCCTATTATGCTTTCTAAGCTTGCATTTGTTAACATAGCAGCAGTTAAGAACTATAAAACTACATATGCCATGAGGCATTTGAAAAGACTAGCCAATGCGAAGTGAAAACCTAATAACCATCAACACCAATAGTACAGCAGTAACATGTATAACCCCTCACTTGACTGCGAACAGCCCTCTTTTCGTGCTGCTCACAGTCAAGATATGTGCCTCATTGTATTATTTTAACGTTTTGACTATATGTGATACAGATTGCCCCTTTCTCTTATGTATTTAACCGTTTTATGCTCTTACTGTGTTGTTTCTCCATCATATCGCTGGGGCTGGTGCACATGTCAGCACAAGTGCTTTTCAAGCGCGAGCTACACTGCGGTCGCTTCACCACCTTCCATTCGCAGCATTTGCCATTTTGAGCACATATTTTGTTCTCCTCACAGCAGTGGTTTACTTTCTCCTGGCATTGCTGCTTCTGCCTTTCGAGTTGTTGGGTATTTCTGTACCCGTCCTCCTTCCTTTTGTTCTGTCGGCTTTTCTTGCCATCTATGTTCTTCAGTCTCCCTAGGAGAACAGCCTTTGTCCCCGCCTCCTCTAGGCTAGCCTGGTGATTTACTCAGCGTGTACACACCCTATTGGAGGGAACTGGGTTTCCCTACGCCTCTACATAGAATTAACCCCTTTTTTGCCTAACAATATTTACTATTGTTTATATTATAAAGAAAATGGATAGTTATTCACTAAGGCAGGACAATGATGATGATGGGGAAGATTTTAAGAATGATTTGAAGGAATGTGTTAATTCTTCAGTGGAACAGGCTGTGGCAGCCTCTTTGAATAAAATGACCAAGAACATTGAAAATTCTATGAGGAATATGATGTCTGATGGCCCATTCTACAAGGGAAAGCAGAAAATGGAAATGTGATCTTTATCCTCAAAAAAGACACAGGTAATGGCTCCCAATCCTGAAATTGCACTTCTGAATAGTGAGGTTCCCTCACACCAGACTGAGGACGGTTCTCCTTCTAGGCCTCCAACCAAGTAGCGGAATTCTATTTCTCATACAAATTGAAAAGCAAAAACAAAAAATATTCGGGATATTCCAAAGAAAATTGTCATATCTCACATTCTGGATACTGATGATGATTTGGGGGATACAGACAATGATAACAATAATTTTGGGTTTAACAATCATTCTACTCCTTCAAAAAAGGCTAAATTGCTTCCATCCACTTCTGATGTTTTTCTAGTAAAAACTGTTATGGATGCAGAGGGGAGCAACTCTCATACACCATCCAAATTCCACAAATGATTTCCCTCTGAAAACATAGAGAATTACATTTCTTCTAGACTATACTTGCCCTTGGACAAACAAACCAGGACCAAGTTGAAATCAGAATGCCTAAGACCTTCTTTGTCTTCAAATATTACCCACACTCCATCTAGCAACTCTTCTTTACGTACGTTCTTCTCACAATTTGGTAACGATCCTCGTAAAGGAGTTGACAAGGCTTGGTCTACTTGTCAAGATAAGCTACTCAACATCATGGGTCCTTCAGTCTGCATTTTTGACATGGTGGAAGTGGCTAGACTAGTAAACTCCAATATTGACCCAGAAGACCTGTCATTGTGGATCCAAGGAGCCTTTTGTCTCCTGGGAAAAACTAACTCAGCAATAACACATGAACGAAGAAGGGCCTCTTATTAAAGCTGCATCCTAAGTTGGCAAATCTTGCCACATTAGATCCTGATATCAAAGCAGAAGGACTGTTGTTTGGAGTCTCTTTTATTAAATATCTCAGTAGATATGTAACTACCTTTTCTTCCATTGATAAAGCTCAACAATCCTTAAAGTTTTTTCTAAGCAGGTTTTTGCAGGAGCCGCTTTATCGGCCATAACTACCGTAATCAGGTATCCAGAGGGTTCTTCAATTTAACCTGCTACGTTTACCAAGAATACACACCTCAATTCTATCACCAGAGGAGTAGAGGCTACCAAGGTTGCAGACAAAAGAATTTCAGAGCCAACACTCAACAAGGTGAGTCTTTCTTCTGGCCCTTCTTCTGTGAGAGGCTGTCTTCAATACTTTATCACAAAATGGCAAACAATAACTTCAGACTCTTGGGTTTTAAATACAATGCAGGGTTATGTTATGGCGCTTTACACAACACCTTTCCAAGCTGTGTTCCCTCCTCCTCCAAGGGTTTCTTCCAAAATGGCCAACCAAATTTCATTAGAAATGTATTTTCTCTTAAGAAAACAGGCAATTGAACTTTTCTCCCCAGATCCTTCCTGATTTTTCAGTTTCTTTTTTCTAGTTCAAGAGAAAAACAAAAAGATGAGACAAATTATCAAACCCAGACTCTTCAACCAGTTTGCGGTTCACCACCACTTCAAAATGGAATCAGTACTGCATCTCAGAGATTCCTTATGCCAACACGACTGGATAGACAGGTTAGATCTACAAGATGCTTATCTTACGATTTTCATTCATCAAAGTCACAGAAACTTTCTTCAGTTTCAGTGGCAGGGACAACCGTTTTTCGTTTTTCCTCTCTTCCCTTCAGTGTTTCTTTGGCACCATGGTGCTTTGCAAAAATAACGAAGCCAGTAGTAGCACATCTTAGGTCTCAGAGTATCAGACTTATTATCAAAATGTCATCCAGGTATATGATGAGTCAAAACCTTCATACTTTGCAATCTCAACTACATCTCACTTGTTCTTTTCTCTCAGAGTTTGGCTTCCTTCTAAACACAGAAAAATCAGTGCTCACCCCGTCACATCAAATAGAGTTTCTAGGTTTCTTCGTAGATTCTTCCAGCCCCACACTTTATTTTCCCCAGACAAAGGTAAAAGCAATCAAATCTGAATTTCTTCAGACTCTTCACAGCTCTGTCATCTCTCTAAGATCTCTGCAGAACATTTGTAGGCCTTCTCTCTTCTTCCATTCAGGCTATCTTTCCAGGTCCTCTCCATTATCGGGTTCTTCAACGTCTGAAGATTCTTCATCTACGCAAGGGTCTTACTAATTCTGACACCATCAGCATTGACTCAGAGTCTCATTTAGAGCTTTAATGATGGATAGACCATTTAGACGCATGGAACAACAGGATTATCTTCACGTCAGCCCCGATCTTGTATTAGAATCAGATGCAAGTCGGACAGGTCGTGGCACCAGATGTGGTCCAATCTCAACGGGGGTACATGGCCTCTTGATGAGTCCAAATTGCACATAAACTGTTGAGAGATGCTTGCAGTTTCCATTGCAATCAAATGCCTAGCAAAAAATGGAGCACAATTTTCCATCCTCTTACGTATGGACAACATCTCAGCAGTCCATTACATCAATCATCTGGCAGCACCAAATCCTAACCTCTTGCAGAGCTAGCTAAAAGTCTTTGGGAATTCTGTATTCTCAACAAGATATCAGTTCTAGCAGAATACTTACCAGGAAATCTAATCTCCATAGCAGATTGGCACTCCTGTTATCTTCAGGACCTCAGGAATTGGAATCTTCATCCTTCTGTATTCCAGTCATTAGGTCACAAATGGGGTCCTTTCGGTATCAATCTTTTTGCCACCAGACTTACTTCTCAACTGCCTCACTTTTTCAGTTGGTGTCCAGATCCCCTAGCTCTAGCCACAGATGCTTTCTCATAATACTGGCCCCTGTCACTCAACTATGCCTTTCCTCCTTTCCCGATGTCCTCGCACAGACCAGATGCCAAAAAGCTATCTTAATACTAGTGGCCCTATTCTGGCAATCACAGGTATGGTTTCCTCCACTGCTGGAATTAGTGTTCGACTTCCCAGTCCTGCTTCTGTCCTTTCCCAGTCTCCTTCTGGGTCATTTGGGCCAACCTCACAACCTAGTACTGAACAACTCCCTCTATCTCTCAGCTTGGAAAATAGTGAGATCCCCCAATTGCTCTCTCTCATTTCCCCAGAAACTTCAGAGTACATCATCAAAGCTTAGACCCCAGACACCACCAAAGTCTACAAATCGGCTTGGGCTTTATGGGTAGGCTGGGTTTTGGGAAAATCTATCAATCCCTTTCCAGCTGATATAACTTACTTTGTTAATTTTCTGGCAGCTGAAGTTAGTGCAGGTAAGTCCCATCGAACCATAAATCTATACATATCTGCTATTTCCAAGAATCATCCTTACATCAACTGTAAGCCGGTGGGAGGGCATCCTCTTGTCTGTTGTCTTTTAAAGGGAGTAACAGTTTCTAATCCTCTGCTTCCAAAATACAGTACATTGTGGGATGTGAATGTTGTATTGAAATTGTTTATTTCCTGTTCTGATAATACTGATCTCTCATTAAGAATGTTATCCGGAAAACTTACTATGTTGTTATGCCTAATTTCTATCAAACGTCTGACTGATGTTAAAGCATTAGATATTTTTCTTGCCAATTAATTCAGCAGGGGTTATTTTCACAATTAACAAACATACAAAGACAGATTTAAAAACAGTGGCTTATCCTTATTTTCTGGATCAACCCAAACTTTGTGTTGGGCAATACCTCAAAGTCTACAAACAACAGACAATTGATCTCAGAACATCCTGTTATTCCCAACTGCTCATTTCCTTCAGGAAACACAATAATCCAGTTTCCTCTCCTAACCTGGCTCGTTGGGTCAGATGGATTATGTTCTTGGAATGCACTGACACTTCTGTTTTTGGGGCTCACTTTTCCAGTGTTGCCATAGCTTCTAAAGCTTGTTGGGCTGGCTCTTGCCTAGAGGACATTCTGAGATCAGCTGACTGGAACAATGATAATGTTTTTCGAACATTTTATTGTAATCCTGTTTATACTGCTTTTTCTGTTGTAATTATAAGGCTTTAAACAAGCATTAGAGGAGCCTCCGGTCTTGTAATAAAATGTAGATTTTCCTAGTAAGTTATGAAGGAAAGTCTTAATTTTGTTAAAGACACAGAGGCGAGTATTATCTCACCTCAGCACATTAGTAACTTGGAGTTTGTTCCCTTCCCATCAGCTACTTCAGCATTACCACCTGCTTCCTCTTAAGGATGTCACTGTACCTTTTGGATCTTCATTCTCCATTACTTCCAAGATTGATTTCCTGGGTGTTCGTCTTCCGGATCTTCCTATGGTTGATTCTTGGAAATTCAACTTCAAAGACTTTTGTCAAGAACTCTTTACTTTCACACCAGCTTTTTCTTTTACATTAACAATGTTTTCTTTGTTTTCTGGTTCTATTTAACACAAGAAAAAAGGACTGTTTGCAGTCAGATGAGGGGTTATACACGCTACTGATATATTAGTGTTGATGGTTATTACATTTTCACTTCCCATTGGCTAGTCTATTTACTATGCCTAATAGGATATGTAGTTTCATAGTTCTTGACTGCTGCTATGTTAACAAATGCAAGAGTAGGAAGCATAATACTCGCCTCAGTGTCTTTAATAAAATTAAGACTTTCCTTCATAACCTACTAGGAAAATCTACATTTTGGATGTATCTTCTATGTTACTGTTACAGCTGAAGCTTAGCATGACTTGGTAGAAGAAGATAAGAGCCCGGAAACAGAAATGGTAATTCACAATGTGGAGTGGAGCTGCAGTCAGCTTCAACACTCTTCGCTTGCTCCGGGAGTCCAGGGAGAAGTTTCTTCATGTAAGGTATTAATACACAGTGGTATTTCTGCACATGTGTAGTATTACAGTGATCAAATGTAGTAGTTTTGCTCTTGCACAGAACTACTGCACTCGGGTGCAGTAAAATACCACATTTAAGAAAATCTCTTAGGCTCCATTAAGCCTGCAGTAACATTTCCCACCTGTGCGTACCTCTGCTGTAACATTAAACCACATAGCAGCATTTCTACAACTAATGCCATGCTGATCTGAATGAAGGCCTACAAAGTGATCAATTACTACATATACTAATGACTAGTAATGCAGATTTTCTTTTACGGCCTTTTTTTCAACTACTAGATTTAGGCCCTTATTATTACATTGGCAGTAAATCACACTTACTGCCAACATACGGCGGCGGCGGATATCTGCTAATCATATTATGACACACACACCAATTCGTCACTATTCAGCCACACAAACAAATCTGCCAGCCCAAATGTCAGTGATAAACTGGTGGTAGCAAAATCCAAACCGTTACGCCAACAGAACTACGCCCACAACATTATGAACCACGAATCACCACAGCGGACATTCAATGGCGGTAAACCATTGGCGGTACATACCGCCGCGCTCAAAATACACACACTCAAACAAAACAGCACTACATTGGACAATTCAAAGTACACAAACCTGACATTCATACACACACCACACCCACACACCCACACACCCACACCACTATAAAACACACACCCACACTACCCACAACCTCTTACGAATACAAATAATTGCCAGCAAAGAGAGACAGCAAGAGCACACACACAACCAGAGCCACATACCACCATCACCTATACACCACCCACGCACCTCACATCACACACCCCAGCACATCACCCTACACATCCTCACCCACACCACTCACACTACACCCATGGCACCACATCGACACCCCAGATTCTCTGAGGAGGAGCTAACGGTCATGGTGGAGGAAATCATCCAGGTAGAGCCACAGCTATTTGGAGCACAGGTACAGCAGATATCCACTGCTAGGAAGATGGAGCTATGGCGGAGAATCGTGGACATGGTCAACGCCATGGGACAGCACCCAAGAACCAGGGATGAAATCAGGAAGAGGTGGAACGACCTACGGAGGAAGGTACATTCCACTGCAGCAAGACACCAACTCGCTGTACAGAGGACTGGCGGTGGACCCCCACCTCCTCCCCCCACATGTAACAACATGGGAGGATCAGGTCTTGGCAATCATGCATCCTGAGGGCCTGGCAGGAGTAGCAGGAGGACTGGACTCACTCCCATCACCTCACCACCTCCCACACACCCCACCATCACCATCACAACCCACTCATCCCAATGCCAAGCCCTGCATGCCCTACCAATGCATGGACACCACTCACGGACCTGCATGGACACCTATCACTACAGCATGCACACTAGAGACAATCACCTAGCCCACCAAATAACAACTCACACAAGGTAAAGCAGCCAGGGCAATAACAACCATAGAGGGTAACCCACCCATGCACAATGTGTCACACACAGAAACAATAACACTGCATTTACATCCCCACAGGTACCCCACCCAATGACACCGGAGAAGAGGTACCAGCAACATCCAGTCCCCCCACAGAAGAGGCACACAGTGATGACAGTAGCTCTGGTTGCCTGGATCTGGATGACCAACCTGGCCCATCAGGGACTTCCAGACAGTCGGTTACCCAGGCACAGTCTCACACCACCACAGAGCCTCTGCCTCAGGAAACACCACCACAGCACCCATCCAGCATACCCACACCTCTGTCCCCAGGACATGTCAATCAGCAGTGTGTCCACCACTACAGGGACCCCAGGGCACACCACAAACCCAGGACAATCAGGGACCTGAGATCAGTGGCAGTGGGCACACGGTTCAGGGGACAGATGCACAGGACAACAGGGAAGCTGTAAAGACTGCTGTGCGCCAGGGGGAGGACAGGCCCAGGGAACCGACTTTCCAGGAGGCACTCACTGCGATCCTGGGAGCATACCAACATTCCTAGGATACGCTGGGCCAGATCCTGGACAAGATGCAGGAGAACATGCGGCTGCAGGAGGGACAGTACCTGGGGATCAGGGAAGTCTTGGAGTCCATTAACACCAACCTGGTCTCCATTGCAGGGGTGCTAGCAGACATGTCCAACAGTATGAGGGAGGCAGTGGCACAACAGCGGGCCCCTGACACTAGCCAGACTACTGAACAGCCCTCCACCACTGCTGCCACTAGTGGACAGGAGGCTCCGCCACTGGACCAACAGGCCACCAGCACCCCTCCCCCTGCAGAAGGAGAACAACCCCACAAATGTTCCTTGCGTTACAGGCAGAAGCCAGAGACACTTGCCAAGACCCCCCCCCCAGGAAATAAGACTCTCCTGATTGTCACCCTTGTGTCCCACTCTGTCCACCTTGAACTGCCATTGCTCCCCTTCCTATGCCCCTTGGACATTGCACCTGTGCTACAGATAGACTGGACTCTAACCTGGACTTTCCTCCATCATCACCCCAGCCCACTGCACTTCCCCCTTTTCGTCAGAGCACTGCAATAAACACACTTAGAAAAATACAAGTATGGAGAATGTCAAATGATTTCAAAATGTATTCGTTTAACAAGGTGCAAACATTGCAATCCAACTGTACAGTAATGTTTACATAGGTAAGACCTGTAGTTGGCTGCACTGAACACACCAGGAGCAATAGTGGGGCACCAACATCTGCAAAAAGAGATGCCAATGGGTACAGTGAGTGGGCATAGAAGTATGAATTCACAGCCTGCCTGTGACAATGTCACACACCAAACTGTCAATAAAAAGTGAAATAACACTGTCTTACCTGTGTGTCATTGGAAGTATTGATGAATGACTGCATTTCTGTTGTCCTCATCCTCCTCATCTTCACTGTCCACAGGGTCCAATGCTGCCACACGGCCATCTCCAGCCTCCTCCTCCTCCTGCAGAAAAGGCACATGGCGTTGCAAGGCAAGGTTGTGCAACATAAAGCAGGCCACAATATTCTGGCAGATCTTCTTGGGTGAGTCGCACAGGCATCCACCTATAAGATGGAGGCAACAAAACCTGGCCTTCAGGAGGCCGAAAGTCCTTTCTATTATCCTTCTTGTTCACCCATGTGCTTCATTGTAACGTTCTTCTGCCCTTGTCCTGGGATTCCAGAGTCACCTGCAAATATCGAGGGACAACTGTGAGCCACACACTATCCTATATTGCCCACACCATACCCATACACCAACATCCACTGGGTGGGAACCAGGGCTCACCTATTAGCCACACCCTGTGCCTCTGAAGTTGGCCCATCATATTTGGGATGCTGCTATTCCGCAGGATAAAAGCATCATGCACCGAGCCTGGATACTTAGCACTGACATGGGAGATGTACTGGTCCGCCAAACACACCATTTTCACATTCATCAAGTGATAACTTTTTTGATTTCTGAAGAACTGTTCATTTTGCCGGGGGGGGAGACAAATGCTATTTGTGTCCCATCAATCGCAGCAATGATGTTGGGGATATGTCCCATTGCATAGAAGTCAGCCTTCACTGTGGGCAAATCCTCCACCTGGGGGAAAACGATGTAGCTGCACATGTGTTTGATCAGAGCAGACAACACTCTGGTCAGCACTATTGAGAACATTGGCTGTGACATTCCTGCTGCCAAGCCCACTGTCACTTGGAAAGAACCAGTTGCTAGGAAATGGAGCACAGACAGAAATTGCACAAGAGGGGGGATCCCAGTGGGGTGACGGATAGCAGATATCAGGTCAGGTTCCAATTGGCCACACAGCTCTGTGATTGTGGCCCTGTCAAGTCTATAAGTGAGGATAATGTGCCTGTCCTCCATTGTTGCCAAGTCCACCAGGGGTTTGTACACGGGGGATGTCTCCATCTCCTATTCATCCGCAGCGGTTGCATTCTATGGGGTATAAGAGTGAGCAGCTGGTCATTATCTGTACCTTGTAACCACTACAGTTCAATGCATATTGTAATTGTTATACTATTTTTGTGGCATATGTCCAGAATGTGAAATTGTGAACTGTGACGCAGTTAGGATCCATGGCCTATCTCCCCCTTAAATGGGGTCCACCTGTCCAGTATGGAGGGACAGGTGGAAATGAGGTAATTCCACTGACGTTGTGCGCTGTTGCGGGAGGCAGTCGAGAACCACCAAGCAACTCCTCATTGGTTATCATTTGGCCCTATGGGTTACAGTGGCCAATGGTGATGTACGTCGGTGGTTACGGTACGCACCGCTGCGGACGTGACCGCCATTTTCTATCTGTTCACTCACTTGCTACCTGACCTTCAACAGGAGTTGACCTACACTGCATGTGCTGCTGTGACCTGTATCTGGAACCTACCATGGCGCGTATGACTGGGGAATGGGCCCCTGCCTTCACCTCGGCGGAGTTGGAGCGACTGGTGGATGGGGTCCTACTGACTGCTCTATGGGCCTCCAGACCAACAGGTGAGTACACTGTGAGCATGATGCATGGGGCATGAATGCATGGGGTGCAGGCCTTGTGTGTGGGGGGGTTGGTGGATGTTCCCTGGGCAGCGTGCAGCATGTATGCATGGCCATTTCTGTGCGTCAGGGGATGGGAAGGGGCATGGTGGGCCATGAGTGTAACAGGCAGGACGGTCTGACTAATACCTTTCACTCTGTGTATTTTCTCTGCAGGTCAATGTCCACCAAAAGAAGGGTATTTGGCGTGCCATCCTCAAGGATGAGTGAACCCTGGGGGTCTACAGCAGGCAGAGCACCCACTGTCGCAAATGGTGGGAGGACCTGAGACGCTGGGCACGGAAGACGGCGGAGGCCCAGCTGGGGATGGCCTCCCAATGAGGAAGGGGTGCCTGTCAAACCCTGACCCCCTGATGGCCCGCATACTGGCAGCGGCCTATCCGGAGCTGGATGGGCACTTGGGGGCATCACAGCAGCAACAAGCGGGTGAGTACAGTGCCCCTCATTACATCATACGCCTGGTGGGGTGGTATACGGGTGGGGGATGAGGCCTGTGGGTGCCCCTAGGCCAGGCCTGACATTGCAGAGTAGGTCTCATGTTGGGCAGGGTTCTGATGTGAAATTCCTCAAACCTAGCTAGTAGGCATCCACTACTGGGCAGGGGTGTGTGGGTCTCAGGTATGCTGCAGTTGGCGGTATGTGTCCCTACCCATGGCCTGGTGACTAGCATTTTAACTGGTAGTGCATTGCCTAGTGCGTAGGGCTGTTACCTGTGTGTGAGTGTGTTGTTTATGCCAACTGTGGTGTTGGTGCCGCCATTGACCAAGTGTATCCTTTGTCTCTTCCGCCCCTTTTTGTTTTGTCATCCTGTACTTATGTGCATTAGCATCATCTGGCGGAGGAGCAGAGGCACTGGCAACAGAGGGAGCTGCATCCTACAGGATCCAGGAGGCCGAGTCCACCGACAGTGAGGGCACCAGTGGGATGGAGGCTGAGGGGAGCACAGCAGCGGAAACTGGAGGGGACAGTTCGGACATGGATACCTACCCCTATGGAAGCTCCCTGGTGGTGGCGGACACCTCTGTGCCCACCCCCAGCTACAGGTACAGCCCGCCATCTCACATACAAGCACCCGCCTCGCAGTAGCCCCTCAGTGAGTTTCCCGTGCCCGCTCACCCAGGAGGGTGGGCATATCCTTCGCCCCAGGCACCTGAGGCCCTGCCCCAGTTAGCCCTGCTGCCCTGAGTGAGGAGGCTATTGACCTCCTGTGACCCATCTCTGTTGGGCAGTCAGCCATTGTGAATGCCATCCAGGGGCTGGCAGCCCAAATGCAACCAACCAGTGCATTTCTGGAAGGCATTCACACTGGCTTGGCTGCCCAACAGATATCAACCCAGGCTCTGGCCTCCTCTCTGATGGCAGCCATAGTCCCTGTTTCCACCCTCCCCCCTCCAACTTCCTCTACCCAATCCCATTCCCCTCAACTCCAACCAATCCCAAGCACACAGGCAGACGAGCATGCACACAGGACAACATACAAGAGTGGACATGGCAAACACAAGCACCACCCTTCATCCCCCAGGCACTCACACAAACACCATTCAGATGCAGACATACCAACATCCACTGCCTCCACTGTGGCCCCCTCCTCCTTGTCGTCCACCTCCCTCCCAGTTGCGTCTACACTCACACCTGCATGCACTACATCCTCATCCACTACCCCCATCACCAGCACACCTATCAGAACACACACCTCACTGGCAGTTACCACCCCCACATCCATGCACACGTCCCCTGTGTCCTCTCCCACTGTGTCTGTGCCCCCCTCCCAAACTACACAAACACAATCACTCAGACACCCAACAGTCATCTACCTCACAACAGCATCCAGCCCATGCACCTGCATCCAAACACAGCAGACTGACACCTCCTACAACCACTCCCTCTTCCTCCACTCCCAAACCATCTCCCTCTTCCCGCCCCAATGTCCCTAAGAAGCTTTTCCTCTCCACCATTGACCTCTTCCCTACCCCTCTCCCCCCGTCCTTCACGTCAGTCAAAGGTGGTGAAAACCCAGGCAAGCACCTCAGCCATCCAGTCCACGGGCACAGTAGTGTCCCCACCAACTCCAGGTATGAAAGGATCCCGGCCACCAGCCACCCAGACAGAAAGGGTGCCTGCCCCAAGTGCTGCATGAAGGAAGGGTAAGGAGCCAGCCCCAAGTGCTGCAGGAAGGAAGGGCAAGGGGCCTGCACCAGCAGGCATTAAGGACAAGGGGCCTGGTGCTGGGACTCAGTCGGAGACCCCACCACCAACCATGGTGGTGCAGCCATCCGAGGCTGCAGGGGATGGAGCTTCTCCCACCACCACTAGCTCCACCAGCAGCACCGCCACCAGCACCAGTGGGCAGTTGTCTGAGGCTGCAGGGGATGGGCTGGATCTTCCCCCCACCACCACCAGCTCCACCAGCAGCACCGCCACCACCACCAGCACCAGTGGGAAACCGTCCTAGGCTGCAGGGGATGGGCTGGAGCTTCGCCCCACCACTGTCAGAAGCACCACCACCTCCAACAGCGGCTTGTGGCTGCTGAAGGGGGATAAAAAAAAATCTAGCTTTCGCGCTAAGAATTTTTCAATTCTATTAAGGACACGGAGGCGAGGATTATGCTTCTCTTTCCATGCTTTATTTTTACACAGCAGCCAATGAACATCATGGAAAGCAAAAAACTACATGACCCAATATCAGTCATGACACGTGATGAACCATAGAGGAGGAAGCCTATAAAATGTTGAATCACACCAAGTCACTCCTCTTTCTTTGTCCAATTCAAAATTCAAACCAAAAACCAAAATTCGCAACAGAAGAAACAAAAGTCTCAATCCAAAACGTATAAACGAAATCCCGAAAGGCAGACGAACTGGCATCCCACTTGACTGGAAGAACGAAATCGCGTCTGATCTCCTTACTTCTCATCATTTCCTAGAATAAATGAAAAAATCCAGGTCATAAAAACTGAATAACATAAGAAATACTTATATTACCAAACAAAAAGGTGGGAAAGCACTAACGTACAGTAATTTGCACATAATATCAACAGATACTATAACATTCCAACATCATATATATACAGTGCGGTGGGATAATCCTCGCCTCCGTATCCTTAATAGAATTAAAAAATTCTTAGCGCGAAAGCTAGAATTTTTTTTATTCTATGTCAGGACCGGAGGCTCAGATTATGCTTGTTCAAAGCTGATTCACAACTACAGAAGCTATATCAACAATAGGTTTATAATAAAAACTTTTAAACGTAGAAGGCGAAGACCAATCTGCTGCCTTTAAAATGTCCTCTAAACGAGAACCTAAAGCCAAAGACTTTGATGCCATAGCCCCTCTGGCAGAATGCGCACCAAACTTAGAAATATCAATACCCGCTTCACTCAGCAACCAACGTATCCACCTAGCGAGAGTGGCTGATGAAACAGGATGATATGGTTTAACCAGAGAAATGAGTAACTGACCTCCCATATCAGAACGAAACTCTTCTGTACTTACCTCGTAAGCCTTAAGACATTGTACCACACAAAGCTTGGGGTTGTCCACAAAACATGGATAAGTCACAGATTTTAAATTGCATTTAGTTCTACGTGAGATGGCAAAAGAGACTCCATCAGGAGAAAAAACTCTCCCCGCCAAATCTAGAGCCCTAACATCTGACACTCTCTTACATGATATTAAACACAATAACATGGTGAGTTTAGCTGATAACTGTTTTCTAGACAAAAATCTATTAACCGGCCAGGATTCTAAAAACCTAAGAACTACATTAACATCCCAAAGGGACGAATAACGTGGACGAGGGGGGTTAGCTAATCTGATACCCCTCATTAATTTACACACAATAGGGGACTCACCAATGGGTTTACCTTCTACTGGTAAATGGCCTGCTGAAATAGCGGACCTGTAATTATTAATAGAACGGTACGCCAAACCTGACGCTGCTAAGGAGGAGAGGAAATTCAGGACCAGACAGCTACCTGCTGAAGAAGGATCTGCACTCCTAGAACTACACCAAGCACTCCATCGCTTCCACGCCGAAGCGTATCTCTTGTGAGTGCTGGAGGACCAGGAACCTGCAATGAAATCGGAAGATTCTTGCGAAAGTCCTGGGATGACCCATCTCTGCCTGAAAGACGCCATGCCATCAGGGATAACTTGCCTGCCAGAATCAACGGGTGAAACAAGCCCTGAGGGTCCTGGAGGAGATTCTCTCGGAAGGGAAGAAGGATCGGATGATCGCAACTCAGTTCCATTGCTATCGGGAACCACGCTTGTGATCTCCAAAGGGGCGTCACTAGAACTAAGTCCGCTTGCTGGCGTCTGATCTGGGCCAAAACCCTGGGAATCATCACGAAAGGAGGAAATGCATAACTCAGCTCTTGAGACCAGTCCTGAAGAAACGCATCCGTCTTCTATGCCTCTGGATCTGGTCTCCAACTGAAAAAATGTTTCATCTGCCGATTGAGGCGAGATGCAAACAGATCGATCGAAAAGGGACCCCATTTCGCAGACAGAGTCCGGAAAACTCTGGGATGCAACCTCCAATCGCTGAAATCTCTCAGGTGTCGAGAGTTCCAATCTGCCACTAAGTTGCTGGTCCCCGGGAGGTACTCCGCCACCACAGAAATCCTGTGCTGAAGACAAAAGTGCCAGAATTCCTTGGCTATTTCTGCTAGAATGCGGGAACGAGTTCCCCCCAGCTTGTTGACATATCTCACTGCCGAGATATTGTCCATGCGAAGAAGAATGCAACAATTCGCTCTGATGGGAGAAAGACTCTTGATTGCAAATGTGCCTGCTAGGAGTTCCAAGCAATTTATGTGGAGATTCAACTCCGAGCTGGACCATCTGCCTCCCGTGGACACTGAGCCGCACCGGGCTCCCCAGCCCCAACGACTGGCGTCAGACTCTATCACTACATCCGGGAGAGAGCTGAATATGGCTCTGCCGTTCCAAGCTTCCATATGATCGAGCCACCAATGCATCTCTGCACGTGACTCCTCCGACAATGGAACCTGATCCGCATAGCTGAGACCCTTCTGAAGATGTGAAATCTTCAAACGCTGAAGGGCTCGGTAATGCAAAGGACCCGGAAAAATCACCTGAATCGAAGAAGATAGTAGGCCCACCATGCGAGCAATTGCTCTCAAGGAAACAGTCCGTTTGGATAATAGAGACTTCAATTCTCTCTTGATTGACCGGATCTTCCCCGAAGGAAGAATCAGAAGGGACCGTAAAGAGTCTATCTGGAACCCCAGAAAGTCTATCTGATGCGAGGGGATCAAGACAGATTTCTGGGCATTGATTATGAAACCCAGACTCTGAAGAAGAGACACCGACCAATTGAGATGATCTAACAGAAGATCTCGATCTTGAGCCATGATTAAGATGTCGTCTAGGTACACGATAAGTCTGAACCCTTGGGAGCGAAGAAATTCTACTACTGGACTCATGACCTTTGTGAAACACCACGGGGCAGAGGACAGGCCAAAAGGGAGGACCTTGTACTCGTAACATTCGGTTCCCCAAAAGAACTGAAGGAACCTCCGATGCGGAGGAAAAATAGGAATGGTCAAGTAAGCATCCTTTAGATCTAGGCGAACTAACCAGTCTTCCTCTTGGAGAACATCTCTTAGTAAATGGATCCCTTCCATTTTGAAATGACGATATAGCAAAAAAACGTTGAAGTCTTTTAAATTTAGAACTAGGCGAGATCCGCCTCCTTTCTTGTCTACTAGAAAGACTGGACTGACAAACCCTGAAGGATGAAGGGGAGCTCTGATAACAGCACCCTTCTTGAGCAGAGCTGTAATTTCTGCGGAAATAAGACTGTGCTCTTGATGGGAAAAATACCCCTGCCTGGGAAGGCATGTTTGATAAGGAGTCTCGTAAAATTCTAGTTTGAACCCCTGAACGGTCTCTAAGACCCAGGCATCTGCTGAGATAAGATGCCAATTCTCCAGAAATCTCTGAGTTCTGCCCCCCAACATTACTTCTGAACTCAAAATCAAGGTCACCTGTGGCTCACGAGTCCTGGGAGAAAGATTGTTGTCCCTTCGCTCTTCCTCTGCGGAATCTGCCTCGACCATACCTAGGTCTTGATGGGTAGAAGGTGGATGAGATATCGTAACCCTGGAAACCCCCTCTTCCTTGTTGGAAGGATCCACAATGGGGGCTTTGCTGATTGAAATGGCCGAAGGCACGCCCTCTGTAGCGTCCGGCCCCTCGAAAAAGTGGACGCAGCACTCTCCGAATGGATCCTTGTGCCTTGTCCAGACTGGCGTAGGTAGATACGAACTTAGCCAGTTCCTTCATGAAAGGAGAACCAAATAGTAAGCCCTGAGCCACGGGACCAGATTCTGATGCAGCTAGGTCTGCCAGTTTGGGGTCTAGTTTCATCAAGACCGATCTGCGTCGTTCAGAAGAGATAGCGCAATTAGCATTGCCCAAGAAACATAACGCTCTCTGTGCCCAGCCTACAAGAATATCCGGGTTAATGGGATCACCCGATTCCTTGGCTTGAAAGGCCAATTCCAGAATCTTAGTAAGCGGTCTGGAAACGTCTAACAGTTTGTCTTGACATCCACGCCAGGCGCGATCGATAACCTTTTTCGGATCCTTGGCTGATTTTTTGAGGAACGTAACAAGGGTAGGATCTAATTCTGGAGTCTCTGTGACTTTGGAGGTAAAGTCAGGTCTGGGGCACTCAGATCTTAGTCTAGATCGAATATCTTTAACAAACCCGTGCCTGATATGGGCTTCTACATAGTCCGCCACCTCAGGGGGTGGCAACCACAGAGAGGATCTGGGGTGCACGATGTCCTCTGGCTCGAAAGTCAACACCTTAGGGGTAGGGGCCTCCTGGTGGTGGGCTTTCTTCTTGCTCTTACGTGGAGGAGCGTCCTCCTGCTCGGAAGAATGACCGGATGAAGCGGAAGAAGATGCTGGAGCATCCACAGCTTTCTTTAGGGATCCCGCATTGTAATCATGCTCTCTAGCCATATTCCTAAGAAGGGATTGGAAATCTGCAGCATGCGGATTAGAGGTTTGTTTTGCAGATTGTGCGTCTGCCGAAAAAGAAGGGTCTCCCAGGGAGGGGGCGCCCACGGGCGCTGACCAGGCTTGCTGGTCGACCAAACCCAAGAGATGATGCTTAATGGGTTGAATGGCCTGAACTAAGGCCTGATTGACTGAATGACGCATCCCCGCGTCTAGAGCATACACCAAATCGTGGTCAAAAGAGCCAGTATTATCATCAAAATAGTACAAGTCCTCTGCTTGGTCATCATAACCAGCCATACTGAAAACAGTAAAAAGGTAGCTCCCGAGGAGCAGTATAATCAATAAAATAACAAATCAGGGCAATACAAATTTTTAAAAACTTTTTTAGATGTGGAGGGAGTTGCCCCGATGGGATATAATGCCCTTGAAACCAGGCCCAGCCTGAATAGAAATTATTTCAACCCCAGCATCCAAGCACTGGGGCGTAGTGGGAGCTGAGCCGATGGAGATGTATATAAACCGGGCTTAAAGTGCAGTAGCACTTATTAAACACAAGGCAGGGCCTCTCAAATAATAGCCTCTAGCAGAGGGGTTAAATGGCGCAGATGCGCTGAATGCTGCTGAGGCAGAGCCTCTATAGAGCCCTCAAAATGGGAATGACAGAAAATAAATGAAATCAACTGAAAACGCGCTCTGGTAAGAGCGCTGAGGGACCGGAGCCGGAGCGAGAGAAAATTATTTGTTCAATGCTCAATCGAGCGTAACAATTCACCAGAAACGCTCCGAGCGAGCGTTGACAAAATTGAGGCCCCAGGGGGAGGCTAAACCCGACTGAAATGAGCGCTCGGCACGAGCGCTGAAAGCCGGCACAGAAGGAAAATAATTATTGATTTTTCACGCTCAGCCGAGCGTGAAATCCTTTGAGCAAACAAAACGCTCCAAGCGAGCGTTCAATATGACAGATCTGAACCTGCAGGCGCGTGCGGGAAGAGACAAAGAGAGGTCTCGCACGTGCGTCCAGAATAGAAAAGAGATAAGGCAGACCGACGTGGAGCCCATAAAACGCGCTCACTCCGAGCGCGGATCTTAAAATAAAAAGAAATTTAAACTAGAAGGGAAACATCTCCACGGCAGTAACTAGGACCGCGCAATAGCGCGAGTCTTGCTCCCTTACTCCCACTCCACGAAGTAAAAGCGCTCAAATGGGCGCTTATAAGGAGGGGAAAAGCCCGCTCCTAACATTATTTAACATAACAATAGTAAGACAAAATCACACTTATCTGGCTGCGAAGCAGCAAAGAAAGAGGAGTGACTTGGTGTGATTCAACATTTTATAGGCTTCCTCCTCTATGGTTCATCACGTGTCATGACTGATATTGGGTCATGTCGTTTTTTGCTTTCCATAATGTTCATTGGCTGCTGTGTAAAAATAAAGCATGGAAAGAGAAGCATAATCTGAGCCTCCGGCCCTGACATAGAATCGTGGTGTCAGCACACACCTGTTTTCATCCAGTCATTTTTCCACCCCAGCAGTCTTGGCAGCCCCAACAAGCAGCAGCAGCCAGCAGCCCTAGCAGTCACCCAAAAATACCGGCAAAACCGTAAACACCGCAAACACTGTTCAACACCAGTCAACACTGCCTAACAGCGTGGCAAGGCTCTAGAGCTGCGATTTTCAGCGGTAGGCGCGGAGAAGGCCGGAGTTGGGCCGGTGCGGCTTGTGCCTTACCGACGCCAGGTGTGCCCCCACACACAAGTAGAACTAACAGCGGTCCACTGCTGGGCAATCTTAGGAGACAAGGCGGCGCAGTATAGGGCCAAGCACACAGCCAACAGACCAGACATGGCCTAAGGCCTCCCGCGTCCCTGAAACCTCTATCCTAGTGCAACAGTCATGGAGGGGTGATGGTGCAGAGAAGCCATGAGGCCCAAAACAAACCCACAAAGTGAATGTCCTCAGACTTGGATTAAGGCTTCCAATTGCATGCTTGCGCCCCTCCACCACAGGGATACAACTGGGAAGAGAGGCGGCGCAGAGAAGCATCTTGACTAAACTCTCCAGCAATAGAACAAGATCCCAACTGCGTGTTCATGCCCCTCCACAGTACAATAAAAAAAGAATTAGGAGGAGTGGTGTAATGATATTAATTGAGTTTGACCAATTACTTTGTGTTTCACCACTGCGCATATTAGTTGCTCAATGTTCACCAGTAGCACATTATCTGTTTTGTTCAGCCTAGCCGCCTATTGGCTTTGACATTGCATTAGCCATTACATTCTGTATTCTGCCTATTGGCTTTGACATGCTGTATTCAGTTTAGCTGCCTATTGGCTTTGACATGATATTAGACATTACATTTTGTATTCAGCTCAGCTGCCTATTGGCTTTGACATGATATTATACATTGCATTTTGTATTCAGCTTAGCTGCCTATTGGCTTTGACATGATATTAGACATTACGGGGGTGATTCCGAGACTGGCGGGCGGCGGAGGCCGCCCGCCAGTCTACCCCCGACAAAATACCGCTCCGCGGCCGCAAGACCGCGGAGGGTATTTTGAGATTTGCCCTGGGCTGGCGGGCGGCCGCCAAAAGGCCGCCCGCCAGCCCAGGGCAAATCTACCTTCCCACGAGGACGCCGGCTCCGAATGGAGCCGGCGTAGTGGGAATGTGCGACGGGTGCTGTTGCACCCGTCGCGTATTTCAGTGTCTGCTTTGCAGACACTGAAATACTTTGTGGGGCCCTCTTACGGGGGCCCCTGTAGTGCCCATGCCATTGGTATGGGCACTGCAGGGGCCCCCAGGGGCCCCGCGGCACCCCCTACCGCCATCCTGTTCCTGGCGGGAGACCCACCAGGAACAGGATGGCGGTAGGGGGTGTCAGAATCCCCATGGCTGCGGAGCACGCTCCGCAGCCATGGAGGATTCTCCCGAGCAGCAGAAAGTCGGCGGGAGACCGCCGACTTTCCGTTTCTGACCGCGGCTGAACCGCCGCGGTCAGAATGCTCGACGGGGCACCGCCAGCCTGTTGGCGGTGCTCCTGTGGTCGGTGACCCTGGCGGTCACCGACCGCCAGGGTCAGAATGACCCCCTACATTTTGTATTCAGCTCAGCTGCCTATTGGCTTTGACATGATATTAGACACTACATTTTGTATTCAGCTCCGCTGCCTATTAGCTTTGACATGACATTAGACATTGCATTTGATATTTAGGTTAGCTGCCTATTGCCTTTAACGTGGAGTTAGACATTGCAGTTGAGAATCCAAGCTGTATTTTTGCAAGCTGTGTTTTTCCACAAGATGAACCAAGCTGTTTTCTTCGCATAGCAGACTAGACATGATAAGAGAGAGTACATTTGGTGTTTTCCTTTCTGCTCAGGCTTGGGAAGAGGAGAAGTCTAGGAGATCTGGCCAGTCTCCAAAGGCTTGCGTAGTTTTCCCGAGTCTGAGAGGAGGGGGCACGCTTTTGTAAGGATGGCTCGGGGCTTCAGAGAATTAGATTCGAATCTGCCCGACTTCGGGCTGGAACTTGGTGCCAGTTGCCAGTCTCCCGTGTGGGTAGATAATCTCTTTCTCGCAGTTGACCGGAGTCATCAACTTGCAGACCCCAGAAAGATGAAGCTGTAAATAGTTTCTCACACGGTGAAGTATTTGTTTTGCTTTGCATTATATATATAACCTGCTGTGTACATTGCAACTGAGAAGTACTGTGTTTCATTGCTGCTATACTTTTGCTCATTTGAACGTGTGCTTGAAATCTATTAATTCGTCTCTCACAAACTTGTGGGTAGGGAAGAATTAACAACAATAAAGGTATTCTTTGAACTCAGAAGTGCATTCTTGATATGTTCTGTAAGCTCTGATACGATATAAGAAGGAAGGCAGAACAAGTGGGTGGTGCAGTAACTGGGCCAACCATTAAGAATCATACAGAACCGTACAGAATGGCAACCAAGCATAACAATGCGTAAATGGAAATACCCTACTCGCAGAAATGGGCTGGTGGATAGTTGGGCACCACAACCCAGTTATGAGGGCCACACTCTCCTCTCACTCTGGATGCCCTTGAGGCCATCAGCCAGTAGGAGACAAGCTGGAGATGCAGTCCCTCACCGCATTGGGTGCCTCCCCTAGCAAAACGCTCAATAAGGTGGTTCCTTCGGAAAGCCACGGAATTGGTCACTGAGAGTTTGCAAGAAGGACCTCATGAAGTGGAGGGTTCGGAAAGACGACCCAACTGTCTAGTCAGTAGCTCTCTCAATGATACGCAGCTCTCCGCTCCTGACATTGAAACTACAGGGGAATTTAGAGCACAAAGATCTTTCTCTTGTCCTAGCTTAACTGAAAATAATCATTCAACTGAGTTAACCAGAGAGTCATGAACACAACCCTGCACACCAACTCCAGTTTCCATCACTGGTCACGACAGCATAACTACAGATAACACTAGCATGCACCCCTTACCATCCTCAACTATCAAGCCCACATTGAAGCCCAAACCAAGCATAAATCAGATGACGACCGCCGCCCAAATCGCCAGAGAACTAGAGTGGTCCCCTGAGTGGGTGTGTTTGCCACTTCAAACACAGCAAACCAACAGCTTTCCACCAGATTCAAATAACGTTTTCACCAATCCAAGAAAAACGAGTTTGACAGACCAGGAACTGGGGTTTCTGTCAGACTGTTTCCTTTACAATGTAGAAACAAAGATTGAGGAAACACTTAGCCAAACCCCATCAGTGGGAAGGGAAACTGGAGGAAAAGTAGCCAGTCCAGCATCCAGGAGATGGCCAACATCTGAATCACAAGAGCTGGAGGTCATTAGAGCCTCGCACGACACTATCGCAAGGGCTCTCTTATGGCAGTCAAACAAAATGGAGCTATAACTGAATCTGATGCAGTCACTGGCCACCCACTTAGTCAAAGGTGGGTCTAAGCTAAACCTTCTGGAAGTCCAATTAAAAGCAACTGAGAAGGTCAAACTGTGCCCATGCTCCCAAATCATTGAAAAAAAAGCTCCTTAACAGAGATGTTGGGAGCTCTGGTTAGAGCAGTCAAGGGATCAACAAACAGATCAGAGCATCAGGCAGCGATAGCTATCGTTCCTTCCCTCGAGGCCCATAGCCCAATTATCACAGATAGGCAGCCTGACCTTTTCTTCCCTCAAGGCCCACAGCCCAATCATACCAGGTACATATTATTCAGCAGATGCCCTGCCCCAAGGAACCCGAGCCAGGCAACCACAGTGCCACGCTACACAGGGTGATTGCAGTCCGGCAATCATAACACTGAGAGAAAGTAAGGGTATCCCCACGGGGATAAGGTCTCAATTGCCCTCTAAAGAACCATCAGAAATACATGGAGCAAATGCAGACCCTGGCAATAGTCCACCTAAGGCTTCCAAAGTATCAACAATTAGTCTGTCAAGAAGGGCAAAAGAGTCTAAAGAAGCAATTCAAGAAGTATCAACTCTTAAGAAGAACCACAACAAAGCATAAAGCCACTAAACCTTCTAAAGAGCAGAAGGGCACCAAACCAGTTAAGCTATTTCCGATCTTCCTGCCTCCACTGATGCTAAATGCTCAGCCCCAAGACATGAACACCGTATCACCTTCATCTTCCTTGACGGGGACAGCAATCAGTCAAGCTGCTGGTCAAGCCCCTTTACTCGCTATATTCAATTGGAAGTAACAACCACAGTGGGGCGCCTCGGAGAGTACTTCTGGACCAAGGAACAATCTGACTGGAACCCCCCCAGAATTGAAGTTTGTTGACTGCCCGTCGAACCAGAAACATCACCTCTAAATGGCAGGAGCACAACAGAGTATCCAAGTTCGTGCAGTGAGTGAGCAGCACAGCCTACAGTGATTTCAGGGCTGCAGCCTCCCACTAGCATGCAGGAGGTGCCAAACATTCCTACAAAGTGGCTACAGCGTAGTGGTTCCATTCGGTCTGATGACCTAGCACAATTTGGTCCACTAAGCAGCGGTTCTCTTGCTGTTCAGCTGATGGCTCAGCAAGCCACCAGGCAGTCACCAAGCGAGGAGGTCGCGCAGACCTGCTCGAACTATTCTTCATCCCCTGACACACACCAAAAGGCCCAACTGACACCCTAAATAGAGGGAATCTACTGCAGCTTTTCAGTCATGTCCCAGCACTAAGGCACACAACCTCAGAGGATATGGGCTGGGTAAGGTTGAGCTGCCTCTCCTAAACTCAACTGGGAAGGTTATCAAATCAATTTGGAAGAGAAAGGCACATAAAGACGCAATATGGGAAGAAAGAGCGGCCTTTGCTGAGTGTGGCACAACCTAAATCTACCTCCACCAGTAAAATACTCTTACATCCTTTTAACCTCGATCCCCAGGGAAATCCCCATAAGTGTGTTGAAGGGAACAAGTGGTGGCAATCGAGGCTGGTCTTGTTTGCACGCACAGCCAGACAGAGGTGTGCTCGGACATGCAAAAAGTTATACACAGTATGTGGGGGAGCCGACTCCTGTTGTATCAGAAAAACTGAGGTACAGGTCCTAGCCTCGCGGGAGGCCCCACACACCAGTCCTTGAGGCTAATCAAATCATTATCAATAGTCTTGTGGAATGTGGTAGGTCTCAGGAGTATTAGAAAATGTGGGGAAGCCCTGGCCTACTCAGATGCAAACGACATTCTCTGCTTCCAGGAAAACTGGGGGCTTGGTACCTCACTGTTGTCAGGTTTCTATGAGATTTTCACACCAGCAATAAGTTCAAGCATTTTCGTATGTACATCCGGGGACCTATCAAATTTTATCAAGCATTCTGCCTACTTAGTTGCCTCCAAACTTCCTATTGACAGCAGAGTGGCTCAAGCAGTTTCCATTAGAGGCCTGAAACTTAATTGTAAAAACATGGATCTGATACTAGTTAACTGCTACATAAACGCAGCAAAAAAATCAAAGTTGGCTATGATCCAGGGCTTGCTGCACCTTCTAGAATCACTCATGCTCGATCATCCCAGCTATGAAATCATAATGTTGGGTGATTTGAACATCAGCAGCCTAGGTGGACTACTGGGTTTAGTCTCCCAGAAAAGAGGGGGCAAATAGTTCAGGACTTCTTGACATCTTACAGATTGGTATTGGTAGAATGGGAGGCGCTGGTAAAAGAGAAGGATCGTGTATTTCACCCCACCTTTAAAGGTGGCTCAACCATTGACTATGTGTTTCTTTCTGAGTGCCAGGCCAGGTGGCTGGTGCACTTCGAAATCACAGAGAGGCCAGAAAGCGATCACAACCCCTTAAAATGCATCATGAGCCTCAATGTACAATTACTGGGAAGAGCACACCAGTGGGTAGTTCAAGAGGCGCAGCTAAAGTACACTTAGCCACAAGAATAAAATGGAGGCCAGAGTATTCAGCAAGTGTAGCAACTTGCATAAACAATCAGGCCCTTGTAATAACCTCGAGGCTGCAGGACCTGATCCTCAAGCGGTGAGAGAAGATCGTTGAGGGCCTCATATCCCTCATAAAAGGAGATGCTTCCAGGCCCTTCCCCCGACTAAACCTGGGGTGGTCAGAAGACCAATACCACAACATGACAAAACCATCATCAGAGCAAGAAGGGCCTTTCACAGAGCACAGCGAGCACATAAACAAAAACCTACAATCAACACGGCAGCGCAGATCAAACATAAATGACGTTTCTAAAGAAAATAACTTGGTAACCAAAAGGAATGGGATATCCTATTCCAGCTGTTGAAAGATCCTAACCGCATGTGCTTCTGGGAGCACATGAACAAACTAAAGAGCCTCAGTGAATCAAGGGAGAATGGCGTCCCAGAGGCAACTTGGGTCAGCCATGTTACAAATCTATACACCAACAATCTGGCATCACCGGTGACGACCAGTCAGTGGAGTGAGATGAAGGTAAACCATACTCCCCCACTGAACTGCCTATTGGGGAATTAGAAGGATGGACAAGGGCAATCTCTCGGTTTTGGCTGCCTGATAAACTAGGTCCTGAACATATAAGCTCCAGGCAGGTCGAAAAAATAATTACGCTCAGAAGAAAGGCTGGAGCTCCAGGCTCTAATAGACTGCCAGCATCCCTGTTTAAATGTGCCCGCCAGATTGGGCAAGGACATTGACCCCACTTTATAATAGCGTGTTGCAAACTGTGCTGTACCCGTGAAGAGGCTTAATCCTCTGCCACACATAAAAAAGGTGATTTGATCATTCCCCTCCTCCCAAACTATCATTTAATAGCACTTTTAGATGTTGATGCCAAAATATATGCTTGCATCTTGCTGTAGCAATTGGAGGTATGGGTTCATGAACAACAGATCCTACTGTTCTTCCAATCCGGCTTTCGAGCCAGGGCATCCAAGGTAGACAATATTTTAGCACTAGCGTTCTTGAAGCACCAAGCTGCCAAACACAATAATCTTATGCTATTATGCTGCTTTGTTGACTACAGTGCGGCATTCAACAGGGTAGATAGGGTAGACTAGGGAGGAAGCTGGATGCATGGGGCATACCCGCAAAGCTCCTAAGTGCCATAATCTCACTGTAATCAGAAACATGGGTCCGAGTGACAACAGGCCTTTGCTCGATTACCCGAAGAATTAAAACTAATAGGGGCTTAAAGCAGGGGTGTGTCCTGGCCCCCTTACTGCTCAACATATATACAGCTGACTTAGGGAAAAGCCTGGAGTCTAGCACTCTGTCCCCACTGAAGATAGGTTCTACCAAGCTTCAAATAATTCAATACACCAATGACATAGTGATCATGGACCGCGCAAGAGCGGGTTTATAGCGGGCACTGAACACACTGAATGCTTTTAACACTGCCATCCAGCTCCAAGTGAATCAGGAAAAAAATAAAGTCCCTTATATTAGTAAGGTGCAAAAACAAGAAGATCATCTCCTGGTGTCTTGGCAGCCAGGGCATCGGCACAGTTAGGAAGCACAACTATCTTGGCGTATGGTTCAGTGAAAATAACACAGCACGGGCACAGATAAGTGCAGTCAAAATAAAGGGTGCTGCAATCACATATGGGATTGGCTAACTGAATCGACAACCAAGGAGTGCATCGGCTGCCCCAATATTTAGGGTAATGGAGGTGGCATTCCTCCCTGCCATTCAGTATGGCCAATTTGAATATCCAGGAGCTCTAGATGCAACTTTAGAACAATCCTATTGTAGGACTTACAAGAAAAGTTTTCAACAACCATGCTTCGTCCGTCATTCCAGGACAAGGCTGGAGCTAAGCTTGGTATCTCAGACTGTAGACTTCAACGCGGCCATGCTGAAGTATATCAGGGTTAGGATGGCAGACACACAATCATTAAAAGAACACGTAAAATGTATCTTTGAACCCCAGGCAACCCTTGGCACTCAGAAGTCAATAATTCATTGAAGATTTTCAAGATCGAAGACTCTACCCACCTGGTAGGAACGTCCCAAACACCACATGGGAAAAAACGATTAATAGACATCTAAAGGTAATCTCAAGAAACCAAGACCTATCAACCCTTAATAACTCACCAGTAGCACAGGCCTTAAAAGCCTCCTACCTTGTTGGGACTACACAGGCCTATGTACTGGAAGCGGAAACCCGTTAGCAGATTTTTTATATCCGACTGCTAGCTCTGCCAATAAAAGATTTTAACCCTTTCTGTGCTATTCACAGAGTCAAAAGAGTTTGCAGGCTTTGCTCGTTTCCAAACAAATCATGGTTACACCTCTTTTGTTGCTGTCCCACCTTAGAACACCAGAGGAGACAACTAAATAAACCAGTAGCCTTGGCCCTGGGGGCGCAATGGTACCTGGGAGCTTCCAGCGTAAGCTTTTGACACTGGGCCGTATGGGCTTTGGCAAGATGCACAAAATTTGTCAACTTACTCAGGCAGCTTCTATCCTCTACCACAGTGACGAGCAGTACTGAGGATCAACATTGCATAAACCAGACAGAGGGCAGAGCATCGCCTGAACGGTGGCAGGGGACACCAAGAAAGCACTGACCGTCCACATAATCCAAAATCTACACACTTTTTGCACAAATTTGACCTACAGACTCAATTTTCCAGCAAGTCTCCAAGACTTCCTTGTCAGATGTTCGCAAATACAACCTGTAAGGTATTGATTGATTGTTTACGAACTTTCCTAATTGCACATACTTTCATACAGAAGCTTTTAGTATTAGATAACTGTGTTTATATTGCTAACTTTATTAATTGTAACGGTTTTAATTAACAAAACAATACAGTTTACAAGTCTAATGACGATAAAGAAGACCTGGTCCCCAGGAAATCAGTGCCAGTATTCACCACCTACAAAAATGAATCACTACACCCTGTCCTGATCACAAGCCCCTACTCCATCTGCTTATATTTCTACATTCACTTTCACTTCTATAATTTTGTCATAAGCCCCAATATTCTAGGGGTTTTTAACTACTGGAACCAGCAATACTTTTTCTTTTAGATCAATAAATAATTTAGAGGTTGACAGGGAAGAAGAAACCAAGCTCCAATCTGGCACCACCCTTAAAGTTAGAAGAATAATTTCAAATGCAGTTAGTGATTGACGAACCAACATGTAAGCAGTTTACCTGAAGCTGACCAAGGCATTGATTGCAAAGTTATATTCTTGGTAGACATCTCCAAGCTCGCCAAAGCGGTGCGGCCAATGGGTAATGTATATCTTCACTTTCCATTTTAAAGTGAGGCATACAGATAAAATTGCTCTTTCTAAAATACCAGCGACCGCTTGTTTGCTTTTACTGTTTTCTTTTTTCATCTTTCACATATACTGCTTTCGCTCTTCAGTGCTGCAATCACTGAATATGATTAAGTTTTTCTTTACTGAAAATATGCTTTTTTCAAAAAGCTAATGTGGACCCAACTCCCGTTCCAGTCTACATTGCGTGGAATAAACTAGAGATTGACTTATTCAAAAATACAGCTCACAGTTCTATGAAATTGTACATCCCATGAGTTCCTAAGTCCGGCTGCCTCCCCCAATCTTAAATATTACCACTCTGCAGAGAAGATCAGGTGGTACCTTTGCGATCATCTTTTTGGAAAAGTGATCAGAAAATGGGGAATAATCGTTCCGCACAGTGAGACTTTGGTTTATTTTCTGTATGACCACCTTTTTGAATACATATAAGGTGGCAGGGGATAGTGGTTCTCATGTACTTTCAGCTGTTCTTCCTCTCCACCTTCCTAATTAGTTAGTTGCATTCATTCCCAACCCCCTTTTTTGCCACTGAGCGAACGGTGATGGCTTCTGATTCTGAAGGTTACTGTTTCTTGGATGAGGCCTCTGGCTGCATAATGCTGCTGCATGGAGTTTTGAACACGCTCAGTTGTTAGGTGAAACTGAATTTTAAACCTCTCCCTGGGCTGTTCTGGTAATAGGAGCTCTTGAAAATATCGAAAACCTTTGTCTCTCATTTGTCTGGTATTCTTTCTCATAACATTTTCATAAAAGTGGCTTGTAGTTAGTTCTCTGAGAGATGCTATTTCGGATCAGTGGGATCCACATAGGTCTTGTCTGATTCACATGAAGATGATTCCACTTTGTTGTGTCTGGTTCTCCTTCGCTTCTGACTGCCCCTGTCTTCCCAAACTTCATGGCCAGAGCTAAACTTCTTTCATATTAATAACAGCATTAGCAACATTAATAGTAGAAGTAGTAGTAGCAGTGTTAATGCTATGTTTAATACTACTTCGATTATTAATAACATTTTGTTGGTATAGTACTTGCTATCACATTTTATTGTTTTTCGTGCTCTATTCCCTATTACAAATATTACAGATGTTATCATTACCCAACTTAATGGCACTCAATTTATCAGCCTTCTGTGGATGAAAGACTTCATCAGATGTGGTACTCTGCAGTAGGATAGTGTTGCTAAATATCTATAAACTTTAAACATTAATTTCTCAAAAACTACTGAACAGATGTATACCAATCACAAAAAGCAGGCTTTCTCGAAGATCGAGCTTTCTGCCAAATTTGGTGTAATTCTTTTCAGCCACTTTGGCTGTCGCATTGTCTATAGTTCCTATGGGAAATTTGACATGGAAAACATACTTTAGGACCCCTTCCTTTTGTCGACTTCCACTTGGCAGATCACCCTGAACCTTCCCAGGAAGGAAATGAGGTGGATGAGCCTTTGTTTTGGAAAGTTTTGTGAAGATTCATCAAAGAGCGCTAAAGTATTAGCAAAGCAACAAATAAAAACGAATTTCCTATGGAAAGTTGGTCCTAATTAAAACTTCACTATATACACTATACTCACACACGCACATGAATACACACACACATACACACACACACTCACACACACACCCACACACGCTGTGTGTTAGGTGATCTGTGGCTGCTAGGCAACTGGGGTTTATCTACAGTATTCTCTTCTTCTATCCTTGATTTCTGACAATTTGCCATGCAACAATGGATACCGCAGCTAACCCTCTCTTGGCATTGTCTCAAGTCATTGAAACAAAACAAGTTAAGATTTAATGAGCAAATTTATAATGTGAAGACAATCTAATGAGGACTCAAAGAGACACTTGTAGGGAACACATATTTAAGAAAAGTTGTAATCATTTTCAGCGTCCTCAAGTTGTTTTGTTGGTCTAAAACTTGACTCAACATTTCAGAACACGTCACCACATACTAGACCAATAAACACTTTGATCACACCAGATAAACCAGGCTACACAATTACTTTTGACTTCATCACTGATTTTCAATCCATACACAGTCATTACTGTAGATGGAGAGGAATTGTTATGTTGGTGGATCTCCCTCATTGAGGAACAGAATGGGAAATCTATTTTTGGCTGACCTAAAATACTGGTAGAACGTGGTTAGTGGAGGAAAGTGGTCACACGAAGGATGTTGGCATATGAATTACTTAAAGTTGCTAACCGACTCTCTTGCACTAAAGCCTGAAATGGAGACTCTCTAATTCTGATACTCTGCCACAGAAACACAATGTCTTTCTATACACAAGCAGGGTGCTGCATGGAGGTAACCAATATTTTCACACTTTTGACTTCATAACAGAATCCTGTTTCAGGCAGTGTATCTGTCCTGTTGTTTCAGGTAGAGGCACTCTGAATCATACGGTTCAAGGTGGAAGTGACTGGCCTGGTTGTGGACATATGATGTCACATTAACTGACTGCCATTTCCTTCAAATGGATATCTAGGCAGCTCCCTGGGGTTTTCATTAGTTGGAGGCCACACCCAGAAACGGACGCTTTAGATGACCTTTATCAAATGTTGGTGTTAAGGTTATATGTTCCCTCCAACCCCCACAATCATGAGGACGTTGGTGCTTGTGGGGAAGAGTCATATTTTTGTTATGGAGATCCCCCAACCCCCTGCACTGATCAACTAAGGTGTGGCACTCTCAAATTCTGGACTTATGAGTGTACTTTTCCTGGCAGCTTCCTTTGTTCATCCCAGTCTGGAGCTTCAGGGTCACCTTTAGTCAGGACTGGTGCTAGACTTGGGCAGTGTGGGCAGCTGCTGAAGGCCCATGGGAACGCCACCCTCTCTTGGGCCTCGCAGACGTGGTGTAGGGTGGCAAGACCTAGGGGAGGGAGGCCCTCCTATGGGCTCAGTTGCAAGGAGACAAATTCTGAAGGTCTGTCTTGCCCTGCTGCCCATAAACAGGCACCACGGAATGCCCATTGTCCTGCAGTTTGGAGCCTCTTCAGGTTACCTTCTCAGAAGATAAGCAGCCCTCACACTTTTGCCATTTATGAGCTGTTAAAGAGGCCCTTGTAGGTGGCTGAGAGGGAGGGGTTACAGCCCAGGAGGGGTCTGCACAAAGCAGCTTCAGGGTCAGCTATTGAGATGCAAACAGCCCTGAATGTGTCACGTTGCATGCAAATTAGAAGGGCCTCACACATGCCCTTTATGTTCGGAGACCCCCAAATCCTAGACCCATTCCTGCCTTTAGTTGATGACCTGTCAGACTTCTATAATAGATGTGTATGCATGTGCAGTGTGTTGTCCATCAATAATGTAAGTATCCCAAGATACACAAGAACCTTCCCATCCCGCCAGGGAGATCAATTGTATCTGGCATAGGTGGACCCACAGAAAAACAATAGGAATTTGTTGATGTTTTTTTTACAACCTTTTGTTTTGAATCTTCCCTCTTATATTAAAGATACAAAATATATACTGAGAATTCTGGGAGATATTAGTTGGGAACCAGGAACGACCTTACTAACACTTGATGTCACATCATTTTGTACCAGTATCAAACATTAACTGGGGTTATCAGCACTTAGATATTTACTCAATTTGAGATTAGATAGTTTATTGGAGCACACAGAGATGATATTGGCCATGACTGAGCTTATACTGAATAACAATTATTTCCTTTTTAAAACTGACTAGTATAGACAGAAACAAGGAGTAGCTATGGGCTCAAGATTTTCTCCTTCCTATGCAAACCTATTTATAGGACGTTTATAGGAGTTGATTTGGGGCCCAGTGGGTGCACAATGGAATGCCTCCATTTTATACTGGGGTCGATATATAGATGACTATCTCATGATTTGGACGGGCACTACATCAGAGCTACTTAGCTTTTCTGACTACCTGAACTCCAATTTAGCAAATATCAGGTTTACAAATCAACAGAGTCAGACCAGTATTGTATTTTTGGATGTTGAATTGTTTATAGAAAACAATATGATTGACATTAGATTACACCGGAAGATGACATCTTGTAATTCCAACTTACATGCATCTAGCCCACACCCAAAGCATCAAATCAAAGCAATACCATTTGGGGAATTGATTAATGCGAGACATAATTGTAGTAAACACTCCAATTTTGAAATTTGTATCAGAGATATGTAGTCACGTTTCTTACAAACAGGATATAATTATTGGGATATTAAAGCAGCCCATCACAAGATGAGAGTACAAAGAATAACAAGGAAATTAGAAACAAGACAGTATGGTTTATTGCTGAATATACACAAAGATCGAATACACTATTGAGATGCACGCGTAAGCATTGGCATATATTGTGTGCAGACACAACTTTGAACAACTAAATTTCAGACAGACCACATCTCACTTACCGTAGGGGTAGAAGTCTTAGAAACATGCTGTGTCTAATCTATCCAAACAATATACCACTGGAACCGGAGGATTGGCTAACTAAGCGCACAAAAGGTTTCCTCAAATGTGGTCACTGTGGGATGTGTAAATGGGCATGTCATGAAAAAAGGTGTTTTGGAGAGAACGAAAATAAGAAATTTCATATATGTTTAATATAAATTGCAACACAAACTATGTAGTGAACATCTTTGAGTGTTGATGTAGCCATATTTATGTGGGGAGTACTATTAGAGCCCTTAAAGCTAGAATAAGCGAACACTATAAGGCCATAAGACAGGACGATGAACGATATCCAGCAGCGACACATATTAAAGAGTGCTGTTGGAGGGGGCTCCTTGCCCACTGCTGTTGAAGGGGGCTCCTTGGCTTTCTTTGGTGGTGGAGGGGGATCCATGTGATCCCTCTTGTGACCGCCCCCCTCGGCCTTTGACATGTGACTTGTGTACTTGCCTCCAGGTCTAGGAGGTGTCCCTTGGGTTTTGCCACCCTAGTCCTCCCTTTGTGAGGCGGAGGTGTGCACTTACTAGGAGCAGCTGCCGTCACACTTAGAGGCCCCTTTGTGCCAGCAGCTGATTTTTTGGTGGGAGCAGTGGCAGACTGTTTGGCTGAGGTGCTGGGCTGGGTCGCTGGGATCCTGCTCTTATGGGTACGACAGGAGGGGGGGTGGAGGGGATGGAAGAGGTCAAGTTGGGCAAGGAAAAGCTTCTTAGGGACATTGGGGCGGGATGTGGGAGGAGAGATGGGAGTGGAGGTAAAGAGGTTTGTTGTAGGAGGTGTAAATCTGCTGGACTTGGGTGCAAGAGCATGGACAGTGCACGTGTGTGAGGTGGATGGCTGTTGGGTGTCTGAGTGGGAGTGCTGGCGTCTCTTAGGAGGAGGGCCAGACAGGGTGGGAGAGGACATGTGGATGGATGTCGTGGAGGTGTCTGCAAGTGAGCTGTGTGTGCTGCATGATGTGGTGGTGGTGGCTGTTGATGCAGTGCATGCAGATGTGAGTGCGGATGTGACTGCGAGGGAGGAAGAGGAGGATGGGGAATGGAGTTGTGTGTGCAACTGTCTGTTGTTTGTGTGAGTGCTTGTGGCTTGAAGGGTGCTGCCTGTGTTTGTCTGTGGCACTCTTGTATGATGTTTTGTGTGCATGCTTGTCTGTATGTGTGCATGGGATGGCTTGGGGTTGAGGAGACTGGGACTGGGAAGTGGTAGTTGGAGGGGAGACGGTAGGACCAGGGATTCTGGCTGCCATCAGAGAGGAGGCCAGAGCCTTAAACGATCTCTGTAGGGCTGCAAACCCACCGTGGATGCTCTCCAGGTAGGCATTGCATTGCTGCATCTGGGATGCCAGCCCCTGGATGGCATTCACTATGGTTGACTGCCCTACAGAGATGGATCTCAGGAGGTCAATAGCCTCCTCACTGAGGGCAGCAGGGCTCACTGGGGCAGGGCCTGAGGTGCTTGGGGTGAAGGAGATGCCCAAGCTCCTGGGTGAGCGGGCACAGGCAACTTGGTGAGGGGCTACTGGGATGGCGGTGCTGGTATGGGGGTGGGGGCTGTACCTGTAGTTGGGGTGGTTCCAGAGGGGTCCGCCACCACTGCGGAGCTTCCATTGGAGGAGGAATCACAGTCAGTATTGTCACCTCCTGTCCCTGCCATGGTGCTCCCCTCGCCCTCCGTCCCAGTTGTCCCTCCGGTGTCGGTGGACTCTGCCTCCTGGGTCCCGTGGACTGCAGCTTCCTCAGTAGCCGGTGCCCCTGCTCCTCCACCAGATGATGCTAATGCATACATGGTCAGAATGACAGAAGAAAATGGGAGGGGGGAGGAGAGAAAAAGGGATCACTGGGTCAATTACAGCACCAACACCACAGATAGCATACACATTACCATCACACCCAGGGATCAAGATTGACCACTATGCACCGCACTGGCATTTCATTGGCTAGGTACCACAGCAAGATGAGAGCCAACCACCACCATCTGCACCCCTCCTGGGACCTACTAAGCCCTGTCTGACATGGCATGCCACCTAGCTTGTTAACAAGATTTTGCCATTCACCCATTTACCCTGAGCTGGACCACGCAGCAATGTCTGAGCTGGCATTAAGGGGCACCCACTAGCTGAAACCCACCACCAGGATCCCATGCCGGCAACAAAGATGGTTGTTACACACATTGTACTCACCCCCTTGTGGCTGCTGTGCTGCTCTCAAGCGCCCATATAGCTCTTGGTAGGCCACCACCAGTGTGCGGGCCATAAGGGGGGTCAGGTTCTGACGGGCAGCCCTCCCTCGTTGGGAGGCCATCCCCAACTGGGCTTCCGTGGTCTTCCGGGCCCAGAGTCTCAGGTCCTCCCACCGTTTCCTGCAGTGAGTGCTCCGCCTGCTGTAGACCCCCCAGGGTCCGCACGTCCTTGGCGATGGCATGCCACAATCCCTTCTTCTGATGGGGGCTGACCTGCAGAGGAAATTTCCCCTCAAATGGCACACACATCACCCGGGGCCCTGCATGTACACGACCACCATTCATACCCTCCACCCAAATTACACACTGCCAGCACACACACATCTCTATGCAACCTTGATGCATGCATCGCCCCCATGGTGTACTCACCTGTTGCTCTGGAGGTCCATACAGCTGTCCATACAGGGGTAGGACCCCATTCATCAAGCGCTCCAACTCCTCTGAAGTGAAGGCAGGGGCTGTTTCCCCTGTCACACGGGCCATGGCAGGTTCCAGACTCAGGTCACAGCAGCACACGCAGTGGATGGGTTGTCCTGTGGAAAGTCAGGAATCAAGTGAGGTTATAGACAGACAATGACGGTCACGTCTGCGGCGGTGTACACCATCACCACCGCCGGTCATCCTCATTGGACACTGTACTCCATAGAGCCCAATGTAAGCCAATGAGGAATAGCACGGTGGTTCAAGACCGCTTCCGCCATGAAGCCCAACGCCCTACATACAGGACAGGCGGTCACCATTTTATGGTGCTGGTCAACATTCTGAAATTGAAAACCACATCATTGCTGTCAATTTTACCTACATTGCCATTTACAAAGTCCAATTGGATACAAGCTCAGTGTACACTGAGGTGATGGTTCCATTGTTCAGTTTGTCACTCCCTTCTCACTCTTGTGTCCCTTAGGTACACACCACTGCAGAGGAATAGGAGGAGGAGGCAAGACCCTGTGTACAGACCCCTTGTGGACTTGGCTACACTCGAGGACAGGCACATCATACTCACCTATAAACTGGACAAGGCCACAATCACAGCGCTGTGTGCTCGATTGGAGCCAAATCTGCTATCTGCTATCCGTCATCCCACTGGGATCCCCCCTCTTGTGTAGGTTCTATCTGTGCTCCATTTCCTGGCAACTGGCTCTTTCCAAGTGGCAGTGGGCTTAGCAGCAGGAATGTCACAGACAATGTTCTCAATAGTGCTGGCGAGGGTTTTGTCTGCCTTGCTCAAACACATGTGCAGCTACATCGCTTTCCCCCAAGTGGAAGATTTGGTCACTGTGAAGGCTGGATTTTATGCAATGGGATATATTCCAATTATTGTTGGGGCCATTGACAGAACACATATAGCATTTGTACCCCCCCCCCCTCACCACCGGGCACAATGAACAGGTGTTCAGGAATCTGAAGAGTTTCCACTCACTCAATGTGCATATGGTGTGCCTGGCCAACCAGTACATCTCCCACATCACTGACAAGTATCCTGGGTTGGTGCATGATGCCGTCGTTTTGAGGAATAGCAGCATCCCAAATGTGATAGCACAACTACAGAGGCACAGGGTGTGGCTAATAGGTGAGCTTGAGTCTCCACCTAATGCATGTCAGTGTATGCCTTCAGGAGTCATCCCCCATACCATTGTGCAAGGATAATATTTGTTCCTCAATTCTTGCAGGTGACTCTGGCTACCCAAACTTGTCATGGCTCTTGACCCCTGTAAGGAACGCCAGGACAGGGGCTGAGAATAGGTATAATGATGCTCATGGGTGAACCAGGAGAATAATGGAGTGGACCTTCGGCCTCCTGAAAGCCAGATTCATATGCCTCCATCTGACAGGTGGATCCCTCTGCTACTCCCCAGAGAAGGTCTGCCAGATAGTTGTTGTATGCTGCATGTTGCACACCCTGGCCACCAGATGACATGTGCCCTATCTGCAGGAGGAGGAGGGTGAAAATGCTCCTGTAGCAGCAGTGGACCCTCAGGACAGTGAGGATGAGGAGGCAGAGGATGAGGATGTGAACAACAGGACATCAGTCATACAGCAGTACTTCCAATAACACAGGTAAGACAGTGGAACTGACAATTCCTCTGATTTTTTATCTTTTCGGTTTGGCTGTAGCATGATGTTAGTCACAGCCTTACCATCTCAACTGACTGTCACCTATGCCTTCCCATTTTGCAGATGTTGGTGTGGTTACAACTGTATACTGATATGATAATTACAGACAGCTGCAGGCCATTATTTGTATGCAATCACAAAGTTCAGGACAATTGCACAAAATGAAACTGTTAATATTATTGCACATTTTCGTCACATAAAGCACTATCACTCAAGTTGTGTTCAAGGGTGTTTATTGTAGTGAAACATATAGAAAGAATAGTGCAATGGAATGGGGTGATGGTAGAGATAACTCCAGGGTATTGGTCCAGTCTGTTTGTAGCACAGGTCTAATGTCCAAGGGGCCATAGGAAGGGGAGCAATGGCCTTTCAAAGTGGACAAGGTAACAGAGTGTAACACAAGGGGGACATTCAGAAGGGTCCCATTTTCTGGTAGTGGTCTTGGTCTTGGCAAGTGTCTCTGGCATCTGTCTGGGTCGTAGGGAATGTTTGCGGGGTGGTTCACCTTCTGCAGGGGGAGGGGTGCTGATGGCCACTGGGTTTTGTGGCTGGGCCACCTGTCCACTAGCTGCAGCAGATGTGGAGGGCTGTTCCCTTGACTGGCTAGTGGAAGGGGACCGCTGGTGTGCTGTGTAGTCCCTCATGATGTTGGACATATCACCCAGTACCCCTGCTGCGGAAACCATGGTGGTTTTGAGGGCCTGCAAATTATTCCTGATCTATTGGTGGTCTTCCTCCTGCAGCCACTGGTTCTCCTGCATGATGTCTAACATCTGGCCCATCTTGTCCTGGGATTGTTGGTAAGCCCCCAGGACATTGGTGAGTGCCTCATGGGTAGTCGGTTCCCTGGGCATGTCCTCCCCCTGGCACACAGCTGTCCTCTGTGGTTCCCTTTCCTCCTGTGCCTGTTTCCCCTGAACGGTGTGTCCACTGCCACCGACCCCAGGACCCGTGATTGTCTTGGCTGTGAGATGTGGACTGGGGTCCCTGTAGAGGTGGGCACACTCCTGATTGACGTGTCCAGGGGACAGAGGTGTGGGGATGTTGGGTGGTTGCTGTGGTGATGGATACTGAGCGGGGAGGCTCTGTGGTGGAGTGGATGTGGGCTGGGGTAGCCACCTGACCAGTGGTCCCTGGTGGGCCAGGAAGTTCATCCAGAAGTCCAGAGTTACTATCATCAATGGGGGCATCTTCTGATGGGAGACTGGGTAGCCGTGGCACCTCCTCGCTGCTGGGATTGGCTGGGGTACCTGTGGGGATGTTAGTGGTGTATTATGCTACATGTCTGTGACATTTTCTACATCCCTAGCTTCCCCTATATCGTTGCTGTTGCCCTGCCACCTTTGTTTGTGCATGGTGATGTCTTGTGGGATTGTTTGTTCTCTATGCTGTACGTGCATTGGTGGAGGGTGTACATGCAGAGCTGGGAGGGATGTTCATCCTGTAGGCATGGCAAGCAGGGCTTGGCATTCAGGTTAGTTACTTGTGGTGGTGCACTGTGTGGGATGGAGTGGAGTGATGAGTGTCAGGGTGAAAGGTGGTGGTGGCATGCAGATATGCGGGTGGATAAGTGGTAAATTTTGACTCACCAGTGTCCAGTCCTCCGGCAACTCCAGTGAGTCCCTCAGGATGCAGTATTGCCAAGACTCTGGATGGCGAGCTGGTGCTTTGCTGCCATGGAACGTACCTTCCCCCTCAGGTCGTTCCACCTCTTCCTCATGTTGTCCTTTGTTCTTGGATGCTGTCCCACGGCGTTCACCCTGTCCTCAATTCTCCGCCACAGCTCCATCTTCTTGGCAATGGAGATTTGCTGTACCTGTGCTCCAAACAGCTGTGGCTCTACCCTGACTATTTCCTCCACCATGACCCGCAACTCCTCATCTGTGAAACGGGGGTACCTTTGTGGGGACATGGGTGTTGTGTGGTGTTTGTTGTGCAGTGGGTGTTGAGTAATGTGGTGGGGTGTGGGGTGCATGACGGATGGAAGGGTGTTTGTAGTGAGTGTGTAGTTGTGTCTCTGATTTACGTGGCTATCTCTTGGCTATTTTTCGTGTTCGTAAAGGGTTGTGGGTAATGTGGGTGTGTGTGTTATAGTGCTGTGGGTAGGTGTGGTGTGTGTATCAGTGTCAGGTGTGTGATTTTAGTTTTGGCCAGTGTTGTGTTGTTATATACTTGAGTGGCCATTTTGACAGCGCTGGTGTGTACCGCCAATGGTTTACTGCCATTGAATGTCTGCCGTGGTGATTCGTGGGTCATAATGTGGAGGGCGTTGTTTTGTTGGTGTAACAGTATTGGTGTTTGTACCAACAGTTTACCACTAACCTTTTGTCTGGCGGATATGTGTTTGTGGCAGTATTCTGTCGGTTTAGTGTTTGTGTGTCATAATATGGCGAACGGATGGTCGCCTCTGCGATGGTATGTTGGCCATCACTGCGGCGGTAAGCTGGATTTACCAGCAATGTCATAATGAGGGCTTTAATCATTATGAATATCTGGCTTTGTTAATGTACTTTGTGGTGTAAATAATAGTGCATAAGAGTTTCTTCTTGCAGTATGAGCAATGCAGAACATTTCACTGTTGTTAGTGACTGTGGTATAGGTGGACTTTGATTAATTGTATATTAAGTGAATTACAATGGTGACTATCTGTTATTTCGAGCCCCAACGAAGTCATAGGGATACTCCCGTTTGACGAAACACCTGTTGGCTGGTATTGTACAACACCAGAAGAGGACTTGTCAAGAATAAATCGAGGAAGAAAGAAATCCTTAAAACGTTTCACGGACTTTATATTAATTTTGGGTGTGTGCCTTGGATTTGAATCCATGTGCAGTGTGTTGTCCATTAATAATATAAGCAGGCCTCTGGTTCAGTCACACTCCAATTAGGGCCTAGGCGGAGGGAGCGCGGCACACAGAAGCTGCTGTCCTCTCTACAAAGACAGCACATCATCTTTCGTCGCCTTATGGCAGCAAGACTGAAACAATCGCCATACTGTCTTGTGCCGGGTTCCAGTAGAAGCACCAGACTGATAAGCCAACAGTACTATACGCCACCAATGGTGATGATATATAATTCATAGTATATGAAATTAGCATCTGACTCCCTTTTCTTCACTCTGCCTGGCAGCACTTTACACCTTTTTCTGAGCACTGTTTCAGCCTAGTACATGTACGGTCCTGCTACACACATACTTGTTTCCTGACACGTAGCTGTTTTCCAGCCTCTCCCGGAGGGTTGGTTTACACCCACCTCACACCCATCCAACAAAGCTGGTTGTGACACCAGCTAATAAAAGAAACCAGGCACTCAAGCCTGGGGCCAGTTTATTACCATACCACGCTGTGTCTGTGTCAGTCATTTATCTGGTAGACGGGTCTAGGCCCAGAACACCACATTGGCGATGAGGCATCTGACCCCATACGTTGTGCTGCCTTGCTGCCAACTGTTGTGCAGGAGGAGGATACTCAAAGTGGTACTGCTGCAAAAGCCCACCCAAGAAAGAAGTCATGCCGTGCCTGCAAAAGGGTGAACCCTTTCCTTGCTTGGGGAGGAAAATAGAGACAGTTTGCTTCCTACACCTCCCCGAAACAGCTGCCATCTGCCTGCTGCGTGAGAGGTGTGAGTTGTCGGGCAGTGTGGTAAGGAGAAAGCAGCACCGACATTGGACACACCCTGGCCCCTCAAGGTAATGCGAGACCCACGATATACCACGTCACTTACTGCAATGCTATCTGTATTTAACCACTGACTCCATCTTCACTACTGACTCCCTTTTGAGCTTAGCTTAGCTTCAAATGCCGTCACATCGGAGGCGCAGGTATTTTTCCACACCGAGCTTGTTTTCTACACTAAGGGGGTCATTCCGACCCCGGCGGGCGGCGGGCGCCGCCCGCCGGGCGGAGACCGCCAGAAGACCGCACCGCGGTCAAAATGTCCGCGGCGGTCATTCTGACTTTCCCGCTGGGCCGCCCGCCGGCCCAGCGGGAAAGACCCAGCAACGATGAAGCCGGCTCCGAATGGAGCCGCCGGAGTTGCTGGGGTGCGACGGGTGCAGTGGCACCCGTCGCGATTTTCAGTGTCTGCAAAGCAGACACTGAAAATCATTATGGGGCCCTGTTAGGGGGCCCCTGCACTGCCCATGTCAGTGGCATGGGCAGTGCAGGGGCCCCCAGGGGCCCCACAACACCCGTTTCCGCCACCCTGTTCCTGGTGGTAACAACCACCAGGAACAGAGTGGCGGGAAGGGGGTCAGAATCCCCATGGCGGCGCTGCAAGCAGCGCCGCCATGGAGGATTCCCTGGGCCAGGGGTAAACTGGCGGGAAACCGCCGGTTCCCCTTTTCTGACCGTGGCTTTACCGCCGCGTTTAGAATGGCACAGGAAGCACCGCCAGCCTGTTGGCGGTGCTTCCCCGGTCGTTGGCCCTGGCGGTCGGTGACCGCCAGGGTCAGAATGACCCCCTAAGGCCCTCAATACAACTCTGGCGGTCGGTGTTAAAGCGGCGGTAATACCGCCAACAGGCCGGCGGAAAAAAAAATAGGATTACGACTGTGGCAGAAACCGCCAACATAGACAGCCACTTTAACACTCCAACTGCCACGGCGGTACAAACAAACAGCACGGCGGACACTGCCAACAGACAGGCGGGAGACAATGTACCGTTCACCCTATCACAACAGGCCTATCCGCCACCTTTTCCGGGGCGAAACCAACGCGAATAAAAACACAGTGGAAACAGTACACAGAAGGGAAAACACTCACCTCTCCACACCCTACGAGAAACCAGGAGGCCATGGAGCCTGAATTGCAGATACTGCTGGTGATGGTCTTCCTGCTCCTCTATCAGGAGCTCCAACCACGGCGGCGACGACCACGGTGAGTACTGCACCCACAACACAGGGGAGGGGGGAGGGAAAAGAGAGTGACACACACACGCAACACGCAACACCCCCACCCTCACCCACAACACCATACACAGAAATACATGCTGCAGCATTACATATACGCCCCACCCACCCCCCTGGAAGAACACAAGGACAAAAGGAAATGATTTGAACGAATGTAATCATGTGAAATATCATTATCAAAATGCAAAATCCAGTATATACAATTATGTACACCAACTACGCAAGTCTGGATAGTGCACCAATCATTGTGCGTGGGCCACTGGGCCCAAAATGCATGGGCGAGGCCCACACTAGATACCTGACTCCAAACGGAGAGAACACTGGAGGGGCATCACATAGAAAATATACAGCACCTCAGGGGGAGGGGGGCACCTCAGCCTGATGAACGCACAACACCACTGCTCCACGAGGGGGCTCTATGCCCACAGTTTGGTCCTGGGGAGTGCAAAGCCACAGTCTCTCAAGTCTTTCCAGTGGGTGGTTTGCCCACTGCTTTATCCTTGGGAGTGCAAAGCCACATTCTCTCAAGTGTTTCCAGTGGGTGGTTTGCCCACTGCTTTATCCTGGGGAGTGCAAAGCCACAGTCTCTCAAGTCTTTCCAGTGGGTGGGTTGCCCACTGCTGCATCCTGGGGAGTACAAAGCCACAGTCTCCCAAGTCTTTCCAGTGGGTGGCTTGCCCACTGCTGCATCCTGGGGAGTGCAAAGCCACAGTCTCTCAAGTCTTTCCAGTGGGAGGGTTGCCCACTACTTTATCCTGGGGAGTGCAAAGCCAGAGTCTCTCAAGTCTTTCCATTGGGTGGGTTGCCCACTGCTTTATCCTGGGGAGTGCAAAGCCACAGTCTCTCAAGTCTTTCCAGTGGGTGGTTTGCCCACTGCTTTATCCTGGGGAGTGCAAAGCCACAGTCTCTCAAGTCTTTCCAGTGGGTGGCTTGCCCACTGCTGCATCCTGGGGAGTGCAAAGCCACAGTCTCTCTAGTGGATAACAGTCTCCACTGGTTCTGGAGGGGGTATGGTGCATTGAGTGCTTCATCCTGCCAAGGACTGAGGTAGTGGATGTGATACTCCACTGGCTCTGGAGGGAGCATGGTGCATTGAGTGCTTCATTCTGCCAAGGACTGAGGTAGTGGATGTGATACTCCACTGGTTCTGGAGGGGGCATGGTGCCCAGAGTGCTTCATCCTGCCAAGGACTGAGGTAGTGGATGCCTTTCTGCACTGGTTCTGGAGGGGGCATGGTGCCCAGAGTGCTTCATCCTGTCAAGGACTGAGGTAGTGGATGTGATACTCCACTGGTTCTGGAAGGGGCATGGTGCCTTGAGTGCTCAATCCTGCCAAGGACTGAGGTAGTGGATGTGATACTCCACTGGTTCTGGAGGGGGCATGGTGCCTTGAGAGCTCAATCCTGCCAAGGACTGAGGTAGTGGATGTGATACTCCACTGGTTCTGGAGGGGGCATGGTGCCCAGAGTGCTTCATCCTGCCAAGGACTGAGGTAGTGTATGTGATACTCCACTGGTTCTGGAGGGGGCATGGTGCCTTGAGTGCTTCATCCTGCCAAGGACTGAGGTAGTAGATGAGATACTCCACTGGTTCTGGAGGGGGCATGGTTCCCAGAGTGCTTCATCCAGCCAAGGACTGAGGTAGTGGATGTGATACTCCACTGGTTCTGGAGGGGGCATGGTGCCCAGAGTGCTTCAGCTTGCCAAGGACTGAGGTAGTGGATGCCTTTCTCCACTGGTTCTGGAGGGGGCTTGGTGACCAGAGTGCTCCACGTGCAGTGTGGCCAGAACAATACACTTGCATGGGTGTGTGTGCCACGAGATTGCCGAGGTACAGGTAGCATGATATGCCATGGAGGCAGAGACATACCCCACACTGCTGTGGCTTCGCATTCCATATGCAGGTGACAACTGTGATGACAGTGATGCTTCATGGAAGCTGCCCAGGGTCCTGGAACTCACCACCAGCCTCGGATGACTGACCACTGGGGATGGTAGCCATGTCTGCGGTGGTGCCACTGTCTGAGGACGTCGCGGGGCCGCTGGCAGTGCTTGCGGCAGTGTCAGTCGCGGCGGTGCTGGCGACGGGGTCTGTGGCGGTGGTGCTGGCTGCGGAGTCTGTGGCGGCGGTGCTAGCTGCAGGGTCTGTGGCGGCGGTGCTGGTGGCGGGGTCTGTGGTGGTGTAGGTGGCGGTGCAGGTGGGAGTGCAGGTGGCTGTGTTCTCCGCCGTACAGGTTGGCATCGACGTGGACAGAAGGTGTGACACTGGTCCCTCAGTCGGTGCCACCATGCCCTTTCCTGACCTGCCCTTCAGTTTTTGGCCCTTGTCCACCTTTGATGGTGGCGCAGCTGTCTTGCCACTATCCCCTTTCGTTTTCCCTGACCCCTTGGTGGCAGGTGTTTTCGGCGTCTCCCTCTGGGATGTGGGCACCTTTTTTACCTTGGCAGGTGGCGGAATGTCCTTGCCCTTGCTCCGTGGCACACTGGCAGCCTTGATGGTTGGCGCACTCCATGACCCCGCAGTTGCTGGCATCACTGTGCCCTGGGATGTGGTGGCTGAGGTGCTGAGCTGGGACCTGGAAAGCCTGGCCCTAGGGGAAGGATGGGGGGGAGGTGTAGGAAAGAGGTCAATGTTAGCCAGGAAAAGTTTTTTAGACACACTGGGACGGGTAGATGTAGGGGTTTGGGAGTGGAGGTAGAGGTAGTGGTAGTGGTTGTAGGAGGTGTACGTCTGCTGAATTTGGGTGAAGGTGCATGGGCTGGAGGCTGTTGTGAGGTGGATGGCTGTTGGTTGGGTGTGTGCCTGTGTACGTTGGGAGGAGGTCTCACAGACACACTGGTAGAGGACTGAGGGATATATGAATGGTAGTGGGGGTGGTGAGTGCACGTGAGCGGTGTGTGGTGATGGGCGTGCTGGTGATGGAGGTAGTGGCTGAGGATGTAGTGCATGCAGGTGTGAGTGGAGACGAGACTGGGAGGGAGGAGGGAGAAGTGGAGGAGGGGGACACAGTGGAGGCACTGGATGTTGGTATGTGTGCGTGGGTATGATGCTTGTGTGAGTGCCTGTGAGATGTGTGGTGCTTATGTTTGCCTGAGCCACTCTTGTGTGTTGATGTGTGTGCATGCTGGTCTGATGGTGTGCTTGGGATCGGCTGAGGTACAGGGGATTGGGTCTGGGTGGAGGAGGTTGGAGGGGGGAGGCTGGACACAGGGACAATGGCTGCTGAGGCCAGAGCCTGAAATGCTCTCTGTTGTGCTGCCTGGCCAGAATGAATGCCCTCCAGGTATGCATTTGTTTGTTGCAAATGCCTCTCAACACCCTGGATGACATTCATAATGGTAGACTGCCCAACAGTGAGGGATCCTAGGAGGTCAATAGCCTCCTCACTGAGGGCAGCAGGGCTGACTGGGGCAGGGCCTGAGGTGCCTGGGACGAAGGAGATGCCCACCCTCCTGGGTGAGCGGGCACGGGACACACGCTGAGGGGCTGCTGGGAGGGCGGTGCTGGTAGGGGGGGTGGCGGCTGTACCTGTTGATGCGGTGGGCACAGAGGTGCCCGCCACCGCAAGGGAGCTCCCATTAGAGGATGAGTTGCTGTCGCGGGTCTCTGCTCCTGTCCCCGCTGTGGAGCTCCCATCGCCCTCTGTCCCACTGGTGGCTTCAGACTCCGATGTTTTGCCCTCCAGGGCCAAGCGGGATGCAGCTTCCTCCTGCTCCGGTGCCAATGCTCCTACGACTGATGATGCTATTGCACACAAGAACAGGGAGACCACAAAAAGGGGGGGGGGGGGGACAGGAGAAAGACATGTTCAGTGCATGCAACACCACTACCGTTGGAGGACACAACAGACACAGCAGCCCTCTGCACTACGCCATGCACTTATAGTTTCTAGATTAATCACATGCCCATGGTGCCCATGGGATACAAGGCCTAAGCCCGATTGCTACACACCTGGAAGTCACAGGAGCCTGACTAGGTGTAGATGGCACTAACCACTAGTGGGGTTGGGGTGCCACAGAGCCTGCCTCACAAGGGACCTTGCCTACCAAGATCGCCCTGGCCTAGGGTAACCCACTGCCCACCCAGACACCTCGTAATGCGCGCAGAGTCAGCTGAATGAGAGTGTACTCACCCCCTTGTGGCTGCTGTGATGCCCTCAAGCACCCATCCAACTCCGGATACGCCACCGCCTGGATCCGGAACATTAGTGGGGTCATGGTGCGATGGGCACCCCTCCCACGTTGGGAGGCCATCCCCAGCTGGGCCTCCGCTGTCTTCTTTCTCCAGCGGTGCAGGTCCTCCCATCTTTTACGGCAGTGGGTGCTCCGTCTGTGGTGGACCCCCAGGGTCCGGACGTCCTTGGCGACGGCACACCGAATAGCCTTCTTCTGGTGGGCGCTGACCTAGAGGAATAGTACAGGGGGAAAGGAAAATCATTACCCGTCCGGACCGTCATACTCATTGGCCCACGTTCCCACCCTTGCCTTGACGCACATACACTCACCGTCAGCACATACAGGCCTCAGCGCCCCCCCCCCCCACATTTATCTTCCATCCACACCACTCCAAACAGGCATTGTCCATGCAGCATGCTCACAGTGTACTCACCTGTTTGTCTGGAGGACAGTACAGTTGTGTGTACTGTGGGAGGACCCCATTCACTAGTTTCTCCAACTGCTCAGAAGTGAAGGCAGGGCCCCTTTTCCCCAGACACATGAGCCATCGTTGCTTCCAGACACAGGTCACAGCAGCACTTGCATTGAAGGTCAGGTATCAAGTGAGTGAACAGACAGAAAATGGCGGTCACGTCCACGGCGGTGCGTACCGGCACCGCCGGCGTACATCGTCATTGGCAATGTTAACCAATGATGGATTGCGCCGCGGTCTTCGACCGCCCACTGCGACGGTGTACAACGCCAGCGCAGTTACCTCATATCCCCTTGTCCCACCTTACAGGTCAGGCAGCCGCCATTTTAGGGGGCCACATGGCATTAATATTAACTGCGTCACACCAATGTAGGCCTTGCATACACACAGTTACAGGCACATTGCGGATTAATAAATGTGTGCAAATGACATTTTGTGATACCTCAGTGTTGGCTGACTCTCTGCTCGCTGTTCTCGTCCATAGGGCACGTCTGCTGGGGCAGGTGATGAGATGGCGGCATCCTCCGGTGTACAGACCGCTGGTGGACCTGTCGATAATGGAAGAGAGACACATAATAGTCACCTACAGACTTGATCTTGCAACTATCCATGAACTGTGTGCCCAGTTGGAGCCAGACCTGATGTCAGCTATCTGCCATCCCACAGGAATCCCCCCTCAAGTGCAGGTCCTGTCAGTACTCCATTTCCTGGCCAGTGGTTCCTTTCAAACAACAGTGGCCATTGCATCAGGGATGTTCCAGCCAATGTTCTCTAACATGTTGTCCAGAGTGTTGTCTGCCCTGCTGAAACAAATGCGCAGCTACATCATGTTCCCTCAGGTGGAGGATTTGCCCACAGTGAAAGGTGACTTCTATGCCCTGGGACATATCCCCAATATCATTGGTGCCATTGATCGGACACATGTGGCCTTGGTACCCCCCGCAGGAGTGAACAGGTGTACAGAAACCGGAAGAGCTACCGTTCGATGAATGTGCAGATGGTGTGTTTGGCAGACCAGTACATCTCCCATGTGAATGCCAAGTATCCAGGCTCTGTGCATGACGCTTACATTTTTAAGAATAGCAGCATCCCTTATGTGATGGGGCAACTCCAGAGGCACCGTATGTGTCTAATAGGTGAGGACAAGGACCCTATACAGTGTGAATAGGTGTCTGGGTATGGGGTTGTCCCTATGGGTTAGTGTGTGTCTAACAGTTGTCCCTCCATATTTGCAGGTGACTCTGGTTACCCCAACCTGTCATGGCTACTGACCCCAGTGAGAAATCCCAGGACAAGGGCAGAGGAACGCTACAATGAGGCACATGGGCGAACTAGGAGGGTGATTGAACGCACCTTCGGCCTCCTGAAGGCCAGACTCCGGTGCCTCCATATGACAGGTGGTTCTCTCTACTACTCACCAAAGAAGGTGTGCCAGATCATCGTGGCCTGCTGTATGCTGCACAACCTGGCTTTGCAACGCCAGGTGCCTTTTCTGCAGGAGGATGGGCCAACTGGTGGTCTTGTGGCAGCTGTGGAGCCTGTGGACAGTGAAGAAGAGGAGGCAGAAGAAGAGGATATCGACAACAGAAACAACATAATCATGCAATACTTCCAGTGAGACACAGGTAAGAAGATGTCACTGCCTCCCATATCTCATACCATTATTGGAGCTAGCATAAGTCTGTCATTTTCACTCAGTGTATGGACCCTGACTTGTCACTTTGCCTTTCCATTTCACAGATGTGGGTCCCACTTTGTGCCCTCCGCTATATTTCCTCCAGCCCTACAGCTGTGTTACATCGGTATGTGCACAAGTAAATTGACATTGCTATATTCCATGGTTATTGCAATTACACGTTTATGAAAGTACAGACTGACTCCAGATTGTTTTGTGATTGGAGTGTATTTATTTCTTTGCAAATAAGTGGAGGGGGTTGTAAAATGGGCAGGGGGGATGGTGGAGGAATGTCCATGGCAGAGCACAGTCTATTTGTTTCACAGGTGCATTGTCCAAAGGGGCATAGGAAGTGGAGCAATGGCAGTTTAAGGATGGACAGGGTGACAAAGTGGGACAGAAGGGTGACATTCACGGGGGTCTCATTTCCTGGCGGGGATCTTGGCAATGTTCTCTGTCTTGTTCCTGGATCTCCGGAACAGTTTGCGGGGTGGTTCTCCATCTGCAGGGGGTGGGGTGCTGGTGTCGTGTTCCTGTGGCGGTGCCTCCTGTCCACTAGCGCCGGCGGAGGTGGAGGGCTGTTCATCGTCCAGGCTAGTGTCAGGGGCCCCTTGTTGTGCTACAGTGTCCCTCCTGGTGTTGACAAGGTCTTGCAGCACCTCTGCAATGGTGATCAGGGTGTTGTTTATGGACTTCAGGTCCTCCCTGATCCCCAGATAGTGTTCCTCCTGCAGCCGCTGGGTCTCCTGAAACTTGGCCAGTACCGTTGCCATCGTCTCCTGGGAATGATGGAAAGCTCCCATAATGTTGGAGAGTGCCTTGTGGAGAGTGGGTTCCCTGGGCCTGTCCTCCCCCTGTCGCACAGCAGTCCTCCCAGCTTCCCTGTTTTCCTGAGCCTCTGTCCCCTGAACCGTGTGCCCACTGCCCCCAGGTCCCTGATTTTCTTGGGTTGGTGGGTTCGCCTGGGTTCCCTGTAGTGGTGGACACACTGCTGATTGACGTGTCCTGGGGACAGAGGGATGGGCCCGCTGGGTGGGTGCTGTGCTGGTATTTCCTGAGGGGGGAGGGTCTGTGGTGGCTTGTGCAAGTGTCAGGGGAACCGACTGTCCCGAGGTCCCTGATGGGCCAGGCTGGTCATCTTGATCCAGTTGTACAGAGCTGCTGTCATCACTGTGGGTCTCTTATGTGGGGGGACTGGATATGTCTGGTATCTCCTGTCCTGTGACGTTGGGTTGGGGTCCTGCAGGGGTGTAAAGGCATGATTATTGCATCTGTGTGTGCCATTGTGTGCAATGGGTGAGTGACTCTGTACTCCAGTGCTTGCATTCTTGGCTTGGTCCTTGTGTGATATTTGGTTTGGGGTCTGTGTGGGTATCTGTAGTGGACATGCTTTGGTGATGGGTGTCCATGCTTTGGTGTTGCATGCAGGGCTTGGTATTAGGATGGGTGGGTTGTGATAGTGGGGCATATGTGAGGTGTTGAAGTGATGGGGGTGAGGGTGGGAGTATGTGATGGCATGCAAGTAGGGTAGAGGGGATGAGGTAGTAAAGAATTGACTTACCAGAGTCCAGTCCTCCTGCTACTCCTGCGAGGCCCTCAGGATGCAGTATTGCCAAGACCTGCTCCTACCATGTTGTTAGCTGTGGGGAAGGAGGTGGGGGTCCACCGCCAGTCCTCTGTACAGCAATCTGGTGTCTGGAGACCACGGAACGTACCTTCCCCCGTAGGTCGTTCCACCTCTTCCTGATGTCATCCCTAGTTCTTGGATGCTGTCCCACTGCGTTGACCCTGTCGACAATTCTGCGCCATAGCTCCATCTTCCTTGCAATGGAGGTGTGTTGCACCTGTGATCTGAATAGCTGTGGCTCTACCCGGATGATTTCCTCCACCATGACCCTGAGATCCTCCTCAGAGAACCTGGGGTGTCGTTGAGGTGCCATGATGTGGTGTGGGGGATGTGTGAGGTGGTGTGTGTTGTGATGTGTGAGGGGATGTGTTGTTGTGTGTTGTTTGAGGTGCGTGGATGTTGTGTAAGGGATGGTGTTGTGTGTCTGTGGATGCTGGTGTTGTTTATGGTGGTGTCTCTCTCTGGCGTGGTTTCAGAATTCTGGTAGTAAGGGTTTGTGGGTGATATGGGTGTGTGCTTTATATTGGATTGGGTGTGGGTGTGGTGTGTGTATGTGTGTCAGGTGTGTGTATTTTGAATTGTCCAATGTGGTTGTGTTCTGTAAATGTGTGTGTATTTTGAGCTCGACGGTGTGTACCGCCAATGGAATACCGCGGTTGAAAGACCGCCGCGTGGATTCGTGGGTCGTGATAGTGTGGGCGTATTCCTGTTGGCATGACGGTGGAGGTTTTGTAGTTCGCCAGTTTATCACTGACCTTTGGTGTGGTGGACTTGTGTGGGTGTCTGGATTATTGCGTATTCCGAGCTGTGGATTGTAATAGCTGTAGCGGAAGTCCGCGGCCGCAGTGGTATGTTGGCGGTCTTCTGCACGGCGGTAAGCAGCATTTACCGCCAGGGTTGTAATGAGGGCCAAAATGTGTTTTTGCTCTTCTCACCAGAGCAAGGAACATATCGTGGGAGATGCGGAAGTGAGAAGAGTGTACCAGAATGAGAATGTTTACAGCAGAGAAAGGTACGGCTCTGTCTTGGGAATGCGTATTGGGGCCTGGCCAGTTGTTTTGCTTGTTTGCGACACAGACCAAGTACAGCCAGCGCTTGAATTTACAACTTACTCGAAGGGAGGGGGAAGGTTGCCAGAACCTTCCTCTAGGGTTTGTTTAAGGTAAATAAGGTGGGGAAGCTTGGCGCTGAGGCGGAAGGAACTCATTTTGAGGGTGGACGCACTGCTCAGAACCAAATTCCATTGGGGAGTGTTTCTCCTGCCTCAGCTGTCCAGGGTTCCACAGCTTGATGTTGGCAAGGATGATGTTGGATTCAATCCTCTTGGTGATACATTTTAATTCTTAATTACCTAGCTTTGCTGTGTGCATACATAAATATATATATTGACTGCATACATATTCCTTGTTGTGTTGCACCTTTTCTGCCTAACATTGTTCAACTGCTGTGATTATTTTAGTATCTACATGTGTTTTACTGCATTCAAGTTAAATGCTCATTTTCATATTTTTGTGTGTCTTTGTTTGAGATCTGGGAAGTGCCTTAATAAATTAATTATTCAGGCTAAGAGTGCTGCCTTCTTTAGCTTTGTTTCCTCTTTGTTTGAAGCTAAGCAGAACACCTACCTGAGGAGGTGCCCTTAAGCTGCCCCCCCGCCTGCCACCATGTGTCCTGGGAAGAGGATACGGGAGGAGTTCCATCCCAACAACACCCAGGCAAGAACCCAGCGAGGCTGTAAAAAAGCAGAGGCACAGCGACCTAGCGAGCGGCGCCCCACCGCCCTTAGCATCTACTGACCTACATTTACAGCACCCAACCAACAGGAGAGAAGACTGAGGCTGCATCAGCAATGAGCAAAACCCTGCACCGGAATTTCCAGAGCTCGCGAAGCCTGCAGTATCAGGGACACTGCCATGGTCTGGAAGAAATGGCTGCTGTGCCACCTAGCGGTCGCTCATGCCACAGCACCCCGGCCGCTCACTGTAGCGCACCAGGGCAAAGTATATGATTCATTTGAGGCAGGCCTTACAGAGTTAATATTTCTGCAAAACATACAAGACACCCTGCTGCCTGATATGTCACAGTGCCTGCCTGCACAGTGACCTCAACTTAGGCAGCAGAAAAAATGTAGAGACTGTGAGAGAGACCCCGCTGCACTGACATATGCTTACCCCTAGAATGGCTGACACGGAAGACTGTGGTATGAGAATAAATTAAATGTAGCCACGTTTTTTCCCCATGGAAACTCAACGAAAGGGGTAGTGGCATGGAAGACTTCCAATCCCCTATGCTGTAGCAGAGATCACAGTTACAGAGGAAAACCAAGACTGTTGAGAGAGCGCTGCATGCCTCATGGTGGGAGTTTGCCGCCACCGCACTCTGCCAGAGAGTACTGCACACCCCCTGGAGGTCATCCGCTGCGATAGTATTTTGCTGGACAGCCACCTGCTACTGTGGCTATGAATGAGGGCACAAATTGACTGCCTGCTCCTAGGGAGAGTCAGGCATGCAGCAGACTGATAGCAGAGAGGCCATAAAAAAAAAAAAAGGACGAGAACTACCAGATGGTCCCACTGCCCATGAACAGGGTCAGGGAACTAATAAACGAAAGAGCCATTTGCTATCTACCTTACACACATGTACATCACCACCAGTGCTCCCAGAGACGAGGGGGGAGAGGCCCAGTGTAGTCTGAATGCAGAGAGGGGATCATTTGCCCCCTAACTACAAGTCACTCCACCCCACAGCAGCCAAGAGACACTTCAGTGAGCATCCCCACACTGCATAAAGCCTGAGTCGCTTGTTCATTCATTGCCGGCAAGAGGAGAGCCACACGTCCCCTAGTGGCAAGATGCCACCACTGCAAATAAAAGGCAACCCTTGCCGTCCATGGCAATATCATGTTGCACGTAGGATACTTTGGTCAGGAGAAGCAAAGTATGGAAGAGGCTGCAGATTGGATCAAAGCCAGCAAATCTACCACTACCGCCATCAACAAAAAGGCTGTCGCCCCTGTGAAAGGAGAAGCAAGGAGCGAACAGCTGTTTGTCTCCGAAGTGACACCATTACCTACCTGCACCACAGGGAGTTTGCAGTGTATGTCCCATTGCCCATACCAGAAAGCCACTGCAACAAAACGAAGAGGAGAATACATACAACAGGTGGCAGAATGTCACATCGCAATGAGAGAACTGAAAAAGGAGAGGAGAGAAGAGTGTGTGACCAGACCTGTCATACCGAAGAGCCTGACTACACTTCGCACCCAAAAAACGAAGGAATACATGCGACTCGTGGCCTAATGCCACCTAGCCCCAGAAGAAGAAGAGAAAACATGTGACGCGTGGCACAACACCACATTGCACAGGAGAACTGAAAAAGGATGGGAGAGAAAGGTATGTGACCAGCCTGTCACATTGATGAACCCAACAGCGACAACTGCGCAGGAGAAATTAACAAAGGTGATAAGTTCAAGGATTCGTGCCAATACCGGAGAGTGTACCTACCGACACAAGCAGGTCACTGATGTGGAGCAATATCACGTGCAACAGAAAAGCGGGAGAACCAAATATAAGCCGCCTGCATGCACGAACCAGTCTCTGCCCCACGCTGTCCAGTTCACAGTGACCAGCTGCTTGGTGAATGATGACATCCTTGCTAACAATCGCACATGCTGAAGGAGAAGAACATCACCAACAACACACCGAGCTATGTGGATGCGAGGTCTCTCCAGTCACTGTAACCCCCTGAAAGTCCTATTCACCTGTCATACAGGTTGTCTAACGGCAACAACACCATTATGGCATGTGCATCACTGTTGAACCTGGCCCTTTCTGCAGGGTCATCCCCAGTCTTTTTGCCTCCTTCCTTCTAATTTTTCTGACCAGTTTTTGTTGGCATTAGGACTCTGGGCACTTTACCACTGCTAAACAGTGCTAAAGTGCATATGGTCTCTGTGTAAATTGTACTGTTGATTGGCTTATCCACGATTGGCATATTTGATTTACTGGTAAGTCCCTAGTAAAGTGCACTAGAGGTGTACCAGGCCTGTAAATCAAATGCTACTAGTGGGCCTGCAGCACTGGTTGTGCCATCCACATTAGTAGCCCTGTAAACATGGCTCAGACCTGGCACTGCAGTGTCTGTGTGCAGTTTTAAACTGCCAATTCAATTTGGCAAGTGTACCCACTTGCCAGGCCTAAACCGTCCCTTTTACTATATATCAGGCACCCCTAAGGTAGGCCCTGGGTAGCCCCAGGGGCAGGGTGCAGTGTATCTTTAAGGTAGGACATATACTAGTGTGTTTTATATGTCCTACAGTGAAATACTGCAAATTCGGTTTTCACTGTGCAAGACCTCTCTCTCTCATAGGTTAACAAGGGGGTTGCCTTTAAATATCCTTAAAGCACAGATTCCCTTTGAGAGCAGATGAAAATATGGAGTTGAGGGTCTCTGAACTCACAATTAAAAATATATCTTTTAGTGAAGTTGGTTTTAAATTGTCTGTTTGAAAATGCCACTTTTAGAATGTAGGCATTTTCTTGCTTAAACTATTTTGTGACTCTGCCTGTTTGTGTATTGTCTGACTGTGTCAGTTTGACAGTTGGGCTGTTTTACACCCCTCTAGATAGGGACACAAAAGGAGGTGGGGGTGTAGCCTGCATATCCTGATGAGCCATCTGAGCTAGAGGGAGGAGTGGTCGTTCACACCTGAAAGGACTGTGCCTGCCCTTACACAATGCAGTCTCTGACCCCCTGGTGTGCATCTGGGGCCTGGCTTGGCCACGGAAGGATCTTGCAAACACCTGAGACTTTGCTTTGAAGTTTGACAACTTCAAAGGCAGAACATGCTATAAGAAGAAGACCCAAAACCCCAGACTTTCAGAATCTTTCTGGAATCACAACGAACCTCTGCCAAGGAGAAGAGCTGGAGGAGGAGTACTGTCCCTTTGCTGTGTTGCTTTGCTGGACTGGCCTGCAGTTGCTGCTTCTGCCTTCAAAGAGTGCAAAGGGTGAACTTTGCTGTGTGTCTTGCTTGAGAAAGTTCTCCAAGGGCTTGGAGTAGAGTTTGCCTCCTATTGGAAGTCTCAGGGACACCATAGACTTCAGTTTCCTCAACCTGCAGCACTGGGAACTGTGTGTTTTGTGCTGCTCAAGAGGAGTAACCACTGCGACGCTGCCAACGATGCCGCTAGCTTGCACTGTGACCTGCCAACCCCGCGCGGAGTCGCATTGCCCCGCTTCGTACGGCTACCCTGGTCTCACCGACGCCGTCATCGGACAACTTCACTGAGCCACTGCTCGCACCACGACCTGTGGGCCCTGCACTCTGCATTGCCTGTTTACATGGGATTCTTCTGTGGGGACATGCCTATTGTGTGGTGGATGTAGTGTGTTTGTTGTGCAGAGTGTGATAGGTGTTGGGGTATGGTGTGTGGTGTGTGATGTGTGAAAGGTGAATAGGTGGCTGTGGTTTTGTGTGTGTAGTTCTTGTATAATCTTTTGCTGGCAAGGTGTAGCATTATTTTGGGGTTTGTAAAGGATTGTGGGTTGTGTGGGGGTGTGTTTTATAGTGTTGTTGGTGGGTGTGTATGGCGTGTGTATATGTGTTAGGTGTGGGTTTTTCCATCTGGACAATATTGGCTTCTGTTGGTGTTGGGTGCCCATTTCTACCGCAGCGGTGTGCACCACCAATGGCTGACTGCCGTTGAGTGTCTGCTGTGGTGATTCGTGGTCCATAATTTTGAGGGCGGTGTATTACAGGCGTGGTGGGGAGGGTGGTGGTTCCAACATTTTTTTCGCCTCTGTTGGGTCTGGGGGAATTGTTGTTATGGCTGGTTTCTGACGGTTTTGCGTTTGTGTGTCAATATGTGGCGGGCGGATTGCCACCTCAGCGCCGGTCTGTTGGCGGCTGTCATCACGGCGGTCTTCAGAAATGACTGCCAATGTCATAATGACCAGCAAAGTGTTGTTATAGTCCAGTCCAGATAAAATCCATGCCTGTACCACTGTCTTCTGGGCTTCCCAGGACAGGAATTTGAGGAATTTCCTTAACATCCTTAGCATCCAGCATGTGGTTTTAACCACAGCTATGATCTGGGCTTTAAGGGATAAATGTGTGTTGGCAAGAAACCCTAGGTTCCTGGCCACCTCTGCGGTTTGCACCGGACGGAATGTAATTGGCTGACCAGGCCACTGACTATTCAGGTCAACACCAAAGAGCGGGACCTTAGTTTTTTCAGGATTGCGTTGTAAGGAGTTGGTTTTAAGCTATCCCATCACTGCTATTATACAGGCTGCAAATTTAGCTTTCATCATATATATATTAAAAAGTGTGGGGCTCAGGGCTGAGCCCTCGGGCACTCCATACATAAGGATTTTAGCTTCTGAGAAAAAGGCTTGAGCCCTACTGTCTGTTCGCTGTGCTTGAGAAAGGAACAAAACCAGGCTCCAGCCTTCCCCCTTCACCCCAATATAGGCAAGTCAATGTAGCAAGATCTCATGCAAGATTGTGTCAAATGCCGCTGAGAGGTCTAACAGAATTAATGCGGCATTGTGGCTAGCATCCACCGTGAATTTGATGGAGTCTGTAATTTCCATGAGTGATGTCTCCTTGTTTGTGGAGGGCCCTGAAGCCTGATTGTGATGGGGGTAGGAGTTTGAGTGTTTTGGTGACTGTATATATATATATATATATATATATATATATATATATAACAACTAAAGGAAAGAAATAGGCACTTACATTCCTGCACAAGCGCCCTCCTCGATCTGGTCTGGTTTTCTCTTTCTCGGCTCTGCCTCCAGCACGGTACCCAGCAATCTCCTCTAACCAATCCTGCCACTACTCTCATGCTGTTAACAAGCATTAGAAGCACCAGGATTGGAAGGAGCAGCCTCTGTCCGCGCTCTCAAGAGCACTGGAGGCCTTTACTTTCTCTAACCCCACTGTCTAGGACAGATGAGTTAGAGAGGTTTAATATGCAAGTTTCTGGCTGGCCATTGCAAGACAGCCAGCCAAAGAGACATGCCCACTTTAAAGTTGAATGCACAGCTCGCTGCTGCCACTCAGCAGCAATGGCCCCACCCCGTCCTGATACTCGGTTCAGGACGGGTTGGTAAAAAATAAAATAGTAATAAATTAACTTTAGTACCATTTTATTTTTCATCTCTGGAGGTTTTCTGGGGGCATTTTCTGCTGTAATGGAGACGCTTTTACTTTTTTCAAATAGGGGAATGACGTTTCCCCTTTTCCAAGAGGAGGGACTACCCCTGAATGCAGGGAGGTGGTAAATAGGGAATAGGCTATTTAAGGCCATGTGTATGAAACTTCCATTTTGTATTTCCTGAATAGCGAATCCTAAGAAATCGCTATTTATAAAATGCAAAATAGAATGTACAAAGTTTGCAATTCCCTAATAGTGATTCTTACAGATTAGGAATCGCTATTAGGAAATCGCTATTTAGAAAATGCAAAAGCATTCGTTCCTATAGGCCTAAGACCAATATGTATGAATGGTTTTGCATTCCCAAATTTGCGATTTCCTAATTTGGAAATATAAAACCTAGGGCATCTGTAGGCATAAGGCCCCTCTTCAATCCCCCCACCTCAAAAAAAAAGTGATGCACATGTAAAGCTCTCAAATGCCCTAGAGGCGAGTGTGCGCTCTACGGCACTGGCAAAACTGCAGTTTTGGGTGCCTTTTTATATTTTGCACATGGTTACCATAGACTTGAAATCAGTGGTAATAGCATTTCCCAGATGCCCATTTCCCTTTTAGGAAATGCTTTGTACATGTGCTCAGGAAATCTCAAATAGGAATTCCCTATTTGTGATTTCCTATTTTGGTAATTGCAAATTGCGATTTCTACGGGGTAGAAATCGCAATTTGCGATGCCATGTAGCCCTTTTGTGCATAGCAAAAGGCTGTTTTGCATTTCTTAATGGGCCAAAATTGTGTTGTACATATGGGCCATAGTCACTAACATTCTGGGACCAGACTAAAAAGAGAGAGGAGAGGCGGAACAGGGAGAGTGTAGAACAAACCATTGCACAATGCTTAAATGTGACACACCTTCCTACCTAGAAAAAACAGTCAGAAACCCTGCACAATTTTTCATGATGATTACCTGGTTCAGGGATGATTTCTGATACGGTCAGCCATTGAATAAACATTTTCCCCAGAAGCTTCAGCACTGTTTTGTGTCCAAAACCGTGGAAGTTGGTTCTCCTGAGAAGTTACAAGAAAGTACAGACACAAGTGTATTCTGCTCTAGGTGTTGATTATGGCTATAAGAAAGTGTGGAAGTATTGATAAAGCCCTCCCAACAATCATCCTCATCGGTACTGTGCCTAACAAGTGACTTTGGGCTGGGTACAAAACTACACTTGAACATTGAACACTCATCTCAAACTCCAACACTTGCCATCCTGAGTTATGACACTACATTTATTAACCTTGACAACTTCAAGGGATCTTGAAAATCTGATCTTTCTTTTTCTTTATGCCTGGGAATACAAATTCTTACCATATCACCAATTTTAATCTCGGTTTTTGTGACTTTATGCATAGTATCATCTTGCTCAAGTCTGATGCGTGCTTTGTCAGTGGTGGAAGCACTGTCACCTGATCGAGAACATTGTAATTTTGTCTTAAGCCACCACTGGCAAATAGGAAACGCAGGCTTCCTACCCTTTATCAACAAAAAAAGTTATATCCCTGTGATAGAATGAGGGTGATTCTATAAGACCACAACTGATCCATTATGGTAAGAGAGGGAGACAGTCTTCCCACTATTTTCAGGTGAACACTATCTTTGAGCTACTCATTAAAACGTTTCACCTGGCCCTTGTACTGAGGATGGTTACCCTTTCTGTGAACATTACCTCTGCCCACTTTGAGTGGTAATCCACCATCACCACCACAAACTGCATGTTGAATATAAACCCTTAAAAGGTCCAGATCTATCTAAGCCAACCTCTTGCCATGAAAAGGACAGCCAGGGAACACTACACATGGGAGTATGCTTTTTTTTCACAAACTTTGTCAATTGCAGAACTTATCACACACAGTCTCACCCAGCACTCAATTTCAGAATCCATAGATGGCCACACATACACACAGACACCCCCACTTACTTGCAGATTAGCACACATGCACCCCCACTTGCGTGCATCCCAATATACACACCTACTCACTCACACCCGACACACACCCCTCCCCTCCCCTCCGCTTCCATTAGGACACCCATATCTTCCACACACACATACATGCACACATGCACTCACACACCCATAGCACTACACATACACACACACACACCATATACATGCACACAACACCCCCGCCCTCTCCATCCCCCTTTTTCGTACGGTCCACCTACCTGTCTCGGTGAGGCAGTCGCCCAGGAGGGGATGCGTCCCTGCTTTTCCACCGCCAGCACCACACCACCGTTCAGGAAACCACTGCACCGTATTACGTATTGTAATACGGCGGTGGTGTCCTGTTGGCATGGCAATGCTGGTGGTGGAAGCGCCTCTCTTCCGCCATCGGCCAGGCCGACGGTGTCGGGATCCAACATAACTTGTAATGTGGTGGTCTTCAGACCGCCACCACTGGCGGTCTTCTGGTGCCCTCGGCTGTCTTGTGAAAAGACCGTTGAAGTCGTAATGAGGGCTTTAATGTCTAGAAATGGACTATAAGAAGGGGCAGTTAAGACCCCAAAATCTGTCACCTGCTTAGCAGTCAGCCGGGCTGAGTGGGGAGGGGAAGTTCTCCAAGACTTCTGTCTGTGACCAGGACTGGAGGCCAAAGTCTGCTAGTCTGTATGAGGGGACATCACCCAGTGAAACTACGACAACCTGCTCTGGAGCCTGGAGCACCATCGCCTGCCTGCTTGCCAGGACCAGTGTGCCCTTTGAGGAAGAGGAGAGCTTTGGAGGAAGCGGGGTCCAGTGGGGAGTCCTGTCGAGTGGACTCCTTGTGCGAGGTATGAGGAGATGGCTGCTGCACTGATCGTGTTGTTGTCCTGTGCAGGACTGTCACCGACCCCTGTATGCCAGGAGAGGGCCAGAGTGAAGATAGCCATGTAAAAAGATTGCCATGCAGTAAGGGAAGAAGCCTGTGCAGCACCTCTGCAGCAACCCTGTGAGGATCCACAATGGAAAAGACTGCCTTGGGATCAGGGCCAAAGCCTGTGCCTCACCGTTGTAGCGTCCCCATATACCAGGAGAGGCCACTGTGATAAGGCCTGCCATGTGGTAATGGCTGAAGCCTTGCATGGCAGTGGTGCAGTAACCCTGTATACCAGAAGTGGCTGCCGGGAATAACTGTGCTGAGTGGATCAGGCAGGAGCCTGTGAACTATCAGCAGCGGTGACCTGTGCTGTAGAGCCATTTTAGTGATGTCTGTATGTACCTTATTTTGCAAGTAGGCCTGCTGCTTGTGCCCTTTAGCCAAGTAACATCTTATTTTATTTTATTCTTTAGAATCAACCACACTCCTAGTGGTGTTTTATTTTACTTTATCTTATTTTCCTTTCACCTTGGAAAGCATTACATTTCTTAGCACAACATTCTTTCATTCTGTGCTTTCCTCAAGGCTGCAGCAAGATAGGATTGTCAGCACAAGTAGTACACTGTATCTCTAACATTCACAGAAACACACATATTTTTACACTTTCTCCATACATTAGTTGTTTTATTATAAAAACATTTCCCTGTCCCATGCATGTTAGAGGGTTATCGGGAGTTTCCATCCAGATGACCATGACTGCATGCTGTCTAACTGGTGACAGCTGCTCGCTGAGACTGCTGGTTCCCTGGCCTATATGGGGATGTTGTCTCTATAGATAACAGGCTTCTCCACTTCTGTCATAGTCAGGTATGGGGGATGATATCTTTCTAGGGGGAAATCCTGAAGGGCGGATTAGGGCTTATCGTGCTGTGCTCTAGCATAGCTTAGGTAGGAATTGCATATATTGTGCATGGTGACAGTATGGTGGGACTTTTTCTATGTTTCACTTTCCTTGTCATGATTTTGCTTCCAGTATGTTTCATCATTCTAATTATAATATTGCAGTTCATGTTATTTTATCTAAGACAAAGCTGATTCAATAAATCTTATTGAACCAGTTTCTGCCTCTGTTTCTCTTTGCAAGTGTGAGGCTAATGTAACTGAGAGAAAAGGATAAGATCTGATTCACCACGATTTCTCTGAGAAGTCACAATGTCAGGCACCCGGTTGCAACAAACCGTCTCTGCTCTTGGGCAGAGATGAGGGGCTGCTAGCTGGCTGGAAACGGATTAGGCCGACAGTTGTCACGTGTGTGGGATTGGACCCAGTTCCCCACAATTCAGGTGATGCTGCCACCCAAATCCAGCAGCCTCATTGGTACAATGAGACCCAACGCGACACCAGGAGCAACACGAACTGTACTCAACCCAGTGGACGGAGAGAAAATGCCGTGGGAGCATAGTCACCTCAATGAAATCGAGATCAGGTGCATCTGAATCATCCCCCCAAACCCTCCCACTTTGGGAGCATGAAAACTTACCCTGCAGGAGGAGTGCAGAAACACCTCTGATTGCTGCTGGAGCACAACTGCATAGGCTAAGGAGAGAGCCTGTGCTTCAGAGTGCTGCTGCAAAGTCCATGTGCATCTGACTCACCTGAACAGGAGCTGTTGAGAGCTCCCGCAGATGGGGCACCCTCCAGGATGCTGCACCGTTCCTCCCTGCCGGAGTGGGTAAAACTTATTATGGGCCTATCTGGGACACTTGCTGCTAAAAGCACTGTGATGTTAAGTCACGCTTGACTGCATTCAAATAGTCAGAGTGGATTCTTTAGATAAGGCCCACTAGTGATCATTCCCTGGATGCAGCCACTAGTGAATGGGGAATAACCCAGATCACATTGTGAGGAACGGGTGGGACATGGACTTGACAATGAAACACTAGAGCCCCAACCTGAAGGGGGAAATGTGTTGTTGTCTGTGAATGCTGTAACCTTCCTTTGAATGTGTAGAGTTAGAAATAAAATAATTATTTTGATTATAAAAGTAGTTATTGGCCGGACCTTGATTTATTGCTGCTGCGCACTTTTTGAGTTATGGGGAACCCTCTAGGATGCTGCACAGTTCCTCCCTGCTGGGGCAGGTAAAACTTAATTTGGGCCTATCTGACCTTTGGAGACTCGCTGATGAATGCAATGTGGGGCTAAGACACTTTTGACCTATGCTAAGTAATCTGTATGCACACCTCACCACGAGGAAGACTTAAACTGCTTCTTCACATCTACCACTGAGAGACAAGTGCAGAAGAGGTACGTGGCCCAGTTGCTCAGGATCCATAGTAGATTGGACTCTGGGACTTCAGGAGTAAAAAGCCTCAACCTCCACGGTTTGGCCCAGTAACCCCTGAGTGCACCATGACCATCTGAAAGGGGTTCCTACAATCATTATTTTGTCATTTCTTCAGTAATTTTTAAAAGTGTTTGTGTAAGCTGGAAGAAGTATTTCTGAGTCTGCGTTTCACTGGTACAGCTTTGCCTCTGAGTCTGATCTGATATGCAAATACTTTCAATGTGCCTACGGTAGGCTCTTCGAACACATCTGGGAATTCAGCAATGACATTGTCTCTGAAGCTCCTCCTCTGCTATAACCATTGCTGGTTCGCAGCACAAGAGTTCAATATGATTCCTAATGATTTTTTATCTTTCCATCGCAAAATGCTGACACCTTCTTTTGCTACATAGAATTTTATTCTGCCTGTTCTGTCCTTGAACTTGGCTTTGTTTACAAAGTACCCCTGGAATACGACAGGTGACTGCTTTCACCTCTGGCTTGTGAAGTGTCCCACTTTTTTAGAAACATAATGAGTGGAAAATCCAGTATGAAAGAAGAGAAGAAGGAGGCTCTGAATCTGCCAGGATTGAGAGTGCCACACCCCCCAGTGCTAGAGTACACATGGGAGAAGGTGGAGGCTCTTTGTTATCACTAGAAGCAAGAGTTCTCAAATTCATTATCATCTACTGTCTCATGCGTCATCAATACCATGCTCTTATGTGAATCTTGAACTTGTGCTACATCTTAGACCTTATTGTCTTTATTAGTATTTTTGTGTATCTTTTGCGATCTGTGGTATTTTGTTTTTAACCTTCTGTTTTTCTCACGGCACATCCTGGCAAAATGCCCTACTCTTTTGCAGACCACACACTCCTTGTCATGAGCTGTACATCCTTTAAAGTTAGCAACGCTGGATTTGCCTTCACACCACTAGGAGACAACCTTAGAAATTGGTCTGCGGGAATTGGCAGGAAAAGTCTTGATTTTTACATTAGTATAGCACACCTCTTTTTCTGGTTTCTCGATATTGTCAGCGTTGACTTCTCTAACCCAGACCAAGGACTGTTAACTAGCCTTTCCTGATTTAACTACATCCTCTAAAGAAGGACCTCCCATGAACCAAAGGTGTTCATTGATGCACCTTATATCGGTGTTGACCATAATCTAGCCCCTTAAAATCTTGTCTGTAGTTACCAAAGTAGAATATTACTGAAAGACTCCTAAGCGCTGTGAGAAAGCCGTCAATGCTCTCATTTTCCCATTGACGCCTGTATAGTGATACCTTTCTAATCTTATACGTATGGTTAATTTGAAACGTAGCTCTAACTTCATTATGGCTTCCTCAAGCACTTCATATTCATCAGTATCACCAGACATCTCTACTTTGGGCAAAGACATAAATATTCCTTGATCTTCAGAGTCTGACAAATGCAGCAGGATACTTTTTTCCTCTCAATCAACATTTCCCACCATCAATTGCTGACATATAAATAAAAAATTCCACCTTCCTTTTCTTCCATTCTAATGGAGAACTCCCTTTTATTTTGTAAGAACTTTTGTGGAGGGTCAAACTGCACGTTATAGGTAAGTAGGGCACTGCTTAATAAAGTAAGAGACAACTTGAGAAGAAATGAGGAATGATTAGAAAGTAGAGATGTAAATAACTAAAATCTGTTAATCTCATATAAATTCAGAAAAATTAAATGATCCAATCATTACCAGCTTTGTGAAGGATTTTACTCACAGAAAAGCAGTATATGCACTAGAAGGTATTTTGTCCATAGAGAACAATGTCGCTACAAAATGACCGCCTGAGATTTGAAGCACTTAGGCAAATTGTAAACAATGAGTGCGCTCTAGTAGGAAAGGTCGGAGGCAGTTACAAGGCGATACCTCCCGACAAACTACTCAGGCAGAGAACTTGGACTGCACACCACAGATTATGGGCAAAACATCACAGAAAAAATGGATAAAGTTACTGAGATGACGGCAATAAAATATCAAGCTGCAAAGCCTCCCCTAAAACTCCATATACAGCACGGAAATGTTATGTCCTGACCTCTAAATTTAGCGGCGATGCCCCGAATCCTTCCCCTTGTCACAAAAAATGTTGCATCAGTCGATGGAAGACAGGTCTTGTTGATAAGTAGCAAGAGAATAATTTATTTTCATCCTCATAACATGAAGGCCGGCGCCAAAATGGTTTCAAAGGTAGGGTGACCAACTGGCATTGAGGCAAATTCTGAACAAGACTGTAAAAAATTCAGGACAAAGGGTCAAAATTCAGGACAAAATTCAGGACGAAGGGTCACAATTCACGACAAAAATTCAAGAACAAACGTCAGTTTTACAGACACACCCAAGAGAGGCCATGCCTCACTATTATCAGTGCATTTATTTACACGTTTTTACCATAGCACTATTTATTTACTGTGGTCTTTTTGTGATTGACTCCTGGTATGCTATATTAAGGTGTCACATTACGTCCTTGTTCAGTAGTAAATGAATGCCCTTCAGCGCTGTCAAGGCCATCACCCCTACCCAAATCTACCCAATCGTTCTTAAAGAGAAAGTAACAACAACATTTTGATTATGTTTCCGAAAATTTTAAAACCCCTGGCAAACAGTTTAGGAAACATTAAAGTAATTAACCTTATGCTAGTTTAAACAAATGGAACAAAAAACATCTGGCTCACCCCAACTGCCCATGGACTTTCAACCTAATTTATTTTTAATGAGGCAGGGCAGGTGGTGTGTGCAACAGTCTTACACCTAATGTCAGGTTGTGATGTACCCACAACTTGTCTGTAGTATCACAGCACTAGAGGGTATGTCTAGGACACTACATTTAACTCAGCACTGGGAGTTCAAACTACTAATCAATGATAATAAAAAAGGAGGATGAAATCGAGATCAAACGGGAGGTTGTTGCTAAGAAGCGGATAACTAAGGAAGAGAAGAACAAGGTAGGAAAGTTCCTAAAATCAGACATGATATGTCCACCAAGACTATTGGAAGGTATTGGGTACCTGGGGAGTTGTTTCTGCAAATGGTAGAGAAACAGAAGAGGCACTGTCATGTGGTTGAACAAGCAGCACCCACCCACCTTGGCAAACCCTTCTGGTGCAATGGTCCGCGGTTTGTGCCTGTGAAGGGTGAGCTGGGGCCAGACCCCTTGCAAGGTTGTGCAAGGCAATTGCCCGCTTTGTCCATGTCTTAAAATGGTTGGGAAATTGAGCAAAAGCCAAACTAGTGATCTGAGTTATCCCTAAGTGTCAAGTACACATAGAATCTTCACAATATTTGGGGTGTAAATTGCACAATTAAAAATGTAAAAAATGTAAAATGTAATTAGTTTTTCTTTAACATATAGTTCTATTTTCCCCTTTATATACAATTAGAGCTCAGTTTGAACTGGGAACCAGTTAGATTTCGATACCTAGTGATTAATATCTACCATTCTCCCACTGATTTGCAGGATGGAAATCTATGTAGAGCGTCACAGTCCCTCTGAGCCTAGTTTTCTTTTTGGTCTTCTCTTCTGCTTTCTGTAGTGGGCCACGTGGCCCTAGAGAAAATGGTGTGCTACCTCAATGATAGTATTATTTTGCAAACCTTCCCCTGCTCGTCCTTCTTTCCTTCTTCAGACATGCCACACATCTGATTTGGTCGCTGGGACAGCATAAGGTAGCTCTTTCCACTCTTAAGCTAGTCGTTACTGCAGGTGGATTAGGCCTTCTGGACTTAGAATGCTATTATTCACCTGCACAGGTAAAATGGGTGGCTCGCTGGCTTTCTGCGCGCACCCCTGCATTAGATGGGGTTTATCCGTAAAAACGCTTACAGAGGACTTACTGCAGTGCACATTGTTTCCTACTGACCATTCTATGGATCACCATCCGGGGTTATCATGCACAGCTTTCTCTTGCCTTGCTAGAACCTGTAAACTCACTGACACGAAGAAGCCCTGTGCCCCTGCACTACCTTTGCTAAGCCTTCCCTCTTGGAGAGGAAGGCTGTGCTCAGAGCAACTCCATCAGTGGCATGCTGTAGGTGTCTTAAAATTGGGGGATTTGTTTCTGGACCTGCGAGCTACTAAATTTCCAAACCCTTGTGGCAGACTACCATCTTCACCCTGGTCACTTCCTTACTTACAACCACCTTAAACAATCATTAAATGCCCTATTTCATCTCTGCCACCTAGCACTAACCCTACATGAGGTGTGCCAGAAGCTCTACACCATAGGGACTGGTGGCAAACTGATAGAATGGGTGCACAGACCTTTCCTGCAACATTGAGACCACTCCAGGTCTTCTCGCCATACTGCCTGGTTGATTGACATGGCCAAACCTCTGCAAGATATGGACTGGACTAAAATAGTGGACTTTCCCCAAAAAAGTATCCCACAGCTGTCACTTTAAGTACATTTTTTGAGTTTCCTTGGGAATGCATTCTGCCCGTTGCTTGCCACTTGCTTTGTGGTTTGTAACTTACAGTTTGTTACTTTCAATTTGCTGGCTTTATTTGTTTTAGGCTATGCAGCTTGAATTTGTCCCTTCCTTTGCCCAAACCTTATTTACAGTATCCTTCCGAGTGCTCCCTTTCTATAAACAGTCCTGTAAATCTTGTTCTTATCTCATCACAATTGCTGTGCATTCAAAGAACAAGGTCAAATGTCAGGCTCTGTCTTCGGTGGGAACTATGGCCCTCATTATGACATTGGCGGTAAATCCCGCTTACCGCCACAGCCAACATACCGCTGTGGTGGCGGATATCCGTTCGCCATATTATGACACACATACACCAAACCAACAGTAAATAGCCACATACTCAATCCGCCAGCCCAAAGGTCAGTGGTAAACTGTCGGTACCAACACCCATACCGTCACGGCAACAAAACAATGCCTACCACATCATGACCCACGAATCACCACAGTGGACATTCAGCGCCGGTAAACTATTGGCAGTACACAACGCCACACTCAGAATGGACAACCTAATACTAAACTACACAACATTGACCAATTCAAAAAACACACACCTGACACCCAAACACACACACCACACCCACCCACTCCCACCACTATAAAACACACACCCTCATTACCCACAACCCCTTACGAATAAAATCATTGCCTCCAGACAGACATCAAGACCACTGTGACAACTACACACACACACACACTCCCATGCATCCCTCACGCACTCCACTACGCACACCCAATCACACTACCCAACACCCACACACTTACGCACACCACACAACATCCATGGCCCCACAAAGGCACCCCCGTTTCACAGATAAGGAGTTGCAGGTCATGGTGGAGGAAATAGTGAGGGTAGAGCCACAGCTCTTTGGAGCACAGGTCCAGCACACATTCATTGCAAGGAAGATGGAGCTATGGCGGAGAATCGTGGACAGGACGAATGCCGTGGGACAGCATCCAAGAACAAGGGACGACATCAGGAAGAGGTGGAACGACCTATGGGGGAAGGTACGTTCCGTGGCAGCAAGGCATCCGCTCGCCATACAGAGGACTGGCGGTGGAACCCCACCTTCCCCCCCACAGCTCACAGCATGGGAGGAGCAAGTCTTGGCAATACTGTATCCAGAGGGACTCACTGGAGTAGCCGGAGGACTGGACACTAGTAAATCAACATTTGTCACTTATCAACCCCCATACCTGCATGCCATTTCACACCCTGTCCTGCCATTTGATTCATTTTGTTTGACCAATGACTTTGTGTTTCACTACTGCGCATATTAGTTGCTCAATGTTCACCAGTAGCACATTGTATGTTTTGTTCAGTTTAGCCGCCTATGGGCTTTGACATGGCATTAGCCATTACATTCTGTATTCCGCCTATTGGCTTTGACATGATGTATTCAGTTTAGCTGCCTATTGACTTTGACATGCTATTAGATATTCTGCCTATTGGCTTTGACATGATATTATACATTGCATTTTATACTCAGCTCAGCTGCCTATTGGCTTTGACATGATATTAGACATTGCATTTTGTATTCAGCTCAGCTGCCTATTGGCTTTGATATGACACTAGACATTGCATTTGATATCTAGGTTAGCTGCCTATTGCCTTTAACGTGAAGTTAGACATTGCAGTTGAGAATCCAAGCTGTATTTTTCCAAGCTGTGTTTTTGCACAAGATGAACCAAGATGTTTTTCTCACAGTAGACTGGACCTGATAAGAGAGGGTACATTGGTTGTTTTTATCTGCTCGAGCTTGGGAAGAGGAGCAGTCTCGGAGATCTGGCCAGTCTCCAAAGGCTTGCGTAGTTTTCCCGAGTCTGAGAGGAGGGGGCACACCTTTGTAACGAATGTCACAGGCTTCAGAGAATTAGATTCGGATCTGCCTGACTTCGTGCTGGAGCTTGGCACCAGTTGCCAGCATCCCGTGTGGGTAGATAAATCTCTTTCTCGCAGCTGACAGGGAGTCATCAGCTTGCAGACCCTAGAAAGATGAAGCTGTAAATAGTTTCTCACACGGTGAAGTATTTGTTTTGCTTTGCATTCAATATCTTATAAATATAACCTGCTGTGTATATTGCAAACTGTGCATTAACGTGTGCTTGAAATCTACTGATTCGTCATTCACGATATTGCGGCTAGAAAAGAATTAACAACAATAAAAGACTTCTTTGAACTCAGAAGTGCATTCCTGGTATGTTATGTAAGTGCTAAAAACTAGATAAGAGCAAAAGCACTACACACCCTCACTCACATCGCTCCACTCCATCCCACACACTGCACCAACGCAGATGACTAACCCCAATGCCAAGCCCTGCATGCCATACCAATGCATGGACAGCCCTCCCAGCCCTGCATGGACACCCATCACCAAAGCATACACAGCATAGGGGTACTAACAATCCTACTATACATCACCATACACATTCAAAGGTGGCAGGGCAACAGCAACGATAGAGGGTAAGATAGGGATGTACAGTATGTCACAGGCATGAAGCATAATACATCACTTAGATCCCCACAGGTGCCCCAGCCAATCTCAGCGGAGAGGAGGTGCCACGACTATTCAGCCCCCGAACAGAAGATGCCCCCAGTGATGAAAGTAACTCTGGACCTGGATGAACAACCTGGCCCATCATGGACCACTGGTCAGTCGGTCACCCCAGCCCACTCCCAGTCCACAACAGAGCCTCCCCCATCAGTATCCAACACCACAGTACCCACCCAGCGTACCCACACCTCTGTCCCCAGGACATGTCAATCAGCAGTGTGCCCACCTGTACGGGGACCCCAGTCCACACCTCGCCCCCAAGATAATCAGGGACCTGGGGTCAGTGGCAGTGGGCACACCGTTCAGGGGACACGGGCACAGGGCAACAGGGACACTGGGAGGACCGCTGTGCACCAGGAGTAGGACAGGCCCAGGGAACCGACTCTCCACGAGGCACTCACTAATGTCCTGGGGGCTTACTAACAACCCCAGGACACGATGGGCCAGATCCAGAACAACATGCAGGAGAACAAGCGGCTGCAGGAGAACACCATCAGGAGTCCAGGGAGGACTTGCAGGCCTTCAACACCACCATGATCTCCATAGCAGGGGTGCTGGCAGACATGGCCAACATCATGAGGGAATGGACATCACAGCAGCAGGCCCCTACCACTAGCCAGCCTATTGACGAGCCCACCACATCCGCTGCAGCTAGTGGACAGGAGGCCCCACCACAGGAACCACAGGCCACGAGCACGCCTCCCCCTGCAGAAGGTGAACCACACCACAAACGTTCACTGCGACCCAGACTGAAGCCAGAGACACTTGCCAAGACCAAGACCACCGCCAGGAAATGAGACTCTCCTGATTGTCCCCCTTGTGTCCATCCTGTCACCTTGTCCATTTTGAACTGCCTTTGCTCCCCTTCCTATGGCCCCTTGCACACTGGACATGCGCTACAAACAGACTGGAACAATTCCCTGGACTTTCCTCCACCATCACTCCATTCCATTGCACTTTTCAGTCACTTATTTGCATTACAATAAACACCCATTGTAGGAAGTTGGCTCTGTATGTGCTATTTCAAAGTAAGGAATAGCATGCACAGAGTCCAAGGGTTCCCCTTAGAGGTAAAATAGTGGTAAAAAGAGATAATACTAATGCTCTATTTTGTGGTAGTGTGGTCGAGCAGTAGGCTTATCCAAGGAGTAGTGTTAAGCATTTGTTGTACATACACATAGACAATAAATGAGGTACACACACTCAGAGACAAATCCAGCCAATGGGTTTTGTTATAGAAAAATATCTTTTCTTAGTTTATTTTAAGAACCACAGGTTCAAATTTAACATGTAATATCTTGTTTGAAAGGTATTGCAGGTAAGTACATTAGGAACTTTGAATCATTTCAATTGCATGTATACTTTTCAAGTTATTCACAAATAGCTATTTTAAAAGTGGACACAGTGCAATTTTCACAGTTCCTGGGGGAGGTAAGTTTTTGTTAGTTTTACCAGGTAAGTAAGACACTTACAGGGTTCAGTTCTTGGTCCAAGGTAGCCCACCGTTGGGGGTTCAGAGCAACCCCAAAGTTACCACACCAGCAGCTCAGGGCCGGTCAGGTGCAGAGTTCAAAGTGGTGCCCAAAACGCATAGGCTATAATGGAGAGAAGGGGGTGCCCCGGTTCCGGTCTGCTTGCTTCGGAGGGCAGACCAGGGGGGTTTTGTAGGGCACCGGGGGGGACACAAGCCCACACAGAAATTTCAGCCTCAGCGGCGCGGGGGCGGCCGGGTGCAGTGTTAGAACAAGCGTTGGGTTCGCAATGTTAGTCAATGAGAGATCAAGGGATCTCTTCAGCGCTGCAGGCAGGCAAGGGGGGGCTTCTTCGGGGAAACCTCCACTTGGGCAAGGGAGAGGGACTCCTGGGGGTCACTTCTGCAGTGAAAGTCCGGTCCTTCAGGTCCTGGGGGCTGCGGGTGCAGGGTCTTTTCCAGGCGTCGGGACTTGGGTTTCAGAGAGTCGCGGTCAGGGGAAGCCTCGGGATTCCCTCTGCAGGCGGCGCTGTGGGGGCTCAGGGGGGACAGGTTTTGGTACTCTCAGTCGTAGAGTAGTCCGGGGGTCCTCCCTGAGGTGTTGGTTCTCCACCCGCCGAGTCGGGGTCGCCGGGTGCAGTGTTGCAAGTCTCACGCTTCTTGCGGGGAGTTGCAGGGTTCTTTAAAGCTGCTTCTGGAAACAAAGTTGCAGTCTTTTTGGAGCAGGTCCGCTGTCCTCGGGAGTTTCTTGTCGTCGTCGAAGCAGGGCAGTCCTCAGAGGATTCAGAGGTCGCTGGTCCCTTTGGAAGGCGTCGCTGGAGCAGAGTTCTTTGGAAGGCAGGAGACAGGCCGGTGAGTTTCTGGAGCCAAGGCAGTTGTTGTCTTCTGGTCTTCCTCTGCAGGGGTTTTCAGCTGGGCAGTCCTTCTTCTTGTAGTTGCAGGAATCTAATTTTCTAGGGTTCAGGGTAGCCCTTAAATACTAAATTTAAGGGCGTGTTTAGGTCTGGGGGGTTAGTAGCCAATGGCTACTAGCCCTGAGGGTAGGTACACCCTCTTTGTGCCTCCTCCCAAGGGGAGGGGGTCACAATCCTAACCCTATTGGGGGAATCCTCCATCTGCAAGATGGAGGATTTCTAAAAGTTAGAGTCACCTCAGCTCAGGACACCTTAGGGGCTGTCCTGACTGGCCAGTGACTCCTCCTTGTTGCTTTCTTTGTTCCCTCCAGCCTTGCCGCCAAAAGTGGGGGCCGTGGCTGGAGGGGGCGGGCAACTCCACTAAGCTGGAGTGCCCTGCTGGGCTGTGACAAAGGGGTGAGCCTTTGAGGCTCACCGCCAGGTGTTACAGCTCCTGCCTGGGGGAGGTGTTAGCATCTCCACCCAGTGCAGGCTTTGTTACTGGCCTCAGAGTGACAAAGGCACTCTCCCCATGGGGCCAGCAACATGTCTCTAGTGTGGCAGGCTGCTGGAACTAGTCAGCCTACACAGACAGTCGGTTAAGTTTCAGGGGGCACCTCTAAGGTGCCCTCTGGGGTGTATTTTGCAATAAAATGTACACTGGCATCAGTGTGCATTTATTGTGCTGAGAAGTTTGATACCAAACTTCCCAGTTTTCAGTGTAGCCATTATGGTGCTGTGGAGTTCGTGTTTGACAGACTCCCAGACCATATACTCTTATGGCTACCCTGCACTTACAATGTCTAAGGTTTTGTTTAGACACTGTAGGGGTACCATGCTCATGCACTGGTAACATCACCTATGGTATAGTGCACCCTGCCTTAGGGCTGTAAGGCCTGCTAGAGGGGTGACTGACCTATACTTGCATAGGCAGTGAGAGGTTGGCATGGCACCCTGAGGGGAGTGCCATGTCGACTTACTTGTTTTGTTCTCACTAGCACACACAAGCTGGCAAGCAGTGTGTCTGTGCTGAGTGAGAGGTCTCCAGGGTGGCATAAGACATGCTGCAGCCCTTAGAGACCTTCCTTGGCATCAGGGCCCTTGGTACTAGAAGTACCAGTTACAAGGGACTTATCTGGATGCCAGGGTCTGCCAATTGTGGATACAAAAGTACAGGTTAGGGAAAGAACACTGGTGCTGGGGCCTGGTTAGCAGGCCTCAGCACACTTTCAATTGTAAACATAGCATCAGCAAAGGCAAAAAGTCAGGGGGCAACCATGCCAAGGAGGCATTTCCTTACACAACGCCCCCCCAAACGAAAGAGGATGAGACTAACCTTTCCCAAGAGAGTCTTCATTTTCTAAGTGGAAGAACCTGGAAAGGCCATCTGCATTGGCATGGGCAGTCCCAGGTCTGTGTTCCACTATAAAGTCCATTCCCTGTAGGGAGATGGACCACCTCAACAGTTTAGGATTTTCACCTTTCATTTGCATCAGCCATTTGAGAGGTCTGTGGTCAGTTTGAACTAGGAAGTGAGTCCCAAAGAGGTATGGTCTCAGCTTCTTCAGGGACCAAACCACAGCAAAGGCCTCCCTCTCAATGGCACTCCAACGCTGCTCCCTGGGGAGTAACCTCCTGCTAATGAAAGCAACAGGCTGGTCAAGGCCATCATCATTTGTTTGGGACAAAACTGCCCCTATCCCATGTTCAGAGGCATCTGTCTGCACAATGAACTGCTTAGAATAATCTGGAGCTTTTAGAACTGGTGCTGAGCACATTGCTTGTTTCAGGGTGTCAAAGGCCTGTTGGCATTCCACAGTCCAGTTCACTTTCTTGAGCATTTTCTTGGAGGTGAGTTCAGTGAGGGCTGTCACAATGGATCCATATCCCTTCACAAACCTCCTGTAGTACCCAGTCAAGCCAAGGAATGCCCTGACTTGAGTCTGGGTTTTTGGAGCTACCCAGTCCAGAATAGTCTGGATCTTGGGTTGGAGTGGCTGAACTTGGCCTCCACCTACAAGGTGTCCCAAGTAAACCACAGTTCCCTGCCCTATCTGGCATTTGGATGCCTTGATAGAGAGGCCTGCAGATTGCAGAGCCTTCAAAACCTTCTTCAGGTGGACCAGGTGATCCTGCCAGGTGGAGCTAAAGACAGCAATATCATCAAGATAAGCTGTGCTAAAGGACTCCAAGCCAGCAAGGACTTGATTCACCAACCTTTGGAAGGTGGCAGGGGCATTCTTTAAACCAAAGGGCATAACAGTAAACTGATAATGCCCATCAGGTGTGGAGAATGCTGTTTTCTCTTTTGCTCCAGGTGCCATTTTTATTTGCCAGTACCCTGCTGTCAAGTCAAAGGTACTTAAGAATTTGGCAGCACCTAATTTATCTATGAGCTCATCAGCTCTAGGAATTGGATGAGCATCTGTCTTGGTGACAGAATTGAGCCCCCTGTAGTCCACACAAAACCTCATCTCTTTCTTTCCATCTTTGGTGTGAGGTTTGGGGACTAAGACCACTGGGCTAGCCCAGGGGCTGTCAGAGCGCTCAATTACTCCCAATTCCAGCATCTTGTGGACTTCCACCTTAATGCTTTCCTTAACATGGTCAGACTGTCTAAAGATTTTGTTTTTGACAGGCATGCTGTCTCCTGTGTCCACATCATGGGTACACAGGTGCGTCTGACCAGGGGTTAGGGAGAAGAGTTCAGGAAACTGTTGTAGGACTCTCCTACAATCAGCTTGCTGTTGGCCAGAGAGGGTGTCTGAGTAGATCACTCCATCTACTGAGCCATCTTTTGGGTCTGATGACAGAAGATCAGGGAGAGGTTCACTCTCTGCCTCCTGATCCTCATCTGTTACCATCAACAGATTCACATCAGCCCTGTCATGGAAGAGCTTAAGGCGGTTCACATGGATCACCCTCTTGGGGCTCCTGCTTGTGCCCAGGTCCACCAGGTAGGTGACCTGACTCTTCCTTTCTAGCACTGGGTAAGGGCCACTCCATTTGTCCTGGAGTGCCCTGGGAGCCACAGGCTCCAGAACCCAGACTTTCTGCCCTGGTTGGAACTCAACCAGTGCAGCCTTTTGGTCATACCAAAACTTCTGGAGCTGTTGGCTGGCCTCAAGGTTTTTGGTTGCCTTTTCCATGTACTCTGCCATTCTAGAGCGAAGGCCAAGTACATAGTCCACTATGTCTTGTTTAGGCTCATGAAGAGGTCTCTCCCAGCCTTCTTTAACAAGCGCAAGTGGTCCCCTTACAGGGTGGCCAAACAGAAGTTCAAAGGGTGAGAATCCTACTCCCTTCTGTGGCACCTCTCTGTAAGCAAAAAGCAGACATGGCAAGAGGACATCCCATCTCCTTTTGAGTTTTTCTGGGAGCCCCATGATCATGCCTTTTAATGTCTTGTTGAATCTCTCAACTAAGCCATTAGTTTGTGGATGGTATGGTGTAGTGAATTTGTAAGTCACTCCACACTCATTCCACATGTGTTTTAGGTATGCTGACATGAAGTTGGTACCTCTGTCAGACACCACCTCCTTAGGGAAACCCACTCTGGTAAAGATACCAATGAGGGCCTTGGCTACTGCAGGGGCAGTAGTCGACCTAAGGGGAATAGCTTCAGGATACCTAGTAGCATGATCCACTACTGCTAGGATGTACATATTTCCTGAGGCTGTGGGAGGTTCCAGTGGACCAACTATGTCCACACCCACTCTTTCAAAGGGGACCCCCACCACTGGAAGTGGAATGAGGGGGGCCTTTGGGTGCCCACCTGTCTTACCACTGGATTGACAGGTGGGGCAGGAGAGGCAAAACTCCTTAACCTTCTGGGACATATTGGGCCAGTAGAAGTGGTTGACTAACCTCTCCCACGTCTTGGTTTGTCCCAAATGCCCAGCAAGGGGAATATCATGGGCTAAGGTCAGAATAAACTCTCTGAACGACTGAGGCACTACCACTCTCCTAGTGGCACCAGGTTTGGGGTCTCTGGCCTCAGTGTACAGGAGTCCATCTTCCCAATAGACCCTATGTGTTCCATTTTTCTTGCCCTTGGACTCTTCAGCAGCTTGCTGCCTAAGGCCTTCAAGAGAGGGACAGGTTTCTTGTCCCTTACACAGCTCCTCCCTTGAGGGTCCCCCTGGGCCTAAGAGCTCAACCTGATAAGGTTCAAGCTCCAAAGGCTCAGTTCCCTCAGAGGGCAGAACTTCTTCCTGAGAAGAGAGGTTCTCTTTTTCTGACTGTGTTGCAGTTGGTTTCCCAACTGACTTTCCTTTTCTCTTGGTAGGCTGGGCCATTTTTCCAGACTCCAGCTCTACTTTTTCACCCTGTGCCTTGCATTGTGCTCTTGTTTTTACACACACCAGTTCAGGGATACTCAGCATGGCTGCATGGGTTTTTAGTTCTACCTCAGCCCATGCTGAGGACTTCAGGTCATTTCCAAGCAGACAGTCTACTGGGATGTTTGAGGAGACCACCACCTGTTTCAGGCCATTGACCCCTCCCCATTCTAAACTTACCATTGCCATGGGATGTGCTTTAGTCTGATTGTCAGCATTGGTGACTGTATAGGTTTTTCCAGTCAGGTATTGGCCAGGGGAAACCAGTTTTTCTGTCACCATGGTGACACTGGCACCTGTATCCCTCAGGCCCTCTACACTTGTCCCATTAATAAAGAGCTGCTGCCTGTATTTTTGCATGTTAGGCGGCCAGGCAGCTAGTGTGGCTAAATCCACCCCACCCTCAGAGACTAGAGTAGCTTCAGTGTGGACCCTGATTTGCTCTGGGCACACTGTTGATCCCACTTGGAGACTAGCCATTCCAGTGTTACCCGGATTGGAGTTTGGAGTGGAACTTTTCTTGGGACAGGCCTTGTCTCCAGTTTGGTGTCCAGACTGACTACAGTTTCGACACCAGGCCTTTTTGGGATCAAAGTTTTTACCCTTGTACCCAGGATTGGTTTGTGAAGAGGCTCTGGGCCCACCCTCCTGTGCAGGTTTTGGGGGCCTGTAGAAGACTCTTTACTATTTTTATTTTTGGCTGTCTCACCACCTTTCCCCTGGGGAGGTTTTGTGACCCCTTTCTTTTGGTCACCCCCTGTGGAAGTTTTGGACACCCTAGTCTTGACCCAATGGTCCGCCTTCTTTCCCAATTCTTGGGGAGAAATTGGTCCTAGGTCTACCAGATGCTGATGCAGTTTATCATTGAAACAATTACTTAACAGGTGTTCTTTCACAAATAAATTGTACAGCCCATCATAATTACTTACACCACTGCCTTGAATCCAACCATCTAGTGTTTTTACTGAGTAGTCTACAAAGTCAACCCAGGTCTGGCTCGAGGATTTTTGAGCCCCCCTGAATCTAATCCTATACTCCTCAGTGGAGAATCCAAAGCCCTCAATCAGGGTACCCTTCATGAGGTCATAAGATTCTGCATCTTTTCCAGAGAGTGTGAGGAGTTTATCCCTACACTTTCCTGTGAACATTTCCCAAAGGAGAGCACCCCAGTGAGATTTGTTCACTTTTCTGGTTACACAAGCCCTCTCAAAAGCTGTGAACCATTTGGTGATGTCATCACCATCTTCATATTTAGTTACAATCCCTTTGGGGATTTTCAACATGTCAGGAGAATCTCTGACCCTAGTTATGTATGTTGCTGCCACCATTGATGGGTCCTAGGCCCATCTCTTGTCTTTCCCTCTCTATGGCTAGGATCTGTCTTTCCAAAGCCAATCTTTTGGCCATCCTGGCTAACTGGATGTCCTCTTCACTGGAGTTATCCTCAGTGATTTCAGAGTTGTTGGTCCCTCCTGTGAGGGAACCAGCATCTCTGACTATTATTTGTGGAGTCAGGGCTTGAGTAGCCCTGCTCTCCCTAAGTAGGACTGGAGGGGGGGAAATTCCCTCCAAGTCACTATCTTCATCCTCTGAGTTGCCACCCTCAGAGGGGTTGGCCTTTTCAAACTCTGCCAAAAGCTCCTGGAGCTGTACTTTGGTAGGTTTGGGGCCCATTGCTATTTTCTTTAGTTTACAGAGTGACCTTAGCTCTCTCATCTGTAGATGGAGGTAAGGTGTGGTGTCGAGTTCCACCACAGCCACATCTGTGCTAGACATTTTGCTTCTAAAAGTTGGAATACTTTTTAAGAATCTAAAACTGGTTCTAGAATCTAATTCAAACTTTTACAAACTTTTAAACTCTAAAAAGAAATGTTAACAGGGACTAACACAAGGCCCTAGCAGGACTTTAAAGAATTTAGAAAACTTTTCAAATTGCAAAAATCAATTTCTAATGACAATTTTGGAATTTGTCGTGTGATCAGGTATTGGCTGAGTAGTCCAGCAAATGCAAAGTCTTGTACCCCACCGCTGATCCACCAATGTAGGAAGTTGGCTCTGTATGTGCTATTTCAAAGTAAGGAATAGCATGCACAGAGTCCAAGGGTTCCCCTTAGAGGTAAAATAGTGGTAAAAAGAGATAATACTAATGCTCTATTTTGTGGTAGTGTGGTCGAGCAGTAGGCTTATCCAAGGAGTAGTGTTAAGCATTTGTTGTACATACACATAGACAATAAATGAGGTACACACACTCAGAGACAAATCCAGCCAATAGGGTTGTTATAGAAAAATATATTTTCTTAGTTTATTTTAAGAACCACAGGTTCAAATTTAACATGTAATATCTTGTTTGAAAGGTATTGCAGGTAAGTACATTAGGAACTTTGAATCATTTCAATTGCATGTATACTTTTCAAGTTATTCACAAATAGCTATTTTAAAAGTGGACACAGTGCAATTTTCACAGTTCCTGGGGGAGGTAAGTTTTTGTTAGTTTTACCAGGTAAGTAAGACACTTACAGGGTTCAGTTCTTGGTCCAAGGTAGCCCACCGTTGGGGGTTCAGAGCAACCCCAAAGTTACCACACCAGCAGCTCAGGGCCGGTCAGGTGCAGAGTTCAAAGTGGTGCCCAAAACGCATAGGCTATAATGGAGAGAAGGGGGTGCCCCGGTTCCGGTCTGCTTGCAGGTAAGTACCCGCGTCTTCGGAGGGCAGACCAGGGGGGTTTTGTAGGGCACTGGGGGGGACACAAGCCCACATAGAAATTTCACCCTCAGCGGCGCGGGGGCGGCCGGGTGTAGTGTTAGAACAAGCGTCGGGTTCGCAATGTTAGTCAATGAGAGATCAAGGGATCTCTTCAGCGCTGCAGGCAGGCAAGGGGGGGCTTCCTCGGGGAAACCTCCACTTGGGCAAGGGAGAGGGACTCCTGGGGGTCACTTCTGCAGTGAAAGTCCGGTCCTTCAGGTCCTGGGGGCTGCGGGTGCAGGGTCTTTTCCAGGCGTCGGGACTTAGGTTTCAGAGAGTCGCGGTCAGGGGAAGCCTCGGGATTCCCTCTGCAGGCGGCGCTGTGGGGGCTCAGGGGGGACAGGTTTTGGTACTCACAGTCGTAGAGTAGTCCGGGGGTCCTCCCTGAGGTGTTGGTTCTCCACCCGCCGAGTCGGGGTCACCGGGTGCAGTGTTGCAAGTCTCACGCTTCTTGCGGGGAGTTGCAGGGTTCTTTAAAGCTGCTTCTGGAAACAAAGTTGCAGTCTTTTTGGAGCAGGTCCGCTGTCCTCTGGAGTTTCTTGTCGTCGTCGAAGCAGGGCAGTCCTCAGAGGATTCAGAGGTCGCTGGTCCCTTTGGAAGGCGTCGCTGGAGCAGAGTTCTTTGGAAGGCAGGAGACAGGCCGGTGAGTTTCTGGAGCCAAGGCAGTTGTTGTCTTCTGGTCTTCCTCTGCAGGGGTTTTCAGCTGGGCAGTCCTTCTTCTTGTAGTTGCAGGAATCTAATTTTCTAGGGTTCAGGGTAGCCCTTAAATACTAAATTTAAGGGCGTGTTTAGGTCTGGGGGGTTAGTAGCCAATGGCTACTAGCCCTGAGGGTGGGTACACCCTCTTTGTGCCTCCTCCCAAGGGGAGGGGGTCACAATCCTAACCCTATTGGGGGAATCCTCCATCTGCAAGATGGAGGATTTCTAAAAGTTAGAGTCACCTCAGCTCAGGACACCTTAGGGGCTGTCCTGACTGGCCAGTGACTCCTCCTTGTTGCTTTCTTTGTTCCCTCCAGCCTTGCCGCCAAAAGTGGGGGCCGTGGCCGGAGGGGGCGGGCAACTCCACTAAGCTGGAGTGCCCTGCTGGGCTGTGACAAAGGGGTGAACCTTTGAGGCTCACCGCCAGGTGTTACAGCTCCTGCCTGGGGGAGGTGTTAGCATCTCCACCCAGTGCAGGCTTTGTTACTGGCCTCAGAGTGACAAAGGCACTCCCCATGGGGCCAGCAACATGTCTCTAGTGTGGCAGGCTGCTGGAACTAGTCAGCCTACACAGACAGTCGGTTAAGTTTCAGGGGGCACCTCTAAGGTGCCCTCTGGGGTGTATTTTGCAATAAAATGTACACTGGCATCAGTGTGCATTTATTGTGCTGAGAAGTTTGATACCAAACTTCCCAGTTTTCAGTGTAGCCATTATGGTGCTGTGGAGTTCGTGTTTGACAGACTCCCAGACCATATACTCTTATGGCTACCCTGCACTTACAATGTCTAAGGTTTTGTTTAGACACTGTAGGGGTACCATGCTCATGCACTGGTACCCTCACCTATGGTATAGTGCACCCTGCCTTAGGGCTGTAAGGCCTGCTAGAGGGGTGACTGACCTATACTTGCATAGGCAGTGAGAGGTTGGCATGGCACCCTGAGGGGAGTGCCATGTCGACTTACTTGTTTTGTTCTCACTAGCACACACAAGCTGGCAAGCAGTGTGTCTGTGCTGAGTGAGAGGTCTCCAGGGTGGCATAAGACATGCTGCAGCCCTTAGAGACCTTCCTTGGCATCAGGGCCCTTGGTACTAGAAGTACCAGTTACAAGGGACTTATCTGGATGCCAGGGTCTGCCAATTGTGGATACAAAAGTACAGGTTAGGGAAAGAACACTGGTGCTGGGGCCTGGTTAGCTTGCCTCAGCACACTTTCAATTGTAAACATAGCATCAGCAAAGGCAAAAAGTCAGGGGGCAACCATGCCAAGGAGGCATTTCCTTACACCCATGAACACAATTTGAGTGACATTATTTTGTGTGTTGAAAATTTGCATTTGTGGGAACAGTCACATCTAGTGCAAATGATCTTAACACTGTGATAGCATACAAATAATGACCTGTGACTGTCTGTAGTGATCACATCAGGACATTGTTGTCATATCACCAACATCTGGAAAATAGGAAGCCATAGGTGACAGTAAGTTGAGTTGCAAAGGAAGTGAATGCCATCATGCTACAGCCACACAGAAAACATCAATAGTCTGAGTAATGGTCAGTTCCAATGTCTCACCTGTGTGTCTCTGGACGTATTGACGTATAACTGATGTTCTGTTGTCCTCATCCTCTGCCTCCTCATCCTCACTGTCCTCAGGGTCCACTGTGTCGCGCCGCTGCGCGCGGCGCGCTGCGCGAGCCGAACATTCGGCTTGGGCCGCGGCACGCGGTCTGAAGACGCGCCGCGTCCCCAGCCTGCTCTGCACATTCCGAGGCCCCAAATTGGCTTCCAGGCAGGTCTGACCTCCCCCACTCACCTGTTCTTCTTTTCTTCTTCTTTTTCTTGTTGTTTTGTTGTGCCTTCCTTTATGTTTTTTCCCTTTCCCATATTTCCCCTCTCTTCCCAGCATTCCTTGTTCCCTACTCTCTATGGCTCCTAGTCCATTATGTTCTATGTGTTTTTCCCTATCTAAGATGGTGTCCTTGTACTTCCTGTTGGTAGCTTCCTGTTTGTTGGTATTTAAGGGCTGTTGGTATTCTTTCTCTCCTTGTGCTGCAACACTTTCTGTTTGGATGGTGTCTTCGCTCCTGCTTCCTTGTATTCTATACTGGTTCTCGTTTGTTCCAGTGGTTTTTTCTGTACTTTTGCTCCTGTTATTACCTATTCATTTTGTTCCTGTTGCAGGAACCTATCCTTTTGGAGGTTTTTTCCCCTTTCAGGGTTTTTTTCCCTCTGGCACTACTTCTGAGGGGCACAGCCTGCTCTTGACGTATCCATTGCCTGCAGTACCCCGGCTACCAGAAAGAGTCGCTCCTACCTAGGCCAAGGCCGAACATTCAGGAACAAGATCCTCGCCACTCGTTCTGCGGACTCAGGGTTAAAGCAGCACGTAAGTCGTGATACACTGCTGCCAGAGGGGCATCTCCAGTGTCCTCCTCCAGCAGAAAGGCACATGCCATCTGAGTGCCAGGTTGTACAACATACAGCATGCCACTACTATCTGGCAGACCTTTTCGGGTGAGTAGCACAGGAATCCACCTGTCAGATGGAGGCAGCTGAACCTGGCCTTCAGGAGCCTGAAGGTCCTCTTGATTATTCTTCTGGTTCGCCCATGTGCCTCATTATAACGGTCCTCAGCCCCGTCCTGACATTTCTCACAGGGGTCAGGAGCCATGATAGGTTTGGGTAGCCAGAGTCACCTGCAAGTATTGAGACACAACATTTAGCCTTACACAATGCTATGGGGATAACACCTGAAGGCATGCACTGACATACAGTGGGTGGGGACTCTGGCTCACCTATTAGCCACACCCCATGCCTCTGTAGTTGGGCCATCACATTTGCCATGCTGCTATTCCTCAGGAGAAAGGCGTCATGCACCGAGCCAGGATACTTGGGAGTGACATGGGAGATGTACTTTTCCGCCAAGCACACCATTTGCACATTCAGTGAGTGGAAACTCATACGATTCCTGAACACCTGTTCATTCTAGCATGGGGGGGGGGCAAACGCTATATGTGTACCGTCAATCGCCTCACTAATAATCCTGCCTTCACAGTGGACAAATCTTCCACCTGGGGTAAAGCAATGTAGCTGCACGTGTGTTTCACTCTACTCTGCACCACTCAATCAATCAAAAAATTTATAGAGCGTGCTACTCACCAGCTAGGGTCTCAAGGCGCTTAGGTGGGGAGGTGTAAGGGGGGGGTTACTGTTCGAACAGCCATGTCTTCAGTTTTTTTCTGAAGAGCAGGAGATCTTGGGTCTTGCGGAGGTCGGTGGGGAGGGAGTTCCAGGCCTTGGGGGCAAGGTAGGAGAAGGATCTGCCTCCTGTGGTGGTGCGTTTGATGCGGGGGACTGTGGCGAGGTCTGCAGATCGGAGGTGGCGGATGGGAGTGTGGAAGTTAACTCTATGGTTGAGGTAGGTTGGGCTGTTGTTGTGGAGCGATTTGAGCGCGTGGATGAGGATTTTGAAGGAGATCCTCTTGTCCATGGGGAGCCAGTGAAATGATCTGAGGTGTGGTGAGATGTGTTCATGGCGAGGGAGATCCAGGATGAGGCATGCAGCTGTGTTCTGGATTCTCTGTAGTTTGCGTTTGAGTGTGATGCCGGCGTAGAGGGCGTTACCGTAGTCTAGCCTGCTGCTGATGAGTGCGGGGTGACGGTCTTTCTGGTCTCTAAGGGAATCCATTTGAAGGTTTTTTTCAGCGTGAGGAGAGTGTTGAAACAGGAAAAAAGTGACAGCGTTGATCTGCTGGGTCATGGAGAGGGAGGTGTCTAGGATGATGCAGAGGATGCGTGCGTGGTTAGCAGGGGTAGGAGCGGGGCCTAGGGCGGTGGGCCACCAGGAGTCATCCCATATGGTTTTGTTGGGTCCCAAAATGATTATTTCGGTTTTGTTGGAGTTGAGCTTGAGGTGGTTGGCTGTCATCCAGGCG